>NC_053039.3:577706195-578339409 GCF_002575655.3 Aegilops tauschii subsp. strangulata | reverse complement strand
GACGCACCTCGTGTACAAACTGGACAATCTCTTTCGGAGTATCAGGGTTTCGGACGAGAACTCATCTGTTACACGAGCACTTGAATGTTTTTTAAACTTATTTGAACTCCAGCCTATTTTTGCGTTCAGTACGCATCATTCAAAGCGACGTCATCAATTTCCAACATGTTCTGAGATCATTTGCTGTTTTTCAGTCATTTACCGATTTGTTTAGGGAGCTAAATGATGGTGAAATTTACAATCACTACAAAATGAACTCTGAAAATGTTGGAACTTGGCATGGAATCATCATTTCGCCCGCATAGCATGTGCAAAAGAGTAGAGAGGGTCACGGCGAAAACTGGACGCACCTCGTGTACAAACTGGACAATCTCTTTCGGAGTATCAGGGTTTCGGACAAGAACTCATCTGTTACACGGGCACTTCAATGTTTTTTAAACTTATTTGAACTCCAGCCTATTTTTGCGTTCAGTATGCATCATTCAAAGCGACGTCGTCAATTTCCAACATGTTCTGACATCATTTGCTGTTTTTCAGTCATTTACCGATTTGTTTAGGGAGCTAAATGATGGTGAAATTTAAAATCACTACAAAATGAACTCTGAAAATGTTGGAACTTGGCATGGTATCATCATTTCGCCCGCATAGCATGTGCAAAAGAGTAAAGAGGGTCACGGCGAAAACTGGACGCACCTCATGTACAAACTGGACAATCTCTTTCGGAGTATCAGGGTTTCGGACGAGAACTCATCTGTTACACGGGCACTTGAATGTTTTTTAAACTTATTTGAACTCCGGCCTATTTTTGCGTTCATTATGCATCATTCAAAGCGACGTCATCAATTTCCAACACGTTCTGACATCATTTGCTGTTTTTCAGTCATTTACCGATTTGTTTAGAGAGCTAAATGACGGTGAAATTGAAAAACACTACAAAATGAACTCTGAAAATGTTGGAACTTAGCATGGTATCATCATTTTGCCCGCATAGCATGTGCAAAAGAGTAGAGAGGGTCACGGCGAAAACTGGACGCACCTCGTGTACAAACTGGACAATCTCTTTCGGAGTATCAGGGTTTCGGACGAGAACTCATCTGTTACACGGGCACTTCAATGTTTTTAAACTTATTTGAACTTCAGCCTATTTTTGCGTTCAGTATGGATCATTCAAAGCGACGTCATCAATTTCCAACACGTTCTGACATCATTTGCTGTCTTTCAGTCATTTACCGATTTGTTTAGAGAGGTAAATGACGGTGAAATTGAAAATCACTACAACATGAACTCTGAAAATGTTGGAACTTGGCATGGTATCATCATTTCCCCCGCATAGCATGTGCAAAAGAGTAGAGAGGGTCACGGCGAAAACTGGACGCACCTCGTGTACAAACTGGACAATCTCTTTCGGAGTATCAGGGTTTCGGACGAGAACTCATCTGTTACACGGGCACTACAATTTTTTTTAAACTTATTTGAACTTCAACCTATTTTTGCGTTCAGTATGCATCATTCAAAGCGACGTCATCAATTTCCAACACGTTCTGACATCATTTGCTGTCTTTCAGTCATTTACCGATTTGTTTAGAGAGGTAAATGACGGTGAAATTGAAAATCACTACAACATGAACTCTGAAAATGTTGGAACTTGGCATGGTATCATCATTTCGCCCGCATAGCATGTGCAAAAGAGTAGAGAGGGTCACGGCGAAAACTGGACGCACCTCGTGTACAAACTGGACAATCTCTTTCGGAGTATCAGGGTTTCGGACGAGAACTCATCTGTTAAACGAGCACTTGAATGTTTTTTAAACTTATTTGAACTCCAGCCTATTTTTGCGTTCAGTATGCATCATTCAAAGCGACGTCATCAATTTCCAACACGTTCTGACATCATTTGCTGTTTTTCAGTCATTTAACGATTTGTTTAGGGAGCTAAATGACGGTGAAATTGAAAATCACTACAAAATGAACTCTGAAAATGTTGGAACTTGGCATGGTATCATCATTTCGCCCCGCATAGCATGTGCAAAAGAGTAGAGAGGGTCACGGCGAAAACTGGACGCACCTCGTGTACAAACTGGACAATCTCTTTCGGAGTATCAGGGTTTCGGACAAGAACTCATCTGTTACACGGGCACTTCAATGTTTTTTAAACTTATTTGAACTCCAGCCTATTTTTGCGTTCAGTATGCATCATTCAAAGCGACGTCGTCAATTTCCAACATGTTCTGACATCATTTGCTGTTTTTCAGTCATTTACCAATTTGTTTAGGGAGCTAAATGATGGTGAAATTTAAAATCACTACAAAATGAACTCTGAAAATGTTGGAACTTGGCATGGTATCATCATTTCGCCCGCATAGCATGTGCAAAAGAGTAAAGAGGGTCACGGCGAAAACTGGACGCACCTCATGTACAAACTGGACAATCTCTTTCGGAGTATCAGGGTTTCGGACGAGAACACATCTGTTACACGGGCACTTGAATGTTTTTTAAACTTATTTGAACTCCGGCCTATTTTTGCGTTCATTATGCATCATTCAAAGCGACGTCATCAATTTCCAACACGTTCTGACATCATTTGCTGTTTTTCAGTCATTTACCGATTTGTTTAGAGAGCTAAATGACGGTGAAATTGAAAAACACTACAAAATGAACTCTGAAAATGTTGGAACTTAGCATGGTATCATCATTTTGCCCGCATAGCATGTGCAAAAGAGTAGAGAGGGTCACGGCGAAAACTGGACGCACCTCGTGTACAAACTGGACAATCTCTTTCGGAGTATCAGGGTTTCGGACGAGAACTCATCTGTTACACGGGCACATCAATGTTTTTTAAACTTATTTGAACTCCAGCCTATTTTTGCGTTCAGTATGGATCATTCAAAGCGACGTCATCAATTTCCAACACGTTCTGACATCATTTGCTGTTTTTCAGTCATTTACCGATTTGTTTAGAGAGCTAAATGATGGTGAAATTTAAAATCACTACAAAATGAACTCTGAAAATGTTGGAACTTGGCATGGTATCATCATTTCGCCCGCATAGCATGTGCAAAAGAGTAAAGAGGGTCACGGCGAAAACTGGACGCACCTCATTGTAGGAGATATGCCCTAGAGGCAATAATAATTGATATTATTTATCTCCGAGTTCATAATTATGTTTATGTTCCATGCTATAACTGCTATGGTTCTCGAGTCTGCAATAACCACGAGGCTCGGAGGAAGACTCATATGCACGTGTGGAATAATAAACGGTAAAATGTATTCCTAGTCTGGCCTCTAAGACTAGCTCAAGTGTTGCATGATGGTTATGTTTTCCTGATCATGGGCATGTCTATGTCAGCAACCTTGAGGGCATAATGTTAAAAGAACATTTGTGTTGAATCGACCCGGCATGATGTTATGCTATGAGATTCATTCGTCACAAGTTTATTGGTACATAACACAGAGATGGTTAACGTTTGCATGATTCCTTAGACCATGAGAGTATCGAGTTTCTTCATGCTTGCTTCATGAACTTTGGGGTTTGTTAAACGTCATCCGTAAATGGGTGGCTATTACGGCGGCTTACGGGTTCATGGAAAAGTGTGTCAAGTAACTTGATAGCTCAAGATTGGGATTTGCTCCTCCGACGATGGAGAGATATCTCTGGGCCCTCTTGGTGTTACGCTATCCATCATCGTCTGGCCAGACACTTTGTGATTTGATCACGGGGATGCCGGAACACGATAACGAGAAAAGAGAACAATACCGGTAACGAGGTAACTAGCATAGTGGACAAGTTGTTGATCCACGGGAATGCCAACATGTCTCACCTCGGGTATTTGTAACATATCGCGAAGCAACAGGAATAGCACACGGCAACTGGAGGTTCACTCGAATATTTATTCGTGTGGGTATAGGGGTCAATATGGGTGTCCACGGCTCCGATGTTGATCATTGATCGGAAGGGGTTCCGGGTCATGTCTATACTTCACCGAACCTATAGGGTCACACGCTTAAGGGTCATCTATCTGCTGAATACTAGACAGGGAGTCTGAGAGAAAATCACCGAAAAAGTTTCGGACACCGAAAAGTTTCGGACAGCGGAATCGTACCGCAGAGAGAGGTCATCGGATAAGTTTCGATGATACCGAAAAGTTGTTTCGGGATACACCATTAAGTCAAATTGGTTTCGGCACATGCCTGATAATTCTTGGAGGATGCCAGAATCATTCTGGAAGCTTTTTGGAATTTTCTGAGATAAAAACCGGAAATGTTCCGGAGCTGCCGGAGCCACTTCAGATGCGTTTCGCAGATGAAAATCACTAAAACCGGAATTGTTTCGGAACGCGTTGAAAATCATTTTAGTGGGTACTGGAAATGTTCTTAGCCCACATAAATATTTTCAGTTCGATCAGACGCTGAAAAATGTCGTCGTGAATAGTGAAAATCAGCTTTATGGTTACTTTATGGAAAGCCACCTTTTGGGGCTTTGCTCCAAAAGATCTTGGGGATGACATGGATGGATAGGAGCCATTTTTTGGGCCCCTCATGGGGGTGTGGCCGGCCACATGAGGTATCCCCCCTTGGGGACCCTCTTGTTCCTTGGTTTCACTCCTAGGTCCTTGTGGAAGGACTTCATTCATGTGCATTTTGGGTTTTTTGTGAAACTACCCTACCCCCTTGGGATTTCCTATAAATAGAGGTGGAGGGGCAGCCCTCCACACTCATCGCTTGCTCTCATACACATGCCATGCATTATCTGGCTTCTTCTCTCCCTCCCACGAAAAGAGTTTCGTAGAGCCGTAAGGCTGTCTGGGTTCCGGCAGGAACTAGTTCTGGACGGCGAAGCCCTGCTGGATAGATGACACCGTATGTGTGCAACTATGTAGAGAGATCGTAGTTTCGGTCTTAGTTCGTGAGTGCCTCCCGAAGGGCTGTCCGGGTGACCGTCCGAGTTTCGAAGGTCCTCCCGAAGGGCTGTCCGAGTGACCGTTCGAGTTTCGAAGGTCCTCCCGAAGGGCTGTCCGCGACACCGTCCGGGGGGGTTGTTCGACCGCCTCCCGGAGGGCTGTCTGAGGAGCAGATGAGGGTACACATCCTCGCGGTTGGGAGGTTGTAAATCCTAGCTGCGGGGATCTGCACCGCCGATCGTCATCGACTCTACTTCCCGCTGCGCTACGAGTCGGTAACGAAAAAAGATCAAACCATGTATGCAGTCTCCATAGTGGTCCTGGGCTGGTGCGTAGGTCGGAAATTTTTTGTTTTCTGTTGCGTTCCCCTACAGTGGCATCAAGAGCCGTGCTATGCGTAGATGCAGGTTTCGATCTAGAATACATGGAGATGTATGGGTATTGCATAATATAATAAGGTAGTAGATGAGATCTATTGCTGAAAATTATTTATGCGGGTGACAGATGAAATCTGTTACCCGAGGTTCTTGTTGCTTCCCTAGAATTTGCGTTTGCTCAATCTCGAGACAGCATGGTGGAGTTTGACAAAGTTCTGGCAATCCGTGATCCTGATTGATCATGGAAGTGCTATCAGTTCTTTGGGTTCTGCCGTAGTCAAAAGAAAGATGAAATTCGCAGATGAAAGGGCATTGCAGATATGATCTGCACGGGGGTCATGCGTATGACGAAGTTTAGTATGGGGCTCGAGATTTAATTATGCCGTGTTTCATACACCCGAGATGTTAATCTAGCAACCTGAATAATCATACTTGATGATGAACGTTGGTCGCTGCGGTTTAAGTCAAAACCATAGAAGCCACGTAAAATAAATTTTGCATAAACCGATTAGAGGCGTCTAACTTGGTTTTGCAGGATGTGCATGTGATGTGGTATAGCCGTGCTCATACTAATTCGATTATGTATGAGATGACTATATGATGTAATTTGATTAACATGACCTGTGTGTCATGATTCGGCATGATGGCTGGAGCCATATGATTGCACTTTAATGACCTGCGTGTCAACCTTGTTGTAATGCATTATTTTGTTAGCTATAGAGATAGCAATATTATCTGGTGCATCGACAAGGTGGTGGCAATCTTCGCGAAGGTGAACACCGACGCGAATGCCGAAGACGAAGAAATGAAATACTTCTCCGTCAGAAAGGGTTATACCATATCATGCTATTATGAATTGCCTGAGATGTTTATCCCTTATGATGCACCCTTCTTGATTGCGCGGTAGTCGCTTTTATTAGGGTGATCTCTCACTTAAAATATCAAGTAGTTAGTGTTCTCCCAAGTGTAGCACCGTCACGGCACCTATCTTTTCGGGGTGCGCCATGGATGCATGGGTACGAACGATTAGAGAAGTGTGAGGCGGGTGAGGTCAGACCTCGCAGCAAGATCACTTGGTTGTCTTGACGTTCATGGCAGGATCGTCCTGAGCTCGGAACACACGCATCGAAAGATGAGCAAGAGTCACATAGAGATGTGATCGGCAAGTTGGCCTGCCGATTAAAATTCCCGTTATGAGATGATGATTCTATGGCGATGAATTGAAGTCTGGATCTTGTATCACTCAAAATTAATTGTGAGAGATATTGATTTGAGTGGGAGCGCACTATTGAATTAACATGTTTAATTCTCAGTGCAATAAGTATGAACAGTGTCTAAGTGTTTCTTGCAAAATAGTTGTAGAATAATGGCTCGCGTTTCCACCTTCCCTATTAAAATTGAATAACTGTTAAATATCTGGTTAAAACTTTACGATTGGTAACGTAATATGAGGATTGTCCTCAAAAGTGCCGAGAAGGACTTTGTCCTATCGCATGCTTTCCGTATCCTCCCGCTAAAGCTATGGATCATGTGACTCTCGTCCTTCGATCCAAAAGCTATAATTCCGTTTCAGTCAAGTGCAATATGTTTGCTTCCATGAAACCCAAACTTCGAAAGTTGGGATAGTTATATGATATTCATGGAACTGAAAATTATTTTCAGATACAAACAAAGCAATGTTTGTTTGCAAGTATTAGTAAAAGTGTTTACTATGCATTTGACTGTTGGGAAAGGGATCCAGAAGAACGCCTATCATATAATGAAAGGTGAATAAAACAACAACATAAAGAGAAAGGAAGTGTCCAAAGGGTGTTAGTATGACTTACACGCCTAGGTAGTCCGGGGCTAACGCCACTCTTAAGTTGGGTGCTTCTTTTGCGAGTAGGAGAAATACTAAAAGTTAAACTGTTAGAAGTATAAAGGCAAAAGGAAAGAAGACTGGAATATCCAGCTCATGTATGAATGTCATACAAGTTTTTGATGTATAGAAGGCTGGTCAAAGATATAGTTCTTGCGAATTATGGTTAAACATGTTAATCACTAATTCTTGGGTATTGTGAGTTCATCACAAAATTGCCCGCTCGATTGCATTCTGTTGCAACTCGATGTAAGAACTACTATGGCCTGAAAGACTAGCTAGAAATGAGGTTAAGGTATACACAGGGAACATAGTAAATGTTACTATACCTTCCATCGGTGTATTGCCGTCTGTATTTATTTTCATAATTCATTTAGAGTTTTACAAACTCTATCCCATTGCATAAGGTATCTTGCAAGAAGGTTGTTCATAAGAGAACTTTTTATGTTCGATGTTATGAATAACACAAGGGCCATACTTTCATTATGAATGAGATGTATGTTATGAATATTGATAATAATACAATACCTCTGGGTTTACTTTCATAATTCATTTTAGAGTTTCATACACTCTAGCCCATTGCACAATGTTTGTTGCAAAAGAGTTGTTCATAAAAACAACAATTGTTGTTAAGTATTATGAATAACATGAAGGGCCATGCTTCCATCCAAGATGGCATGTATGTTATGAATATTGATGGTAATATGATACATCCATAACACTGACGCTAAATGTCGCAAGACTAAAAGAATACCACACAAGTGTGGCACTACATTTGGTCACATTGGAGAAACCGCATGGAAAATTCCATTATGATGGATTTTGAAGTCTTCTTGATTTTGAATCATCTGACACTTGCAACTTTCCTCCGAAAAGTGAAGTGACTAAAATACCGTTCACAGGCCATAAGGAACGAACAACAAACTTATTAGTGATCATACATTTGATGTGTGTAGTCCGATAAGTGTTGTTAGTGGTGGATTTATTTATCTTCAGAAATGACTCAAGTAGATATATGGATATTTACTTGATGAGACGTAAGTCTGGATCTTTTGAAATCATTCGGAAGGTTCTAAAAAATGAAGTAGAAGTTATTGTAACAAGAAAATTATGTTTCTGCAATTTGATTGCACAAAGGAATATTTGAGTTACATGTTTAGCGAATGTCTGATGAGTTGTGAAAGGGGTTTCATAACTTGCACCTCCCGGAACACCACTGCAAGTGGAAAGTCCGTGGAGATGTAATCAAACCATTTATGACATGGTAAGGTCAAAGATGACATAAATAAATTTGCCATTATCCCTTTTAAAGTGATGCTTTAGAGACTGCAGCTTTTACACTGAAAAGAGCTACATCGGGTCTGTTGAAATGAAGCCATGGTATGGTACGCCCAACCATGTTGTATCTTTTCTTAACATTTGGAATATGGGGCTTGTGTAAAAGGTTACAAACCTATTCCAAATCAGACAAGTGCTACTTTGTAGGTTATCCCAAGTCATTGGGTATTCCTCCCTCACTATACCGAGGCAAATAGGTTTGCCACAAAGAACGGTATGCTTTAAAAGAGAATGGTTCTTTCTAAAAGGTGAGTGGGAGAATAGTGCAACTCGACGAGATAAACAGTATCTTCATCAGATCAAAGGAAAGAGACCTTGGAAGTAATTCCAGAGTTTCCTACTGCGACTGATACGGAAGTCTCTACAATAAAATGTATGAACTTCGGTCGAACTTGCAGCTGAACCACGTAGGCAAGGCTCGTGCAAACCTCTCATGTGCGCAAACGAGATATTGTTGTTAGACAACATTATTCCTACGATACACAAGGAAGCGTTGATGGGCCCTGACTCCGGAATTGGCTAAATGCCAATACAACCCGAGTTAGTTTCCATATAAGTGATTCAAGATTAAAACCTTGATACACCTTTCGGAAGACTTAGAGTCTAATGAATATTTATGGAACTTAAAACTGATACGGATAAAATGATTTATCCATAAAGCTCGACTTGTTGAAATAACAAGTTCAAGAGTTGACTACGATGAGGTTGTTTTCATCGTAGCGATGCTTAAAGTCGGTTCGGGTTGAACTAGCAATTAATACATATTTCAATCATGAGATATGAAACATGGATGATAAAAGGATTTCCATCTGATGGAAATGAAAGCTAGGACTTGTATATGATACAGTCCAAAGTAATTTGTCGATCCAGAGGATGCTAGTAGGTATGCAAACTTCAGAGTTCCAGCAATGGACAGAAGAGAGCAAAATGGAGTTGGAATCTTCGTGTTTTGATGAAATGGTCAAAGGGGTTTTGACTTCATCAATGGGTAACGAAGATGCTTGTAATTCAAGAAAGTAAGTGGGAGCGTAATAATATTTCTAAAAACCTTATGTGCTTGGCACATTGGTAATTGGAAATAAATTTCTTGACACGAATTAGGACTTCATTTGAAAATAGTTTTTCGATGAAGTGCTTAGGCTAAATAGCCTCAATATTAGGCATGATGATCTATGGAGATAGATTTACCTAATGGGGCTAAGCAATGAATACATATTGACAAGATGCTAAAACCTTTTAGCATTTAAAACGCCAAGGAGTGATTCTTGCCAAAGTCACATGGAAGGAGTTTTTGCAAGACTCGGTGTCCCAAAACACTGATGAGTAAAATACATGATGCAGATTCCACACACTTTTGTGTTTGGATTAATCATGTATTCCATGGTATGTAAAACAACCAGATATGTCCAATACTCCCAAGGTGTTGCGAGTATGGATACTAAAGTGATCAAAGTACTGATCGTGGGACAACAGTGAAAGATGTCATTGAGTACTAGAGTAAGTACTGATGATATGTTTTCTTGCAAGCGGAGATCATGAAGAGTTCGTTGTAAAATGTTACATCGATAGTCTTCATCTTTTCACCGTGCGATTTTCGATTTAAGTTAAGGGTTTTGTGTAACACACAATGTGGTGGCACAGTTAGTTGGAATTTGTTCAAACTAGTTACTGTGGCGAATTCTATAACAAGGGCTAAGTATGTTGACGCTTTAGAAGCGACAAAGAAGATGTTGAATCATATAGTTCATTCATGAACTTAGTATAGTTCCAAGATGGCTTTTGACAATGGGACACTACTGCAGGTAGTTGCTCCAAAACTCAGTCTGAGGAATCCAGGTTCGACCTGTGATTCACATACATACAAAGCCAAGTCCACACAAAATATGAATTTTGTGAAAACGTGAAAACGCGAGGACATGCAAAGATACACACGGAACTGAAGTCGTCAGATCCGTTGGACATCAGGCTATACCACAAGCGAAGCATATTTACACCGGTGTGCCACAGGTGTAAAGTGCATTAGCATTAACTAGATTATTGACTCTAGTGCAAGTGGGAGTCTGTAGGAGATATGCCCTAGAGGCAATAATAATTGATATTATTTACCTCCGAGTTCATAATTATGTTTATGTTCCATGCTATAACTGCTATGGTTCTCGAGTCTGCAATAACCACGAGGCTCGGAGGAAGACTCATATGCACGTGTGGAATAATAAACGGTAAAATGTATTCCTAGTCTGGCCTCTAAGACTAGCTCAAGTGTTGCATGATGGTTATGTTTTCCTGATCATGGGCATGTCTATGTCAGCAACCTTGAGGGCATAATGTTAAAAGAACATTTGTGTTGAATCGACCCGGCATGATGTTATGCTATGAGATTCATTCGTCACAAGTTTATTGGTACATAACACAGAGATGGTTAACGTTTGCATGATTCCTTAGACCATGAGAGTATCGAGTTTCTTCATGCTTGCTTCATGAACTTTGGGGTTTGTTAAACGTCATCCGTAAATGGGTGGCTATTACGGCGGCTTACGGGTTCATGGAAAAGTGTGTCAAGTAACTTGATAGCTCAAGATTGGGATTTGCTCCTCCGACGATGGAGAGATATCTCTGGGCCCTCTTGGTGTTACGCTATCCATCATCGTCTGGCCAGACACTTTGTGATTTGATCACGGGGATGCCGGAACACGATAACGAGAAAAGAGAACAATACCGGTAACGAGGTAACTAGCATAGTGGACAAGTTGTTGATCCACGGGAATGCCAACATGTCTCACCTCGGGTATTTGTAACATATCGCGAAGCAACAGGAATAGCACACGGCAACTAGAGGTTCACTCGAATATTTATTCGTGTGGGTATAGGGGTCAATATGGGTGTCCACGGCTCCGATGTTGATCATTGATCGGAAGGGGTTCCGGGTCATGTCTATACTTCACCGAACCTATAGGGTCACACGCATAAGGGTCATCTATCTGCTGAATACTAGACAGGGAGTCTGAGAGAAAATCACCGAAAAAGTTTCGGACACCGAAAAGTTTCGGACAGCGGAATCGTACCGCAGAGAGAGGTCATCGGATAAGTTTCGATGATACCGAAAAGTTGTTTCGGGATACACCATTAAGTCAAATTGGTTTCGGCACATGCCTGATAATTCTTGGAGGATGCCAGAATCATTCTGGAAGCTTTTTGGAATTTTCTGAGATAAAAACCGGAAATGTTCCGGAGCTGCCGGAGCCACTTCAGATGCGTTTCGCAGATGAAAATCACTAAAACCGGAATTGTTTCGGAACGCGTTGAAAATCATTTTAGTGGGTACTGGAAATGTTCTTAGCCCACATAAATATTTTCAGTTCGATCAGACGCTGAAAAATGTCGTCGTGAATAGTGAAAATCAGCTTTATGGTTACTTTATGGAAAGCCACCTTTTGGGGCTTTGCTCCAAAAGATCTTGGGGATGACATGGATGGATAGGAGCCATTTTTTGGGCCCCTCATGGGGGTGTGGCCGGCCACATGAGGTATCCCCCCTTGGGGACCCTCTTGTTCCTTGGTTTCACTCCTAGGTCCTTGTGGAAGGACTTCATTCATGTGCATTTTGGGTTTTTTGTGAAACTACCCTACCCCCTTGGGATTTCCTATAAATAGAGGTGGAGGGGCAGCCCTCCACACTCATCGCTTGCTCTCATACACATGCCATGCATTATCTGGCTTCTTCTCTCCCTCCCACGAAAAGAGTTTCGTAGAGCCGTAAGGCTGTCTGGGTTCCGGCAGGAACTAGTTCTGGACGGCGAAGCCCTGCTGGATAGATGACACCGTATGTGTGCAACTATGTAGAGAGATCGTAGTTTCGGTCTTAGTTCGTGAGTGCCTCCCGAAGGGCTGTCCGTGTGACCGTCCGAGTTTCGAAGGTCCTCCCGAAGGGCTGTCCGAGTGACCGTTCGAGTTTCGAAGGTCCTCCCGAAGGGCTGTCCGCGACACCGTCCGGGGGGGTTGTTCGACCGCCTCCCGGAGGGCTGTCTGAGGAGCAGATGAGGGTACACATCCTCGCGGTTGGGAGGTTGTAAATCCTAGCTGCGGGGATCTGCACCGCCGATCGTCATCGACTCTACTTCCCGCTGCGCTACGAGTCGGTAACGAAAAAAGATCAAACCATGTATGCAGTCTCCATAGTGGTCCTGGGCTGGTGCGTAGGTCGGAAATTTTTTGTTTTCTGTTGCGTTCCCCTACACTCATGTACAAACTGGACAATCTCTTTCGGAGTATCAGGGTTTCGGACGAGAACTCATCTGTTTCACGGGCACTTGAATGTTTTTTAAACTTATTTGAACTTCGGCCTATTTTTGCGTTCAGTATGCATCATTCAAAGCGACGTCATCAATTTCCAACACGTTCTGACATCATTTGCTGTTTTCCAGTCATTTACCGATTTGTTTAGAGAGCTAAATGACGGTGAAATTCAAAATCACTACAACATGAACTCTGAAAATGTTGGAACTTGGCATGGTATCATCATTTGGCCCGCATAGCATGTGCAAAAGAGTAGAGAGGGTCACGGCGAAAACTGGACGCACCTCGTGTACAAACTGGACAATCTCTTTCGGAGTATCAGGGTTTCGGACGAGAACTCATCTGTTACACGGGCACTTCAATGTTTTTTAAACTTATTTCAACTCCAGCCTATTTTTGCGTTCAGTATGCATCATTCAAAGCGACGTCATCAATTTCCAACATGTTCTGAGATCATTTGCTGTTTTTCAGTCATTTACCGATTTGTTTAGGGAGCTAAATGATGGTGAAATTTACAATCACTACAAAATGAACTCTGAAAATGTTGGAACTTGGCATGGTATCATCATTTCGCCCGCATAGCATGTGCAAAGAGTAAAGAGGGTCACGGCGAAAACTGGACGCACCTCATGTACAAACTGGACAATCTCTTTCGGAGTATGAGGGTTTCGGACGAGAACACATCTGTTACACGGGCACTTGAATGTTTTTTAAACTTATTTGAACTCCAGCCTATTTTTGCGTTCATTATGCATCATTCAAAGCGACGTCATCAATTTCCAACACGTTCTGACATCATTTGCTGTTTTTCAGTCATTTACCGATTTGTTTAGAGAGCTAAATGACGGTGAAATTGAAAAACACTACAAAATGAACTCTGAAAATGTTGGAACTTGGCATGGTATCATCATTTGGCCCGCATAGCATGTGCAAAAGAGTAGAGAGGGTCACGGCGAAAACTGGACGCACCTCGTGTACAAACTGGACAATCTCTTTCGGAGTATCAGTGTTTCGGACGAGAACTCATCTGTTACATGGGCACTTCAATGTTTTTAAACTTATTTGAACTCCAGCCTATTTTTGCGTTCAGTATGCATCATTCAAAGCGACGTCATCAATTTCCAACATGTTCTGACATCATTTGCTGTTTTTCAGTCATTTACCGATTTGTTTAGGGAGCTAAATGATGGTGAAATTTAAAATCACTACAAAATGAACTCTTAAAATGTTGGAACTTGGCATGGTATCATCATTTCGCCCGCATAGCATGTGCAAAAGAGTAGAGAGGGTCACGGCGAAAATTGGACGCACCTCGTGTACAAACTGGACAATCTCTTTCGGAGTATCAGGGTTTCGGACGAGAACTCATCTGTTACACGAGCACTTGAATGTTTTTTAAACTTATTTGAACTCCAGCCTATTTGTGCGTCAGTATGGATCATTCAAAGCGACGTCATCAATTTCCAGCATGTTCTGACATCATTTGCTGTCTTTCAGTCATTTACCGATTTGTTTAGAGAGGTAAATGACGGTGAAATTGAAAATCACTACAACATGAACTCTGAAAATGTTGGAACTTGGCATGGTATCATCATTTCGCCCGCATAGCATGTGCGAAAGAGTAGAGAGGGTCACGGCGAAAACTGGACGCACCTCGTGTACAAACTGGACAATCTCTTTCGGAGTATCAGGGTTTCGGACGAGACTCATCTGTTACACAAGCACTTGAATGTTTTTTAAACTTATTTGAACTCCAGCCTATTTTTGCGTCAGTATGCATCATTCAAAGCGACGTCATCAATTTCCAACACGTTCTGACATCATTTGCTGTTTTTCAGTCATTTAACGATTTGTTTAGGGAGCTAAATGACGGTGAAATTGAAAATCACTACAAAATGAACTCTGAAAATGTTGGAACTTGGCATGGTATCATCATTTCGCCCGCATAGCATGTGCAAAAGAGTAGAGAGGATCACGGCGAAAACTGGACGCACCTCGTGTACAAACTGGACAATCTCTTTCGGAGTATCAGGGTTTCGGACGAGAACTCATCTGTTACACGGGCACTTCAATGTTTTTTAAACTTATTTGAACTTCAGCCTATTTTTGCATTCAGTACGCATCATTCAAAGCGACGTCATCAATTTCCAACATGTTCTGACATCATTTGCTGTTTTTCAGTCATTTACCGATTTGTTTAGGGAGCTAAATGATGGTGAAATTTAAAATCACTACAAAATGAACTCTGAAAATGTTGGAACTTGGCATGGTATCATCATTTCGCCCGCATAGCATGTGCAAAAGAGTAAAGAGGGTCACGGCGAAAACTGGACGCACCTCATGTACAAACTGGACAATCTCTTTCGGAGTATCAGGGTTTCGGACGAGAACTCATCTGTTTCACGGGCACTTCAATGTTTTTAAACTTATTTGAACTTCAGCCTATTTTTGCGTTCAGTATGCATCATTCAAAGCGACGTCATCGATTTCCAACACGTTCTGACATCATTTGCTGTCTTTCAGTCATTTACCGATTTGTTTAGAGAGGTAAATGATGGTGAAATTGAAAATCACTACAACATGAACTCTGAAAATGTTGGAACTTGGCATGGTATCATCATTTCGCCCGCATAGCATGTGCAAAAGAGTAGAGAGGGTCACGGCGAAAACTGGACGCACCTCGTGTACAAACTGGACAATCTCTTTCGGAGTATCAGGGTTTCGGACGAGAACTCATCTGTTACACGAGCACTTGAATGTTTTTTGAACTTATTTGAACTCCAGCCTATTTTTGCGTTCAGTATGCATCATTCAAAGCGACGTCATCAATTTCCAACATGTTCTGACATCATTTGCTGTTTTTCAGTCATTTACCGATTTGTTTAGGGAGCTAAATGACGGTGAAATTGAAAATCACTACAAAATGAACTCTGAAAATGTTGGAACTTGGCATGGTATCATCATTTCGCCCGCATAGCATGTGCAAAAGAGTAGAGAGGATCACGGCGAAAACTGGACGCACCTCGTGTACAAACTGGACAATCTCTTTCGGAGTATCAGGGTTTCGGACGAGAACTCATCTGTTACACGGGCACTTCAATGTTTTTTAAACTTATTTGAACTCCAGCCTCTTTTTGCGTTCAGTATGCATCATTCAAAGCGACGTCATCAATTTCCAACATGTTCTGACATCATTTGCTGTTTTTCAGTCATTTACCGATTTGTTTAGGGAGCTAAATGATGGTGAAATTTAAAATCACTACAAAATGAACTCTGAAAATGTTGGAACTTGGCATGGTATCATCATTTCGCCCGCATAGCATGTGCAAAAGAGTAAAGAGGGTCACAGCGAAAACTGGACGCACCTCATGTACAAACTGGACAATCTCTTTCGGAGTATCAGGGTTTCGGACGAGAACTCATCTGTTTCACGGGCACTTGAATGTTTTTTAAACTTATTTGAACTTCGGCCCATTTTTGCATTCAGTATGCATCATTCAAAGCGACGTCATCAATTTCCAACACGTTCTGACATCATTTGCTGTTTTCCAGTCATTTACCGATTTGTTTAGAGAGCTAAATGACGGTGAAATTGAAAATCACTACAACATGAACTCTGAAAATGTTGGAACTTGGCATGGTATCATCATTTCGCCCGCATAGCATGTGCAAAAGAGTAGAGAGGGTCACGGCGAAAACTGGACGCACCTCGTGTACAAACTGGACAATCTCTTTCGGAGTATCAGGGTTTCGGACGAGAACTCATCTGTTACACGAGCACTTGAATGTTTTTTAAACTTATTTGAACTCCAGCCTATTTGTGCGTCAGTATGGATCATTCAAAGCGACGTCATCAATTTCCAGCATGTTCTGACATCATTTGCTGTCTTTCAGTCATTTACCGATTTGTTTAGAGAGGTAAATGACGGTGAAATTGAAAATCACTACAACATGAACTCTGAAAATGTTGGAACTTGGCATGGTATCATCATTTCGCCCGCATAGCATGTGCGAAAGAGTAGAGAGGGTCACGGCGAAAACTGGACGCACCTCGTGTACAAACTGGACAATCTCTTTCGGAGTATCAGGGTTTCGGACGAGACTCATCTGTTACACAAGCACTTGAATGTTTTTTAAACTTATTTGAACTCCAGCCTATTTTTGCGTCAGTATGCATCATTCAAAGCGACGTCATCAATTTCCAACACGTTCTGACATCATTTGCTGTGTTTCAGTCATTTAACGATTTGTTTAGGGAGCTAAATGACGGTGAAATTGAAAATCACTACAAAATGAACTCTGAAAATGTTGGAACTTGGCATGGTATCATCATTTCGCCCGCATAGCATGTGCAAAAGAGTAGAGAGGATCACGGCGAAAACTGGACGCACCTCGTGTACAAACTGGACAATCTCTTTCGGAGTATCAGGGTTTCGGACGAGAACTCATCTGTTACACGGGCACTTCAATGTTTTTTAAACTTATTTGAACTTCAGCCTATTTTTGCGTTCAGTACGCATCATTCAAAGCGACGTCATCAATTTCCAACATGTTCTGACATCATTTGCTGTTTTTCAGTCATTTACCGATTTGTTTAGGGAGCTAAATGATGGTGAAATTTAAAATCACTACAAAATGAACTCTGAAAATGTTGGAACTTGGCATGGTATCATCATTTCGCCCGCATAGCATGTGCAAAAGAGTAAAGAGGGTCACGGCGAAAACTGGACGCACCTCATGTACAAACTGGACAATCTCTTTCGGAGTATCAGGGTTTCGGACGAGAACTCATCTGTTTCACGGGCACTTCAATGTTTTTAAACTTATTTGAACTTCAGCCTATTTTTGTGTTCAGTATGCATCATTCAAAGCGACGTCATCGATTTCCAACACGTTCTGACATCATTTGCTGTCTTTCAGTCATTTACCGATTTGTTTAGAGAGGTAAATGATGGTGAAATTGAAAATCACTACAACATGAACTCTGAAAATGTTGGAACTTGGCATGGTATCATCATTTCGCCCGCATAGCATGTGCAAAAGAGTAGAGAGGGTCACGGCGAAAACTGGACGCACCTCGTGTACAAACTGGACAATCTCTTTCGGAGTATCAGGGTTTCGGACGAGAACTCATCTGTTACACGAGCACTTGAATGTTTTTTGAACTTATTTGAACTCCAGCCTATTTTTGCGTTCAGTATGCATCATTCAAAGCGACGTCATCAATTTCCAACATGTTCTGACATCATTTGTTGTTTTTCAGTCATTTACCGATTTGTTTAGGGAGCTAAATGACGGTGAAATTGAAAATCACTACAAAATGAACTCTGAAAATGTTGGAACTTGGCATGGTATCATCATTTCGCCCGCATAGCATGTGCAAAAGAGTAGAGAGGATCACGGCGAAAACTGGACGCACCTCGTGTACAAACTGGACAATCTCTTTCGGAGTATCAGGGTTTCGGACGAGAACTCATCTGTTACACGGGCACTTCAATGTTTTTTAAACTTATTTGAACTCCAGCCTCTTTTTGCGTTCAGTATGCATCATTCAAAGCGACGTCATCAATTTCCAACATGTTCTGACATCATTTGCTGTTTTTCAGTCATTTACCGATTTGTTTAGGGAGCTAAATGATGGTGAAATTTAAAATCACTACAAAATGAACTCTGAAAATGTTGGAACTTGGCATGGTATCATCATTTCGCCCGCATAGCATGTGCAAAAGAGTAAAGAGGGTCACAGCGAAAACTGGACGCACCTCATGTACAAACTGGACAATCTCTTTCGGAGTATCAGGGTTTCGGACGAGAACTCATCTGTTTCACGGGCACTTGAATGTTTTTTAAACTTATTTGAACTTCGGCCCATTTTTGCAGTCAGTATGCATCATTCAAAGCGACGTCATCAATTTCCAACACGTTCTGACATCATTTGCTGTTTTCCAGTCATTTACCGATTTGTTTAGAGAGCTAAATGACGGTGAAATTGAAAATCACTACAACATGAACTCTGAAAATGTTGGAACTTGGCATGGTATCATCATTTCGCCCGCATAGCATGTGCAAAAGAGTAGAGAGGGTCACGGCGAAAACTGGACGCACCTCGTGTACAAACTGGACAATCTCTTTCGGAGTATCAGGGTTTCGGACGAGAACTCATCTGTTACACGAGCACTTGAATGTTTTTTGAACTTATTTGAACTCCAGCCTATTTTTGCGTTCAGTATGCATCATTCAAAGCGACGTCATCAATTTCCAACATGTTCTGACATCATTTGCTGTTTTTCAGTCATTTACCGATTTGTTTAGGGAGCTATATGACGGTGAAATTGAAAATCACTACAAAATGAACTCTGAAAATGTTGGAACTTGGCATGGTATCATCATTTCGCCCGCATAGCATGTGCAAAAGAGTAGAGAGGATCACGGCGAAAACTGGACGCACCTCGTGTACAAACTGGACAATCTCTTTCGGAGTATCAGGGTTTCGGACGAGAACTCATCTGTTACACGGGCACTTCAATGTTTTTTAAACTTATTTGAACTTCAGCCTATTTTTGCGTTCAGTACGCATCATTCAAAGCGACGTCATCAATTTCCAACATGTTCTGACATCATTTGCTGTTTTTCAGTCATTTACCGATTTGTTTAGGGAGCTAAATGATGGTGAAATTTAAAGTCACTACAAAATGAACTCTGAAAATGTTGGAACTTGGCATGGTATCATCATTTCGCCCGCATAGCATGTGCAAAAGAGTAAAGAGGGTCACGGCGAAAACTGGACGCACCTCATGTACAAACTGGACAATCTCTTTCGGAGTATCAGGGTTTCGGACGAGAACTCATCTGTTTCACGGGCACTTGAATGTTTTTTAAACTTATTTGATCTTCGGCCTATTTTTGCGTTCAGTATGCATCATTCAAAGCGACGTCATCAATTTCCAACACGTTCTGACATCATTTGCTGTTTTCCAGTCATTTACCGATTTGTTTAGAGAGCTAAATGACGGTGAAATTCAAAATCACTACAACATGAACTCTGAAAATGTTGGAACTTGGCATGGTATCATCATTTCGCCCGCATAGCATGTGCAAAAGAGTAGAGAGGTCACGGCGAAAATTGGACGCACCTCGTGTACAAAGTGGACAATCTCTTTCGGAGTATCAGGGTTTCGGACGAGAACTCATCTGTTACACGGGCACTTCAATGTTTTTTAAACTTATTTGAACTCCAGCCTATTTTTGCGTTCAGTATGCATCATTCAAAGCGACGTCATCAATTTCCAACATGTTCTGAGATCATTTGCTGTTTTTCAGTCATTTACCGATTTGTTTAGGGAGCTAAATGATGGTGAAATTTAAAATCACTACAACATGAACTCTGAAAATGTTGGAACTTGGCATGGTATCATCATTTCGCCCGCATAGCATGTGCAAAAGAGTAGAGAGGGTCACGGCGAAAACTGGACGCACCTCGTGTACAAACTGGACAATCTCTTTCGGAGTATCAGGGTTTCGGACGAGAACTCATCTGTTACACGAGCACTTGAATGTTTTTTGAACTTATTTGAACTCCAGCCTATTTTTGCGTTCAGTATGCATCATTCAAAGCGACGTCATCAATTTCCAACATGTTCTGACATCATTTACTGTTTTTCAGTCATTTACCGATTTGTTTAGGGAGCTAAATGACGGTGAAATTGAAAATCACTACAAAATGAACTCTGAAAATGTTGGAACTTGGCATGGTATCATCATTTCGCCCGCATAGCATGTGCAAAAGAGTAGAGAGGATCACGGCGAAAACTGGACGCACCTCGTGTACAAACTGGACAATCTCTTTCGGAGTATCAGGGTTTCGGACGA
Source organism: Aegilops tauschii subsp. strangulata (assembly GCF_002575655.3). Taxonomy (NCBI): domain Eukaryota; kingdom Viridiplantae; phylum Streptophyta; class Magnoliopsida; order Poales; family Poaceae; genus Aegilops; species Aegilops tauschii. Next base: position 578,318,777 of record NC_053039.3, on the reverse strand, counting down.
GAACTCATCTGTTACACGGGCACTACAATGTTTTTTAAACTTATTTGAACTCCAACCTATTTTTGCGTTCAGTATGCATCATTCAAAGCGACGTCATCAATTTCCAACATGTTCTGACATCATTTGCTGTTTTTCAGTCATTTACCGATTTGTTTAGGGAGCTAAATGATGGTGAAATTTAAAATCACTACAAAATGAACTCTGAAAATGTTGGAACTTGGCATGGTATCATCATTTCGCCCGCATAGCATGTGCAAAAGAGTAAAGAGGGTCACAGCGAAAACTGGACGCACCTCATGTACAAACTGGACAATCTCTTTCGGAGTATCAGGGTTTCGGACGAGAACTCATCTGTTTCACGGGCACTTGAATGTTTTTTAAACTTATTTGAACTTCGGCCTATTTTTGCATTCAGCATGCATCATTCAAAGCGACGTCATCAATTTCCAACACGTTCTGACATCATTTGCTGTTTTCCAGTCATTTACCGATTTGTTTAGAGAGCTAAATGACCGTGAAATTGAAAATCACTACAACATGAACTCTGAAAATGTTGGAACTTGGCATGGTATCATCATTTCGCCCGCATAGCATGTGCAAAAGAGTAGAGAGGGTCACGGCGAAAACTGGACGCACCTCGTGTACAAACTGGACAATCTCTTTCGGAGTATCAGGGTTTCGGACGAGAACTCATCTGTTACACGAGCACTTGAATGTTTTTTGAACTTATTTGAACTCCAGCCTATTTTTGCGTTCAGTATGCATCATTCAAAGCGACGTCATCAATTTCCAACATGTTCTGACATCATTTGCTGTTTTTCAGTCATTTACCGATTTGTTTAGGGAGCTAAATGACGGTGAAATTGAAAATCACTACAAAATGAACTCTGAAAATGTTGGAACTTGGCATGGTATCATCATTTCGCCCGCATAGCATGTGCAAAAGAGTAGAGAGGATCACGGCGAAAACTGGACGCACCTCGTGTACAAACTGGACAATCTCTTTCGGAGTATCAGGGTTTCGGACGAGAACTCATCTGTTACACGGGCACTTCAATGTTTTTTAAACTTATTTGAACTTCAGCCTATTTTTGCGTTCAGTACGCATCATTCAAAGCGACGTCATCAATTTCCAACATGTTCTGACATCATTTGCTGTTTTTCAGTCATTTACCGATTTGTTTAGGGAGCTAAATGATGGTGAAATTTAAAATCACTACAAAATGAACTCTGAAAATGTTGGAACTTGGCATGGTATCATCATTTCGCCCGCATAGCATGTGCAAAAGAGTAAAGAGGGTCACGGCGAAAACTGGACGCACCTCATGTACAAACTGGACAATCTCTTTCGGAGTATCAGGGTTTCGGACGAGAACTCATCTGTTTCACGGGCACTTGAATGTTTTTTAAACTTATTTGATCTTCGGCCTATTTTTGCGTTCAGTATGCATCATTCAAAGCGACGTCATCAATTTCCAACACGTTCTGACATCATTTGCTGTTTTCCAGTCATTTACCGATTTGTTTAGAGAGCTAAATGACGGTGAAATTCAAAATAACTACAACATGAACTCTGAAAATGTTGGAACTTGGCATGGTATCATCATTTCGCCCGCATAGCATGTGCAAAAGAGTAGAGAGGTCACGGCGAAAATTGGACGCACCTCGTGTACAAAGTGGACAATCTCTTTCGGAGTATCAGGGTTTCGGACGAGAACTCATCTGTTACACGGGCACTTCAATGTTTTTTAAACTTATTTGAACTCCAGCCTATTTTTGCGTTCAGTATGCATCATTCAAAGCGACGTCATCAATTTCCAACATGTTCTGAGATCATTTGCTGTTTTTCAGTCATTTACCGATTTGTTTAGGGAGCTAAATGATGGTGAAATTTAAAATCACTACAAAATGAACTCTGAAAATGTTGGAACTTGGCATGGTATCATCATTTCGCCCGCATAGCATGTGCAAAAGAGTAAAGAGGGTCACGGCGAAAACTGGACGCACCTCATGTACAAACTGGACAATCTCTTTCGGAGTATCAGGGTTTCGGACGAGAACACATCTGTTACACGGGCACTTGAATGTTTTTTAAACTTATTTGAACTCCAGCCTATTTTTGCGTTCATTATGCATCATTCAAAGCGACGTCATCAATTTCCAACACGTTCTGACATCATTTGCTGTTTTTCAGTCATTTACCGATTTGTTTAGAGAGCTAAATGACGGTGAAATTGAAAAACACTACAAAATGAACTCTGAAAATGTTGGAACTTGGCATGGTATCATCATTTGGCCCGCATAGCATGTGCAAAAGAGTAGAGAGGGTCACGGCGAAAACTGGGCGCACCTCGTGTACAAACTGGACAATCTCTTTCGGAGTATCAGTGTTTCGGACGAGAACTCATCTGTTACATGGGCACTTCAATGTTTTTAAACTTATTTGAACTCCAGCCTATTTTTGCGTTCAGTATGCATCATTCAAAGCGACGTCATCAATTTCCAACATGTTCTGACATCATTTGCTGTTTTTCAGTCATTTACCGATTTGTTTAGGGAGCTAAATGATGGTGAAATTTAAAATTACTACAAAATGAACTCTTAAAATGTTGGAACTTGGCATGGTATCATCATTTCGCCCGCATAGCATGTGCAAAAGAGTAGAGAGGGTCACGGCGAAAACTGGACGCACCTCGTGTACAAACTGGACAATCTCTTTCGGAGTATCAGGGTTTCGGACGAGAACTCATCTGTTACACGAGCACTTGAATGTTTTTTAAACTTATTTGAACTCCAGCCTATTTTTGCGTCAGTATGCATCATTCAAAGCGACGTCATCAATTTCCAACACGTTCTGACATCATTTGCTGTCTTTCAGTCATTTACCGATTTGTTTAGAGAGGTAAATGACGGTGAAATTGAAAATCACTACAACATGAATTCTGAAAATGTTGGAACTTGGCATGGTATCATCATTTCGCCCGCATAGCATGTGCGAAAGAGTAGAGAGGGTCACGGCGAAAACTGGACGCACCTCGTGTACAAACTGGACAATCTCTTTCGGAGTATCAGGGTTTCGGACGAGAACTCATCTGTTACACAAGGACTTGAATGTTTTTTAAACTTATTTGAACTCCAGCCTATTTTTGCGTCAGTATGCATAATTCAAAGCGACGTCATCAATTTCCAACACGTTCTGACATCATTTGCTGTTTTTCAGTCATTTAACGATTTGTTTAGGGAGCTAAATGACGGTGAAATTGAAAATCACTACAAAATGAACTCTGAAAATGTTGGAACTTGGCATGGTATCATCATTTCGCCCGCATAGCATGTGCAAAAGAGTAGAGAGGATCACGGCGAAAACTGGACGCACCTCGTGTACAAACTGGACAATCTCTTTCGGAGTATCAGGGTTTCGGACGAGAACTCATCTGTTACACGGGCACTTCAATGTTTTTTAAACTTATTTGAACTTCAGCCTATTTTTGCGTTCAGTACGCATCATTCAAAGCGACGTCATCAATTTCCAACATGTTCTGACATCATTTGCTGTTTTTCAGTCATTTACCGATTTGTTTAGGGAGCTAAATGATGGTGAAATTTAAAATCACTACAAAATGAACTCTGAAAATGTTAGAACTTGGCATGGTATCATCATTTCGCCCGCATAGCATGTGCAAAAGAGTAAAGAGGGTCACGGCGAAAACTGGACGCACCTCATGTACAAACTGGACAATCTCTTTCGGAGTATCAGGGTTTCGGACGAGAACTCATCTGTTTCACGGGCACTTCAATGTTTTTAAACTTATTTCAACTTCAGCCTATTTTTGCGTTCAGTATGCATCATTCAAAGCGACGTCATCAATTTCCAACACGTTCTGACATCATTTGCTGTCTTTCAGTCATTTACCGATTTGTTTAGAGAGGTAAATGACGGTGAAATTGAAAATCACTACAACATGAACTCTGAAAATGTTGGAACTAGGCATGGTATCATCATTTCGCCCGCATAGCATGTGCGAAAGAGTAGAGAGGGTCACGGCGAAAACTGGACGCACCTCGTGTACAAACTGGACAATCTCTTTCGGAGTATCAGGGTTTCGGACGAGAACTCATCTGTTACACAAGCACTTGAATGTTTTTTCAACTTATTTGAACTCCAGCCTATTTTTGCGTCAGTATGCATCATTCAAAGCGACGTCATCAATTTCCAACACGTTCTGACATCATTTGCTGTTTTTCAGTCATTTAACGATTTGTTTAGGGAGCTAAATGACGGTGAAATTGAAAATCACTACAAAATGAACTCTGAAAATGTTGGAACTTGGCATGGTATCATCATTTCGCCCGCATAGCATGTGCAAAAGAGTAGAGAGGATCACGGCGAAAACTGGACGCACCTCGTGTACAAACTGGACAATCTCTTTCGGAGTATCAGGGTTTCGGACGAGAACTCATCTGTTACATGGGCACTTCAATGTTTTTTAAACTTATTTGAACTTCAGCCTATTTTTGCGTTCAGTACGCATCATTCAAAGCGACGTCATCAATTTCCAACATGTTCTGACATCATTTGCTGTTTTTCAGTCATTTACCGATTTGTTTAGGGAGCTAAATGATGGTGAAATTTAAAATCACTACAAAATGAACTCTGAAAATGTTGGAACTTGGCATGGTATCATCATTTCGCCCGCATAGTTTGTGCAAAAGAGTAAAGAGGGTCACGGCGAAAACTGGACGCACCTCATGTACAAACTGGACAATCTCTTTCGGAGTATCAGGGTTTCGGACGAGAACTCATCTGTTTCACGGGCACTTCAATGTTTTTAAACTTATTTGAACTTCAGCCTATTTTTGCGTTCAGTATGCATCATACAAAGCGACGTCATCAATTTCCAACACGTTCTGACATCATTTGCTGTCTTTCAGTCATTTACCGATTTGTTTAGAGAGGTAAATGACGGTGAAATTGAAAATCACTACAACATGAACTCTGAAAATGTTGGAACTTGGCATGGTATCATCATTTCGCCCGCATAGCATGTGCAAAAGAGTAGAGAGGGTCACGGCGAAAACTGGACGCACCTCGTGTACAAACTGGACAATCTCTTTCGGAGTATCAGGGTTTCGGACGAGAACTCATCTGTTACACGAGCACTTGAATGTTTTTTGAACTTATTTGAACTCCAGCCTATTTTTGCGTTCAGTATGCATCATTCAAAGCGATGTCATCAATTTCCAACACGTTCTGACATCATTTGCTGTTTTTCAGTCATTTACCGATTTGTTTAGGGAGCTAAATGACGGTGAAATTGAAAATCACTACAAAATGAACTCTGAAACTGTTGGAACTTGGCATGGTATCATCATTTCGCCCGCATAGCATGTGCAAAAGAGTAGAGAGGATCACGGCGAAAACTGGACGCACCTCGTGTACAAACTGGACAATCTCTTTCGGAGTATCAGGGTTTCGGACGAGAACTCATCTGTTACACGGGCACTTCAATGTTTTTTAAACTTATTTGAACTCCAGCCAATTTTTGCGTTCAGTATGCATCATTCAAAGCGACGTCATCAATTTCCAACATGTTCTGACATCATTTGCTGTTTTTCAGTCATTTACCGATTTGTTTAGGGAGCTAAATGATGGTGAAATTTGAAATCACTACAAAATGAACTCTGAAAATGTTGGAACTTGGCATGGTATCATCATTTCGCCCACATAGCATGTGCAAAAGAGTAAAGAGGGTCACGGCAAAAACTGGACGCACCTCATGTACAAGCTGGACAATCTCTTTCGGAGTATCAGGGTTTCGGACGAGAACTCATCTGTTTCACGGGCACTTCAATGTTTTTAAACTTATTTGAACTTCAGCCCATTTTTGCGTTCAGTATGCATCATTCAAAGCGACGTCATGAATTTCCAAGACGTTCTGACATCATTTGCTGTTTTTCAGTCATTTACCGATTTGTTTAGAGAGCTAAATGACGGTGAAATTCAAAATCACTACAACATGAACTCTGAAAATGTTGGAACTTGGCATGGTATCATCATTTCGCCCGCATAGCATGTGCAAAAGAGTAGAGAGGGTCACGGAGAAAACTGGACGCACCTCGTGTACAAACTGGACAATTTCTTTCGGAGTATCAGGGTTTCGGACGAGAACTCATCTGTTACACGGGCACTTCAATGTTTTTTAAACTTATTTGAACTTCAGCCTATTTTTGCGTTCAGTACGCATCATTCAAAGCGACGTCATCAATTTCCAACATGTTCTGACATCATTTGCTGTTTTTCAGTCATTTACCGATTTGTTTAGGGAGCTAAATGATGGTGAAATTTAAAATCACTACAAAATGAACTCTGAAAATGTTGGAACTTGGCATGGTATCATCATTTCGCCCGCATAGTTTGTGCAAAAGAGTAAAGAGGGTCACGGCGAAAACTGGACGCACCTCATGTACAAACTGGACAATCTCTTTTGGAGTATCAGGGTTTCGGACGAGAACTCATCTGTTTCACGGGCACTTCAATGTTTTGAAACTTATTTGAACTTCAGCCTATTTTTGCGTTCAGTATGCATCATTCAAAGCGACGTCATCAATTTCCAACACGTTCTGACATCATTTGCAGTCTTTCAGTCATTTACCGATTTGTTTAGAGAGGTAAATGACGGTGAAATTGAAAATCACTACAACATGAACTCTGAAAATGTTGGAACTTGGCATGGTATCATCATTTCGCCCGCATAGCATGTGCAAAAGAGTAGAGAGGGTCACGGCGAAAACTGGACGCACCTCGTGTACAAACTAGACAATCTCTTTCGGAGTATCAGGGTTTCGGACGAGAACTCATCTGTTACACGAGCACTTGAATGTTTTTTGAACTTATTTGAACTCCAGCCTATTTTTGCGTTCAGTATGCATCATTCAAAGCGATGTCATCAATTTCCAACACGTTCTGACATCATTTGCTGTTTTTCAGTCATTTACCGATTTGTTTAGGGAGCTAAATGACGGTGAAATTGAAAATCACTACAAAATGAACTCTGAAACTGTTGGAACTTGGCATGGTATCATCATTTCGCCCGCATAGCATGTGCAAAAGAGTAGAGAGGATCACGGCGAAAACTGGACGCACCTCGTGTACAAACTGGACAATCTCTTCCGGAGTATCAGGGTTTCGGACGAGAACTCATCTGTTACACGGGCACTTCAATGTTTTTTAAACTTATTTGAACTCCAGCCTATTTTTGCGTTCAGTATGCATCATTCAAAGCGACGTCATCAATTTCCAACATGTTCTGACATCATTTGCTGTTTTTCAGTCATTTACCGATTTGTTTAGGGAGCTAAATGATGGTGAAATTTGAAATCACTACAAAATGAACTCTGAAAATGTTGGAACTTGGCATGGTATCATCATTTCGCCCGCATAGCATGTGCAAAAGAGTAAAGAGGGTCACGGCGAAAACTGGACGCACCTCATGTACAAACTGGACAATCTCTTTCGGAGTATCAGGGTTTCGGACGAGAACTCATCTGTTTCACGGGCACTTCAATGTTTTTAAACTTATTTGAACTTCAGCCTATTTTTGCGTTCAGTATGCATCATTCAAAGCGACGTCATCAATTTCCAACACGTTCTGACATCATTTGCTGTCTTTCAGTCATTTACCGATTTGTTTACAGAGGTAAATGACGGTGAAATTGAAAATCACTACAACATGAACTCTGAAAATGTTGGAACTTGGCATGGTATGATCATTTCGCCCGCATAGCATGTGCAAAAGAGTAGAGAGGGTCACGGTGAAAACTGGACGCACCTCGCGTACAAACTGGACAATCTCTTTCGGAGTATCAGGGTTTCGGACGAGAACTCATCTGTTACACGAGCACTTGAATGTTTTTTAAACTTATTTGAACTCCAGCCTATTTTTGCGTTCAGTATGCATCATTCAAAGCGACGTCATCAATTTCCAACACGTTCTGACATCAATTGCTGTTTTTCAGTCATTTACCGATTTGTTTAGGGAGCTAAATGATGGTGAAATTGAAAATCACTACAAAATGAACTCTGAAAATGTTGGAACTTGGCATGGTATCATCATTTCGCCCGCATAGCATGTGCAAAAGAGTAGAGAGGATCACGGCGAAAACTGGACGCACCTCGTGTACAAACTGGACAATCTCTTTCGGAGTATCAGGGTTTCGGACGAGAACTCATCTGTTACACGAGCACTTGAATGTTTTTTAAAATTATTTGAACTCCAGCCTATTTTTGCGTTCAATATGCATCATTCAAAGCGACGTCATCAATTTCCAAATGTTCTGACATCATTTGCTGTTTTTCAGTCATTTACCGATTTGTTTAGGGAGCTAAATGATGGTGAAATTTAAAATCACTACAAAATGAACTCTGAAAATGTTGGAACTTGGCATGGTATCATCATTTCGCCCGCATAGCATGTGCAAAAGAGTAAAGAGGGTTACGGGGAAAACTGGACGCACCTCATGTACAAACTGGACAATCTCTTTCGGAGTATCAGGGTTTCGGACGAGAACTCATCTGTTTCACGGGCACTTCAATGTTTTTAAACTTATTTGAACTTCAGCCTATTTTTGCGTTCAGTATGCAACATTCAAAGCGACGTCATCAATTTCCAAGACGTTCTGACATCATTTGCTGTTTTTCAGTCATTTACCGATTTGTTTAGAGAGCTAAATGACGGTGAAGTTCAAAATCACTACAACATGAACTCTGAAAATGTTGGAACTTGGCATGGTATCATCATTTCGCCCGCATAGCATGTGCAAAAGAGTAGAGAGGGTCACGGCGAAAACTGGACGCACCTCGTGTACAAACTGGACAATCTCTTTCGGAGTATCAGGGTTTCGGACGAGAACTCATCTGTTACACGGGCACTTCAATGTTTTTTAAACTTATTTGAACTCCAGCCTATTTTTGCGTTCAGTATGCATCATTCAAAGCAACGTCATCAATTTCCAACATGTTCTGACATCATTTGCTGTTTTTCAGTCATGTACCGATTTGTTTAGGGAGCTAAATGATGGTGAAATTTAAAATCACTACAAAATGAACTCTGAAAATGTTGGAACTTGGCATGGTATCATCATTTCGCCCGCATAGCATGTGCAAAAGAGTAAAGAGGGTCACGGCGAAAACTGGACGCACCTCATGTACAAACTGGACAATCTCTTTCGGAGTATCAGGGTTTCGGACGAGAACACATCTGTTACACGGGCACTTGAATGTTTTTTAAACTTATTTGAACTCCAGCCTATTTTTGCGTTCATTATGCATCATTCAAAGCGACGTCATCAATTTCCAACACGTTCTGACATCATTTGCTGTTTTTCAGTCATTTACCGATTTGTTTAGAGAGCTAAATGACGGTGAAATTGAAAAACACTACAAAATGAACTCTGAAAATGTTGGAACTTGGCATGGTATCATCATTTTGCCCGCATAGCATGTGCAAAAGAGTAGAGAGGGTCACGGCGAAAACTAGACGCACCTCGTGTACAAACTGGACAATCTCTTTCGGAGTATCAGGGTTTCGGACGAGAACTCATCTGTTACATGGGCACTTCAATGTTTTTAAACTTATTTGAACTTCAACCTATTTTTGCGTTCAGTATGCATCATTCAAAGCGACGTCATCAATTTCCAACACGTTCTGACATCATTTGCTGTCTTTCAGTCATTTACCGATTTGTTTAGAGAGGTAAATGACGGTGAAATTGAAAATCACTACAAAATGAACTCTGAAAATGTTGGAACTTGGCATGGTATCATCATTTCGCCCGCATAGCATGTGCAAAAGAGTAGAGAGGATCACGGCGAAAACTGGACGCACCTCGTGTACAAACTGGACAATCTCTTTCGGAGTATCAGGGTTTCGGACGAGAACTCATCTGTTACACGGGCACTTCAATGTTTTTTAAACTTATTTGAACTTCAGCCTATTTTTGCGTTCAGTACGCATCATTCAAAGCGACATCATCAATTTCCAACACGTTCTGACATCATTTGCTGTTTTTCAGTCATTTACCGATTTGTTTAGAGAGCTAAATGACGGTGAAATTGAAAATCACTACAAAATGAACCCAGAAAATGTTGGAACTTGGCATGGTATCATCATTTCGCCCGCATCATTCAAAGCGACGTCATCAATTTCCAACACGTTCTGACATCATTTGTTGTTTTTCAGTCATTTACCGATTTGTTAGGGAGCTAAATGACGGTGAAATTGAAAATCACTACAAAATGAACTCTGAAAATGTTGGAACTTGGCACAGTATCATCATTTCGCCCGCATAGCATGTACAAAAGAGTAGAGAGGATCACGGCGAAAACTGGACGCACCTCGTGTACAAACTGGACAATCTCTTTCGGAGTAACAGGGTTTCGGACGAGAACTCATCTGTTACACGGGCACTTCAATGTTTTTTAAACTTATTTGAACTTCAGCCTATTTTTGCGTTCAGTACGCATCATTCAAAGCGACGTCATCAATTTCCAACACGTTCTGACATCATTTGGTATTTTTCAGTCATTTACCGATTTGTTTAGAGAGCTAAATGACGGTGAAATTGAAAATCACTACAAAATGAACTCTGAAAATTTTGGAACTTGGCATGGTATGATCATTTCGCCCGCATAGCATGTGCAAAAGAGTAGAGAGTGTCACGGCAAAAACTGGACGCACCTCGTGTACAAACTGGACAATCTCTTTCGGAGTATCAAGGTTTCGGACGAGAACTCATCTGTTACACGGGCACTTCAATGTTTTTAAACTTATTTGAACTTCAGCCTATTTTTGCGTTCAGTATGCATCATTCCAAGCGACGTCATCAATTTCCAAGACGTTCTGACATCATTTGCTGTTTTTCAGTCATTTACCGATTTGTTTAGAGAGCTAAATGACGGTGAAATTGAAAATCACTACAACATGAACTCTGAAAATGTTGGAACTTGGCATGGTATCATCATTTCGCCCGCATAGCACGTGCAAAAGAGTAGAGAGGGTCACGGCGAAAACTGGACGCACCTCGTGTACAAACTGGACAATCTCTTTCGGAGTATCAGTGTTTCGGACGAGAACTCATCTGTTACACGGGCACTTCAATGTTTTTTAAACTTATTTGAACTTCAGCCTATTTTTGCGTTCAGTACGCATCATTCAAAGCGACGTCATCAATTTCCAACACGTTCTGACATCATTTGCTGTTTTTCAGTCATTTACCGATTTGATTAGGGAGCTAAATGACGGTGAAATTTAAAATCACTACAAAATGAACTCTGAAAATGTGGGAACCTGGCATGGTATCATCATTTCGCCCGCATAGCATGTGCAAAAGAGTAAACAGTGTCACGGCGAAAACTGGACGCACCTCATGTACAAACTGGACAATCTCTTTCGGAGTATCAGGGTTTCGGACGAGAACTCATCTGTTACACGGGCACTTCAATGTTTTTTAAACTTATTTGAACTTCAGCCTATTTTTGCGTTCAGTACGCATCATTCAAAGCGACGTCATCAATTTCCAACACGTTCTGACATCATTTGGTATTTTTCAGTCATTTACCGATTTGTTTAGAGAGCTAAATGACGGTGAAATTGAAAATCACTACAAAATGAACTCTGAAAATTTTGGAACTTGGCATGGTATGATCATTTCGCCCGCATAGCATGTGCAAAAGAGTAGAGAGTGTCACGGCAAAAACTGGACGCACCTCGTGTACAAACTGGACAATCTCTTTCGGAGTATCAAGGTTTCGGACGAGAACTCATCTGTTACACGGGCACTTCAATGTTTTTAAACTTATTTGAACTTCAGCCTATTTTTGCGTTCAGTATGCATCATTCCAAGCGACGTCATCAATTTCCAAGACGTTCTGACATCATTTGCTGTTTTTCAGTCATTTACCGATTTGTTTAGAGAGCTAAATGACGGTGAAATTGAAAATCACTACAACATGAACTCTGAAAATGTTGGAACTTGGCATGGTATCATCATTTCGCCCGCATAGCACGTGCAAAAGAGTAGAGAGGGTCACGGCGAAAACTGGACGCACCTCGTGTACAAACTGGACAATCTCTTTCGGAGTATCAGTGTTTCGGACGAGAACTCATCTGTTACACGGGCACTTCAATGTTTTTTAAACTTATTTGAACTTCAGCCTATTTTTGCGTTCAGTACGCATCATTCAAAGCGACGTCATCAATTTCCAACACGTTCTGACATCATTTGCTGTCTTTCAGTCATTTACCGATTTGTTTAGAGAGCTAAATGACGGTGAAATTGAAAATCACTACAAAATGAACTCAGAAAATGTTGGAACTTGGCATGGTATCATCATTTCGCCCGCATAGCATGTGCAAAAGAGTAGAGAGGGTCACGGCGAAAACTGGACGCACCTCGTGTACAAACTGGACAATCTCTTTCGGAGTATCAAGGTTTCGGACGAGAACTCATCTGTTACACGGGCACTTCAATGTTTTTAAACTTATTTGAACTTCAGCCTATTTTTGCGTTCAGTATGCATCATTCCAAGCGACGTCAATTTCCAAGACGTTCTGACATCATTTGCTGTTTTTCAGTCATTTACCGATTTGTTTAGAGAGCTAAATGACGGTGAAATTGAAAATCAGTACAACATGAACTCTGAAAATGTTGGAACTTGGCATGGTATCATCATTTCGCCCGCATAGCACGTGCAAAAGAGTAGAGAGGGTCACGGCGAAAACTGGACGCACCTCGTGTACAAACTGGACAATCTCTTTCGGAGTATCAGTGTTTCGGACGAGAACTCATCTGTTACACGGGCACTTGTATGTTTTTAAAACTTATTTGAACTCCAGCCTAGTTTTGCGTTCAGTATGCATCATTCAAAGCGACGTCATCAATTTCCAACACGTTCTGACATCATTTGCTGTTTTTCAGTCATTTACCGATTTGTTAGGGAGCTAAATGACGGTGAAATTGAAAATCACTACAAAATGAACTCTGAAAATGTTGGAACTTGGCACAGTATCATCATTTCGCCCGCATAGCATGTGCAAAAGAGTAGAGAGGATCACGGCGAAAACTGGACGCACCTCATGTACAAACTGGACAATCTCTTTCGGAGTATCAGGGTTTCGGACGAGAACTCATCTGTTACACGGGCACTTCAATGTTTTTTAAACTTATTTGAACTTCAGCCTATTTTTGCGTTCAGTACGCATCATTCAAAGCGACGTCATCAATTTCCAACACGTTCTGACATCATTTGCTGTTTTTCAGTCATTTACCGATTTGTTTAGAGAGCTAAATGACGGTGAAATTGAAAATCACTACAAAATGAACTCAGAAAATGTTGGAACTTGGCATGGTATCATCATTTCGCCCGCATAGCATGTGCAAAAGAGTAGAGAGGGTCACGGCGAAAACTGGACGCACCTCGTGTACAAACTGGACAATCTCTTTCGGAGTATCAAGGTTTCGGACGAGAACTCATCTGTTACACGGGCACTTCAATGTTTTTAAACTTATTTGAACTTCAGCCTATTTTTGCGTTCAGTATGCATCATTCCAAGCGACGTCATCAATTTCCAAGACGTTCTGACATCATTTGCTGTTTTTCAGTCATTTACCGATTTGTTTAGAGAGCTAAATGACGGTGAAATTGAAAATCACTACAACATGAACTCTGAAAATGTTGGAACTTGGCATGGTATCATCATTTCGCCCGCATAGCACGTGCAAAAGAGTAGAGAGGGTCACGGCGAAAACTGGACGCACCTCGTGTACAAACTGGACAATCTCTTTCGGAGTATCAGTGTTTCGGACGAGAACTCATCTGTTACACGGGCACTTGAATGTTTTTTAAACTTATTTGAACTCCAGCCTATTTTTGCGTTCAGTATGCATCATTCAAAGCGACGTCATCAATTTCCAACACGTTCTGACATCATTTGCTGTTTTTCAGTCATTTACCGATTTGTTTAGAGAGCTAAATGACGGTGAAATTGAAAATCACTACAAAATGAACTCTGAAAATGTTGGAACTTGGCATGGTATCATCATTTCGCCCGCATAGCATGTGCAAAAGAGTAGAGAGGGTCACGGCGAAAACTGGACGCACCTCGTGTACAAACTGGACAATCTCTTTCGGAGTATCAGTGTTTCGGACGAGAACTCATCTGTTACACGAGCACTTGAATGTTTTTTAAACTTATTTGAACTCCAGCCTAGTTTTGCGTTCAGTATGCATCATTCAAAGCGACGTCATCAATTTCCAACACGTTCTGACATCATTTGCTGTTTTTCAATCATTTACCGATTTGTTAGGGAGCTAAATGACGGTGAAATTGAAAATCACTACAAAATGAACTCAGAAAATGTTGGAACTTGGCATGGTATCATCATTTCGCCCGCATAGCATGTGCAAAAGAGTAGAGAGGGTCACGGCGAAAACTGGACGCACCTCGTGTACAAACTGGACAATCTCTTTCGGAGTATCAAGGTTTCGGACGAGAACTCATCTGTTACACGGGCACTTCAATGTTTTTAAACTTATTTGAACTTCAGCCTATTTTTGCGTTCAGTATGCATCATTCCAAGCGACGTCATCAATTTCCAAGACGTTCTGACATCATTTGCTGTTTTTCAGTCATTTACCGATTTGTTTAGAGAGCTAAATGACGGTGAAATTGAAAATCACTACAAAATGAACTCTGAAAATGTTGGAACTTGGCATGGTATCATCATTTCGCCCGCATAGCACGTGCAAAAGAGTAGAGAGGGTCACGGCGAAAACTGGACGCACCTCGTGTACAAACTGGACAATCTCTTTCGGAGTATCAGTGTTTCGGACGAGAACTCATCTGTTACACGGGCACTTGAATGTTTTTTAAACTTATTTGAACTCCAGCCTATTTTTGCGTTCAGTATGCATCATTCAAAGCGACTTCATCAATTTCCAACACGTTCTGACATCATTTGCTATTTTTCAGTCATTTACCGATTTGTTTAGAGAGCTAAATGACGGTGAAATTGAAAATCACTACAAAATGAACTCTGAAAATTTTGGAACGTGGCATGGTATGATCATTTCGCCCGCATAGCATGTGCAAAAGAGTAGAGAGTGTCACGGCAAAAACTGGACGCACCTCGTGTACAAACTGGACAATCTCTTTCGGAGTATCAGGGTTTCGGATGAGAACTCATCTGTTACACGGGCACTTCACTGTTTTTTAAACTTATTTGAACTCCGGCCTATTTTTGCGTTCGGTATGCATCATTCAAAGCGACGTCATCAATTTCCAACACGTTCTGACATCATTTGCTGTCTTTCAGTCATTTACCGATTTGTTTAGAGAGGTAAATGACGGTGAAATTGAAAATCACTACAACATGAACTCTGAAAATGTTGGAACTTGGCATGGTATCATCATTTCGCCCGCATAGCATGTGCAAAAGAGTAGAGAGGGTCACGGCGAAAACTGGACGCACCTCGTGTACAAACTGGACAATCTCTTTCGGAGTATCAGGGTTTCGGACGAGAACTCATCTGTTACACGAGCACTTGAATGTTTTTAAATTTATATGAACTTCAGCCTATTTTTGCGTTCAGTATGCATCATTCCAAGCTACGTCATCAATTTCCAAGACGTTCTGACATCATTTGCTGTTTTTCAGTCATTTACCGATTTGTTTAGAGAGCTAAATGGCGGTGAAATTGAAAATCACTACAACATGAACTCTGAAAATGTTGGAACTTGGCATGGTATGATCATTTCGCCCGCATAGCATGTGCAAAAGAGTAGAGAGTGTCACGGCGAAAACTGGACGCACCTCGTGTACAAACTGGACAATCTCTTTCGGAGTATCAGGGTTTCGGACAAGAACTCATCTGTTACACGGGCACTTCAATGTTTTTTAAACTTATTTGAACTTTTGCCTATTTTTGCTATCACTCAAAGCGACGTCATCAATTTCCAACACGTTCTGACATCATTTGCTGTCTTTCAGTCATTTACCGATTTGTTCAGAGAGCAAATGACGGTGAAATTGAAAATCACTACAAAATGAACTCAGAAAATGTTGGAACTTGGCATGGTATCATCATTTCGCCCGCATAGCATGTGCAAAAGAGTAGAGAGGGTCACGGCGAAAACTGGACGCACCTCGTGTACAAACTGGACAATCTCTTTCGGAGTATCAGGGTTTCGGACGAGAACTCATCTGTTACACGGGCACTTGAATGTTTTTAAACTTATTTGAACTTCAGCCTATTTTTGCGTTCAGTATGCATCATTCCAAGCGACGTCATCAATTTCCAAGACGTTCTGACATCATTTGCTGTTTTTCAGTCATTTACCGATTTGTTTAGAGAGCTAAATGACGGTGAAATTGAAAATCACTACAACATGAACTCTGAAAATGTTGGAACTTGGCATGGTATGATCATTTCGCCCGCATAGCATGTGCAAAAGTGTAGAGAGTGTCACGGTGAAAACTGGACGCACCTCGTGTACAAACTGGACAATCTCTTTCGGAGTATCAGGGTTTCGGACAAGAACTCATCTGTTACACGGGCACTTCAATGTTTTTTAAACTTATTTGAACTTTAGCCTATTTTTGCGTTCATTACGCATCATTCAAAGCGACGTCATCAATTTCCAACACGTTCTGACATCATTTGCTGTCTTTCAGTCATTTACCGATTTGTTTAGAGAGCTAAATGATGGTGAAATTGAAAATCACTACAAAATGAACTCAGAAAATGTTGGAACTTGGCATGGTATCATCATTTCGCCCGCATAGCATGTGCAAAAGAGTAGAGAGGGTCAGGGCGAAAACTGGACGCACCTCGTGTACAAACTGGACAATCTCTTTCGGAGTATCAGGGTTTCGGACGAGAACTCATCTGTTACACGGGCACTTCAATGTTTTTAAACTTATTTGAACTTCAGCCTATTTTTGCGTTCAGTATGCATCATTCCAAGCGACGTCATCAATTTCCAAGACGTTCTGACATCATTTGCTGTTTTTCAGTCATTTACCGATTTGTTTAGAGAGCTAAATGACGGTGAAATTGAAAATCACTACAACATGAACTCTGAAAATGTTGGAACTTGGTATGGTATCATCATTTCGCCCGCATAGCACGTGCAAAAGAGTAGAGAGGGTCACGGCGAAAACTGGACGCACCTCGTGTACAAACTGGACAATCTCTTTCGGAGTATCAGTGTTTCGGACGAGAACTCATCTGTTACACGGGCACTTGAATGTTTTTTAAACTTATTTGAACTCCAGCCTATTTTTGCGTTAAGTATGCATCATTCAAAGCGACTTCATCAATTTCCAACACGTTCTGACATCATTTGCTATTTTTCAGTCATTTACCGATTTGTTTAGAGAGCTAAATGACGGTGAAATTGAAAATCACTACAAAATGAACTCTGAAAATTTTGGAACTTGGCATGGTATGATCATTTCGCCCGCATAGCATGTGCAAAAGAGTAGAGAGTGTCACGGCAAAAACTGGACGCACCTCGTGTACAAACTGGACAATCTCTTTCGGAGTATCAGGGTTTCGGATGAGAACTCATCTGTTACACGGGCACTTCAATGTTTTTTAAACTTATTTGAACTCCGGCCTATTTTTGCGTTCGGTATGCATCATTCAAAGCGACGTCATCAATTTCCAACACGTTCTGACATCATTTGCTGTCTTTCAGTCATTTACCGATTTGTTTAGAGAGGTAAATGACGGTGAAATTGAAAATCACTACAACATGAACTCTGAAAATGTTGGAACTTGGCATGGTATCATCATTTCACCCGCATAGCATGTGCAAAAGAGTAGAGAGGGTCACGCGAAAACTGGACGCACCTCGTGTACAAACTGGACAATCTCTTTCGGAGTATCAGGGTTTCGGACGAGAACTCATCTGTTACACGAGCACTTGAATGTTTTTAAATTTACATGAACTTCAGCCTATTTTTGCGTTCAGTATGCATCATTCCAAGCGACGTCATCAATTTCCAAAACGTTCTGACATCATTTGCTGTTTTTCAGTCATTTACCGATTTGTTTAGAGAGCTAAATGACGGTGAAATTGAAAATCACTACAACATGAACTCTGAAAATGTTGGAACTTGGCATGGTATGATCATTTCGCCCGCATAGCATGTGCAAAAGAGTAGAGAGTGTCACGGCGAAAACTGGACGCACCTCGTGTACAAACTGGACAATCTCTTTCGGAGTATCAGTGTTTCGGACGAGAACTCATCTGTTACACGGGCACTTGAATGTTTTTTAAACTTATTTGAACTCCAGCCTATTTTTGCGTTAAGTATGCATCATTCAAAGCGACTTCATCAATTTCCAACACGTTCTGACATCATTTGCTATTTTTCAGTCATTTACCGATTTGTTTAGAGAGCTAAATGACGGTGAAATTGAAAATCACTACAAAATGAACTCTGAAAATTTTGGAACTTGGCATGGTATGATCATTTCGCCCGCATAGCATGTGCAAAAGAGTAGAGAGTGTCACGGCAAAAACTGGACGCACCTCGTGTACAAACTGGACAATCTCTTTCGGAGTATCAGGGTTTCGGATGAGAACTCATCTGTTACACGGGCACTTCAATGTTTTTTAAACTTATTTGAACTCCGGCCTATTTTTGCGTTCGGTATGCATCATTCAAAGCGACGTCATCAATTTCCAACACGTTCTGACATCATTTGCTGTCTTTCAGTCATTTACCGATTTGTTTAGAGAGGTAAATGACGGTGAAATTGAAAATCACTACAACATGAACTCTGAAAATGTTGGAACTTGGCGTGGTATCATCATTTCACCCGCATAGCATGTGCAAAAGAGTAGAGAGGGTCACGCGAAAACTGGACGCACCTCGTGTACAAACTGGACAATCTCTTTCGGAGTATCAGGGTTTCGGACGAGAACTCATCTGTTACACGAGCACTTGAATGTTTTTAAATTTACATGAACTTCAGCCTATTTTTGCGTTCAGTATGCATCATTCCAAGCGACGTCATCAATTTCCAAGACGTTCTGACATCATTTGCTGTTTTTCAGTCATTTACCGATTTGTTTAGAGAGCTAAATGACGGTGAAATTGAAAATCACTACAACATGAACTCTGAAAATGTTGGAACTTGGCATGGTATGATCATTTCGCCCGCATAGCATGTGCAAAAGAGTAGAGAGTGTCACGGCGAAAACTGGACGCACCTCGTGTACAAACTGGACAATCTCTTTCAGAGTATCAGGGTTTCAGACAAGAACTCATCTGTTACACGGGCACTTCAATGTTTTTTAAACTTATTTGAACTTTAGCCTATTTTTGCTATCACTCAAAGCGACGTCATCAATTTCCAACATGTTCTGACATCATTTGCTGTCTTTCAGTCATTTACCGATTTGTTTAGAGAGCTAAATGACGGTGAAATTGAAAATCACTACAAAATGAACTCAGAAAATGTTGGAACTTGGCATGGTATCATCATTTCACCCGCATAGCATGTGCAAAAGAGTAGAGAGGGTCACGGCGAAAACTGGACGCACCTCGTGTACAAACTGGACAATCTCTTTCGGAGTATCAGGGTTTCGGACGAGAACTCATCTGTTACACGGGCACTTGAATGTTTTTAAACTTATTTGAACTTCAGCCTATTTTTGCGTTCAGTATGCATCATTCCAAGCGACGTCATCAATTTCCAAGACGTTCTGACATCATTTGCTGTTTTTCAGTCATTTACCGATTTGTTTAGAGAGCTAAATGACGGTGAAATTGAAAATCACTACAACATGAACTCTGAAAATGTTGGAACTTGGCATGGTATGATCATTTCGCCCGCATAGCATGTGCAAAAGAGTAGAGAGTGTCACGGCGAAAACTGGACGCACCTCGTGTACAAACTGGACAATCTCTTTCGGAGTATCAGGGTTTCGGACAAGAACTCATCTGTTACACGGGCACTTCAATGTTTTTTAAACTTATTTGAACTTTAGCCTATTTTTGCGTTCAGTACGCATCATTCAAAGCGACGTCATCAATTTCCAACACGTTCTGACATCATTTGCTGTCTTTCAGTCATTTACCGATTTGTTTAGAGAGCTAAATGACGGTGAAATTGAAAATCACTACAAAATGAACTCAGAAAATGTTGGAACTTGGCATGGTATCATCATTTCGCCCGCATAGCATGTGCAAAAGAGTAGAGAGGGTCACGGCGAAAACTGGACGCACCTCGTGTACAAACTGGACAATCTCTTTCGGAATATCAGGGTTTCGGACGAGAACTCATCTGTTACACGGGCACTTCAATGTTTTTAAACTTATTTGAACTTCAGCCTATTTTTGCGTTCAGTATGCATCATTCCAAGCGACGTCATCAATTTCCAAGACGTTCTGACATCATTTGCTGTTTTTCAGTCATTTACCGATTTGTTTAGAGAGCTAAATGACGGTGAAATTGAAAATCACTACAACATGAACTCTGAAAATGTTGGAACTTGGCATGGTATCATCATTTCGCCCGCATAGCACGTGCAAAAGAGTAAAGAGGGTCACGGCGAAAACTAGATGCACCTCGTGTACAAACTGGACAATCTCTTTCGGAGTATCAGTGTTTCGGACGAGAACTCATCTGTTACACGGGCACTTGAATGTTTTTTAAACTTATTTGAACTCCAGCCTATTTTTGCGTTCAGTATGCATCATTCAAAGCGACGTCATCAATTTCCAACACGTTCTGACATCATTTGCTGTTTTTCAGTCATTTACCGATTTGTTTAGAGAGCTAAATGACGGTGAAATTGAAAAACACTACAAAATGAACTCTGAAAATGTTGGAACTTGGCATGGTATCATCATTTTGCCCGCATTGCATGTGCAAAAGAGTAGAGAGGATCACGGCGAAAACTGGACGCACCTCGTGTACAAACTGGACAATCTCTTTCGGAGTATCAGTGTTTCGGACGAGAACTCATCTGTTACACGAGCACTTGAATGTTTTTTAAACTTATTTGAACTCCAGCCTAGTTTTGCGTTCAGTATGCATCATTCAAAGCGACGTCATCAATTTCCAACACGTTCTGACATCATTTGCTGTTTTTCAGTCATTTACCGATTTGTTAGGGAGCTAAATGACGGTGAAATTGAAAATCACTACAAAATGAACTCTGAAAATGTTGGAACTTGGCACGGTATCATCATTTCGCCCGCATAGCATGTGCAAAAGAGTAGAGAGGATCACGGCGAAAACTGGACGCACCTCGTGTACAAACTGGACAATCTCTTTCGGAGTATCAGGGTTTCGGACGAGAACTCATCTGTTACACGGGCACTTGAATGTTTTTTAAACTTATTTGAACTTCAGCCTATTTTTGCGTTCAGTACGCATCATTCAAAGCGACGTCATCAATTTCCAACACGTTCTGACATCATTTGCTGTTTTTCAGTCATTTACCGATTTGTTTAGAGAGCTAAATGACGGTGAAATTGAAAATCACTACAAAATGAACTCAGAAAATGTTGGAACTTGGCATGGTATCATCATTTCGCCCGCATAGCATGTGCAAAAGAGTAGAGAGGGTCACGGCGAAAACTGGACGCACCTCGTGTACAAACTGGACAATCTCTTTCGGAGTATCAAGGTTTCGGACGAGAACTCATCTGTTACACGGGCACTTCAATGTTTTTAAACTTATTTGAACTTCAGCCTATTTTTGCGTTCAGTATGCATCATTCCAAGCGACGTCATCAATTTCCAAGACGTTCTGACATCATTTGCTGTTTTCAGTCATTTACCGATTTGTTTAGAGAGCTAAATGACGGTGAAATTGAAAATCACTACAACATGAACTCTGAAGATGTTGGAACTTGGCATGGTATCATCATTTCGCCCGCATAGCACGTGCAAAAGAGTAGAGAGGTTCACGGCGAAAACTGGACGCACCTCGTGTACAAACTGGACAATCTCTTTCGGAGTATCAGTGTTTCGGACGAGAACTCATCTGTTACACGGGCACTTCAATGTTTTTTAAACTTATTTGAACTCCAGCCTATTTTTGCGTTTAGTATGCATCATTCAAAGCGACTTCATCAATTTCCAATACGTTCTGACATCATTTGCTATTTTTCAGTCATTTACCGATTTGTTTAGAGAGCTAAATGACAGTGAAATTGAAAATCACTACAAAATGAACTCTGAAAATGTTGGAACTTGGCATGGTATGATCATTTCGCCCGCATAGCATGTGCAAAAGAGTAGAGAGTGTCACGGCGAAAACTGGACGCACCTCGTGTACAAACTGGACAATCTCTTTCAGAGTATCAGGGTTTCGGACGAGAACTCATCTGTTACACGGGCACTTCAATGTTTTTTAAACTTATTTGAACTCCGGCCTATTTTTGCGTTCAGTATGCATCATTCAAAGCGACGTCATCAATTTCCAACACGTTCTGACATCATTTGCTGTCTTTCAGTCATTTACCGATTTGTTTAGAGAGCTAAATGACGGTGAAATTGAAAATCACTACAACATGAACTCTGAAAATGTTGGAACTTGGCATTGTATCATCATTTCGCCCGCATAGCAGGTGCAAAAGAGTAGAGAGGGTCACGGCGAAAACTGGACGCACCTCGTGTACAAACTGGACAATCTCTTTCGGAATATCAGTGTTTCGGACGAGAACTCATCTGTTACACGAGCACTTGAATGTTTTTTAAACTTATTTGAACACCAGCCTATTTTTGCGTTCAGTATGCATCATTCAAAGCGACGTCATCAATTTCCAACACGTTCAGACATCATTTGCTGTTTTTCAGTCATTTACCGATTTCTTTAGGGAGCTAAATGACGGTGAAATTGAAAATCACTACAAAATGAACTCTGAAAATGTTGGAACTTGGCACGGTATCATCATTTCGCCCGCATAGCATGTGCAAAAGAGTAGTGAGGGTCACGGCGAAAACTGGAGGCACCTCGTGTACAAACTGGACAATCTCTTTCGGAGTATCAGGGTTTCGGACGAGAACTCATCTGTTACACGGGCACTTCAATGTTTTTTAAACTTATTTGAACTTCAGCCTATTTTTGCGTTCAGTACGCATCATTCAAAGCGACGTCATCAATTTCCAACACGTTCTGACATCATTTGTTGTTTTTCAGTCATTTATCGATTTGTTTAGAGAGCTAAATGACGGTGAAATTGAGAATCACTACAAAATGAACTCAGAAAATGTTGGAACTTGGCACGGTATCATCATTTCGCCCGCATAGCATGTGCAAAAGAGTAGCGAGGGTCACGGCGAAAACTAGACGCACCTCGTGTACAAACTGGACAATCTCTTTCGGAGTATCAGGGTTTCGGACGAGAACTCATCTGTTACACGGGCACTTCAATGTTTTTAAACTTATTTGAACTTCAGCCTATTTTTGCGTTCAGTATGCATCATTCCAAGCGACGTCATCAATTTCCAAGACGTTCTGACATCATTTGCTGTTTTTCAGTCATTTACCGATTTGTTTAGAGAGCTAAATGACGGTGAAATTGAAAATCACTACAACATGAACTCTGAAGATGTTGGAACTTGGCATGGTATCATCATTTCGCCCGCATAGCACGTGCAAAAGAGTAGAGAGGGTCACGGTGAAAACTGGACGCACCTCGTGTACAAACTGGACAATCTCTTTCGGAGTATCAGTGTTTCGGACGAGAACTCATCTGTTACACGGGCACTTCAATGTTTTTTAAACTTATTTGAACTCCAGCCTATTTTTGCGTTCAGTATGCATCATTCAAAGCGACTTCATCAATTTCCAACACGTTCTGACATCATTTGCTATTTTTCAGTCATTTACCGATTTGTTTAGAGAGCTAAATGACGGTGAAATTGAAAATCACTACAAAATGAACTCTGAAAATGTTGGAACTTGGCATGGTATGATCATTTCGCCCGCATAGCATGTGCAAAAGAGTAGAGAGTGTCACGGCGAAAACTGGACGCACCTCGTGTACAAACTGGACAATCTCTTTCGGAGTATCAGGGTTTCGGACGAGAACTCATCTGTTACACGGGCACTTCAATGTTTTTTAAACTTATTTGAACTCAGGCCTATTTTTGCGTTCAGTATGCATCATTCAAAGCGACGTCATCAATTTCCAACACGTTCTGACATCATTTGCTGTCTTTCAGTCATTTACCGATTTGTTTAGAGAGCTAAATGACGGTGAAATTGAAAATCACTACAACATGAACTCTGAAAATGTTGGAACTTGGCATGGTATCATCATTTCGCCCGCATAGCAGGTGCAAAAGAGTAGAGAGGGTCACGGCGAAAACTGGACGCACCTCGTGTACAAACTGGACAATCTCTTTCGGAGTATCAGTGTTTCGGACGAGAACTCATCTGTTACACGAGCACTTGAATGTTTTTTAAACTTATTTGAACACCAGCCTATTTTTGCGTTCAGTATGCATCATTCAAAGCGACGTCATCAATTTCCAACACGTTCAGACATCATTTGCTGTTTTTCAGTCATTTACCGATTTCTTTAGGGAGCTAAATGACGGTGAAATTGAAAATCACTACAAAATGAACTCTGAAAATGTTGGAACTTGGCACGGTATCATAATTTCGCCCGCATAGCATGTGCAAAAGAGTAGTGAGGGTCACGGCGAAAACTGGAGGCACCTCGTGTACAAACTGGACAATCTCTTTCGGAGTATCAGGGTTTCGGACGAGAACTCATCTGTTACACGGGCACTTCAATGTTTTTTAAACTTATTTGAACTTCAGCCTATTTTTGCGTTCAGTACGCATCATTCAAAGCGACGTCATCAATTTCCAACACGTTCTGACATCATTTGCTGTTTTTCAGTCATTTATTGATTTGTTTAGAGAGCTAAATGACGGTGAAATTGAGAATCACTACAAAATGAACTCTGAAAATGTTGGAACTTGGCACGGTATCATCATTTCGCCCGCATAGCATGTGCAAAAGAGTAGTGAGGGTCACGGCGAAAACTGGACGCACCTCGTGTACAAACTGGACAATCTCTTTCGGAGTATCAGGGTTTCGGACGAGAACTCATCTGTTACACGGGCACTTCAATGTTTTTTAAACTTATTTGAACTTCAGCCTATTTTTGCGTTCAGTACGCATCATTCAAAGCGACGTCATCAATTTCCAACACGTTCAGACATCATTTGCTGTTTTTCAGTCATTTACCGATTTCTTTAGGGAGCTAAATGACGGTGAAATTGAAAATCACTACAAAATGAACTCTGAAAATGTTGGAACTTGGCACGGTATCATCATTTCGCCCGCATAGCATGTGCAAAAGAGTAAAGAGGGTCACGGCGAAAACTGGACGCACCTCATGTACAAACTGGACAATCTCTTTCGGAGTATCAGGGTTTCGGACGAGAACTCATCTGTTACACGGGCACTTCAATGTTTTTGAAACTTATTTGAACTTCAGCCTATTTTTGCGTTCAGTACGCATCATTCAAAGCGACGTCATCAATTTCCAACACGTTCTGACATCATTTGCTGTTTTTCAGTCATTTACCGATTTGTTTAGAGAGCTAAATGACGGTGAAATTGAGAATCACTACAAAATGAACTCTGAAAATGTTGGAACTTGGCACGGTATCATCATTTCGCCCGCATAGCATTTGCAAAAGAGTAGTGAGGGTCACGGCGAAAACTGGACGCACCTCGTGTACAAACTGGACAATCTCTTTCGGAGTATCAGGGTTTCGGACGAGAACTCATCTGTTACACGGGCACTTCAATGTTTTTTAAACTTATTTGAACTTCAGCCTATTTTTGCGTTCAGTACGCATCATTCAAAGCGACGTCATCAATTTCCAACATGTGCTGACATCATTTGTTGTTTTTCAGTCATTTACCGATTTGTTTAGGGAGCTAAATGATGGTGAAATTTAAAATCACTACAAAATGAACTCTGAAAATGTTGGAACTTGGCATGGTATCATCATTTCGCCCGCATAGCATGTGCAAAAGAGTAAAGAGGGTCACGGCGAAAACTGGACGCACCTCATGTACAAACTGGACAATCTCTTTCGGAGTATCAGGGTTTCGGACGAGAACTCATCTGTTTCACGGGCACTTCAATGTTTTTAAACTTATTTGAACTTCAGCCTATTTATGCGTTCAGTACGCATCATTCAAAGCGACGTCATCAATTTCCAACATGTGCTGACATCATTTGTTGTTTTTCAGTCATTTACCGATTTGTTTAGGGAGCTAAATGATGGTGAAATTTAAAATCACTACAAAATGAACTCTGAAAATGTTGGAACTTGGCATGGTACCATCATTTCGCCCGCATAGCATGTGCAAAAGAGTAAAGAGGGTCACGGCGAAAACTGGACGCACCTCGTGTACAAACTGGACAATCTCTTTCGGAGTATCAGGGTTTCGGACGAGAACTCATCTGTTACACGGGCACTTCAATATTTTTAAACTTATTTGAACGCCAGCCTATTTTTGCGTTCAGTATGCATCATTCCAAGCGACGTCATCAATTTCCAAGACGTTCTGACATCATTTGCTGTTTTTCAGTCATTTACCGATTTGTTTAGAGAGCTAAATGACGGTGAAATTGAAAATCACTACAAAATGAACTCTGAAAATGTTGGAACTTGGCATGGTATAATCATTTCGCCCGCATAGCATGTGCAAAAGAGTAGAGAGGGTCACGGCGAAAAATGGACGCACCTCGTGTACAAACTGGACAATCTCTTTCGGAGTATCAGTGTTTCGGACGAGAACTCATCTGTTACACGGGCACTTCAATGTTTTTTAAACTTATTTGAACTTCAGCCTATTTTTGCGTTCAGTACGCATCATTCAAAGCGACGTCATCAATTTCCAACACGTTCTGACATCATTTGCTGTTTTTCAGTCATTTACCGATTTGTTTAGAGAGCTAAATGACGTTGAAATTGAAAATCACTACAAAATGAACTCAGAAAATGTTGGAACTTGGCATGGTATCATCATTTCGCCCGCATAGCATGTGCAAAAGAGTAGAGAGGGTCACGGCGAAAACTGGATGCACCTCATGTACAAACTGGACAATCTCTTTCGGAGTATCAGGGTTTCGGACGAGAACTCATCTGTTTCACGGGCACTTCAATGTTTTTAAACTTATTTGAACTTCAGCCTATTTTTGCGTTCAGTATGCATCATTCAAAGCGACGTCATCAATTTCCAACACGTTCTGACATCATTTGCTGTCTTTCAGTCATTTACCGATTTGTTTAGAGAGCTAAATGACGGTGAAATTGAGAATCACTACAACATGAACTCAGAAAATGTTGGAACTTGGCATGGTATCATCATTTCGCCCGCATAGCATGTGCAAAAGAGTAGGGAGGGTCACGGCGA
Organism: Aegilops tauschii subsp. strangulata; assembly: GCF_002575655.3. Lineage (NCBI taxonomy): Eukaryota > Viridiplantae > Streptophyta > Magnoliopsida > Poales > Poaceae > Aegilops > Aegilops tauschii. The sequence continues at coordinate 578,291,294 of NC_053039.3, read as the reverse complement.
AAACTGGACGCACCTCGTGTACAAACTGAACAATCTCTTTCGGAGTATCAAGGTTTCGGACGAGAACTCATCTGTTACACGGGCACTTCAATGTTCTTATTTGAACTTCAGCCTATTTTTGCGTTCAGTATGCATCATTCCAAGCGACGTCATCAATTTCCAAGACGTTCTGACATCATTTGCTGTTTTTCAGTCATTTACCGATATGTTTAGAGAGCTAAATGACGGTGAAATTGAAAATCACTACAACATGAACTCTGAAAATGTTGGAACTTGGCATGGTATCATCATTTCGCCCGCATAGCACGTGCAAAAGAGTAGAGAGGGTCACGGCGAAAACTGGACGCACCTCGTGTACAAACTGGACAATCTCTTTCGGAGTATCAGTGTTTCGGACGAGAACTCATCTGTTACACGGGCACTTCAATGTTTTTTAAACTTATTTGAACTCCAGCCTATTTTTGCGTTCAGTATGCATCATTCAAAGCGACGTCATCAATTTCCAACACGTTCTGACATCATTTGCTATTTTTCAGTCATTTACCGATTTGTTTAGAGAGCTAAATGACGGTGAAATTGAAAATCACTACAAAATGAACTCTGAAAATGTTGGAACTTGGCGTGGTATGATCATTTCGCCCGCATAGCATGTGCAAAAGAGTAGAGAGGGTCACGGCGAAAACTGGACGCACCTCGTGTACAAACTGGACAATCTCTTTCGGAGTATCAGGGTTTCGGACGAGAACTCATCTGTTACACGGGCACTTCAATGTTTTTTAAACTTATTCGAACTCCGGCCTATTTTTGGGTTTAGTATGCATCATTCAAAGCGACATCATCAATTTCCAACACGTTCTGACATCATTTGCAGTCTTTCAGTCATTTACCGATTTGTTTAGAGAGCTAAATGACGGTGAGATTGAAAATCACTACAACATGAACTCTGAAAATGTTGGAACTTGGCATGGTATCATCATTTCGCCCGCATAGCATGTGCAAAAGAGTAGAGAGGGTCACGGCGAAAACTGGACGCACCTCGTGTACAAACTGGACAATCTCTTTCGGAGTATTAGTGTTTCGGACGAGAACTCATCTGTTACACGAGCACTTGAATGTTTTTTAAACTTATTTGAACTCCAGCCTATTTTTGCGTTCAGTATGCATCATTCAAAGCGACGTCATCAATTTCCAACACGTTCTGACATCATTTGCTGTTTTTCAGTCATTTACCGATTTCTTTAGGGAGCTAAATGACGGTGAAATTGAAAATCACTACAAAATGAACTCTGAAAATGTTGGAACTTGGCACGGTATCATCATTTCGCCCGCATAGCATGTGCAAAAGAGTAGTGAGGGTCACGGCGAAAACTGGAGGCACCTCGTGTACAAACTGGACAATCTCTTTCGGAGTATCAGGGTTTCGGACGAGAACTCATCTGTTACACGGGCACTTCAATGTTTTTTAAACTTATTTGAACTTCAGCCTATTTTTGTGTTCAGTACGCATCATTCAAAGCGACGTCATCAATTTCCAACATGTGCTGACATCATTTGTTGTTTTTCAGTCATTTACCGATTTGTTTAGGGAGCTAAATGATGGTGAAATTTAAAATCACTACAAAATGAACTCTGAAAATGTTGGAACTTGGCATGGTATCATCATTTCGCCCGCATAGCATGTGCAAAAGAGTAAAGAGGGTCACGGCGAAAACTGGACGCACCTCATGTACAAACTGGACAATCTCTTTCGGAGTATCAGGGTTTCGGACGAGAACTCATCTGTTTCACGGGCACTTCAATGTTTTTAAACTTATTTGAACTTCAGCCTATTTTTGCGTTCAGTATGCATCATTCAAAGCGACGTCATCAATTTCCAACACGTTCTGTCATCATTTGCTGTTTTTCAGTCATTTACCGATTTGGTTAGAGAGCTAAATGACGGTGAAATTGAAAATCACTACAAAATGAACTCTGAAAATGTTGGAACTTGGCACGGTATCATCATTTCGCCCGCATAGCATGTGCAAAAGAGTAGTGAGGGTCACGGCGAAAACTGGAGGCACCTCGTGTACAAACTGGACAATCTCTTTCGGAGTATCAGGGTTTCGGACGAGAACTCATCTGTTACACGGGCACTTCAATGTTTTTTAAACTTATTTGATCTTCAGCCTATTTTTGCGTTCAGTACGCATCATTCAAAGCGACGTCATCAATTTCCAACACGTTCTGACATCATTTGCTGTTTTTCAGTCATTTACCGATTTGTTTAGAGAGCTAAATGACGGTGAAATTGAGAATCACTAGAAAATGAACTCTGAAAATGTTGGAACTTGGCATGGTATCATCATTTCGCCCGCATAGCATGTGCAAAAGAGTAGCGAGGGTCACGGCAAAAACTGGACGCACCTCGTGTACAAACTGGACAATCTCTTTCGGAGTATCAGGGTTTCGGACAAGAACTCATCTGTTACACGGGCACTTCAATGTTTTTAAACTTATTTGAACTTCTGCCTATTTTTGCGTTCAGTATGCATCATTCAAAGCGACGTCATCAATTTCCAAGACGTTCTGACATCATTTGCTGTTTTTCAGTCATTTACCGATTTGTTTAGAGAGCTAAATGACGGTGAAATTGAAAATCACTACAAAATGAACTCAGAAAATGTTGGAACTTGGCATGGTATCATCATTTCGCCCGCATAGCATGTGCAAAAGAGTAGAGAGGGTCACGGCGAAAACTGGACGCACCTCGGGTACAGACTGGACAATCTCTTTCGGAGTATCAGGGTTTCGGACGAGAACTCATCTGTTACACGGGCACTTCAATGTTTTTAAACTTATTTGAACTTCAGCTTATTTTTGCGTTCAGTATGCATCATTCCAAGCGACGTCATCAATTTCCAAGACGTTCTGACATCATTTGCAGTTTTTCAGTCATTTACCGATTTGTTTAGAGAGCTAAATGACGGTGAAATTGAAAATCACTACAACATGAACTCTGAAAATGTTGGAACTTGGCATGGTATCATCATTTCGCCCGCATAGCACGTGCAAAAGAGTAGAGAGGGTCACGGCGAAAACTGGACGCACCTCATGTACAAACTGGACAATCTCTTTCGGAGTATCAGTGTTTCGGACGAGAACTCATCTGTTACACGGGCACTTCAATGTTTTTTAAACTTATTTGAACTCCAGCCTATTTTTGCGTTCAGTATGCATCATTCAAAGCGACGTCATCAATTTCCAACACGTTCTGACATCATTTGCTATTTTTCAGTCATTTACCGATTTGTTTAGAGAGCTAAATGACGGTGAAATTGAAAATCACTACAAAATGAACTCTGAAAATGTTGGAACTTGGCATGGTATGATCATTTCGCCCGCATAGCATGTGCAAAAGAGTAGAGAGTGTCACGGCGAAAACTAGACGCACCTCGTGTACAAACTGGACAATCTCTTTCGGAGTATCAGGGTTTCGGACGAGAACTCATCTGTTACACGGGCACTTCAATGTTTTTTAAACTTATTCGAACTCCGGCCTATTTTTGGGTTCAGTATGCATCATTCAAAGCGACATCATCAATTTCCAACACGTTCTGATATCATTTGCTGTCTTTCAGTCATTTACCGATTTGTTTAGAGAACTAAATGACGGTGAAATTGAAAATCACTACAACATGAACTCTGAAAATGTTGGAACTTGGCATGGTATCATCATTTCGCCCGCATAGCATGTGCAAAAGAGTAGAGAGGGTCACGGCGAAAACTGGACGCACCTCGTGTACAAACTGGACAATCTCTTTCGGAGTATCAGTGTTTCGGACGAGAACTCATCTGTTACACGAGCACTTGAATGTTTTTTAAACTTATTTGAACTCCAGCCTATTTTTGCGTTCAGTATGCATCATTCAAAGCGACATCATCAATTTCCAACACGTTCTGACATCATTTGCTGTTTTTCAGTCATTTACCGATTTCTTTAGGGAGCTAAATGACGGTGAAATTGAAAATCACTACAAAATGAACTCTGAAAATGTTGGAACTTGGCACGGTATCATCATTTCGCCCGCATAGCATGTGCAAAAGAGTAGTGAGGGTCACGGCGAAAACTGGAGGCACCTCGTGTACAAACTGGACAATCTCTTTCGGAGTATCAGGGTTTCGGACGAGAACTCATCTGTTACACGGGCACTTCAATGTTTTTTAAACTTATTTGAACTTCAGCCTATTTTTGCGTTCAGTACGCATCATTCAAAGTGACGTCATCAATTTCCAACACGTTCTGACATCATTTGTTGTTTTTCAGTCATTTACCGATTTGTTTAGAGAGCTAAATGACGGTGAAATTGAGAATCACTACAAAATGAACTCTGAAAATGTTGGAACTTGGCATGGTATCATCATTTCGCCCGCATAGCATGTGCAAAAGAGTAGCGAGGGTCACGGCAAAAACTGGACGCACCTCGTGTACAAACTGGACAATCTCTTTCGGAGTATCAGGGTTTCGGACGAGAACTCATCCGTTACACGGGCACTTCAATGTTTTTAAACTTATTTGAACTTCTGCCTATTTTTGCGTTCAATATGCATCATTCAAAGCGACGTCATCAATTTCCAAGACGTTCTGACATCATTTGCTGTTTTTCAGTCATTTACCGATTTGTTTAGAGAGCTAAATGACGGTGAAATTGAAAATCACTACAACATGAACTCTGAAAATGTTGGAACTTGGCATGGTATCATCATTTCGCCCGCATAGCACGTGCAAAAGAGTAGAGAGGGTCACGGCGAAAACTGGCGCACCTCGTGTACAAACTGGACAATCTCTTTCGGAGTATCAGTGTTTCGGACGAGAAGTCATCTGTTACACGGGCACTTGAATGTTTTTTAAACTTATTTGAGCTCCAACCTATTTTTGTGTTCGGTATGCATCATTCAAAGTGACATCATCAATTTCCAACACGTTCTGACATCATTTGCTGTTTTTCAGTCATTTTCCGATTTGTTTAGAGAGCTAAATGACGGTGAAATTGAATATCACTACAACATGAACTCTGAAAATGTTGGAACTTGGCATGGTATGATCATTTCGCCCGCATAGCACATGCAAAAGAGTAGAGAGGGTCACGGCGAAAACTGGACGCACCTCGTGTACAAACTGGACAATCTCTTTCGGAGTATCAGTGTTTCGGACGAGAACTCATCTGTTACACGGGCACTTGAATGTTTTTTAAACTTATTTGAACTCCAGCCTATTTTTGCATTCAGTATGCATCATTCAAAGCGACGTCATCAATTTCCAACACGTTCTGACATCATTTGCTGTTTTTCAGTCATTTACCGATTTGTTTAGAGAGCTAAATGACGGTGAAATTGAAAATCACTACAAAATGAACTCTGAAAATGTTGGAACTTGGCATGGTATGATCATTTCGCCCGCATAGCGTGTACAAAAGAGTAGAGAGTGTCACGGCGAAAACTGGACGCACCTTGTGTACAAACTGGACACTCTCTTTCGGAGTATCAGTGTTTCGGACGAGAACTCATCTGTTACACGAGCACTTGAATGTTTTTTAAACTTATTTGAACTCCAGCCTATTTTTGCGTTCAGTATGCATCATTCAAAGCGACGTCATCAATTTCCAACACGTTCTGACATCATTTGCTGTTTTTCAGTCATTTACCGATTTCTTTAGGGAGCTAAATGACGGTGAAATTGAAAATCACTACAAAATGAACTCTGAAAATGTTGGAACTTGGCACGGTATCATCATTTCGCCCGCATAGCATGTGCAAAAGAGTAGTGAGGGTCACGGCGAAAACTGGAGGCACCTCGTGTACAAACTGGACAATCTCTTTCGGAGTATCAGGGTTTCGGACGAGAACTCATCTGTTACACGGGCACTTCAATGTTTTTTAAACTTATTTGAACTTCAGCCTATTTTTGCGTTCAGTACGCATCATTCAAAGTGACGTCATCAATTTCCAACACGTTCTGACATCATTTGTTGTTTTTCAGTCATTTACCGATTTGTTTAGAGAGCTAAATGACGGTGAAATTGAGAATCACTACAAAATGAACTCTGAAAATGTTGGAACTTGGCATGGTATCATCATTTCGCCCGCATAGCATGTGCAAAAGAGTAGCGAGGGTCACGGCAAAAACTGGACGCACCTCGTGTACAAACTGGACAATCTCTTTCGGAGTATCAGGGTTTCGGACGAGAACTCATCTGTTACACGGGCACTTCAATGTTTTTAAACTTATTTGAACTTCTGCCTATTTTTGCGTTCAATATGCATCATTCAAAGCGACGTCATCAATTTCCAAGACGTTCTGACATCATTTGCTGTTTTTCAGTCATTTACCGATTTGTTTAGAGAGCTAAATGACGGTGAAATTGAAAATCACTACAACATGAACTCTGAAAATGTTGGAACTTGGCATGGTATCATCATTTCGCCCGCATAGCACGTGCAAAAGAGTAGAGAGGGTCACGGCGAAAACTGGACGCACCTCGTGTACAAACTGGACAATCTCTTTCGGAGTATCAGTGTTTCGGACGAGAAGTCATCTGTTACACGGGCACTTGAATGTTTTTTAAACTTATTTGAGCTCCAACCTATTTTTGTGTTCGGTATGCATCATTCAAAGTGACATCATCAATTTCCAACACGTTCTGACATCATTTGCTGTTTTTCAGTCATTTTCCGATTTGTTTAGAGAGCTAAATGACGGTGAAATTGAATATCACTACAACATGAACTCTGAAAATGTTGGAACTTGGCATGGTATGATCATTTCGCCCGCATAGCACATGCAAAAGAGTAGAGAGGGTCACGGCGAAAACTGGACGCACCTCGTGTACAAACTGGACAATCTCTTTCGGAGTATCAGTGTTTCGGACGAGAACTCATCTGTTACACGGGCACTTGAATGTTTTTTAAACTTATTTGAACTCCAGCCTATTTTTGCATTCAGTATGCATCATTCAAAGCGACGTCATCAATTTCCAACACGTTCTGACATCATTTGCTGTTTTTCAGTCATTTACCGATTTGTTTAGAGAGCTAAATGACGGTGAAATTGAAAATCACTACAAAATGAACTCTGAAAATGTTGGAACTTGGCATGGTATGATCATTTCGCCCGCATAGCGTGTACAAAAGAGTAGAGAGTGTCACGGCGAAAACTGGACGCACCTTGTGTACAAACTTGACAATCTCTTTCGGAGTATCAGGGTTTCGGACGAGAACTCATCTGTTACACGGGCACTTCACTGTTTTTTAAACTTATTTGAACTCCGGCCTATTTTTGCGTTCAGTATGCATCATTCAAAGCGACGTCATCAATTTCCAACACGTTCTGACATCATTTGTTGTCTTTCAGTCATTTACCGATTTGTTTAGAGAGGTAAATGATGGTGAAATTGAAATCACTACAACATGAACTCTGAAAATGTTGGAACTTGGCATGGTATCATCATTTCGCCCGCATAGCATGTGCAAAAGAGTAGAGAGGGTCACGGCGAAAACTGGACGCACCTCGTGTACAAACTGGACAATCTCTTTCGGAGTATCAGGGTTTCGGACGAGAACTCATCTGTTACACGAGCACTTGAATGTTTTTTAAACTTATTTGTAATCCAGCCTATTTTTGCGTCAGTATGCATCATTCAAAGCGACGTCATCAATTTCCAACACGTTCTGACATCATTTGTTGTTTTTCAGTCATTTACCGATTTGTTTAGGGAGCTAAATGACGGTGAAATTGAAAATCACTAAAAAATGAACTCTGAAAATGTTGGAACTTGGCACGGTATCATCATTTCGCCCGCATAGCATGTGCAAAAGAGTAGTGAGGGTCACGGCGAAAACTGGAGGCACCTCGTGTACAAACTGGACAATCTCTTTCGGAGTATCAGGGTTTCGGACGAGAACTCATCTGTTACACGGGCACTTCAATATTTTTTAAACTTATTTGAACTTCAGCCTATTTTTGCGTTCAGTACGCATCATTCAAAGTGACGTCATCAATTTCCAACACGTTCTGACATCATTTGTTGTTTTTCAGTCATTTACCGATTTGTTTAGAGAGCTAAATGACGGTGAAATTGAGAATCACTACAAAATGAACTCTGAAAATGTTGGAACTTGGCATGGTATCATCATTTCGCCCGCATAGCATGTGCAAAAGAGTAGCGAGGGTCACGGCAAAAACTGGACGCACCTCGTGTACAAACTGGACAATCTCTTTCGGAGTATCAGGGTTTCGGACGAGAACTCATCTGTTACACGGGCACTTCAATGTTTTTAAACTTATTTGAACTTCTGCCTATTTCTGCGTTCAATATGCATCATTCAAAGCGACGTCATCAATTTCCAAGACGTTCTGACATCATTTGCTGTTTTTCAGTCATTTACCGATTTGTTTAGAGAGCTAAATGACGGTGAAATTGAAAATCACTACAACATGAACTCTGAAAATGTTGGAACTTGGCATGGTATCATCATTTCGCCCGCATAGCACGTGCAAAAGAGTAGAGAGGGTCACGGCGAAAACTGGACGCACCTCGTGTACAAACTGGACAATCTCTTTCGGAGTATCAGTGTTTCGGACGAGAAGTCATCTGTTACACGGGCACTTGAATGTTTTTTAAACTTATTTGAGCTCCAACCTATTTTTGTGTTCGGTATGCATCATTCAAAGTGACATCATCAATTTCCAACACGTTCTGACATCATTTGCTGTTTTTCAGTCATTTTCCGATTTGTTTAGAGAGCTAAATGACGGTGAAATTGAATATCACTACAACATGAACTCTGAAAATGTTGGAACTTGGCATGGTATGATCATTTCGCCCGCATAGCACATGCAAAAGAGTAGAGAGGGTCACGGCGAAAACTGGACGCACCTCGTGTACAAACTGGACAATCTCTTTCGGAGTATCAGTGTTTCGGACGAGAACTCATCTGTTACACGGGCACTTGAATGTTTTTTAAACTTATTTGAACTCCAGCCTATTTTTGCATTCAGTATGCATCATTCAAAGCGACGTCATCAATTTCCAACACGTTCTGACATCATTTGCTGTTTTTCAGTCATTTACCGATTTGTTTAGAGAGCTAAATGACGGTGAAATTGAAAATCACTACAAAATGAACTCTGAAAATGTTGGAACTTGGCATGGTATGATCATTTCGCCCGCATAGCGTGTACAAAAGAGTAGAGAGTGTCACGGCGAAAACTGGACGCACCTTGTGTACAAACTTGACAATCTCTTTCGGAGTATCAGGGTTTCGGACGAGAACTCATCTGTTACACGGGCACTTCACTGTTTTTTAAACTTATTTGAACTCCGGCCTATTTTTGCGTTCAGTATGCATCATTCAAAGCGACGTCATCAATTTCCAACACGTTCTGACATCATTTGTTGTCTTTCAGTCATTTACCGATTTGTTTAGAGAGGTAAATGATGGTGAAATTGAAAATCACTACAACATGAACTCTGAAAATGTTGGAACTTGGCATGGTATCATCATTTCGCCCGCATAGCATGTGCAAAAGAGTAGAGAGGGTCACGGCGAAAACTGGACGCACCTCGTGTACAAACTGGACAATCTCTTTCGGAGTATCAGGGTTTCGGACGAGAACTCATCTGTTACACGAGCACTTGAATGTTTTTTAAACTTATTTGTAATCCAGCCTATTTTTGCGTCAGTATGCATCATTCAAAGCGACGTCATCAATTTCCAACACGTTCTGACATCATTTGCTGTTTTTCAGTCATTTACCGATTTGTTTAGGGAGCTAAATGACGGTGAAATTGAAAATCACTACAAAATGTACTCTGAAAATGTTGGTTCTTGGCATGGTATCATCATTTCGCCCGAATAGCATGTGCAAAAGAGTAGAGAGGATCACGGCGAAAACTGGACGCACCTCGTGTACAAACTGGACAATCTCTTTCGGAGTATCAGGGTTTCGGACGAGAACTCATCTGTTACACGGGCACTTCAATGTTTTTTAAACTTATTTGAACTTCAGCATATTTTTGCGTTCAGTACGCATCATTCAAAGCGACGTCATCAATTTCCAACACGTTCTGACATCATTTGCTGTTTTTCAGTCATTTACCGATTTGTTTAGAGAGCTAAATGACGGTGAAATTGAAAATCACTACAAAATGAACTCAGAAAATGTTGGAACTTGGCATGGTATCATCATTTCGCCCGCATAGCATGCGCAAAAGAGTAGAGAGGGTCACGGCGAAAACTGGACGCACCTCGTGTACAAACTGGACAATCTCTTTCGGAGTATCAGGGTTTCGGACGAGAACTCATCTGTTACACGGGCACTTCAATGTGTTTAAACTTATTTGAACTTCAGCTTATTTTTGCGTTCAGTATGCATCATTCCAAGCGACGTCATCAATTTCCAAGACGTTCTGACATCATTTGCTGTTTTTCAGTCATTTACCGATTTGTTTAGAGAGCTAAATGACGGTGAAATTGAAAATCACTACAACATGAAGTCTGAAAATGTTGGAACTTGGCATGGTACCATCATTTTGCCCGCATAGCACGTGCAAAAGAGTAGAGAGGGTCACGGCGAAAACTGGACGCACCTCGTGTACAAACTGGACAATCTCTTTCGGAGTATCAGTGTTTCGGACGAGAACTCATCTGTTACACGGGCACTTCAATGTTTTTTAAACTTATTTGAACTCCAGCCTATTTTTGCGTTCAGTATGCATCATTCAAAGCGACGTCATCAATTTCCAACACATTCTGACATCATTTGCTATTTTTCAGTCATTTACCGATTTGTTTAGAGAGCTAATTGACGGTGAAATTGAAAATCACTACAAAATGAACTCTGAAAATGTTGGAACTTGGCATGGTATAATCATTTCGCCCGCATAGCATGTGCAAAAGAGTAGAGAGTGTCACGGCGAAAACTGGACGCACCTCGTGTACAAACTGGACAATCTCTTTCGGAGTATAAGGGTTTCGGACGAGAACTCATCTGTTACACGGGCACTTCAATGTTTTTTAAACTTATTCGAACTCCGGCCTATTTTGGGGTGCAGTATGCATCATTCAAAGCGACGTCATCAATTTCCAACACGTTCTGACATCATTTGCTGTCTTTCAGTCATTTACCGATTTCTTTAGAGAGCTAAATGACGGTGAAATTGAAAATCACTACAACATGAACTCTGAAAATGTTGGAACTTGGCATGGTATCATCATTTCGCCCGCATAGCATATGCAAAAGAGTAGAGAGGGTCACGGCGAAAACTGGACGCACCTCGTGTACAAACTGGACAATCTCTTTCGGAGTATCAGTGTTTCGGACGAGAACTCATCTGTTACACGAGCACTTGAATGTTTTTTAAACTTATTTGAACTCCAGCCTGTTTTTGCGTTCAGTATGCATCATTCAAAGCGACGTCATCAATTTCCAACACGTTCTGACATCATGTGCTGTTTTTCAGTCATTTACCGATTTCTTTAGGGAGCTAAATGACGGTGAAATTGAAAATCACTACAAAATGAACTCTGAAAATGTTGGAACTTGGCACGGTATCATCATTTCGCCCGCATAGCATGTGCAAAAGAGTAGTGAGGGTCACGGCGAAAACTGGAGGCACCTCGTGTACAAACTGGACAATCTCTTTCGGAGTATCAGGGTTTCGGACGAGAACTCATCTGTTACACGGGCACTTCAATGTTTTTTAAACTTATTTGAACTTCAGCCTATTTTTGCGTTCAGTACGCATCATTCAAAGTGACGTCATTAATTTCCAACACGTTCTGACATCATTTGCTGTTTTTCAGTCATTTACCGATTTGTTTAGAGATCTAAATGACGGTGAAATTGAGAATCACTACAAAATGAACTCTGAAAATGTTGGAACTTGGCATGGTATCATCATTTCGCCCGCATAGCATGTGCAAAAGAGTAGCGAGGGTCACGGCAAAAACTGGACGCACCTCGTGTACAAACTGGACAATCTCTTTCGGAGTATCAGGGTTTCGGACGAGAACTCATCTGTTACACGGGCACTTCAATGTTTTTAAACTTATTTGAACTTCTGCCTATTTTTGCGTTCAGTATGCATCATTCAAAGCGACGTCATCAATTTCCAAGACGTTCTGACATCATTTGCTGTTTTTCAGTCATTTACCGATTTGTTTAGAGAGCTAAATGACGGTGAAATTGAAAATCACTACAACATGAACTCTGAAAATGTTGGAACTTGGCATGGTATCATCATTTCGCCCGCATAGCACGTGCAAAAGAGTAGAGAGGGTCACGGCAAAAACTGGACGCACCTCGTGTACAAACTGGACAATCTCTTTCGGAGTATCAGTGTTTCGGACGAGAACTCATCTGTTACACGGGCACTTGAATGTTTTTTAAACTTATTTGAGCTCCAACCTATTTTTGCGTTCGGTATGCATCATTCAAAGTGACATCATCAATTTCCAACACGTTCTGACATCATTTGCTGTTTTTCAGTCATTTACCGATTTGTTTAGAGAGCTAAATGACGGTGAAATGGAAAATCACTACAACATGAACTCTGAAAATGTTGGAACTTGGCATGGTATGATCATTTCGCCCGCATAGCACATGCAAAAGAGTAGAGAGGGTCACGGCGAAAACTGGACGCACCTCGTGTACAAACTGGACAATCTCTTTCGGAGTATCAGTGTTTCGGACGAGAACTCATCTGTTACACGGGCACTTGAATGTTTTTTAAACTTATTTGAACTCCAGCCTATTTTTGCATTCAGTATGCATCATTCAATGCGACGTCATCAATTTCCAATACGTTCTGACATCATTTGCTGTTTTTCAGTCATTTACCGATTTGTTTAGAGAGCTAAATGACGGTGAAATTGAAAATCACTACAAAATGAACTCTGAAAATGTTGGAACTTGGCATGGTATGATCATTTCGCCCGCATAGCATGTACAAAAGAGTAGAGAGTGTCACGGCGAAAACTGGACGCACCTTGTGTACAAACTTGACAATCTCTTTCGGAGTATCAGGGTTTCGGACGAGAACTCATCTATTACACGGGCACTTCACTGTTTTTTAAACTTATTTGAACTCCGGCCTATTTTTGCGTTCAGTATGCATCATTCAAAGTGACGTCATCAATTTCCAACACGTTCTGACATCATTTGCTGTCTTTCAGTCATTTACCGATTTGTTTAGAGAGGTAAATGACGGTGAAATTGAAAATCACTACAACATGAACTCTGAAAATGTTGGAACTTGGCATGGTATCATCATTTCGCCCGCATAGCGTGTGCAAAAGAGTAGAGAGGGTCACGGCGAAAACTGGACGCACCTCGTGTACAAACTGGACAATCTCTTTCGGAGTATCAGGGTTTCGGACGAGAACTCATCTGTTACACGAGCACTTGAATGTTTTTTAAACTTATTTGAACTCCGGCCTATTTTTGCGTCAGTATGCATCATTCAAAGCGACGTCATCAATTTCCAACACGTTCTGACATCATTTGCTGTTTTTCAGTCATTTACCGATTTGTTTAGGGAGCTAAATGACGGTGAAATTGAAAATCACTACAAAATGAACTCTGAAAATGTTGGAACTTGGCATGGTATCATCATTTCGCCCGCATAGCATGTGCAAAAGAGTAGAGAGGATCACGGAGAAAACTGGACGCACCTCGTGTACAAACTGGACAATCTCTTTCGGAGTATCAGGGTTTCGGTCGAGAACTCATCTGTTACACGGGCACTTCAATGTTTTTTAAACTTATTTGAACTTCAGCATATTTTTGCGTTCAGTACGCATCATTCAAAGCGACGTCATCAATTTCCAACACGTTCTGACATCATTTGCTGTTTTTCAGTCATTTACCGATTTGTTTAGAGAGCTAAATGACGGTGAAATTGAAAATCACTACAAAGTGAACTCAGAAAATGTTGGAACTTGGCATGGTATCATCATTTCGCCCGCATAGCATGTGCAAAAGAGTAGAGAGGGTCACGGCGAAAACTGGACGCACCTCGTGTACAAACTGGACAATCTCTTTCGGAGTATCAGGGTTTCGGACGAGAACTCATCTGTTACACGGGCACTTCAATGTTTTTAAACTTATTTGAACTTCAGCTTATTTTTGCGTTCAGTATGCATCATTCCAAGCGACGTCATCAATTTCCAAGACGTTCTGACATCATTTGCTGTTTTTCAGTCATTTACCGATTTGTTTAGAGAGCTAAATGACGGTGAAATTGAAAATCACTACAACATGAACTCTGAAAATGTTGGAACTTGGCATGGTACCATCATTTCGCCCGCATAGCACGTGCAAAAGAGTAGAGAGGGTCACGGCGAAAACTGGACGCACCTCGTGTACCAACTGGACAATCTCTTTCGGAGTATCAGTGTTTCGGACGAGAACTCATCTGTTACACGGGCACTTCAATGTTTTTTAAACTTATTTGAACTCCAGCCTATTTTTGCGTTCAGTATGCATCATTCAAAGCGACGTCATCAATTTCCAACACGTTCTGGCATCATTTGCTATTTTTCAATCATTTACCGATTTGTTTAGAGAGCTAAATGACGGTGAAATTGAAAATCACTACAAAATGAACTCTGAAAATGTTGGAACTTGGCATGGTATGATCATTTCGCCCGCATAGCATGTGCAAAAGAGTAGAGAGTGTCACGGCGAAAACTGGACGCACCTCGTGTACAAACTGGACAATCTCTTTCGGAGTATCAGGGTTTCGGATGAGAACTCATCTGTTACACGGGCACTTCAATGTTTTTTAAACTTATTCGAACTCCGGCCTATTTGGGGGTTCAGTATGCATCATTCAAAGCGACGTCATCAATTTCCAACACGTTCTGACATCATTTGCTGTCTTTCAGTCATTTACCGATTTGTTTAGAGAGCTAAATGACGGTGAAATTGAAAATCACTACAAAATGAACTCTGAAAATGTTGGAACTTGGCATGGTAACATCATTTCGCCCACATAGCATGTGCAAAAGAGTAGAGAGGGTCACGGCGAAAACTGGACGCACCTCGTGTACAAACTGGACAATCTCTTTCGGAGTATCAGTGTTTCGGACGAGAACTCATCTGTTACACGAGCACTTGAATGTTTTTTAAACTTATTTGAACTCCAGCCTATTTTTGTGTTCAGTATGCATCATTCAAAGCGACGTCATCAATTTCCAACACGTTCTGACATCATTTGCTGTTTTTCAGTCATTTACCGATTTCTTTAGGGAGCTAAATGACGGTGAAATTGAAAATCACTACAAAATGAACTCTGAAAATGTTGGAACATGGCACGGTATCATCATTTCGCCCGCATAGCATGTGCAAAAGAGTAGTGAGGGTCACGGCGAAAACTGGAGGCACCTCGTGTACAAACTATACAATCTCTTTCGGAGTATCAGGGTTTCGGACGAGAACTCATCTGTTACACGGGCACTTCAATGTTTTTTAAACTTATTTGAACTTCAGCCTATTTTTGCGTTCAGTACGCATCATTCAAAGTGACGTCATCAATTTCCAACACGTTTTGACATCATTTGCTGTTTTTCAGTCATTTACCGATTTGTTTAGAGAGCTAAATGACGGTGAAATTGAGAATCACTACAAAATGAACTCTGAAAATGTTGGAACTTGGCATGGTATCATCATTTCGCCCGCATAGCATGTGCAAAAGAGTAGCGAGGGTCACGGCAAAAACTGGACGCACCTCGTGTACAAACTGGACAATCTCTTTCGGAGTATCAGGGTTTCGGACGAGAACTCATCTGTTACACGGGCACTTCAATGTTTTTAAAATTATTTGAACTTCAGCCTATTTTTGCGTTCAGTATGCATCATTCAAAGCGACGTCATCAATTTCCAAGACGTTCTGACATCATTTGCTATTTTTCAGTCATTTACCGATTTGTTTAGAGAGCTAAATGACGGTGAAATTGAAAATCACTACAACATGAACTCTGAAAATGTTGGAACTTGGCATGGTTTCATCATTTCGCCCGCATAGCACGTGCAAAAGAGTAGAGAGGGTCACGGCGAAAACTGGACGCACCTCGTGTACAAACTGGACAATCTCTTTCGGAGTATCAGTGTTTCGGACGAGAACTCATCTGTTACACGGGCACTTGAATGTTTTTTAAACTTATTTGAGCTCCAACCTATTTTTGCGTTCGGTATGCATCATTCAAAGCGGCATCATCAATTTCCAACACGTTCTGACATCATTTGCTGTTTTTCAGTCATTTACCGATTTGTTTAGAGAGCTAAATGACGGTGAAATTGAAAATCACTACAACATGAACTCTGAAAATGTTGGAACTTGGCATGGTATGATCATTTCGCCCGCATAGCACATGCAAAAGAGTAGAGAGGGTCACGGCGAAAACTGGACACCTCGTGTACAAACTGGACAATCTCTTTCGGAGTATCAGTGTTTCGGACGAGAACTCATCTGTTACACGGGCACTTGAATGTTTTTTAAACTTATTTGAACTCCAGCCTATTTTTGCATTCAGTATGCATCATTCAAAGTGACGTCATCAATTTCCAACACGTTCTGACATCATTTGCTGTTTTTCAGTCATTTACCGATTTGTTTAGAGAGCTAAATGACGGTGAAATTGAAAATCACTACAAAATGAACTCTGAAAATGTTGGAACTTGGCATGGTATGATCATTTCGCCCGCATAGCATGTACAAAAGAGTAGATAGTGTCACGGCGAAAACTGGACGCACCTTGTGTACAAGCTTGACAATCTCTTTCGGAGTATCAGGGTTTCGGACGAGAACTCATCTGTTACACGGGCACTTCACTGTTTTTTAAACTTATTTGAACTCCGGCATATTTTTGCGTTCAGTATGCATCATTCAAAGCGACGTCATCAATTTCCAACATGTTCGGACATCATTTGCTGTTTTTCAGTCGTTTACCGATTTGTTTAGGGAGCTAAATGACGGTGAAATTGAAAATCAAAACAACATGAACTCTGAAAATGTTGGAACTTGGCATGGTATCATCATTTCGCCCGCATAGCATGTGCAAAAGAGTAGAGAGGGTCACGGCGAAAATTGGACGCACCTCGTGTACAAACTGGACAATCTCTTTCGGAGTATCAGGGTTTGGGACGAGAACTCATCTGTTACACGGGCACATCAATGTTTTTTAAACTTATTTGAACTCCAGCCTATTTTTGCATTCAATATGCATCATTCAAAGCGACGTCATCAATTTCCAACACGTTCTGACATCATTTGCTGTTTTTCAGTCATTTACCGATTTTTTAGGGAGCTAAATGACGGTGAAATTGAATACAAAATGAACTCTGAAAATGTTGGAACTTGGCATGGTATCATCATTTCGCCCGCCTAGCATGTGCAAAAGAGTAGAGAGGATCACGGCGAAAACTGGACGCACCTCGTGTACAAACTGGACAATCTCTTTCGGAGTAACAGGTTTTCGGACGAGAACTCATCTGTTACACGGGCACTTCAATGTTTTTTAAACTTATTTGAACTTCAGCCTCTTTTTGCGTTCAGTACGCATCATTCAAAGCGACGTCATCAATTTCCAACACGTTCTGACGTCATTTGCTGTTTTTCAGTCATTTACCGATTTGGTTAGAGAGCTAAATGACGGTGAAATTGAAAATCCTTACAAAATGAACTCTGAAAATGTTGGAACTTGGCATGGTATCATCATTTAGCCCACATAGCATGTGCAAAAGAGTAGAGAGGGTCACGGCGAAAACTGGACGCACCTCGTGTACAAACTGGACAATCTCTTTCGGAGTATCCGGGTTTCGGACGAGAACTCATCTGTTACACGGGCACTTCAATGTTTTTAAACTTATTTGAACTTCAGCCTATTTTTGCGTTCAGTATGCATCATTCCAAGCGACGTCATCAATTTCCAAGACGTTCTGACATCATTTGCTGTTTTTCAGTCATTTACCGATTTGTTTAGAGAGCTAAATGACGGTGAAATTGAAAATCACTACAACATGAACTCTGAAAATGTTGGAACTTGGCATGGTATCATCATTTCGCCCGCATAGCACGTGCAAAAGAGTAGAGAGGGTCACGGCGAAAACTGGACGCACCTCGTGTACAAACTGGACAATCTCTTTTCGGAGTATCAGTGTTTCGGACGAGAACTCATCTGTTACACGAGCACTTGAATGTTTTTTAAACTTATTTGAACTCCAGCCTATTGTTGCATTCAGTATGCATCATTAAAGCGACTTCAACAATTTCCAACACGTTCTGACATCATTTGCTATTTTTCAGTCATTTACCGATTTGTTTAGAGAGCTAAATGACGGTGAAATTGAAAATCACTACAAAATGATCTCTGAAAATGTTGGAACTTGGCATGGTATGATCATTTCGCCCGCGTAGCATGTGCAAAAGAGTAGAGAGTGTCACGGCGAAAACTGGACGCACCTCGTGTACAAACTGGACAATCTCTCTCGGAGTATCAGGGTTTCGGACGAGAACTCATCTGTTACACGGGCACTTCAATTTTTTTTAAACTTATTTGAACTCCGGCCTATTTTTGCGTTCAGTATGCATCATTCAAAGCGACGTCATCAATTTCCAACACGTTCTGACATCATTTGCTGTCTTTCAGTCATTTACCGATTTGTTTAGAGAGCTAAATGACGGTGAAATTGAAAATCACTACAACATGAACTCTGAAAATGTTGGAACTTGGCATGGTATCGTCATTTCGCCCGCATAGCATGTGCAGAAGAGTAGAGAGGGTCACGGCGAAAACTGGACGCACCTCGTGTACAAACTGGACAATCTCTTTCGGAGTATCAGTGTTTCGGACGAGAACTCATCTGTTACACGAGCACTTGAATGTTTTTTAAACTTATTTGAACTCCAGCCTATTTTTGCGTTCAGTATGCATCATTCAAAGCGACGTCATCAATTTCCAACACGTTCTGACATCATTTGCTGTTTTTCAGTCATTTACCGATTTGTTTAGAGAGCTAAATGACGGTGAAATTGAAAATCTCTACAACATGAACTCTGAAAATGTTGGAACTTAGCATGGTATCATCATTTCGCCCGCATAGCACGTGCAAAAGAGTAGAGAGGGTCACGGCGAAAACTGGACGCACCTCGTGTACAAACTGGACAATCTCTTTCGGAGTATCAGTGTTTCGGACGAGAACTCATCTGTTACAAGGGCACTTCAATGTTTTTTAAACTTATTTGAACTCCAGCCTATTTTTGCGTTCAATATGCATCATTCAAAGCGACTTCAACAATTTCCAACACGTTCTGACATCATTTGCTATTTTTTAGTCATTTACCGATTTGTTTAGAGAGCTAAATGACGGTGAAATTGAAAATCACTACAAAATGAACTCTGAAAATGTTGGAACTTGGCATGGTATGATCATTTCGCCCGCATAGCATGTTCAAAAGAGTAGAGAGTGTCACGGCGAAAACTGGACGCACCTCGTGTACAAACTGGACAATCTCTTTCGGAGTATCAGGGTTTCGGACGAGAACTCATCTGTTACACGGGCACTTCAATGTTTTTTAATCTTATTTGAACTCCGGCCTATTTTTGCGTTCAGTATGCATCATTCAAAGCGACGTCATCAATTTCCAACATGTTCTGACATCATTTGCTGTCTTTCAGTCATTTACCGATTTGTTTAGAGAGCTAAATGACGGTGAAATTGAAAATCACTACAACATGAACTCTGAAAATGTTGGAACTTGGCATGGTATCATCATTTCGCCCGCATAGCATGTGCAAAAGAGTAGAGAGGGTCACGGCGAAAACTGGACGCACCTCGTGTACAAACTGGACAATCTCTTTCGGAGTATCAGTGTTTCGGACGAGAACTCATCTGTTACACGAGCACTTGAATGTTTTTTAAACTTATTTGAACTCCAGCCTATTTTTGCGTTCAGTATGCATCATTCAAAGCGACGTCATCAATTTCCAACACGTTCTGACATCACTAGCTGTTTTTCAGTCATTTACCGATTTCTTTAGGGAGCTAAATGGCGGTGAAATTGAAAATCACTACAAAATGAACTCTGAAAATGTTGGAACTTGGCACGGTATCATCATTTCGCCCGCATAGCATGTGCAAAAGAGTAGTGAGGGTCACGGCGAAAACTAGAGGCACCTCGTGTACAAACTGGACAATCTCTTTCGGAGTATCAGGGTTTCGGACGAGAACTCATCTGTTACACGGGCACTTCAATGTTTTTTAAACTTATTTGAACTCCAGCCTATTTTTGCGTTCAGTATGCATCATTCAAAGCGACGTCATCAATTTCCAACACGTTCTGACATCATTTGCTGTTTTCCAGTCATTTAGCGATTTCTTTAGGGAGCTAAATGACGGTGAAATTGAAAATCACTACAAAATGAACTCTGAAAATGTTGGAACTTGGCATGGTATCATCATTTCGCCCGCATAGCATGTGCAAAAGAGTAGCGAGGGTCACGGAAAAAACTGGACGCACCTCGTGTACAAACTGGACAATCTCTTTCGGAGTATCAGGGTTTCGGACGAGAACTCATCTGTTACACGGGCACTTCAATGTTTTTAAACTTATTTGAACTTCAGCCTATTTTTGCATTCAGTATGCATCATTCAAAGCGACATCATCAATTTCCAAGACGTTCTGACATCATTTGCTGTTTTTCAGTCATTTACCGATTTGTTTAGAGAGCTAAATGACGGTGAAATTGAAAATCACTACAACATGAACTATGAAAATGTTGGAACTTGGCATGGTATCATCATTTCGCCCGCATAGCACGTGCAAAAGAGTAGAGAGGGTCACGGCGAAAACTGGACGCACCTCGTGTACAAACTGGACAATCTCTTTCGGAGTATCAGTGTTTCGGACGAGAACTCATCTGTTACACGGGCACTTGAATGTTTTTCAAACTTATTTGAGCTCCAACCTATTTTTGCGTTCAGTATGCATCATTCAAAGCGACATCATCAATTTCCGACACGTTCTGACATCATTTGCTGTTTTTCAGTCATTTACCGATTTGTTTAGAGAGCTAAATGACGGTGAAATTGAAAATCACTACAACATGAACTCTGAAAATGTTGGAACTTGGCATGGTATGATCATTTCGCCCGCATAGCACGTGCAAAAGAGTAGAGAGGGTCACGGCGAAAACTGGACGCACCTCGTGTACAAACTGGACAATCTCTTTCGGAGAATCAGTGTTTCGGACGAGAACTCATCTGTTACACGGGCACTTGAATGTTTTTTAAACTTATTTGAACTCCAGCCTATTTTTGCGTTCAGTATGCATCATTCAAAGCGACGTCATCAATTTCCAACACGTTCTGACATCATTTGCTGTTTTTCAGTCATTTACCGATTTGTTTAGAGAGCTAAATGACGGTGAAATTGAAAATCACTACAAAATGAACTCTGAAAATGTTGGAACTTGGCATGGTATGATCATTTCGCCCGCATAGCATGTGCAAAAGAGTAGAGAGTGTCACGGCGAAAACTGGACGCACCTTGTGTACAAACTTGACAATCTCTTTCGGAGTATCAGGGTTTCGGACGAGAACTCATCTGTTACACGGGCACTTCACTGTTTTTTAAACTTATTTGAACTCCGGCATATTTTTGCGTTCAGTATGCATCATTCAAAGCGACGTCATCAATTTCCAACATGTTCGGACATCATTTGCTGTTTTTCAATCGTTTACCGATTTGTTTAGGGAGCTAAATGACGGTGAAATTGAAAATCACAACAACATGAACTCTGAAAATGTTGGAACTTGGCATACTATCATCATTTCGCCCGCATAGCATGTGCAAACGAGTAGAGAGGGTCACGGCGAAAATTGGACGCACCTCGTGTACAAACTGGACAATCTCTTTCGGAGTATCAGGGTTTGGGACGAGAACTCATCTGTTACACGGGCACATCAATGTTTTTTAAACTTATTTGAACTCCAGCCTATTTTTGCATTCAATATGCATCATTCAAAGCGACGTCATCAATTTCCAACACGTTCTGACATCATTTGCTGTTTTTCAGTCATTTACCGATTTATTTAGGGAGCTAAATGACGGTGAAATTGATAATCACTACAAAATGAACTCTGAAAATGTTGGAACTTGGCATGGTATCATCATTTCGCCCGCCTAGCATGTGCAAAAGAGTAGAGAGGATCACGGCGACAACTGCGCGCACCTCGTGTACAAACTGGACAATCTCTTTCGGAGTAACAGGTTTTCGGACGAGAACTCATCTGTTACACGGGCACTTCAATGTTTATTAAACTTATTTGAACTTCAGCCTCTTTTTGCGTTCGGTACGCATCATTCAAAGCGACGTCATCAATTTCCAACATGTTCTGACATCATTTGCTGTTTTTCAGTCATTTACCGATTTGGTTAGAGAGCTAAATGACGGTGAAATTGAAAATCACTACAAAATGAACTCTGAAAATTATGGAACTTGGCATGGTATCATCATTTCGCCCGCATAGCATGTGCAAAAGAGTAGAGAGGGTCACGGCGAAAACTGGACCCACCTCGTGTACAAACTGGACAATCTCTTTCGGAGTATCAGGGTTTGGGACGAGAACTCATCTGTTACACGGGCACATCAATGTTTTTTAAACTTATTTGAACTCCAGCCTATTTTTGCATTCAATATGCATCATTCAAAGCGACGTCATCAATTTCCAACACGTTCTGACATCATTTGCTGTTTTTCAGTCATTTACCGATTTATTTAGGGAGCTAAATGACGGTGAAATTGATAATCACTACAAAATGAACTCTGAAAATGTTGGAACTTGGCATGGTATCATCATTTCGCCCGCCTAGCATGTGCAAAAGAGTAGAGAGGATCACGGCGACAACTGCGCGCACCTCGTGTACAAACTGGACAATCTCTTTCGGAGTAACAGGTTTTCGGACGAGAACTCATCTGTTACACGGGCACTTCAATGTTTATTAAACTTATTTGAACTTCAGCCTCTTTTTGCGTTCGGTACGCATCATTCAAAGCGACGTCATCAATTTCCAACATGTTCTGACATCATTTGCTGTTTTTCAGTCATTTACCGATTTGGTTAGAGAGCTAAATGACGGTGAAATTGAAAATCACTACAAAATGAACTCTGAAAATGTTGGAACTTGGCATGGTATCATCATTTAGCCCACATAGCATGTGCAAAAGAGTAGAGAGGGTCACGGCGAAAACTGGACGCACCTCGTGTACAAACTTGACAATCTCTTTCGGAGTATCAGGGTTTCGGACGAGAACTCATCTGTTACACGGGCACTTCAATGTTTTTAAACTTATTTGAGCTTCAGCCTATTTTTGCATTTAGTATGCATCATTCAAAGCGATGTCATCAATTTCCAACACGTTCTGACATCATTTGCTGTTTTTCAGTCATTTACCGATTTGTTTAGAGAGCTAAATGACGGTGAAATTGAAAATCAGTACAAAATGAACTCTGAAAATGTTGGAACTTGGCATGGTATCATCATTTCGCCCGCATAGCATGTGCAAAAGAGTAGAAAGGGTCACGGCGAAAACTGGACGCACCTCGTGTACAAACTGGACAATCTCTTTCGGAGTATCAGGGTTTCGGACGAGAACTCATCTGTTACACGGGCACATCAATGTTTTTTAAACTTATTTGAACTCCAGCCTATTTTTCCATTCAATATGCATCATTCAAAGCGACGTCATCAATTTCCAACACGTTCTGACATCATTTGCTGTTTTTCAGTCATTTACCGATTTGTTTAGGGAGCTAAATGACGGTGAAATTGAAAATCACTACAAAATGAACTCTGAGAGTGTCGGAACTTGGCATGGTATCATCATTTCGCCCGCATAGCATGTGTAAAAGAGTAGAGAGGGTCACGGCGAAAACTGGACGCACCTCGTGTACAAACTGGACAATCTCTTTCGGAGTATCAGGGTTTCGGACGAGAACTCATCTGTTACACGGGCACATCAATGTTTTTTAAACTTATTTGAACTCCAGCCTATTTTTGCATTCAATATGCATCATTCAAAGCGACGTCGTCAATTTCCAATACGTTCTGACATCATTTGCTGTTTTTCAGTCATTTACCGATTTGTTTAGGGAGCTAAATGACGGTGAAATTGAAAATCACTACAAAATGAACTCTGAAAATGTTGGAACTTGGCATGGTATCATCATTTCGCCCGCCTAGCACGTGCAAAATAGTAGGGAGGGTCACGGCGAAAACTGGACGCACCTCGTGTACAAACTGGACAATCTCTTTCGGAGTAACAGGGTTTCGGACGAGAACTCATCTGTTACACGGGCACTTGAATGTTTTTTAAACTTATTTGAACTTCAGCCTATTTTTGCGTTCAGTACGCATCATTTAAAGCGACGTCATCAATTTCCAACACGTTCTGACATCATTTGCTGTTTTTCAGTCATTTACCGATATGTTTAGAGAGCTAAATGACGGTGAAATTGAAAATCACTACAAAATGAACTCTGAAAATGTTGGAACTTGGCATGGTATCATCATTTCGCCCACATAGCATGTGCAAAAGAGTAGAGAGGGTCACGGCGAAAACTGGACGCACCTCGTGTACAAACTGGACAATCTCTTTCGGAGTATCAGGGTTTCGGACGAGAACTCATCTGTTACACGGGCACTTCAATGTTTTTAAACTTATTTGAACTTCAGCCTATTTTTGCGTTCAGTATGCATCATTCAAAGCGACGTCATCAATTTCCAACACGTTCTGACATCATTTCCTGTTTTTTAGTCATTTACCGATTTGTTTAGAGAGCTAAATGACGGTGAAATTGAAAATCACATCAAAATGAACTCTGAAAATTTTGGAACTTGGCATGGTATCATCATTTCGCCCGCATAGCATGTGCAAAAGAGTAGAGAGGGTCACGGCGAAAACTGGACCCACCTCGTGTACAAACTGGACAATCTCTTTCGGAGTATCAGGGTTTCGGACGAGAACTCATCTGTTACACGGGCACATCAATGTTTTTTAAACTTATTTGAACTCCAGCCTATTTTTGCATTCAATATGCATCATTCAAAGCGACGTCGTCAATTTCCAATACGTTCTGACATCATTTGCTGTTTTTCAGTCATTTACCGATTTGTTTAGGGAGCTAAATGACGGTGAAATTGAAAATCACTACAAAATGAACTCTAAAAATGTTGGAACTTGGCATGGTATCATCATTTCGCCCGCCTAGCACGTGCAAAATAGTAGGGAGGGTCACGGCGAAAACTGGACGCACCTCGTGTACAAACTGGACAATCTCTTTCGGAGTAACAGGGTTTCGGACGAGAACTCATCTGTTACACGGGCACTTGAATGTTTTTTAAACTTATTTGAACTTCAGCCTATTTTTGCATTTAGTATGCATCATTCAAAGCGATGTCATCAATTTCCAACACGTTCTGACATCATTTGCTGTTTTTCAGTCATTTACCGATATGTTTAGAGAGCTAAATGACGGTGAAATTGAAAATCACTACAAAATGAACTCTGAAAATGTTGGAACTTGGCATGGTATCATCATTTCGCCCACATAGCATGTGCAAAAGAGTAGAGAGGGTCACGGCGAAAACTGGACGCACCTCGTGTACAAACTGGACAATCTCTTTCGGAGTATCAGGGTTTCGGACGAGAACTCATCTGTTACACGGGCACTTCAATGTTTTTAAACTTATTTGAACTTCAGCCTATTTTTGCGTTCAGTATGCATCATTCAAAGCGACGTCATCAATTTCCAACACGTTCTGACATCATTTCCTGTTTTTTAGTCATTTACCGATTTGTTTAGAGAGCTAAATGACGGTGAAATTGAAAATCACTTCAAAATGAACTCTGAAAATTTTGGAACTTGGCATGGTATCATCATTTCGCCCGCATAGCATGTGCAAAAGAGTAGAGAGGGTCACGGCGAAAACTGGACCCACCTCGTGTACAAACTGGACAATCTCTTTCGGAGTATCAGGGTTTCGGACGAGAACTCATCTGTTACACGGGCACATCAATGTTTTTTAAACTTATTTGAACTCCAGCCTATTTTGCATTCAATATGCATCATTCAAAGCAACGTCATCAATTTCCAACACGTTCTGACATCATTTGCTGTTTTTCATTCATTTACCGATTTGTTTAGATAGCTAAATGACGGTGAAATTGAAAATCACTACAAAATGAACTCTGAAAATGTTGGAACTTGGCATGGTCTCATCATTTCGCCCGCATAGCATGTGCAAAAGAGTAGAGAGGGTCACGGCGAAAACTGGACGCACCTCGTGTACAAACTGGACAATCTCTTTCGGAGTATCAGGGTTTCGGACGAGAACTCTTCTGTTACACGGGCACATCAATGTTTTTTAAACTTATTTGAACTCCAGCCTATTTTGCATTCAATATGCATCATTCAAAGCGACGTCATCAATTTCCAACACGTTCTGACATCATTTGCTATTTTTCAGTCATTTACCGATTTGTTTAGAGAGCTAAACGAGGGTGAAATTGAAAATCACTACAAAATGAACTCTGAAAATGTTGGAACTTGGCATGGTATCATCATTTCGCCCGCATAGCATGTGCAAAAGTGTAGAGAGGGTCACGGCGAAAACTGGACGCACCTCGTGTACAAACTGGACAATCTCTTTCGGAGTATCAGGGTTTCGGACGAGAACTCATCTGTTACACGGGCACATCAATGTTTTTTAAACTTATTTGAACTCCAGCCTATTTTTCCATTCAATATGCATCATTCAAAGCGACGTCATCAATTTCCAACACGTTCTGACATCATTTGCTGTTTTTTAGTCATTTACCGATTTGTTTAGGGAGCTAAATGACGGTGAAATTGAAAATCACTACAAAATGAACTCTGAAAATGTTGGAACTTGGCACGGTATCATCATTTCGCCCGCATAGCATGTGCAAAAGAGTAGTGAGGGTCACGGCGAAAACTGGAGGCACCTCGTGTACAAACTGGACAATCTCTTTCGGAGTATCAGGGTTTCGGACGAGAACTCATCTGTTACACGGGCACATCAATGTTTTTTAAACTTATTTGAACTCCAGCCTATTTTTCCATTCAATATGCATCATTCAAAGCGACGTCATCAATTTCCAACACGTTCTGACATCATTTGCTGTTTTTCATTCATTTACCGATTTGTTTAGATAGCTAAATTACGGTGAAATTGAAAATCACTACAAAATGAACTCCGAAAATGTTGGAACTTGGCATGGTATCATCATTTCGCCCGCATAGCATGTGCAAAAGAGTAGAGAGGGTCACGGCGAAAACTGGACGCACCTCGTGTACAAACTGGACAATCTCTTTCGGAGTATCAGGGTTTCGGACGAGAACTCATCTGTTACACGGGCACATCAATGTTTTTTAAACTTATTTGAACTCCAGCCTATTTTGCATTCAATATGCATCATTCAAAGCGACGTCATCAATTTCCAACACGTTCTGACATCATTTGCTGTTTTTCAGTCATTTACCGATTTGTTTAGAGAGCTAAACGACGGTGAAATTGAACATCACTACAAAATGAACTCTGAAAATGTTGGAACTTGGCATGGTATCATCATTTCGCCCGCATAGCATGTGCAAAAGAGTACAGAGGGTCACGGCGAAAACTGGACGCACCTCGTGTACAAACTGGACAATCTCTTTCGGAGTATCAGGGTTTCGGACGAGAACTCATCTGTTACACGGGCACATCAATGTTTTTTAAACTTATTTGAACTCCAGCCTATTTTTCCATTCAATATGCATCATTCAAAGCGACGTCATCAATTTCCAACACGTTCTGACATCATTTGCTGTTTTTTAGTCATTTACCGATTTGTTTAGGGAGCTAAATGACGGTGAAATTGAAAATCACTACAAAATGAACTCTGAAAATGTTGGAACTTGGCATGGTATCATCATTTCGCCCGCCAAGCACGTGCAAAATAGTAGGGAGGGTCACGGCGAAAACTGGACGCACCTCGTGTACAAACTGGACAATCTCTTTCGGAGTAACAGGGTTTCGGACGAGAACTCATTTGTTACACGGGCACTTCAATGTTTTTTAAACTTATTTGAACTTCAGCCTATTTTTGCGTTCAGTACGCATCATTTAAAGCGACGTCATCAATTTCCAACACGTTCTGACATCATTTGCTGTTTTTCATTCATTTACCGATTTGTTTAGATAGCTAAATTACGGTGAAATTGAAAATCACTACAAAATGAACTCCGAAAATGTTGGAACTTGGCATGGTATCATCATTTCGCCCGCATAGCATGTGCAAAAGAGTAGAGAGGGTCACGGCGAAAACTGGACGCACCTCGTGTACAAACTGGACAATCTCTTTCGGAGTATCAGGGTTTCGGACGAGAACTCATCTGTTACACGGGCACATCAATGTTTTTTAAACTTATTTGAACTCCAGCCTATTTTTCCATTCAATATGCATCATTCAAAGCGACGTCATCAATTTCCAACACGTTCTGACATCATTTGCTGTTTTTCATTCATTTACCGATTTGTTTAGATAGCTAAATTACGGTGAAATTGAAAATCACTACAAAATGAACTCCGAAAATGTTGGAACTTGGCATGGTATCATCATTTCGCCCGCATAGCATGTGCAAAAGAGTAGAGAGGGTCACGGCGAAAACTGGACGCACCTCGTGTACAAACTGGACAATCTCTTTCGGAGTATCAGGGTTTCGGACGAGAACTCATCTGTTACACGGGCACATCAATGTTTTTTAAACTTATTTGAACTCCAGCCTATTTTGCATTCAATATGCATCATTCAAAGCGACGTCATCAATTTCCAACACGTTCTGACATCATTTGCTGTTTTTCAGTCATTTACCGATTTGTTTAGAGAGCTAAACGACGGTGAAATTGAACATCACTACAAAATGAACTCTGAAAATGTTGGAACTTGGCATGGTATCATCATTTCGCCCGCATAGCATGTGCAAAAGAGTAGAGAGGGTCACGGCGAAAACTGGACGCACCTCGTGTACAAACTGGACAATCTCTTTCGGAGTATCAGGGTTTCGGACGAGAACTCATCTGTTACACGGGCACATCAATGTTTTTTAAACTTATTTGAACTCCAGCCTATTTTTCCATTCAATATGCATCATTCAAAGCGACGTCATCAATTTCCAACACGTTCTGACATCATTTGCTGTTTTTTAGTCATTTACCGATTTGTTTAGGGAGCTAAATGACGGTGAAATTGAAAATCACTACAAAATGAACTCTGAAAATGTTGGAACTTGGCATGGTATCATCATTTCGCCCGCCTAGCACGTGCAAAATAGTAGGGAGGGTCACGGCGAAAACTGGACGCACCTCGTGTACAAACTGGACAATCTCTTTCGGAGTAACAGGGTTTCGGACGAGAACTCATTTGTTACACGGGCACTTCAATGTTTTTTAAACTTATTTGAACTTCAGCCTATTTTTGCGTTCAGTACGCATCATTTAAAGCGACGTCATCAATTTCCAACACGTTCTGACATCATTTGCTGTTTTTCAGTCATTTACCGATATGTTTAGAGTGCTAAATGACGGTGAAATTGAAAATCACTACAAAATGAACTCTGAAAATGTTGGAACTTGGCATGGTATCATCATTTCGCCCACATAGCATGTGCAAAAGAGTAGAGAGGGTCACGGCGAAAACTGGACGCACCTCGTGTACAAACTGGACAATCTCATTCGGAGTATCAGGGTTTCGGACGAGAACTCATCTGTTACACGGGCACTTCAATGTTTTTAAACTTATTTGAACTTCAGCCTATTTTTGCGTTCAGTATGCATCATTCAAAGCGACGTCTTCAATTTCCAACACGTTCTGACATCATTTGCTGTTTTTTAGTCATTTACCGATTTGTTTAGAGAGCTAAATGACGGTGAAATTGAAAATCACTACAAAATGAACTCTGAAAATTATGGAACTTGGCATGGTATCATCATTTCGCCCGCATAGCATGTGCAAAAGAGTAGAGAGGGTCACGGCGAAAACTGGACCCACCTCGTGTACAAACTGGACAATCTCTTTCGGAGTATCAGGGTTTCGGACGAGAACTCATCTGTTACACGGGCACATCAATGTTTTTTAAACTTATTTGAACTCCAGCCTATTTTGCATTCAATATGCATCATTCAAAGCGACGTCATCAATTTCCAACACGTTCTGACATCATTTGCTGTTTTTCATTCATTTACCGATTTGTTTAGATAGCTAAATGACGGTGAAATTGAAAATCACTACAAAATGAACTCTGAAAATGTTGGAACTTGGCATGGTCTCATCATTTCGCCCGCATAGCATGTGCAAAAGAGTAGAGAGGGTCACGGCGAAAACTGGACGCACCTCGTGTACAAACTGGACAATCTCTTTCGGAGTATCAGGGTTTCGGACGAGAACTCTTCTGTTACACGGGCACATCAATGTTTTTTAAACTTATTTGAACTCCAGCCTATTTTGCATTCAATATGCATCATTCAAAGCGACGTCATCAATTTCCAACACGTTCTGACATCATTTGCTGTTTTTCAGTCATTTACCGATTTGTTTAGAGAGCTAAACGACGGTGAAATTGAAAATCACTACAAAATGAACTCTGAAAATGTTGGAACTTGGCATGGTATCATCATTTCGCCCGCATAGCATGTGCAAAAGAGTAGAGAGGGTCACAGCGAAAACTGGACGCACCTCGTGTACAAACTGGACAATCTCTTTCGGAGTATCAGGGTTTCGGACGAGAACTCATCTGTTACACGGGCACATCAATGTTTTTTAAACTTATTTGAACTCCAGCCTATTTTTCCATTCAATATGCATCATTCAAAGCGACGTCATCAATTTCCAACACGTTCTGACATCATTTGCTGTTTTTCATTCATTTACCGATTTGTTTAGATAGCTAAATGACGGTGAAATTGAAAATCACTACAAAATGAACTCTGAAAATGTTGGAACTTGGCATGGTATCATCATTTCGCCCGCATAGCATGTGCAAAAGAGTAGAGAGGGTCACGGCGAAAACTGGACGCACCTCGTGTACAAACTGGACAATCTCTTTCGGAGTATCAGGGTTTCGGACGAGAACTCATCTGTTACACGGGCACATCAATGTTTTTTAAACTTATTTGAACTCGAGCCTATTTTGCATTCAATATGCATCATTCAAAGCGACGTCATCAATTTCCAACACGTTCTGACATCATTTGCTGTTTTTCAGTCATTTACCGATTTGTTTAGAGAGCTAAACGACGGTGAAATTGAAAATCACTACAAAATGAACTCTGAAAATGTTGGAACTTGGCATGGTATCATCATTTCGCCCGCATAGCATGTGCAAAAGAGTAGAGAGGGTCACGGCGAAAACTGGACACACCTCGTGTACAAACTGGACAATCTCTTTCGGAGTATCAGGGTTTCGGACGAGAACTCATCTGTTACACGGGCACATCAATGTTTTTTAAACTTATTTGAACTCCAGCCTATTTTTCCATTCAATATGCATCATTGAAAGCGACGTCATCAATTTCCAACACGTTCTGACATCATTTGCTGTTTTTCAGTCATTTACCGATTTGTTTAGGGAGCTAAATGACGGTGAAATTGAAAATCACTAGAAAATGAACTCTGAAAATGTTGGAACTTGGCATGGTATCATCATTTCGCCCGCCTAGCACGTGCAAAATAGTAGGGAGGGTCACGGCGAAACCTGGACGCACCTCGTGTACAAACTGGACAATCTCTTTCGGAGTAACAGGGTTTCGGACGAGAACTCATCTGTTACACGGGCACTTCAATGTTTTTTAAACTTATTTGAACTTCAACCTATTTTTGCGTTCAGTACGCATCATTTAAAGCGACGTCATCAATTTCCAACACGTTCTGACATCATTTGCTGTTTTTCAGTCATTTACCGATTTGTTTAGAGAGCTAAACGACGGTGAAATTGAAAATCACTACAAAATGAACTCTGAAAATGTTGGAACTTGGCATGGTATCATCATTTCGCCCGCATAGCATGTGCAAAAGAGTAGAGAGGGTCACGGCGAAAACTGGACGCACCTCGTGTACAAACTGGACAATCTCATTCGGAGTATCAGGGTTTCGGACGAGAACTCATCTGTTACACGGGCACATCAATGTTTTTTAAACTTATTTGAACTCCAGCCTATTTTTCCATTCAATATGCATCATTGAAAGCGACGTCATCAATTTCCAACACGTTCTGACATCATTTGCTGTTTTTCAGTCATTTACCGATTTGTTTAGGGAGCTAAATGACGGTGAAATTGAAAATCACTAGAAAATGAACTCTGAAAATGTTGGAACTTGGCATGGTATCATCATTTCGCCCGCCTAGCACGTGCAAAATAGTAGGGAGGGTCACGGCCAAAACTGGACGCACCTCGTGTACAAACTGGACAATCTCTTTCGGAGTAACAGGGTTTCGGACGAGAACTCATCTGTTACACGGGCACTTCAATGTTTTTTAAACTTATTTGAACTTCAACCTATTTTTGCGTTCAGTACGCATCATTTAAAGCGACGTCATCAATTTCCAACATGTTCTGGCATCATTTGCTGTTTTTCAGTCATTTACCGATATGTTTAGAGAGCTAAATGACGGTGAAATTGAAAATCACTACAAAATGAACTCTGAAAATGTTGGAACTTGGCATGGTATCATCATTTCGCCCACATAGCATGTGCAAAAGAGTAGAGAGGGTCATGGCGAAAACTGGACGCACCTTGTGTACAAACTGGACAATCTCATTCGGAGTATCAGGGTTTCGGACGAGAACTCATCTGTTACACGGGCACTTCAATGTTTTTAAACTTATTTGAACTTCAGCCTACTTTTGCGTTCAGTATGCATCATTCAAAGCGACGTCATCAATTTCCAACACGTTCTGACATCATTTGCTGTTTTTTAGTCATTTACCGATTTGTTTAGAGAGCTAAATGACGGTGAAATTGAAAATCACTACAAAATGAACTCTGAAAATTTTGGAACTTGGCATGGTATCATCATTTCGCCCGCATAGCATGTGCAAAAGAGTAGAGAGGGTCACGGCGAAAACTGGACCCACCTCGTGTACAAACTGGACAATCTCTTTCGGAGTATCAGGGTTTCGGACGAGAACTCATCTGTTACACGGGCACATCAATGTTTTTTAAACTTATTTGAACTCCAGCCTATTTTGCATTCAATATGAATCATTCAAAGCGACGTCATCAATTTCCAACACGTTCTGACATCATTTGCTGTTTTTCATTCATTTACCGATTTGTTTAGATAGCTAAATGACGGTGAAATTGAAAATCACTACAAAATGAACTCTGGAAATGTTGGAACTTGGCATGGTATCATCATTTCGTCCGCATAGCATGTGCAAAAGAGTAGAGAGGGTCACGGCGAAAACTGGACGCACCTCGTGTACAAACTGGACAATCTCTTTCGGAGTATCAGGGTTTCGGACGAGAACTCATCTGTTACACGGGCACATCAATGTTTTTTAAACTTATTTGAACTCGAGCCTATTTTGCATTCAATATGCATCATTCAAAGCGACGTCATCAATTTCCAACACGTTCTGACATCATTTGCTGTTTTTCAGTCATTTACCGATTTGTTTAGAGAGCTAAACGACGGTGAAATTGAAAATCACTACAAAATGAACTCTGAAAATGTTGGAACTTGGCATGGTATCATCATTTCGCCCGCATAGCATGTGCAAAAGAGTAGAGAGGGTCACAGCGAAAACTGGACGCACCTCGTGTACAAACTGGACAATCTCTTTCGGAGTAACAGGGTTTCGGACGAGAACTCATCTGTTACACGGGCACTTCAATTTTTTTAAACTTATTTGAACTTCAGCCTATTTTTGCGTTCAGTACGCATCATTCAAGGCGACGTCATCAATTTCCAACACGTTCTGACATCATTTGCTGTTTTTCAGTCATTTACCGATATGTTTAGAGAGCTAAATGACGGTGAAATTGAAAATCACTACAAAATGAACTCTGAAAATGTTGGAACTTGGCATGGTATCATCATTTCGCCCACATAGCATGTGCAAAAGAGTAGAGAGGGTCACGGCGAAAACTGGACGCACCTCGTGTACAAACTGGACAATCTCATTCGGAGTATCAGGGTTTCGGACGAGAACTCATCTGTTACACGGGCACTTCAATGTTTTTAAACTTATTTGAACTTCAGCCTATTTTTGCGTTCAGTATGCATCATTCAAAGCGACGTCTTCAATTTCCAACACGTTCTGACATCATTTGCTGTTTTTTAGTCATTTACCGATTTGTTTAGAGAGCTAAATGACGGTGAAATTGAAAATCACTACAAAATGAACTCTGAAAATTATGGAACTTGGCATGGTATCATCATTTCGCCCGCATAGCATGTGCAAAAGAGTAGAGAGGGTCACGGCGAAAACTGGACCCACCTCGTGTACAAACTGGACAATCTCTTTCGGAGTATCAGGGTTTCGGACGAGAACTCATCTGTTACACGGGCACATCAATGTTTTTTAAACTTATTTGAACTCCAGCCTATTTTGCATTCAATATGCATCATTCAAAGCGACGTCATCAATTTCCAACACGTTCTGACATCATTTGCTGTTTTTCATTCATTTACCGATTTGTTTAGATAGCTAAATGACGGTGAAATTGAAAATCAGTACAAAATGAACTCTGAAAATGTTGGAACTTGGCATGGTCTCATCATTTCGCCCGCATAGCATGTGCAAAAGAGTAGAGAGGGTCACGGCGAAAACTGGACGCACCTCGTGTACAAACTGGACAATCTCTTTCGGAGTATCAGGGTTTCGGACGAGAACTCTTCTGTTACACGGGCACATCAATGTTTTTTAAACTTATTTGAACTCCAGCCTATTTTGCATTCAATATGCATCATTCAAAGCGACGTCATCAATTTCCAACACGTTCTGACATCATTTGCTGTTTTTCAGTCATTTACCGATTTGTTTAGAGAGCTAAACGACGGTGAAATTGAAAATCACTACAAAATGAACTCTGAAAATGTTGGAACTTGGCATGGTATCATCATTTCGCCCGCATAGCATGTGCAAAAGAGTAGAGAGGGTCACAGCGAAAACTGGACGCACCTCGTGTACAAACTGGACAATCTCTTTCGGAGTATCAGGGTTTCGGACGAGAACTCATCTGTTACACGGGCACATCAATGTTTTTTAAACTTATTTGAACTCCAGCCTATTTTTCCATTCAATATGCATCATTCAAAGCGACGTCATCAATTTCCAACACGTTCTGACATCATTTGCTGTTTTTCATTCATTTACCGATTTGTTTAGATAGCTAAATGACGGTGAAATTGAAAATCACTACAAAATGAACTCTGAAAATGTTGGAACTTGGCATGGTATCATCATTTCGCCCGCATAGCATGTGCAAAAGAGTAGAGAGGGTCACGGCGAAAACTGGACGCACCTCGTGTACAAACTGGACAATCTCTTTCGGAGTATCAGGGTTTCGGACGAGAACTCATCTGTTACACGGGCACATCAATGTTTTTTAAACTTATTTGAACTCGAGCCTATTTTGCATTCAATATGCATCATTCAAAGCGACGTCATCAATTTCCAACACGTTCTGACATCATTTGCTGTTTTTCAGTCATTTACCGATTTGTTTAGAGAGCTAAACGACGGTGAAATTGAAAATCACTACAAAATGAACTCTGAAAATGTTGGAACTTGGCATGGGATCATCATTTCGCCCGCATAGCATGTGCAAAAGAGTAGAGAGGGTCACGGCGAAAACTGGACACACCTCGTGTACAAACTGGACAATCTCTTTCGGAGTATCAGGGTTTCGGACGAGAACTCATCTGTTACACGGGCACATCAATGTTTTTTAAACTTATTTGAACTCCAGCCTATTTTTCCATTCAATATGCATCATTGAAAGCGACGTCATCAATTTCCAACACGTTCTGACATCATTTGCTGTTTTTCAGTCATTTACCGATTTGTTTAGGGAGCTAAATGACGGTGAAATTGAAAATCACTAGAAAATGAACTCTGAAAATGTTGGAACTTGGCATGGTATCATCATTTCGCCCGCCTAGCACGTGCAAAATAGTAGGGAGGGTCACGGCGAAACCTGGACGCACCTCGTGTACAAACTGGACAATCTCTTTCGGAGTAACAGGGTTTCGGACGAGAACTCATCTGTTACACGGGCACTTCAATGTTTTTTAAACTTATTTGAACTTCAACCTATTTTTGCGTTCAGTACGCATCATTTAAAGCGACGTCATCAATTTCCAACACGTTCTGACATCATTTGCTGTTTTTCAGTCATTTACCGATTTGTTTAGAGAGCTAAACGACGGTGAAATTGAAAATCACTACAAAATGAACTCTGAAAATGTTGGAACTTGGCATGGTATCATCATTTCGCCCGCATAGCATGTGCAAAAGAGTAGAGAGGGTCACGGCGAAAACTGGACGCACCTCGTGTACAAACTGGACAATCTCTTTCGGAGTATCAGGGTTTCGGACGAGAACTCATCTGTTACACGGGCACATCAATGTTTTTTAAACTTATTTGAACTCCAGCCTATTTTTCCATTCAATATGCATCATTGAAAGCGACGTCATCAATTTCCAACACGTTCTGACATCATTTGCTGTTTTTCAGTCATTTACCGATTTGTTTAGGGAGCTAAATGACGGTGAAATTGAAAATCACTAGAAAATGAACTCTGAAAATGTTGGAACTTGGCATGGTATCATCATTTCGCCCGCCTAGCACGTGCAAAATAGTAGGGAGGGTCACGGCCAAAACTGGACGCACCTCGTGTACAAACTGGACAATCTCTTTCGGAGTAACAGGGTTTCGGACGAGAACTCATCTGTTACACGGGCACTTCAATGTTTTTTAAACTTATTTGAACTTCAACCTATTTTTGCGTTCAGTACGCATCATTTAAAGCGACGTCATCAATTTCCAACATGTTCTGGCATCATTTGCTGTTTTTCAGTCATTTACCGATATGTTTAGAGAGCTAAATGACGGTGAAATTGAAAATCACTACAAAATGAACTCTGAAAATGTTGGAACTTGGCATGGTATCATCATTTCGCCCACATAGCATGTGCAAAAGAGTAGAGAGGGTCATGGCGAAAACTGGACGCACCTTGTGTACAAACTGGACAATCTCATTCGGAGTATCAGGGTTTCGGACGAGAACTCATCTGTTACACGGGCACTTCAATGTTTTTAAACTTATTTGAACTTCAGCCTACTTTTGCGTTCAGTATGCATCATTCAAAGCGACGTCATCAATTTCCAACACGTTCTGACATCATTTGCTGTTTTTTAGTCATTTACCGATTTGTTTAGAGAGCTAAATGACGGTGAAATTGAAAATCACTACAAAATGAACTCTGAAAATTTTGGAACTTGGCATGGTATCATCATTTCGCCCGCATAGCATGTGCAAAAGAGTAGAGAGAGTCACGGCGAAAACTGGACCCACCTCGTGTACAAACTGGACAATCTCTTTCGGAGTATCAGGGTTTCGGACGAGAACTCATCTGTTACACGGGCACATCAATGTTTTTTAAACTTATTTGAACTCCAGCCTATTTTGCATTCAATATGAATCATTCAAAGCGACGTCATCAATTTCCAACACGTTC
Source organism: Aegilops tauschii subsp. strangulata (assembly GCF_002575655.3). Lineage (NCBI taxonomy): Eukaryota > Viridiplantae > Streptophyta > Magnoliopsida > Poales > Poaceae > Aegilops > Aegilops tauschii. The sequence goes on along the minus strand of NC_053039.3, from coordinate 578,253,441 downwards.
TGACATCATTTGCTGTTTTTCATTCATTTACCGATTTGTTTAGATAGCTAAATGACGGTGAAAATGAAAATCACTACAAAATGAACTCTGGAAATGTTGGAACTTGGCATGGTATCATCATTTCGCCCGCATAGCATGTGCAAAAGAGTAGAGAGGGTCACGGCGAAAACTGGACGCACCTCGTGTACAAACTGGACAATCTCTTTCGGAGTATCAGGGTTTCGGACGAGAACTCATCTGTTACACGGGCACATCAATGTTTTTTAAACTTATTTGAACTCGAGCCTATTTTGCATTCAATATGCATCATTCAAAGCGACGTCATCAATTTCCAACACGTTCTGACATCATTTGCTGTTTTTCAGTCATTTACCGATTTGTTTAGAGAGCTAAACGACGGTGAAATTGAAAATCACTACAAAATGAACTCTGAAAATGTTGGAACTTGGCATGGTATCATCATTTCGCCCGCATAGCATGTGCAAAAGAGTAGAGAGGGTCACAGCGAAAACTGGACGCACCTCGTGTACAAACTGGACAATCTCTTTCGGAGTAACAGGGTTTCGGACGAGAACTCATCTGTTACACGGGCACTTCAATTTTTTTAAACTTATTTGAACTTCAGCCTATTTTTGCGTTCAGTACGCATCATTCAAGGCGACGTCATCAATTTCCAACACGTTCTGACATCATTTGCTGTTTTTCAGTCATTTACCGATATGTTTAGAGAGCTAAATGACGGTGAAATTGAAAATCACTACAAAATGAACTCTGAAAATGTTGGAACTTGGCATGGTATCATCATTTCGCCCACATAGCATGTGCAAAACAGTAGAGAGGGTCACGGCGAAAACTGGACGCACCTCGTGTACAAACTGGACAATCTATTTCGGAGTATCAGGTTTTCGGACGAGAACTCATCTGTTACACGGGCACTTCAATGTTTTTTAAACTTATTTGAACTTCAGCCTCTTTTTGCGTTTAGTACGCATCATTCAAAGCGACGTCATCAATTTCCAACACGTTCTGACATGATTTGCTGTTTTTCAGTCATTTACCGATTTGGTTAGAGAGCTAAATGACGGTGAAATTGAAAATCACTACAAAATGAACTCTGAAAATGTTGGAACTTGGCATGGTATCATCATTTAGCCCACATAGCATGTGCAAAAGAGTAGAGAGGGTCACGGCGAAAACTGGACGCACCTCGTGTACAAACTTGACAATCTCTTTCGGAGTATCAGGGTTTCGGACGAGAACTCATCTGTTACACGGGGACTTCCATGTTTTTAAACTTATTTGAGCTTCAGCCGATTTTTGCGTTCAGTATGCATCATTCAAAGCGACGTCATCAATTTCCAACACGTTCTGACATCATTTGCTGTTTTTCAGTCATTTACCGATTTGTTTAGAGAGCTAAATGACGGTGAAATTGAAAATCAGTACAAAATGAACTCTGAAAATGTTGGAACTTGGCATGGTATCATCATTTCGCCCGCATAGCATGTGCAAAAGAGTAGAAAGGGTCACGGCGAAATCTGGACGCACCTCGTGTACAAACTGGACAATCTCTTTCGGAGTATCAGGGTTTCGGACGAGAACTCATCTGTTACACGGGCACATCAATGTTTTTTAAACTTATTTGAACTCCAGCCTATTTTTCCATTCAATATGCATCATTGAAAGCGACGTCATCAATTTCCAACACGTTCTGACATCATTTGCTGTTTTTCAGTCATTTACCGATTTGTTTAGGGAGCTAAATGACGGTGAAATTGAAAATCACTAGAAAATGAACTCTGAAAATGTTGGAACTTGGCATGGTATCATCATTTCGCCCGCCTAGCACGTGCAAAATAGTAGGGAGGGTCACGGCGAACACTGGACGCACCTCGTGTACAAACTGGACAATCTCTTTCGGAGTAACAGGGTTTCGGACGAGAACTCATCTGTTACACGGGCACTTCAATGTTTTTTAAACTTATTCGAACTTCAACCTATTTTTGCGTTCAGTACGCATCATTTAAAGCGACGTCATCAATTTCCAACACGTTCTGACATCATTTGCTGTTTTTCAGTCATTTACCGATATGTTTAGAGAGCTAAATGACGGTGAAATTGAAAATCACTACAAAATGAACTCTGAAAATGTTGGAACTTGGCATGGTATCCTCATTTCGCCCACATAGCATGTGCAAAAGAGTAGAGAGGGTCACGGCGAAAACTGGACGCACCTCGTGTACAAACTGGACAATCTCATTCGGAGTATCAGGGTTTCGGACGAGAACTCATCTGTTACACGGGCACTTCAATGTTTTTAAACTTATTTGAACTTCAGCCTATTTTTGCGTTCAGTATGCATCATTCAAAGCGACGTCATCAATTTCCAACACGTTCTGACATCATTTGCTGTTTTTTAGTCATTTACCGATTTGTTTAGAGAGCTAAATGACGGTGAAATTGAAAATCACTACAAAATGAACTCTGAAAATTTTGGAACTTGGCATGGTATCATCATTTCGCCCGCATAGCATGTGCAAAAGAGTAGAGAGGGTCACGGCGAAAACTGGACCCACCTCGTGTACAAACTGGACAATCTCTTTCGGAGTATCAGGGTTTCGGACGAGAACTCATCTGTTACACGGGCACATCAATGTTTTTTAAACTTATTTGAACTCCAGCCTATTTTGCATTCAATATGCATCATTCAAAGCGACGTCATCAATTTCCAACACGTTCTGACATCATTTGCTGTTTTTCAGTCATTTACCGATTTGTTTAGAGAGCTAAACGACGGTGAAATTGAAAATCACTACAAAATGAACTCTGAAAATGTTGGAACTTGGCATGGTATCATCATTTCGCCCGCATAGCATGTGCAAAAGAGTAGAGAGGGTCACGGCGAAAACTGGACGCACCTCGTGTACAAACTGGACAATCTCTTTCGGAGTAACAGGGTTTCGGACGAGAACTCATCTGTTACACGGGCACTTCAATTTTTTTAAACTTATTTGAACTTCAGCCTATTTTTGCGTTCAGTACGCATCATTCAAAGCGACGTCATCAATTTCCAACACGTTCTGACATCATTTGCTGTTTTTCAGTCATTTACCGATATGTTTAGAGAGCTAAATGACGGTGAAATTGAAAATCACTACAAAATGAACTCTGAAAATGTTGGAACTTGGCATGGTATCATCATTTCGCCCACATAGCATGTGCAAAACAGTAGAGAGGGTCACGGCGAAAACTGGACGCACCTCGTGTACAAACTGGACAATCTATTTCGGAGTATCAGGTTTTCGGACGAGAACTCATCTGTTACACGGGCACTTCAATGTTTTTTAAACTTATTTGAACTTCAGCCTCTTTTTGCGTTTAGTACGCATCATTCAAAGCGACGTCATCAATTTCCAACACGTTCTGACATGATTTGCTGTTTTTCAGTCATTTACCGATTTGGTTAGAGAGCTAAATGACGGTGAAATTGAAAATCACTACAAAATGAACTCTGAAAATGTTGGAACTTGGCATGGTATCATCATTTAGCCCACATAGCATGTGCAAAAGAGTAGAGAGGGTCACGGCGAAAACTGGACGCACCTCGTGTACAAACTTGACAATCTCTTTCGGAGTATCAGGGTTTCGGACGAGAACTCATCTGTTACACGGGCACTTCAACATTTTTAAACTTATTTGAGCTTCAGCCTATTTTTGCGTTCAGTATGCATCATTCAAAGCGACGTCATCAATTTCCAACACGTTCTGACATCATTTGCTGTTTTTCAGTCATTTACCGATTTGTTTAGAGAGCTTAATGACGGTGAAATTGAAAATCAGTACAAAATGAACTCTGAAAATGTTGGAACTTGGCATGGTATCATCATTTCGCCCGCATAGCATGTGCAAAAGAGTAGAAAGGGTCACGGCGAAAACTGGACGCACCTCGTGTACAAACTGGACAATCTCTTTCGGAGTATCAGGGTTTCGGACGAGAACTCATCTGTTACACGGGCACATCACTGTTTTTTAAACTTATTTGAACTCCAGCCTATTTTTCCATTCAATATGCATCATTCAAAGCGACGTCATCAATTTCCAACACGTTCTGACATCATTTGTTGTTTTTCAGTCATTTACCGATTTGTTTAGGGAGCTAAATGACGGTGAAATTGAAAATCACTACAAAATGAACTCTGAAAATGTCGGAACTTGGCATGGTATCATCATTTCGCCCGCATAGCATGTGCAAAAGAGTAGAGAGTGTCACGGCGAAAACTGGACGCACCTCGTGTACAAACTGGACAATGTCTTTCGGAGTATCAGGGTTTCGGACGAGAACTCATCTGTTACACAGGCACTTCAATGTTTTTTAAACTTATTTGAACTCCAGCCTATTTTTGCGTTCAGTATGCATCATTCAAAGCGACGTCATCAATTTCCAACATGTTCTGACATCATTTGCTGTTTTTCAGTCATTTACCGATTTGTTTAGAGAGCTAAATGACGGTGAAATTGAAAATCACTACAAAATGAACTCTGAAAATGTTGGAACTTGGCATGGTATCATCATTTCGCCCACATAGCATGTGCAAAACGGTAGAGAGGGTCACGGCGAAAACTGGACGCACCTCGTGTACAAACTGGACAATCTATTTCGGAGTATCAGGTTTTCGGACGAGAACTCATCTATTACACGGGCACTTCAATGTTTTTTAAACTTATTTGAACTTTAGCCTCTTTTTGCGTTTAGTACGCATCATTGAAAGCGACGTCATCAATTTCCAACACGTTCTGACATGATTTGCTGTTTTTCAGTCATTTACCGATTTGGTTAGAGAGCTAAATGACGGTGAAATTGAAAATCACTACAAAATGAACTCTGAAAATGTTGGAACTTGGCATGGTATCATCATTTAGCCCACATAGCATGTGCAAAAGAGTAGAGAGGGTCACGGCGAAAACTGGACGCACCTCGTGTACAAACTTGACAATCTCTTTCGGAGTATCAGGGTTTCGGACGAGAACTCATCTGTTACACGGGGACTTCAATGTTTTTAAACTTATTTGAGCTTCAGCCTATTTTTGCGTTCAGTATGCATCATTCAAAGCGACGTCATCAATTTCCAACACGTTCTGACATCATTTGCTGTTTTTCAGTCATTTACCGATTTGTTTAGAGAGCTAAATGACGGTGAAATTGAAAATCAGTACAAAATGAACTCTGAAAATGTTGGAACTTGGCATGGTATCATCATTTCGCCCGCATAGCATGTGCAAAAGAGTAGAAAGGGTCACGGCGAAATCTGGACGCACCTCGTGTACAAACTGGACAATCTCTTTCGGAGTATCAGGGTTTCGGACGAGAACTCATCTGTTACACGGGCACATCAATGTTTTTTAAACTTATTTGAACTCCAGCCTATTTTTCCATTCAATATGCATCATTCAAAGCGACGTCATCAATTTCCAACACGTTCTGACATCATTTGCTGTTTTTCATTCATTTACCGATTTGTTTAGATAGCTAAATGACGGTGAAATTGAAAATCACTACAAAATGAACTCTGAAAATGTTGGAACTTGGCATGGTATCGTCATTTCGCTCGCATAGCATGTGCAAAAGAGTAGAGAGGGTCACGGCGAAAACTGGACGCACCTCGTGTACAAACTGGACAATCTCTTTCGGAGTATCAGGGTTTCGGACGAGAACTCATCTGTTACACGGGCACATACATGTTTTTTAAACTTATTTGAACTCCAGCCTATTTTGCATTCAATATGCATCATTCAAAGCGACGTCATCAATTTCCAACACGTTCTGACATCATTTGCTGTTTTTCAGTCATTTACCGATTTGTTTAGAGAGCTAAACGACGGTGAAATTGAAAATCACTACAAAATGAACTCTGAAAATGTTGGAACTTGGCATGGTATCATCATTTCGCCCGCATAGCATGTGCAAAAGAGTAGAGAGGGTCACGGCGAAAACTGGACGCACCTCGTGTACAAACAGGACAATCTCTTTCGGAGTATCAGGGTTTCGGACGAGAACTCATCTGTTACACGGGCACATCAATGTTTTTTAAACTTATTTGAACTCCAGCCTATTTTTCCATTCAATATGCATCATTGAAAGCGACGTCATCAATTTCCAACACGTTCTGACATCATTTGCTGTTTTTCAGTCATTTACCGATTTGTTTAGGGAGCTAAATGACGGTGAAATTGAAAATCACTAGAAAATGAACTCTGAAAATGTTGGAACTTGGCATGGTATCATCATTTCGCCTGCCTAGCACGTGCAAAATAGTAGGGAGGGTCACGGCGAACACTGGACGCACCTCGTGTACAAACTGGACAATCTCTTTCGGAGTAACAGGGTTTCGGACGAGAACTCATCTGTTACACGGGCACTTCAATGTTTTTTAAACTTATTTGAACTTCAACCTATTTTTGCGTTCAGTACGCATCATTTAAAGCGACGTCATCAATTTCCAACACGTTCTGACATCATTTGCTGTTTTTCAGTCATTTACCGATATGTTTAGAGAGCTAAATGACGGTGAAATTGAAAATCACTACAAAATGAACTCTGAAAATGTTGGAACTTGGCATGGTATCATCATTTCGTCCACATAGCATGTGCAAAAGAGTAGAGAGGGTCACGGCGAAAACTGGACGCACCTCGTGTACAAACTGGACAATCTCATTCGGAGTATCAGGGTTTCGGACGAGAACTCATCTGTTACACGGGCACTTCAATGTTTTTAAACTTATTTGAACTTCAGCCTATTTTTGCGTTCAGTATGCATCATTCAAAGCGACGTCATCAATTTCCAACACGTTCTGACATCATTTGCTGTTTTTTAGTCATTTACCGATTTGTTTAGAGAGCTAAATGACGGTGAAATTGAAAATCACTACAAAATGAACTCTGAAAATTTTGGAACTTGGCATGGTATCATCATTTCGCCCGCATAGCATGTGCAAAAGAGTAGAGAGGGTCACGGCGAAAACTGGACCCACCTCGTGTACAAACTGGACAATCTCTTTCGGAGTATCAGGGTTTCGGACGAGAACTCATCTGTTACACGGGCACATCAATGTTTTTTAAACTTATTTGAACTCCAGCCTATTTTGCATTCAATATGCATCATTCAAAGCGACGTCATCAATTTCCAACACGTTCTGACATCATTTGCTGTTTTTCAGTCATTTACCGATTTGTTTAGAGAGCTAAACGACGGTGAAATTGAAAATCACTACAAAATGAACTCTGAAAATGTTGGAACTTGGCATGGTATCATCATTTCGCCCGCATAGCATGTGCAAAAGAGTAGAGAGGGTCACGGCGAAAACTGGACGCACCTCGTGTACAAACTGGACAATCTCTTTCGGAGTAACAGGGTTTCGGACGAGAACTCATCTGTTACACGGGCACTTCAATTTTTTTAAACTTATTTGAACTTCAGCCTATTTTTGCGTTCAGTACGCATCATTCAAAGCGACGTCATCAATTTCCAACACGTTCTGACATCATTTGCTGTTTTTCAGTCATTTACCGATATGTTTAGAGAGCTAAATGACGGTGAAATTGAAAATCACTACAAAATGAACTCTGAAAATGTTGGAACTTGGCATGGTATCATCATTTCGCCCACATAGCATGTGCAAAACAGTAGAGAGGGTCACGGCGAAAACTGGACGCACCTCGTGTACAAACTGGACAATCTATTTCGGAGTATCAGGTTTTCGGACGAGAACTCATCTGTTACACGGGCACTTCAATGTTTTTTAAACTTATTTGAACTTCAGCCTCTTTTTGCGTTTAGTACGCATCATTCAAAGCGACGTCATCAATTTCCAACACGTTCTGACATGATTTGCTGTTTTTCAGTCATTTACCGATTTGGTTAGAGAGCTAAATGACGGTGAAATTGAAAATCACTACAAAATGAACTCTGAAAATGTTGGAACTTGGCATGGTATCATCATTTAGCCCACATAGCATGTGCAAAAGAGTAGAGAGGGTCACGGCGAAAACTGGACGCACCTCGTGTACAAACTTGACAATCTCTTTCGGAGTATCAGGGTTTCGGACGAGAACTCATCTGTTACACGGGCACTTCAACATTTTTAAACTTATTTGAGCTTCAGCCTATTTTTGCGTTCAGTATGCATCATTCAAAGCGACGTCATCAATTTCCAACACGTTCTGACATCATTTGCTGTTTTTCAGTCATTTACCGATTTGTTTAGAGAGCTAAATGACGGTGAAATTGAAAATCAGTACAAAATGAACTCTGAAAATGTTGGAACTTGGCATGGTATCATCATTTCGCCCGCATAGCATGTGCAAAAGAGTAGAAAGGGTCACGGCGAAAACTGGACGCACCTCGTGTACAAACTGGACAATCTCTTTCGGAGTATCAGGGTTTCGGACGAGAACTCATCTGTTACACGGGCACATCACTGTTTTTTAAACTTATTTGAACTCCAGCCTATTTTTCCATTCAATATGCATCATTCAAAGCGACGTCATCAATTTCCAACACGTTCTGACATCATTTGTTGTTTTTCAGTCATTTACCGATTTGTTTAGGGAGCTAAATGACGGTGAAATTGAAAATCACTACAAAATGAACTCTGAAAATGTCGGAACTTGGCATGGTATCATCATTTCGCCCGCATAGCATGTGCAAAAGAGTAGAGAGTGTCACGGCGAAAACTGGACGCACCTCGTGTACAAACTGGACAATGTCTTTCGGAGTATCAGGGTTTCGGACGAGAACTCATCTGTTACACAGGCACTTCAATGTTTTTTAAACTTATTTGAACTCCAGCCTATTTTTGCGTTCAGTATGCATCATTCAAAGCGACGTCATCAATTTCCAACATGTTCTGACATCATTTGCTGTTTTTCAGTCATTTACCGATTTGTTTAGAGAGCTAAATGACGGTGAAATTGAAAATCACTACAAAATGAACTCTGAAAATGTTGGAACTTGGCATGGTATCATCATTTCGCCCGCATAGCATGTGCAAAAGAGTAGAGAGGGTCACGGCGAAAACTGGACGCACCTCGTGTACAAACTGGACAATCTCTTTCGGAGTATCAGGGTTTCGGACGAGAACTCATCTGTTACACGGGCACATCAATGTTTTTTAAACTTATTTGAACTCCAGCCTATTTTTCCATTCAATATGCATCATTCAAAGCGACGTCGTCAATTTCCAATACGTTCTGACATCATTTGCTGTTTTTCATTCATTTACCGATTTGTTTAGATAGCTAAATGACGGTGAATTGAAAATCACTACAAAATGAACTCTGAAAATGTTGGAACTTGGCATGGTATCATCATTTCGCCCACATAGCATGTGCAAAAGAGTAGAGAGGGTCACGGCGAAAACTGGACGCACCTCGTGTACAAACTTGACAATCTCTTTCGGAGTATCAGGGTTTCGGACGAGAACTCATCTGTTACACGGGCACTTCAACATTTTTAAACTTATTTGAGCTTCAGCCTATTTTTGCGTTCAGTATGCATCATTCAAAGCGACGTCATCAATTTCCAACACGTTCTGACATCATTTGCTGTTTTTCAGTCATTTACCGATTTGTTTAGAGAGCTAAATGACGGTGAAATTGAAAATCAGTACAAAATGAACTCTGAAAATGTTGGAACTTGGCATGGTATCATCATTTCGCCCGCATAGCATGTGCAAAAGAGTAGAAAGGGTCACGGCGAAAACTGGACGCACCTCGTGTACAAACTGGACAATCTCTTTCGGAGTATCAGTGTTTCGGACGAGAACTCATCTGTTACACGGGCACATCACTGTTTTTTAAACTTATTTGAACTCCAGCCTATTTTTCCATTCAATATGCATCATTCAAAGCGACGTCATCAATTTCCAACACGTTCTGACATCATTTGCTGTTTTTCAGTCATTTACCGATTTGTTTAGGGAGCTAAATGACGGTGAAATTGAAAATCACTACAAAATGAACTCTGAAAATGTCGGAACTTGGCATGGTATCATCATTTCGCCCGCATAGCATGTGCAAAAGAGTAGAGAGTGTCACGGCGAAAACTGGACGCACCTCGTGTACAAACTGGACAATGTCTTTCGGAGTATCAGGGTTTCGGACGAGAACTCATCTGTTACACAGGCACTTCAATGTTTTTTAAACTTACTTGAACTCCAGCCTATTTTTGCGTTCAGTATGCATCATTCAAAGCGACGTCATCAATTTCAAACATGTTCTGACATCATTTGCTGTTTTTCAGTCATTTACCGATTTGTTTAGAGAGCTAAATGACGGTGAAATTGAAAATCACTACAAAATGAACTCTGAAAATGTTGGAACTTGGCATGGTATCATCATTTCGCCCGCATAGCATGTGCAAAAGAGTAGAGAGGGTCACGGCGAAAACTGGACGCACCTCGTGTACAAACTGGACAATCTCTTTCGGAGTATCAGGGTTTCGGACGAGAACTCATCTGTTACACGGGCACATCAATGTTTTTTAAACTTATTTGAACTCCAGCCTATTTTTCCATTCAATATGCATCATTCAAAGCGACGTCGTCAATTTCCAATACGTTCTGACATCATTTGCTGTTTTTCATTCATTTACCGATTTGTTTAGATAGCTAAATGACGGTGAATTGAAAATCACTACAAAATGAACTCTGAAAATGTTGGAACTTGGCATGGTATCATCATTTCGCCCACATAGCATGTGCAAAAGAGTAGAGAGGGTCACGGCGAAAACTGGACGCACCTCGTGTACAAACTGGACAATTTTTTCGGAGTATCAGGGTTTCGGACGAGAACTCATCTGTTACACGGGCACTTCAATGTTTTTTAAACTTATTTGAACTTCAGCCTATTTTTGCGTTCAGTACGCATCATTTAAAGTGACGTCATCAATTTCCAACACGTTCTGACATCACTTGCTGTTTTTCAGTCATTTACCGATATGTTTAGAGAGCTAAATGACGGTGAAATTGAAAATCACTACAAAATGAACTCTGAAAATGTTGGAACTTGGCATGGTATCATCATTTCGCCCACATAGCATGTGCAAAAGAGTAGAGAGGGTCACGGCGAAAACTGGACGCACCTCGTGTACAAACTGGACAATCTCTTTCGGAGTATCAGGGTTTCGGACGAGAACTCATCTGTTACACGGGCACTTCAATGTTTTTAAACTTATTTGAACTTCAGCCTATTTTTGCGTTCAGTATGCATCATTCAAAGCGACGTCATCAATTTCCAACACATTCTGACATCATTTGCTGTTTTTTAGTCATTTACCGATTTGTTTAGAGAGCTAAATGACGGTGAAATTGAAAATCACTTCAAAATGAACTCTGAAAATTTTGGAACTTAGCATGGTATCATCATTTCGCCCGCATAGCATGTGCAAAAGAGTAGAGAGGGTCACGGCGAAAACTGGACGCACCTCGTGTACAAACTGGACAATCTCTTTCGGAGTATCAGGGTTTCGGACGAGAACTCATCTGTTACACGGGCACATCAATGTTTTTTAAACTTATTTGAACTCCAGCCTATTTTGCATTCAATATGCATCATTCAAAGCGACGTCATCAATTTCCAACACGTTCTGACATCATTTGCTGTTTTTCATTCATTTACCGATTTGTTTAGATAGCTAAATGACGGTGAATTGAAAATCACTACAAAATGAACTCTGAAAATGTTGGAACTTGGCATGGTATCATCATTTCGCCCGCATAGCATGTGCAAAAGAGTAGAGAGGGTCACGGCGAAAACTGGACGCACCTCGTGTACAAACTGGACAATCTCTTTCGGAGTATCAGGGTTTCGGACGGGAACTCATCTGTTACACGGGCACTTCAATGTTTTTAAACTTATTTGAACTTCAGCCTATTTTTGCGTTCAGTATGCATCATTCAAAGCGACGTCATCAATTTCCAACACGTTCTGAAATCATTTGCTGTTTTTCAGTCATTTACCGATTTGTCGAGAGAGCTAAATGACGGTGAAATTGAAAATCACTACAAAATGAACTCTGAAAATGTTGGAACTTGGCATGGTATCATCATTTCGCCCGCATAGCATGTGCAAAAGAGTAGAGAGGGTCACGGCGAAAACTGGACGCACCTCGTGTACAAACTGGACAATCTCTTTCGGAGTATCAGGGTTTCGGACGAGAACTCATCTGTTACACGGGCACATCAATGTTTTTTAAACTTATTTGAACTCCAGCCTATTTTTCCATTCAATATGCATCATTCAAAGCGACGTCATCAATTTCCAAAACGTTCTGACATCATTTGCTGTTTTTCGGTCATTTACCGATTTGTTTAGGGAGCTAAATGACGGTGAAATTGAAAATCACTACAAAATGAACTCTGAAAATGTTGGAACTTGGCATGGTATCATCATTTCGCCCGCCTAGCATGTGCAAAAGAGTAGAGAGGGTCACGGCGAAAACTGGACGCACCTCGTGTACAAACTGGACAATCTCTTTCGGAGTAACAGGGTTTCGGACGAGAACTCATCTGTTACACTGGCACTTCAATTTTTTTAAACTTATTTGAACTTCAGCCTATTTTTGCGTTCAGTACGCATCATTCAAAGCGACGTCATCAATTTCCAACACGTTCTGACATCATTTGCTGTTTTTCAGTCATTTACCGATATGTTTAGAGAGCTAAATGACGGTGAAGTTGAAAATCACTACAAAATGAACTCTGAAAATGTTGGAACTTGGCATGGTATCATCATTTCGCCCACATAGCATGTGCAAAACAGTAGAGAGGGTCACGGCGAAAACTGGACGCACCACGTGTACAAACTGGACAATCTCTTTCGGAGTATCAGGGTTTCGGACGAGAACTCATCTGTTACACGGGCACTTCAATGTTTTTAAACTTATTTGAACTTCAGCCTATTTTTGCGTTCAGTATGCATCATTCAAAGCGACGTCATCAATTTCCAACACGTTCTGACATCATTTGCTGTTTTTCAGTCATTTACCGATTTGTTGAGAGAGCTAAATGACGGTGAAATTGAAAATCACTACAAAATGAACTCTGAAAATGTTGGAACTTGGCATGGTATCATCATTTCGCCCGCATAGCATGTGCAAAAGAGTAGAGAGGGTCACGGCGAAAACTGGACGCACCTCGTGTACAAACTGGACAATCTCTTTCGGAGTATCAGGGTTTCGGACGAGAACTCATCTGTTACACGGGCACATCAATGTTTTTTAAACTTATTTGAACTCCAGCCTATTTTTCCATTCAATATGCATCATTCAAAGCGACGTCATCAATTTCCAAAACGTTCTGACATCATTTGCTGTTTTTCGGTCATTTACCGATTTGTTTAGGGAGCTAAATGACGGTGAAATTGAAAATCACTACAAAATGAACTCTGAAAATGTTGGAACTTGGCATGGTATCATCATTTCGCCCGCCTAGCATGTGCAAAAGAGTAGAGAGGGTCACGGCGAAAACTGGACGCACCTCGTGTACAAACTGGACAATCTCTTTCGGAGTAACAGGGTTTCGGACGAGAACTCATCTGTTACACTGGCACTTCAATTTTTTTAAACTTATTTGAACTTCAGCCTATTTTTGCGTTCAGTACGCATCATTCAAAGCGACGTCATCAATTTCCAACACGTTCTGACATCATTTGCTGTTTTTCAGTCATTTACCGATATGTTTAGAGAGCTAAATGACGGTGAAGTTGAAAATCACTACAAAATGAACTCTGAAAATGTTGGAACTTGGCATGGTATCATCATTTCGCCCACATAGCATGTGCAAAACAGTAGAGAGGGTCACGGCGAAAACTGGACGCACCACGTGTACAAACTGGACAATCTCTTTCGGAGTATCAGGGTTTCGGACGAGAACTCATCTGTTACACGGGCACTTCAATGTTTTTAAACTTATTTGAACTTCAGCCTATTTTTGCGTTCAGTATGCATCATTCAAAGCGACGTCATCAATTTCCAACACGTTCTGACATCATTTGCTGTTTTTCAGTCATTTACCGATTTGTTGAGAGAGCTAAATGACGGTGAAATTGAAAATCACTACAAAATGAACTCTGAAAATGTTGGAACTTGGCATGGTATCATCATTTCGCCCGCATAGCATGTGCAAAAGAGTAGAGAGGGTCACGGCGAAAACTGGACGCACCTCGTGTACAAACTGGACAATCTCTTTCGGAGTATCAGGGTTTCGGACGAGAACTCATCTGTTACACGGGCACATCAATGTTTTTTAAACTTATTTGAACTCCAGCCTATTTTTCCATTCAATATGCATCATTCAAAGCGACGTCATCAATTTCCAAAACGTTCTGACATCATTTGCTGTTTTTCGGTCATTTACCGATTTGTTTAGGGAGCTAAATGACGGTGAAATTGAAAATCACTACAAAATGAACTCTGAAAATGTTGGAACTTGGCATGGTATCATCATTTCGCCCGCCTAGCATGTGCAAAAGAGTAGAGAGGGTCACGGCGAAAACTGGACGCACCTCGTGTACAAACTGGACAATCTCTTTCGGAGTAACAGGGTTTCGGACGAGAACTCATCTGTTACACTGGCACTTCAATTTTTTTAAACTTATTTGAACTTCAGCCTATTTTTGCGTTCAGTACGCATCATTCAAAGCGACGTCATCAATTTCCAACACGTTCTGACATCATTTGCTGTTTTTCAGTCATTTACCGATATGTTTAGAGAGCTAAATGACGGTGAAGTTGAAAATCACTACAAAATGAACTCTGAAAATGTTGGAACTTGGCATGGTATCATCATTTCGCCCACATAGCATGTGCAAAACAGTAGAGAGGGTCACGGCGAAAACTGGACGCACCACGTGTACAAACTAGACAATCTCTTTCGGAGTATCAGGGTTTCGGACGAGAACTCATCTGTTACACGGGCACTTCAATGTTTTTAAACTTATTTGAACTTCAGCCTATTTTTGCGTTCAGTATGCATCATTCAAAGCGACGTCATCAATTTCCAACACGTTCTGACATCATTTGCTGTTTTTCAGTCATTTACCGATTTGTTGAGAGAGCTAAATGACGGTGAAATTGAAAATCACTACAAAATGAACTCTGAAAATGTTGGAACTTGGCATGGTATCATCATTTCGCCCGCATAGCATGTGCAAAAGAGTAGAGAGGGTCACGGCGAAAACTGGACGCACCTCGTGTACAAACTGGACAATCTCTTTCGGAGTATCAGGGTTTCGGACGAGAACTCATCTGTTACACGGGCACATCAATGTTTTTTAAACTTATTTGAACTCCAGCCTATTTTTCCATTCAATATGCATCATTCAAAGCGACGTCATCAATTTCCAAAACGTTCTGACATCATTTGCTGTTTTTCAGTCATTTACCGATTTGTTTAGGGAGCTAAATGACGGTGAAAGTGAAAATCACTACAAAATGAACTCTGAAAATGTTGGAACTTGGCATGGTATCATCATTTCGCCCGCCTAGCATGTGCAAAAGAGTAGAGAGGGTCACGGCGAAAACTGGACGCACCTCGTGTACAAACTGGACAATCTCTTTCGGAGTAACAGGGTTTCGGACGAGAACTCATCTGTTACACCGGCACTTCAAATTTTTAAACTTATTTGAACTTCAGCCTATTTTTGCGTTCAGTACGCATCATTCAAAGCGACGTCATCAATTTCCAACACGTTCTGACATCATTTGCTGTTTTTCAGTCATTTACCGATATGTTTAGAGAGCTAAATGACGGTGAAGTTGAAAATCACTACAAAATGAACTCTGAAAATGTTGGAACTTGGCATGGTATCATCATTTCGCCCACATAGCATGTGCAAAACAGTAGAGAGGGTCACGGCGAAAACTGGACGCACCTCGTGTACAAACTGGACAATCTCTTTCGGAGTATCAGGGTTTCGGACGAGAACTCATCTGTTACACGGGCACTTCAATGTTTTTAAACTTATTTGAACTTCAGCCTATTTTTGCGTTCAGTATGCATCATTCAAAGCGACGTCATCAATTTCCAACACGTTCTGACATCATTTGCTGTTTTTCAGTCATTTACCGATTTGTTGAGAGAGCTAAATGACGGTGAAATTGAAAATCACTACAAAATGAACTCTGAAAATGTTGGAACTTGGCATGGTATCATCATTTCGCCCGCATAGCATGTGCAAAAGAGTAGAGAGGGTCACGGCGAAAACTGGACGCACCTCGTGTACAAACTGGACAATCTCTTTCGGAGTATCAGGGTTTCGGACGAGAACTCATCTGTTACACGGGCACATCAATGTTTTTTAAACTTATTTGAACTCCAGCCTATTTTTGCGTTCAGTACACATCATTCAAAGCGACGTCATCAATTTCCAACACGTTCTGACATCATTTGCTGTTTTTCAGTCATTTACCGATATGTTTAGAGAGCTAAATGACGGTGAAGTTGAAAATCACTACAAAATGAACTCTGAAAATGTTGGAACTTGGCATGGTATCATCATTTCGCCCACATAGCATGTGCAAAACAGTAGAGAGGGTCACGGCGAAAACTGGACGCACCTCGTGTACAAACTGGACAATCTCTTTCGGAGTATCAGGGTTTCGGACGAGAACTCATCTGTTACACGGGCACTTCAATGTTTTTAAACTTATTTGAACTTCAGCCTATTTTTGCGTTCAGTATGCATCATTCAAAGCGACGTCATCAATTTCCAACACGTTCTGACATCATTTGCTGTTTTTCAGTCATTTACTGATTTGTTGAGAGAGCTAAATGACGGTGAAATTGAAAATCACTACAAAATGAACTCTGAAAATGTTGGAACTTGGCATGGTATCATCATTTCGCCCACATAGCATGTGCAAAAGAGTGGAGAGGGTCACGGCGAAAACTGGACGCACCTCGTGTACAAACTGGACAATCTCTTTCGGAGTTTTAGGGTTTCGGACGAGAACTCATCTGTTACACGGGCACTTCAATGTTTTTTAAACTTATTTGAACTTCAACCTATTTTTGCGTTCAGTACGCATCATTCAAAGCGACGTCATCAATTTCCAACACGTTCTGACATCATTTGCTGTTTTTCAGTCATTTACCGATATGTTTAGAGAGCTAAATGACGGTGAAGTTGAAAATCACTACAAAATGAACTCTGAAAATGTTGGAACTTGGCATGGTATCATCATTTCGCCCACATAGCATGTGCAAAACAGTAGAGAGGGTCACGGCGAAAACTGGACGCACCTCGTGTACAAACTGGACAATCTCTTTCGGAGTATCAGGGTTTCGGACGAGAACTCATCTGTTACACGGGCACTTCAATGTTTTTAAACTTATTTGAACTTCAGCCTATTTTTGCGTTCAGTACGCATCATTCAAAGCGACGTCATCAATTTCCAACACGTTCTGACATCATTTGCTGTTTTTCCGTCATTTACCGATTTGTTGAGAGAGCTAAATGACGGTGAAATTGAAAATCACTACAAAATGAACTCTGAAAATGTTGGAACTTGGCATGGTATCATCATTTCGCCCACATAGCATGTGCAAAAGAGTAGAGAGGGTCACGGCGAAAACTGGACGCACCTCGTGTACAAACTGGACAATCTCTTTCGGAGTATTAGGGTTTCGGACGAGAACTCATCTGTTACACGGGCACTTCAATGTTTTTTAAACTTATTTGAACTTCAACCTATTTTTGCGTTCAGTACGCATCATTCAAAGCGACGTCATCAATTTCCAACACGTTCTGACATCATTTGCTGTTTTTCAGTCATTTACCGATATGTTTAGAGAGCTAAATGACAGTGAAATTGAAAATCACTACAAAATGAACTCTGAAAATGTTGGAACTTGGCATGGTATCATCATTTCGCCCACATAGCATGTGCAAAAGAGTAGAGAGGGTCACGGGGAAAACTGGACGCACCTCGTGTACAAACTGGACAATCTCTTTCGGAGTATCAGGGTTTCAGACGAGAACTCATCTGTTACACGGGCACTTCAATGTTTTTAAACTTATTTGAACTTCAGCCTATTTTTGCGTTCAGTATGCATCATTCAAAGCGACGTCATCAATTTCCAACACGTTCTGACATCATTTGCTGTTTTTCAGTCATTTACCGATTTGTTTAGAGAGCTAAATGACGGTGAAATTGAAAATCACTACAAAATGAACTCTGAAAATTTTGGAACTTGGCATGGTATCATCATTTCGCCCACATAGCATGTGCAAAAGAGTAGAGAGTGTCACGGCGAAAACTGGACGCACCTCGTGTACAAACTGGACAATCTCTTTCGGAGTATCAGGGTTTTGGACGAGAACTCATCTGTTACACGGGCACTTCTATGTTGTTTAAGCTTATTTGAACTCCAGCCTATTTTTGCGTTCAGTATGCATCATTCAAAGCGACGTCATCAATTTCCAACACGTTCTGACATCATTTGCTGTTTTTCAATCATTTACCGATTTGTTTAGAGAGCTAAATGACGGTGAAATTGAAAATCACTACAAAATGAACTCTGAAAATGTTGGAACTTGGCATGGTATGATCATTTCGCCCGCATAGCATGTGCAAAAGAGTAGAGAGTGTCACGGCGAAAACTGGACGCACCTCGTGTACAAACTGGACAATCTCTTTCGGAGTATCAGTGTTTCGGACGAGAACTCATCTGTTACACGGGCACTTCAATGTTTTTTAAACTTATTTGAACTCCAGCCTATTTTTGCGTTCAGTATGCATCATTCAAAGTGACGTCATCAATTTCCAACACGTTCTGACATCATTTGCTGTTTTTCAGTCATTTACCGATTTGTTTAGGGAGCTAAATGACGGTGAAATTGAAAATCACTACAAAATGAACTCTGAAAATGTTGGAACTTGGCATGGTATCATCATTTCGCCCGCCTAGCATGTGCGAAAGAGTAGAGAGGGTCACGGCGAAAACTGGACGCACCTCGTGTACAAACTGGACAATCTCTTTCGGAGTAACAGGGTTTCGGACGAGAACTCATCTGTTACACGGGCACTTCAATGTTTTTTAAACTTATTTGAACTTCAGCCTATTTTTGCGTTCAGTACGCATCATTCAAAGCGACGTCATCAATTTCCAACACGTTCTGACATCATTTGCTGTTTTTCAGTCATTTACCGATTTGTTGAGAGAGCTAAATGACGGTGAAATTGAAAATCACTACAAAATGAACTCTGAAAATGTTGGAACTTGGCATGGTATCATCATTTCGCCCACATAGCATGTGCAAAAGAGTAGAGAGGGTCACGGCGAAAACTGGACGCACCTCGTGTACAAACTGGACAATCTCTTTCGGAGTATCAGGGTTTCGGACGAGAACTCATCTGTTACACGGGCACTTCAATGTTTTTTAAACTTATGTGAACTTCAGCCTATTTTTGCGTTCAGTACGCATCATTCAAAGCGACGTCATCAATTTCCAACACGTTCTGACATCATTTGCTGTTTTTCAGTCATTTACCGATTTGTTGAGAGAGCTAAATGACGGTGAAATTGAAAATCACTACAAAATGAACTCTGAAAATGTTGGAACTTGGCATGGTATCATCATTTCGCCCACATAGCATGTGCAAAAGAGTAGAGAGGGTCACGGCGAAAACTGGACGCACCTCGTTTACAAACTGGACAATCTCTTTCGGAGTATTAGGGTTTCGGACGAGAACTCATCTGTTACACGGGCACTTCAATGTTTTTTAAACTTATTTGAACTTCAACCTATTTTTGCGTTCAGTACGCATCATTCAAAGCGACGTCATCAATTTCCAACACGTTCTGACATCATTTGCTGTTTTTCAGTCATTTACCGATATGTTTAGAGAGCTAAATGACAGTGAAATTGAAAATCACTACAAAATGAACTCTGAAAATGTTGGAACTTGGCATGGTATCATCATTTCGCCCACATAGCATGTGCAAAAGAGTAGAGAGGGTCACGGGGAAAACTGGACGCACCTCGTGTACAAACTGGACAATCTCTTTCGGAGTATCAGGGTTTCCGACGAGAACTCATCTGTTACACGGGCACTTCAATGTTTTTAAACTTATTTGAACTTCAGCCTATTTTTGCGTTCAGTATGCATCATTCAAAGCGACGTCATCAATTTCCAACACGTTCTGACATCATTTGCTGTTTTTCAGTCATTTACCGATTTGTTTAGAGAGCTAAATGACGGTGAAATTGAAAATCACTACAAAATGAACTCTGAAAATGTTGGAACTTGGCATGGTATCATCATTTCGCCCGCATAGCATGTGCAAAAGAGTAGAGAGTGTCACGGCGAAAACTGGACGCACCTCGTGTACAAACTTGACAATCTCTTTCGGAGTATCAGGGTTTTGGACGAGAACTCATCTGTTACACGGGCACTTCTATGTTGTTTAAGCTTATTTGAACTCCAGCCTATTTTTGCGTTCAGTATGCATCATTCAAAGCGACGTCATCAATTTCCAACACGTTCTGACATCATTTGCGGTTTATCAGTCATTTACCGATTTGTTTAGAGAGCTAAATGACGGTGAAATTGAAAATCACTACAAAATGAACTCTGAAAATGTTGGAACTTGGCATGGTATGATCATTTCGCCTGCATAGCATGTGCAAAAGAGTAGAGAGTGTCACGGCGAAAACTGGACGCACCTCGTGTACAAACTGGACAATCTCTTTCGGAGTATCAGTGTTTCGGACGAGAACTCATCTGTTACACGGGCACTTCAATGTTTTTTAAACTTATTTGAACTCCAGCCTATTTTTGCGTTCAGTATGCATCATTCAAAGTGACGTCATCAATTTCCAACACGTTCTGACATCATTTGCTGTTTTTCAGTCATTTACCGATTTGTTTAGGGAGCTAAATGACGGTGAAATTGAAAATCACTACAAAATGAACTCTGAAAATGTTGGAACTTGGCATGGTATCATCATTTCGCCCGCCTAGCATGTGCGAAAGAGTAGAGAGGGTCACGGCGAAAACTGGACGCACCTCGTGTACAAACTGGACAATCTCTTTCGGAGTAACAGGGTTTCGGACGAGAACTCATCTGTTACACGGGCACTTCAATGTTTTTTAAACTTATTTGAACTTCAGCCTATTTTTGCGTTCAGTACGCATCATTCAAAGCGACATCATCAATTTCCAACACGTTCTGACATCATTTGCTGTTTTTCAGTCATTTACTGATTTGTTGAGAGAGCTAAATGACGGTGAAATTGAAAATCACTACAAAATGAACTCTGAAAATGTTGGAACTTGGCATGGTATCATCATTTCGCCCACATAGCATGTGCAAAAGAGTAGAGAGGGTCACGGCGAAAACTGGACGCACCTCGTGTACAAACTGGACAATCTCTTTCGGAGTATCAGGGTTTCGGACGAGAACTCATCTGTTACACGGGCACTTCAATGTTTTTTAAACTTATTTGAACTTCAGCCTATTTTTGCGTTCAGTACGCATCATTCAAAGCGACGTCTTCAATTTCCAACACGTTCTGACATCATTTGCTGTTTTTCAGTCATTTACCGATTTGTTGAGAGAGCTAAATGACGGTGAAATTGAAAATCACTACAAAATGAACTCTGAAAATGTTGGAACTTGGCATGGTATCATCATTTCGCCCACATAGCATGTGCAAAAGAGTAGAGAGGGTCACGGCGAAAACTGGACGCACCTCGTGTACAAACTGGACAATCTCTTTCGGAGTATTAGGGTTTCGGACGAGAACTCATCTGTTACACGGGCACTTCAATGTTTTTTAAACTTATTTGAACTTCAACCTATTTTTGCGTTCAGTACGCATCATTCAAAGCGACGTCATCAATTTCCAACACGTTCTGACATCATTTGCTGTTTTTCAGTCATTTACCGATAGGTTTAGAGAGCTAAATGAAAGTGAAATTGAAAATCACTACAAAATGAACTCTGAAAATGTTGGAACTTGGCATGGTATCATCATTTCACCCACATAGCATGTGCAAAAGAGTAGAGAGGGTCACGATGAAAACTGGACGCACCTCGTGTACAAACTGGACAATCTCTTTCGGAGTATCAGGGTTTCAGACGAGAACTCATCTGTTACACGGGCACTTCAATGTTTTTAAACTTATTTGAAGTTCAGCCTATTTTTGCGTTCAGTATGCATCATTCAAAGCAACGTCATCAATTTCCAACACGTTCTAACATCATTTGCTGTTTTTCTGTCATTTACCGATTTGTTTAGAGAGCTAAATGACGGTGAAATTGAAAATTACTACAAAATGAACTCTGAAAATGTTGGAACTTGGCATGGTATCATCATTTCGCCCGCATAGCATGTGCAAAAGAGTAGAGAGGGTCACGGCGAAAACTGGACGCACCTCGTGTACAAACTGGACAATCTCTTTCGGAGTATCAGGGTTTCGGACGAGAACTCATCTGTTACACGGGCACATCAATGTTTTTTAAACTTATTTGAACTCCAGCCTATTTTTCCATTCAATATGCATCATTCAAAGCGACGTCATCAATTTCCAACACGTTCTGACATCATTTGTTGTTTTTCAGTCATTTACCGATTTGTTTAGGGAGCTAAATGACGGTGAAATTGAAAATCACTACAAAATGAACTCTGAAAATGTTGGAACTTGGCATGGTATCATCATTTCGCCCGCCTAGCATGTGCAAAAGAGTAGAGAGGGTCACGGCGAAAACTGGACGCACCTCGTGTACAAACTGGACAATCTCTTTCGGAGTAACAGGGTTTCGGACGAGAACTCATCTGTTACACCGGCACTTCAATTTTTTTAAACTTATTTGAACTTCAGCCTATTTTTGCGTTCAGTACGCATCATTCAAAGCGACGTCATCAATTTCCAACACGTTCTGACATGATTTGCTGTTTTTCAGTCATTTACCGATATGTTTAGAGAGCTAAATGACGGTGAAGTTGAAAATCACTACAAAATGAACTCTGAAAATGTTGGAACTTGGCATGGTATCATCATTTCGCCCACATAGCATGTGCAAAACAGTAGAGAGGGTCACGGCGAAAACTGGACGCACCTCGTGTACAAACTGGACAATCTCTTTCGGAGTATCAGGGTTTCGGACGAGAACTCATCTGTTACACGGGCACTTCAATTTTTTAAACTTATTTGAACTTCAGCCTATTTTTGCGTTCAGTATGCATCATTCAAAGCGACGTCATCAATTTCCAACACGTTCTGACATCATTTGCTGTTTTTCAGTCATTTACCGATTTGTTGAGAGAGCTAAATGACGGTGAAATTGAAAATCACTACAAAATGAACTCTGAAAATGTTGGAACTTGGCATGGTATCATCATTTCGCCCGCATAGCATGTGCAAAAGAGTAGAGAGGGTCACGGCGAAAACTGGACGCACCTCGTGTACAAACTGGACAATCTCTTTCGGAGTATGAGGGTTTCGGACGAGAACTCATCTGTTAGACGGGCACATCAATGTTTTTTAAACTTATTTGAACTCCAGCCTATTTTTCCATTCAATATGCATCATTCAAAGCGACGTCATCAATTTCCAAAACGTTCTGACATCATTTGCTGTTTTTCAGTCATTTACCGATTTGTTTAGGGAGCTAAATGACGGTGAAATTGAAAATCACTACAAAATGAACTCTGAAAATGTTGGAACTTGGCATGGTATCATCATTTCGCCCGCCTAGCATGTCCAAAAGAGTAGAGAGGGTCACGGCGAAAACTGGACAAACCTCGTGTACAAACTGGACAATCTCTTTCGGAGTAACAGGGTTTCGGACGAGAACTCATCTGTTACACCGGCACTTCAATTTTTTTAAACTTATTTGAACTTCAGCCTATTTTTGCGTTCAGTACGCATCATTCAAAGCGACGTCATCAATTTCCAACACGTTCTGACATGATTTGCTGTTTTTCAGTCATTTACCGATATGTTTAGAGAGCTAAATGACGGTGAAGTTGAAAATCACTACAAAATGAACTCTGAAAATGTTGGAACTTGGCATGGTATCATCATTTCGCCCACATAGCATGTGCAAAACAGTAGAGAGGGTCACGGCGAAAACTGGACGCACCTCGTGTACAAACTGGACAATCTCTTTCGGAGTATCAGGGTTTCGGACGAGAACTCATCTGTTACACGGGCACTTCAATTTTTTAAACTTATTTGAACTTCAGCCTATTTTTGCGTTCAGTATGCATCATTCAAAGCGACGTCATCAATTTCCAACACGTTCTGACATCATTTGCTGTTTTTCAGTCATTTACCGATTTGTTGAGAGAGCTAAATGACGGTGAAATTGAAAATCACTACAAAATGAACTCTGAAAATGTTGGAACTTGGCATGGTATCATCATTTCGCCCGCATAGCATGTGCAAAAGAGTAGAGAGGGTCACGGCGAAAACTGGACGCACCTCGTGTACAAACTGGACAATCTCTTTCGGAGTATGAGGGTTTCGGACGAGAACTCATCTGTTAGACGGGCACATCAATGTTTTTTAAACTTATTTGAACTCCAGCCTATTTTTCCATTCAATATGCATCATTCAAAGCGACGTCATCAATTTCCAAAACGTTCTGACATCATTTGCTGTTTTTCAGTCATTTACCGATTTGTTTAGGGAGCTAAATGACGGTGAAATTGAAAATCACTACAAAATGAACTCTGAAAATGTTGGAACTTGGCATGGTATCATCATTTCGCCCGCCTAGCATGTCCAAAAGAGTAGAGAGGGTCACGGCGAAAACTGGACGCACCTCGTGTACAAACTGGACAATCTCTTTCGGAGTAACAGGGTTTCGGACGAGAACTCATCTGTTACACCGGCACTTCAATTTTTTTAAACTTATTTGAACTTCAGCCTATTTTTGCGTTCAGTACGCATCATTCAAAGCGACGTCATCAATTTCCAACACGTTCTGACATCATTTGCTGTTTTTCAGTCATTTACCGATATGTTTAGAGAGCTAAATGACGGTGAAGTTGAAAATCACTACAAAATGAACTCTGAAAATGTTGGAACTTGGCATGGTATCATCATTTCGCCCGCCTAGCATGTCCAAAAGAGTAGAGAGGGTCACGGCGAAAACTGGACGCACCTCGTGTACAAACTGGACAATCTCTTTCGGAGTAACAGGGTTTCGGACGAGAACTCATCTGTTACACCGGCACTTCAATTTTTTTAAACTTATTTGAACTTCAGCCTATTTTTGCGTTCAGTACGCATCATTCAAAGCGACGTCATCAATTTCCAACACGTTCTGACATCATTTGCTGTTTTTCAGTCATTTACCGATATGTTTAGAGAGCTAAATGACGGTGAAGTTGAAAATCACTACAAAATGAACTCTGAAAATGTTGGAACTTGGCATGGTATCATCATTTCGCCGACACAGCATGTGCAAAACAGTAGAGAGGGTCACGGCGAAAACTGGACGCACCTCGTGTACAAACTGGACAATCTCTTTCGGAGTATCAGGGTTTCGGACGAGAACTCATCTGTTACACGGGCACTTCAATGTTTTTAATCTTATTTGAACTTCAGCCTATTTTTGCGTTCAGTATGCATCATTCAAAGCGACGTCATCAATTTCCAACACGTTCTGACATCATTTGCTATTTTTCAGTCATTTACCGATTTGTTGAGAGAGCTAAATGACGGTGAAATTGAAAATCACTACAAAATGAACTCTGAAAATGTTGGAACTTGGCATGGTATCATCATTTCGCCCGCATAGCATGTGCAAAAGAGTAGAGAGGGTCACGGCGAAAACTGGACGCACCTCGTGTACAAACTGGACAATCTCTTTCGGAGTATCAGGGTTTCGGACGAGAACTCATCTGTTACACGGGCACATCAATGTTTTTTAAACTTATTTGAACTCCAGCCTATTTTTGCGTTCAGTACGCATCATTCAAAGCGACGTCATCAATTTCCAACACGTTCTGACATCATTTGCTGTTTTTCAGTCATTTACCGATATGTTTAGAGAGCTAAATGACGGTGAAGTTGAAAATCACTACAAAATGAACTCTGAAAATGTTGGAACTTGGCATGGTATCGTCATTTCGCCCACATAGCATGTGCAAAACAGTAGAGAGGGTCACGGCGAAAACTGGACGCACCTCGTGTACAAACTGGACAATCTCTTTTGGAGTATCAGGGTTTCGGACGAGAACTCATCTGCTACACGGGCACTTCAATGTTTTTAAACTTATTTGAACTTCAGCCTATTTTTGCGTTCAGTATGCATCATTCAAAGCGACGTCATCAATTTCCAACACGTTCTGACATCATTTGCTGTTTTTCAGTCATTTACCGATTTGTTGAGAGAGCTAAATGACGGTGAAATTGAAAATCACTACAAAATGAACTCTGAAAATGTTGGAACTTGGCATGGTATCATCATTTCGCCCGCATAGCATGTGCAAAAGAGTAGAGAGGGTCACGGCGAAAACTGGACGCACCTCGTGTACAAACTGGACAATCTCTTTCGGAGTAACAGGGTTTCGGACGAGAACTCATCTGTTACACGGGCACTTCAATTTTTTAAACTTATTTGAACTTCAGCCTATTTTTGCGTTCAGTACGCATCATTCAAAGCAACGTCATCAATTTCCAACACGTTCTGACATCATTTGCTGTTTTTCAGTCATTTACCGATATGTTTAGAGAGCTAACTGACGGTGAAGTTGAAAATCACTACAAAATGAACTCTGAAAATGTTGGAACTTGGCATGGTATCATCATTTCGCCCACATAGCATGTGCAAAACAGTAGAGAGGGTCACGGCGAAAACTGGACGCACCTCGTGTACAAACTGGACAATCTCTTTCGGAGTAACAGGGTTTCGGACGAGAACTCATCTGTTACACGGGCACATCAATTTTTTTAAACTTATTTGAACATCAGCCTATTTTTGCGTTCAGTACGCATCATTCAAGGCGACGTCATTAATTTCCAACACGTTCTGACATCATTTGCTGTTTTTCAGTCATTTACCGATATGTTTAGAGAGCTAAATGACGGTGAAATTGAAAATCACTACAAAATGAACTCTGAAAATGTTGGAACTTGGCATGGTATCATCATTTCGCCCACATAGCATGTGCAAAAGAGTAGAGAGGGTCACGGCGAAAACTGGACGCACCTCGTGTACAAACTGGACAATCTCTTTCGGAGTATTAGGGTTTCGGACGAGAACTCATCTGTTACACGGGCACTTCAATGTTTTTTAAACTTATTTGAACTTCAGCCTATTTTTGCGTTCAGTATGCATCATTCAAAGCGACGTCATCAATTTCCAACACGTTCTGACATCATTTGCTGTTTTTCAGTCATTTACCGATTTGTTTAGAGAGCTAAATGACGGTGAAATTGAAAATCACTACAAAATGAACTCTGAAAATGTTGGAACTTGGCATGGTATCATCATTTCGCCCGCATAGCATGTGCAAAAGAGTAGAGAGTGTCACGGCGAAAACTGGACTCACCTCGTGTACAAACTGGACAATCTCTTTCGGAGTATCAGGGTTTTGGACGAGAACTCATCTGTTACACGGGCACTTCTATGTTGTTTAAGCTTATTTGAACTCCAGCCTATTTTTGCGTTCAGTATGCATCATTCAAAGCGACGTCATCAATTTCCAACACGTTCTGACATCATTTGCTGTTTTTCAGTCATTTACCGATTTGTTTAGAGAGCTAAATGACGGTGAAATTGAAAATCACTACAAAATGAACTCTGAAAATGTTGGAACTTGGCATGGTATGATCATTTCGCCCGCATAGCATGTGCAAAAGAGTAGAGAGTGTCACGGCGAAAACTGGACGCACCTCGTGTACAAACTGGACAATCTCTTTCGGAGTATCAGTGTTTCGGACGAGAACTCATCTGTTACACGGGCACTTCAATGTTTTTTAAACTTATTTGAACTCCAGCCTATTTTTGCGTTCAGTATGCATCATTCAAAGTGACGTCATCAATTTCCAACACGTTCTGACATCATTTGCTGTTTTTCAGTCATTTACCGATTTGTTTAGGGAGCTAGATGACGGTGAAATTAAAAATCACTACAAAATGAACTCTGAAAATGTTGGAACTTGGCATGGTATCATCATTTCGCCCGCCTAGCATGTGCGAAAGAGTAGAGAGGGTCACGGCGAAAACTGGACGCACCTCGTGTACAAACTGGACAATCTCTTTCGGAGTAACAGGGTTTCGGACGAGAACTCATCTGTTACACGGGCACTTCAATGTTTTTTAAACTTATTTAAACTTCAGCCTATTTTTGCGTTCAGTATGCATCATTCAAAGCGACGTCATCAATTTCCAACACGTTCTGACATCATTTGCTGTTTTTCAGTCATTTACCGATTTGTTTAGAGAGCTAAATGACGGTGAAATTGAAAATCACTACAAAATGAACTCTGAAAATGTTGGAACTTGGCATGGTATCATCATTTCGCCCGCATAGCATGTGCAAAAGAGTAGAGAGTGTCACGGCGAAAACTGGACGCACCTCGTGTACAAACTGGACAATCTCTTTCGGAGTATCAGGGTTTTGGACGAGAACTCATCTGTTACACGGGCACTTCTATGTTGTTTAAGCTTATTTGAACTCCAGCCTATTTTTCCGTTCAGTATGCATCATTCAAAGCGACGTCATCAATTTCCAACACGTTCTGACATCATTTGCTGTTTTTCAGTCATTTACCGATTTGTTTAGAGAGCTAAATGACGGTGAAATTGAAAATCACTACAAAATGAACTCTGAAAATGTTGGAACTTGGCATGGTATGATCATTTCGCCCGCATAGCATGTGCAAAAGAGTAGAGAGTGTCACGGCGAAAACTGGACGCACCTCGTGTACAAACTGGACAATCTCTTTCGGAGTATTAGGGTTTCGGACGAGAACTCATCTGTTACACGGGCACTTCAATGTTTTTTAAACTTATTTGAACTCCAGCCTATTTTTGCGTTCAGTATGCATCATTCAAAGTGACGTCATCAATTTCCAACACGTTCTGACATCATTTGCTGTTTTTCAGTCATTTACCGATTTGTTTAGGGAGCTAAATGACGGTGAAATTGAAAATCACGACAAAATGAACTCTGAAAATGTTGGAACTTGGCATGGTATCATCATTTCGCCCGCCTAGCATGTGCGAAAGAGTAGAGAGGGTCACGGCGAAAACTGGACGCACCTCGTGTACAAACTGGACAATCTCTTTCGGAGTAACAGGGTTTCGGACGAGAACTCATCTGTTACACGGGCACTTCAATGTTTTTTAAACTTATTTGAACTTCAGCCTATTTTTGCGTTCAGTACGCATCATTCAAAGCGACGTCATCAATTTCCA
Source organism: Aegilops tauschii subsp. strangulata (assembly GCF_002575655.3). Lineage (NCBI taxonomy): Eukaryota > Viridiplantae > Streptophyta > Magnoliopsida > Poales > Poaceae > Aegilops > Aegilops tauschii. The sequence continues at coordinate 578,223,999 of NC_053039.3, read as the reverse complement.
ACACGTTCTGACATCATTTGCTGTTTTTCAGTCATTTACCGATTTGTTAAGAGAGCTAAATGACGGTGAAATTGAAAATCACTACAAAATGAACTCTGAAAATGTTGAACTTGGCATGGTATCATCATTTCGCCCACATAGCATGTGCAAAAGAGTAGAGAGGGTCACGGCGAAAACTGGACGCACCTCGTGTACAAACTGGACAATCTCTTTCGGAGTATCAGGGTTTCGGACGAGAACTCATCTGTTACACGGGCACTTCAATGTTTTTTAAACTTATTTGAACTTCAGCCTATTTTTGCGTTCAGTATGCATCATTCAAAGCGACGTCATCAATTTCCAACACGTTCTGACATCATTTGCTGTTTTTCAGTCATTTACCGATTTGTTTAGAGAGCTAAATGACGGTGAAATTGAAAATCACTACAAAATGAACTCTGAAAATGTTGGAACTTGGCATGGTATCATCATTTCGCCCGCATAGCATGTGCAAAAGAGTAGAGAGTGTCACGGCGAAAACTGGACGCACCTCGTGTACAAACTGGACAATCTCTTTCGGAGTATCAGGGTTTTGGACGAGAACTCATCTGTTACACGGGCACTTCTATGTTGTTTAAGCTTATTTGAACTCCAGCCTATTTTTGCGTTCAGTATGCATCATTCAAAGCGACGTCATCAATTTCCAACACGTTCTGACATCATTTGCTGTTTTTCAGTCATTTACCGATTTGTTTAGAGAGCTAAATGACGGTGAAATTGAAAATCACTACAAAATGAACTCTGAAAATGTTGGAACTTGGCATGGTATGATCATTTCGCCCGCATAGCATGTGCAAAAGAGTAGAGAGTGTCACGGCGAAAACTGGACGCACCTCGTGTACAAACTGGACAATCTCTTTCGGAGTATTAGGGTTTCGGACGAGAACTCATCTGTTACACGGGCACTTCAATGTTTTTTAAACTTATTTGAACTCCAGCCTATTTTTGCGTTCAGTATGCATCATTCAAAGTGACGTCATCAATTTCCAACACGTTCTGACATCATTTGCTGTTTTTCAGTCATTTACCGATTTGTTTAGGGAGCTAAATGACGGTGAAATTGAAAATCACGACAAAATGAACTCTGAAAATGTTGGAACTTGGCATGGTATCATCATTTCGCCCGCCTAGCATGTGCGAAAGAGTAGAGAGGGTCACGGCGAAAACTGGACGCACCTCGTGTACAAACTGGACAATCTCTTTCGGAGTAACAGGGTTTCGGACGAGAACTCATCTGTTACACGGGCACTTCAATGTTTTTTAAACTTATTTGAACTTCAGCCTATTTTTGCGTTCAGTACGCATCATTCAAAGCGACGTCATCAATTTCCAACACGTTCTGACATCATTTGCTGTTTTTCAGTCATTTACCGATTTGTTGAGAGAGCTAAATGACGGTGAAATTGAAAATCACTACAAAATGAACTCTGAAAATGTTGAACTTGGCATGGTATCATCATTTCGCCCACATAGCATGTGCAAAAGAGTAGAGAGGGTCACGGCGAAAACTGGACGCACCTCGTGTACAAACTGGACAATCTCTTTCGGAGTATCAGGGTTTCGGACGAGAACTCATCTGTTACACGGGCACTTCAATGTTTTTTAAACTTATTTGAACTTCAGCCCATTTTTTGCGTTCAGTACGCATCATTCAAAGCGACGTCATCAATTTCCAACACGTTCTGACATCATTTGCTGTTTTTCAGTCATTTACCGATTTGTTGAGAGAGCTAAACGACGGTGAAATTGAAAATCACTACAAAATGAACTCTGAAAATGTTGGAACTTGGCATGGTATCATCATTTCGCCCACATAGCATGTGCAAAAGAGTAGAGAGGGTCACGGCGAAAACTGGACGCACCTCGTGTACAAACTGGACAATCTCTTTCGGAGTATTAGGGTTTCGGACGAGAACTCATCTGTTACACGGGCACTTCAATGTTTTTTAAACTTATTTGAACTTCAACCTATTTTTGCGTTCAGTACGCATCATTCAAAGCGACGTCATCAATTTCCAACACGTTCTGACATCATTTGCTGTTTTTCAGTCATTTACCGATATGTTTAGAGAGCTAAATGACAGTGAAATTGAAAATCACTACAAAATGAACTCTGAAAATGTTGGAACTTGGCATGGTATCATCATTTCACCCACATAGCATGTGCAAAAGAGTAGAGAGGGTCACGGGTAAAACTGGACGCACCTCGTGTACAAACTGGACAATCTCTTTCGGAGTATCAGGGTTTCAGACGAGAACTCATCTGTTACACGGGCACTTCAATGTTTTTAAACTTATTTGAACTTCAGCCTATTTTTGCGTTCAGTATGCATCATTCAAAGCAACGTCATCAATTTCCAACACGTTCTGACATCATTTGCTGTTTTTCTGTCATTTACCGATTTGTTTAGAGAGCTAAATGACGGTGAAATTGAAAATCACTACAAAATGAACTCTGAAAATGTTGGAACTTGGCATGGTATCATCATTTCGCCCGCATAGCATGTGCAAAAGAGTAGAGAGGGTCACGGCGAAAACTGGACGCACCTCGTGTACAAACTGGACAATCTCTTTCGGAGTATCAGGGTTTCGGACGAGAACTCATCTGTTACACGGGCACATCAATGTTTTTTAAACTTATTTGAACTCCAGCCTATTTTCCATTCAATATGCATCATTCAAAGCAACGTCATCAATTTCCAAAACGTTCTGACATCATTTGCTGTTTTTCAGTCATTTACCGATTTGTTTAGGGAGCTAAATGACGGTGAAATTGAAAATCACTACAAAATGAACTCTGAAAATGTTGGAACTTGGCATGGTATCATCATTTCGCCCGCCTAGCATGTGCAAAAGAGTAGAGAGGGTCACGGCGAAAACTGGACGCACCTCGTGTACAAACTGGACAATCTCTTTCGGAGTAACAGGGTTTCGGACGAGAACTCATCTGTTACACCGGCACTTCAATTTTTTTAAACTTATTTGAACTTCAGCCTATTTTTGCGTTCAGTACGCATCATTCAAAGCGACGTCATCAATTTCCAACACGTTCTGACATCATTTGCTGTTTTTCAGTCATTTACCGATATGTTTAGAGAGCTAAATCACGGTGAAGTTGAAAATCACTACAAAATGAACTCTGAAAATGTTGGAACTTGGCATGGTATCATCATTTCGCCCACATAGCATGTGCAAAACAGTAGAGAGGGTCACGGCGAAAACTGGACGCACCTCGTGTACAAACTGGACAATCTCTTTCGGAGTATCAGGGTTTCGGACGAGAACTCATCTGTTACACGGGCACTTCAATGTTTTTAAACTTATTTGAACTTCAGCCTATTTTTGCGTTCAGTATGCATCAATCAAAGCGACGTCATCAATTTCCAACACGTTCTGACATCATTTGCTATTTTTCAGTCATTTACCGATTTGTTGAGAGAGCTAAATGACGGTGAAATTGAAAATCACTACAAAATGAACTCTGAAAATGTTGGAACTTGGCATGGTATCATCATTTCGCCCGCATAGCATGTGCAAAAGAGTAGAGAGGGTCACGGCGAAAACTGGACGCACCTCGTGTACAAACTGGACAATCTCTTTCGGAGTATCAGGGTTTCGGACGAGAACTCATCTGTTACACGGGCACATCAATGTTTTTTAAACTTATTTGAACTCCAGCCTATTTTTGCGTTCAGTACGCATCATTCAAAGCGACGTCATCAATTTCCAACACGTTCTGACATCATTTGCTGTTTTTCAGTCATTTACCGATATGTTTAGAGAGCTAAATGACGGTGAAGTTGAAAATCACTACAAAATGAACTCTGAAAATGTTGGAACTTGGCATGGTATCGTCATTTCGCCCACATAGCATGTGCAAAACAGTAGAGAGGGTCACGGCGAAAACTGGACGCACCTCGTGTACAAACTGGACAATCTCTTTCGGAGTATCAGGGTTTCGGACGAGAACTCATCTGCTACACGGGCACTTCAATGTTTTTAAACTTATTTGAACTTCAGCCTATTTTTGCGTTCAGTATGCATCATTCAAAGCGACGTCATCAATTTCCAACACGTTCTGACATCATTTGCTGTTTTTCAGTCATTTACCGATTTGTTGAGAGAGCTAAATGACGGTGAAATTGAAAATCACTACAAAATGAACTCTGAAAATGTTGGAACTTGGCATGGTATCATCATTTCGCCCGCATAGCATGTGCAAAAGAGTAGAGAGGGTCACGGCGAAAACTGGAAGCACCTCGTGTACAAACTGGACAATCTCTTTCGGAGTAATAGGGTTTCGGACGAGAACTCATCTGTTACACGGGCACTTCAATTTTTTTAAACTTATTTGAACTTCAGCCTATTTTTGCGTTCAGTACGCATCATTCAAAGCGACGTCATCAATTTCCAACACGTTCTGACATCATTTGCTGTTTTTCAGTCATTTACCGATATGTTTAGAGAGCTAAATGACGGTGAAGTTGAAAATCACTACAAAATGAACTCTGAAAATGTTGGAACTTGGCATGGTATCATCATTTCGCCCACATAGCATGTGCAAAACAGTAGAGAGGGTCACGGCGAAAACTGGACGCACCTCGTGTACAAACTGGACAATCTCTTTCGGAGTAACAGGGTTTCGGACGAGAACTCATCTGTTACACGGGCACATCAATTTTTTTAAACTTATTTGAACTTCAGCCTATTTTTGCGTTCAGTACGCATCATTCAAGGCGACGTCATCAATTTCCAACACGTTCTGACATCATTTGCTGTTTTTCAGTCATTTACCTATATGTTTAGAGAGCTAAATGACGGTGAAATTGAAAATCACTACAAAATGAACTCTGAAAATGTTGGAACTTGGCATGGTATCATCATTTCGCCCACATAGCATGTGCAAAAGAGTAGAGAGGGTCACGGCGAAAACTGGACGCACCTCGTGTACAAACTGGACAATCTCTTTCGGAGTATCAGGGTTTCGGACGAGAACTCATCTGTTACACGGGCACATCAATGTTTTTTAAACTTATTTGAACTCCAGCCTATTTTTGCGTTCAGTACGCATCATTCAAAGCGACGTCATCAATTTCCAACACGTTCTGACATCATTTGCTGTTTTTCAGTCATTTACCGATATGTTTAGAGAGCTAAATGACGGTGAAGTTGAAAATCACTACAAAATGAACTCTGAAAATGTTGGAACTTGGCATGGTATCGTCATTTCGCCCACATAGCATGTGCAAAACAGTAGAGAGGGTCACGGCGAAAACTGGACGCACCTCGTGTACAAACTGGACAATCTCTTTCGGAGTATCAGGGTTTCGGACGAGAACTCATCTGCTACACGGGCACTTCAATGTTTTTAAACTTATTTGAACTTCAGCCTATTTTTGCGTTCAGTATGCATCATTCAAAGCGACGTCATCAATTTCCAACACGTTCTGACATCATTTGCTGTTTTTCAGTCATTTACCGATTTGTTGAGAGAGCTAAATGACGGTGAAATTGAAAATCACTACAAAATGAACTCTGAAAATGTTGGAACTTGGCATGGTATCATCATTTCGCCCGCATAGCATGTGCAAAAGAGTAGAGAGGGTCACGGCGAAAACTGGACGCACCTCGTGTACAAACTGGACAATCTCTTTCTGAGTATTAGGGTTTCGGACGAGAACTCATCTGTTACACGGGCACTTCAATGTTTTTTAAACTTATTTGAACTTCAACCTATTTTTGCGTTCAGTACGCATCATTCAAAGCGACGTCATCAATTTCCAACACGTTCTGACATCATTTGCTGTTTTTCAGTCATTTACCGATATGTTTAGAGAGCTAAATGACGGTGAAGTTGAAAATCACTACAAAATGAACTCTGAAAATGTTGGAACTTGGCATGGTATCATCATTTCGCCCACATAGCATGTGCAAAACAGTAGAGAGGGTCACGGCGAAAACTGGACGCACCTCGTGTACAAACTGGACAATCTCTTTCGGAGTATCAGGGTTTCGGACGAGAACTCATCTGTTACACGGGCACTTCAATGTTTTTAAACTTATTTGAACTTCAGCCTATTTTTGCGTTCAGTACGCATCATTCAAAGCGACGTCATCAATTTCCAACACGTTCTGACATCATTTGCTGTTTTTCAGTCATTTACCGATTTGTTGAGAGAGCTAAATGACGGTGAAATTGAAAATCACTACAAAATGAACTCTGAAAATGTTGGAACTTGGCATGGTATCATCATTTCGCCCACATAGCATGTGCAAAAGAGTAGAGAGGGTCACGGGGAAAACTGGACGCACCTCGTGTACAAACTGGACAATCTCTTTCGGAGTATCAGGGTTTCAGACGAGAACTCATCTGTTACACGGGCACTTCAATGTTTTTAAACTTATTTGAACTTCAGCCTATTTTTGCGTTCAGTATGCATCATTCAAAGCGACGTCATCAATTTCCAACACGTTCTGACATCATTTGCTGTTTTTCAGTCATTTACCGATTTGTTTAGAGAGCTAAATGACGGTGAAATTTAAAATCACTACAAAATGAACTCTGAAAATGTTGGAACTTGGCATGGTATCATCATTTCGCCCACATAGCATGTGCAAAAGAGTAGAGAGGGTCACGGGGAAAACTGGACGCACCTCGTGTACAAACTGGACAATCTCTTTCGGAGTATCAGGGTTTCGGACGAGAACTCATCTGTTACACGGGCACATCAATGTTTTTTAAACTTATTTGAACTCCAGCCTATTTTTCCATTCAATATGCATCATTCAAAGTGACGTCATCAAATTCCAACACGTTCTGACATCATTTGCTGTTTTTCAGTCATTTACCGATTTGTTTAGGGAGCTAAATGACGGTGAAATTGAAAATCACTACAAAATGAACTCTGAAAATGTTGGAACTTGGCATGGTATCATCATTTCGCCCGCCTAGCATGTGCAAAAGAGTAGAGAGGGTCACGGCGAAAACTGGACGCACCTCGTGTACAAACTGGACAATCTCTTTCTGAGTATTAGGGTTTCGGACGAGAACTCATCTGTTACACGGGCACTTCAATGTTTTTTAAACTTATTTGAACTTCAACCTATTTTTGCGTTCAGTACGCATCATTCAAAGCGACGTCATCAATTTCCAACACGTTCTGACATCATTTGCTGTTTTTCAGTCATTTACCGATATGTTTAGAGAGCTAAATGACGGTGAAGTTGAAAATCACTACAAAATGAACTCTGAAAATGTTGGAACTTGGCATGGTATCATCATTTCGCCCACATAGCATGTGCAAAACAGTAGAGAGGGTCACGGCGAAAACTGGACGCACCTCGTGTACAAACTGGACAATCTCTTTCGGAGTATCAGGGTTTCGGACGAGAACTCATCTGTTACACGGGCACTTCAATGTTTTTAAACTTATTTGAACTTCAGCCTATTTTTGCGTTCAGTACGCATCATTCAAAGCGACGTCATCAATTTCCAACACGTTCTGACATCATTTGCTGTTTTTCAGTCATTTACCGATTTGTTGAGAGAGCTAAATGACGGTGAAATTGAAAATCACTACAAAATGAACTCTGAAAATGTTGGAACTTGGCATGGTATCATCATTTCGCCCACATAGCATGTGCAAAAGAGTAGAGAGGGTCACGGGGAAAACTGGACGCACCTCGTGTACAAACTGGACAATCTCTTTCGGAGTATCAGGGTTTCAGACGAGAACTCATCTGTTACACGGGCACTTCAATGTTTTTAAACTTATTTGAACTTCAGCCTATTTTTGCGTTCAGTATGCATCATTCAAAGCGACGTCATCAATTTCCAACACGTTCTGACATCATTTGCTGTTTTTCAGTCATTTACCGATTTGTTTAGAGAGCTAAATGACGGTGAAATTGAAAATCACTACAAAATGAACTCTGAAAATGTTGGAACTTGGCATGGTATCATCATTTCGCCCGCATAGCATGTGCAAAAGAGTAGAGAGGGTCACGGCGAAAACTGGACGCACCTCGTGTACAAACTGGACAATCTCTTTCGGAGTATCAGGGTTTCGGACGAGAACTCATCTGTTACACGGGCACATCAATGTTTTTTAAACTTATTTGAACTCCAGCCTATTTTTCCATTCAATATGCATCATTCAAAGCGACGTCATCAAATTCCAACACGTTCTGACATCATTTGCTGTTTTTCAGTCATTTACCGATTTGTTTAGGGAGCTAAATGACGGTGAAATTGAAAATCACTACAAAATGAACTCTGAAAATGTTGGAACTTGGCATGGTATCATCATTTCGCCCGCCTAGCATGTGCAAAAGAGTAGAGAGGGTCACGGCGAAAACTGGACGCACCTCGTGTACAAACTGGACAATCTCTTTCTGAGTATTAGGGTTTCGGACGAGAACTCATCTGTTACACGGGCACTTCAATGTTTTTTAAACTTATTTGAACTTCAACCTATTTTTGCGTTCAGTACGCATCATTCAAAGCGACGTCATCAATTTCCAACACGTTCTGACATCATTTGCTGTTTTTCAGTCATTTACCGATATGTTTAGAGAGCTAAATGACGGTGAAGTTGAAAATCACTACAAAATGAACTCTGAAAATGTTGGAACTTGGCATGGTATCATCATTTCGCCCACATAGCATGTGCAAAACAGTAGAGAGGGTCACGGCGAAAACTGGACGCACCTCGTGTACAAACTGGACAATCTCTTTCGGAGTATCAGGGTTTCGGACGAGAACTCATCTGTTACACGGGCACTTCAATGTTTTTAAACTTATTTGAACTTCAGCCTATTTTTGCGTTCAGTACGCATCATTCAAAGCGACGTCATCAATTTCCAACACGTTCTGACATCATTTGCTGTTTTTCAGTCATTTACCGATTTGTTGAGAGAGCTAAATGACGGTGAAATTGAAAATCACTACAAAATGAACTCTGAAAATGTTGGAACTTGGCATGGTATCATCATTTCGCCCACATAGCATGTGCAAAAGAGTAGAGAGGGTCACGGGGAAAACTGGACGCACCTCGTGTACAAACTGGACAATCTCTTTCGGAGTATCAGGGTTTCAGACGAGAACTCATCTGTTACACGGGCACTTCAATGTTTTTAAACTTATTTGAACTTCAGCCTATTTTTGCGTTCAGTATGCATCATTCAAAGCGACGTCATCAATTTCCAACACGTTCTGACATCATTTGCTGTTTTTCAGTCATTTACCGATTTGTTTAGAGAGCTAAATGACGGTGAAATTGAAAATCACTACAAAATGAACTCTGAAAATGTTGGAACTTGGCATGGTATCATCATTTCGCCCGCATAGCATGTGCAAAAGAGTAGAGAGTGTCACGGCGAAAACTGGACGCACCTCGTGTACAAACTGGACAATCTCTTTCGGAGTATCAGGGTTTTGGACGAGAACTCATCTGTTACACGGGCACTTCTATGTTGTTTAAGCTTATTTGAACTCCAGCCTATTTTTGCGTTCAGTATGCATCATTCAAAGCGACGTCATCAATTTCCAACACGTTCTGACATCATTTGCTGTTTTTCAGTCATTTACCGATTTGTTTAGAGAGCTAAATGACGGTGAAATTGAAAATCACTACAAAATGAACTCTGAAAATGTTGGAACTTGGCATGGTATGATCATTTCGCCCGCATAGCATGTGCAAAAGAGTAGAGAGTGTCACGGCGAAAACTGGACGCACCTCGTGTACAAACTGGACAATCTCTTTCGGAGTATCAGTGTTTCGGACGAGAACTCATCTGTTACACGGGCACTTCAATGTTTTTTAAACTTATTTGAACTCCAGCTTATTTTTGCGTTCAGTATGCATCATTCAAAGTGACGTCATCAATTTCCAACACGTTCTGACATCATTTGCTGTTTTTCAGTCATTTACCGATTTGTTTAGGGAGCTAAATGACGGTGAAATTGAAAATCACTACAAAATGAACTCTGAAAATGTTGGAACTTGGCATGGTATCATCATTTCGCCCACATAGCATGTGCAAAAGAGTAGAGAGGGTCACGGGGAAAACTGGACGCACCTCGTGTACAAACTGGACAATCTCTTTCGGAGTATCAGGGTTTCAGACGAGAACTCATCTGTTACACGGGCACTTCAATGTTTTTAAACTTATTTGAACTTCAGCCTATTTTTGCGTTCAGTATGCATCATTCAAAGCGACGTCATCAATTTCCAACACGTTCTGACATCATTTGCTGTTTTTCAGTCATTTACCGATTTGTTTAGAGAGCTAAATGACGGTGAAATTGAAAATCACTACAAAATGAACTCTGAAAATGTTGGAACTTGGCATGGTATCATCATTTCGCCCGCATAGCATGTGCAAAAGAGTAGAGAGGGTCACGGCGAAAACTGGACGCACCTCGTGTACAAACTGGACAATCTCTTTCGGAGTATCAGGGTTTCGGACGAGAACTCATCTGTTACACGGGCACATCAATGTTTTTTAAACTTATTTGAACTCCAGCCTATTTTTCCATTCAATATGCATCATTCAAAGCGACGTCATCAAATTCCAACACGTTCTGACATCATTTGCTGTTTTTCAGTCATTTACCGATTTGTTTAGGGAGCTAAATGACGGTGAAATTGAAAATCACTACAAAATGAACTCTGAAAATGTTGGAACTTGGCATGGTATCATCATTTCGCCCGCCTAGCATGTGCAAAAGAGTAGAGAGGGTCACGGCGAAAACTGGACGCACCTCGTGTACAAACTGGACAATCTCTTTCTGAGTATTAGGGTTTCGGACGAGAACTCATCTGTTACACGGGCACTTCAATGTTTTTTAAACTTATTTGAACTTCAACCTATTTTTGCGTTCAGTACGCATCATTCAAAGCGACGTCATCAATTTCCAACACGTTCTGACATCATTTGCTGTTTTTCAGTCATTTACCGATATGTTTAGAGAGCTAAATGACGGTGAAGTTGAAAATCACTACAAAATGAACTCTGAAAATGTTGGAACTTGGCATGGTATCATCATTTCGCCCACATAGCATGTGCAAAACAGTAGAGAGGGTCACGGCGAAAACTGGACGCACCTCGTGTACAAACTGGACAATCTCTTTCGGAGTATCAGGGTTTCGGACGAGAACTCATCTGTTACACGGGCACTTCAATGTTTTTAAACTTATTTGAACTTCAGCCTATTTTTGCGTTCAGTACGCATCATTCAAAGCGACGTCATCAATTTCCAACACGTTCTGACATCATTTGCTGTTTTTCAGTCATTTACCGATTTGTTGAGAGAGCTAAATGACGGTGAAATTGAAAATCACTACAAAATGAACTCTGAAAATGTTGGAACTTGGCATGGTATCATCATTTCGCCCACATAGCATGTGCAAAAGAGTAGAGAGGGTCACGGGGAAAACTGGACGCACCTCGTGTACAAACTGGACAATCTCTTTCGGAGTATCAGGGTTTCAGACGAGAACTCATCTGTTACACGGGCACTTCAATGTTTTTAAACTTATTTGAACTTCAGCCTATTTTTGCGTTCAGTATGCATCATTCAAAGCGACGTCATCAATTTCCAACACGTTCTGACATCATTTGCTGTTTTTCAGTCATTTACCGATTTGTTTAGAGAGCTAAATGACGGTGAAATTGAAAATCACTACAAAATGAACTCTGAAAATGTTGGAACTTGGCATGGTATCATCATTTCGCCCGCATAGCATGTGCAAAAGAGTAGAGAGTGTCACGGCGAAAACTGGACGCACCTCGTGTACAAACTGGACAATCTCTTTCGGAGTATCAGGGTTTTGGACGAGAACTCATCTGTTACACGGGCACTTCTATGTTGTTTAAGCTTATTTGAACTCCAGCCTATTTTTGCGTTCAGTATGCATCATTCAAAGCGACGTCATCAATTTCCAACACGTTCTGACATCATTTGCTGTTTTTCAGTCATTTACCGATTTGTTTAGAGAGCTAAATGACGGTGAAATTGAAAATCACTACAAAATGAACTCTGAAAATGTTGGAACTTGGCATGGTATGATCATTTCGCCCGCATAGCATGTGCAAAAGAGTAGAGAGTGTCACGGCGAAAACTGGACGCACCTCGTGTACAAACTGGACAATCTCTTTCGGAGTATCAGTGTTTCGGACGAGAACTCATCTGTTACACGGGCACTTCAATGTTTTTTAAACTTATTTGAACTCCAGCTTATTTTTGCGTTCAGTATGCATCATTCAAAGTGACGTCATCAATTTCCAACACGTTCTGACATCATTTGCTGTTTTTCAGTCATTTACCGATTTGTTTAGGGAGCTAAATGACGGTGAAATTGAAAATCACTACAAAATGAACTCTGAAAATGTTGGAACTTGGCATGGTATCATCATTTCGCCCGCCTAGCATGTGCAAAAGAGTAGAGAGGGTCACGGCGAAAACTGGACGCACCTCGTGTACAAATATGACAATCTCTTTCGGAGTAACAGGGTTTCGGACGAGAACTCATCTGTTACACGGGCACTTCAATGTTTTTTAAACTTATTTGAACTTCAGCCTATTTTTGCGTTCAGTACGCATCATTCAAAGCGACGTCATCAATTTCCAACACGTTCTGACATCATTTGCTGTTTTTCAGTCATTTACCGATTTGTTGAGAGAGCTAAATGACGGTGAAATTGAAAATCACTACAAAATGAACTCTGAAAATGTTGGAACTTGGCATGGTATCATCATTTCGCCCACATAGCATGTGCAAAAGAGTAGAGAGGGTCACGGCGAAAACTGGACGCACCTCGTGTACAAACTGGACAATCTCTTTCGGAGTATTAGGGTTTCGGACGAGAACTCATCATTTACACGGGCACTTCAATGTTTTTAAACTTATTTGAACTTCAGCCTATTTTTGCGTTCAGTATGCATCATTCAAAGCGACGTCATCAATTTCCAACACGTTCTGACATCATTTGTTGTTTTGCAGTCATTTACCGATTTGTTTAGGGAGCTAAATGACGGTGAAATTGAAAATCACTACAAAATGAACTCTGAAAATGTTGGAACTTGGCATGGTATCATCATTTCGCCCGCATAGCATGTGCAAAAGAGTAGAGAGGGTCACGGCGAAAACTGGACGCACCTCGTGTACAAACTGGACAATCTCTTTCGGAGTATCAGGGTTTCGGACGAGAACTCATCTGTTACACGGGCACATCAATGTTTTTTAAACTTATTTGAACTCCAACCTATTTTTCCATTCAATATGCATCATTCAAAGCGACATCATCAATTTCCAACACGTTCTGACATCATTTGCTGTTTTTCAGTCATTTACCGATTTGTTTAGGGAGCTAAATGACGGTGAAATTGAAAATCACTACAAAATGAACTCTGAAAATGTTGGAACTTGGCATGGTATCATCATTTCGCCCGCATAGCATGTGCAAAAGTGTAGAGAGGGTCACGGCAAAAACTGGACGCACCTCGTGTACAAACTGGACAATCTCTTTCGGAGTATCAGGGTTTCGGACGAGAACTCATCTGTTACACGGGCACTTCAATGTTTTTAAACTTATTTGAACTCCAGCCTATTTTTGCATTCAGTATGCATCATTCAAAGCGACGTCATCAATTTCCAAGATGTTCTGACATCATTTGCTGTTTTTCAGTCATTTACCGATTTGTTTAGGGAGCTAAATGACGGTGAAATTGAAAATCACTACAAAATGAACTCTGAAAATGTTGGAACTTGGCATGGTATCATCATTTGGCCCGCATAGCATGTGCAAAAGAGTAGAGAGTGTCACGGCGAAAACTGGACGCACCTCGTGTACAAACTGGACAATCTCTTTCGGATTATCAGTGTTTCGGATGAGAACTCATCTGTTACACGGGAACTTCAATGTTTTTTAAACTTATTTGAACTCCAGCCTATTTTTGCGTTCTGTATGCATCATTCAAAGCGACGTCATCAATTTCCAACACGTTCTGACATCATTTGCTGTTTTTCAGTCATTTACCGATTTGTTTAGGGAGCTAAATGACGGTGAAATTGAAAATCACTACAAAATGAACTCTGAAAATGTTGGAACTTGGCATGGTATCATCATTTCGCACGCATAGCATGTGCAAAAGAGTAGAGAGTGTCACGGCGAAAACTGGACGCACCTCGTGTACAAACTGGACAATCTCTTTCGGAGTATCAGGGTTTTGGCCGAGAACTCATCTGTTACACGGGCACTTCAATGTTTTTTAAGCTTATTTGAACTCCAGCCTATTTTTGCGTTCAGTACGCATCATTCAAAGCGACGTCATCAATTTCCAACACGTTCTGACATCATTTGTTGTTTTTCAGTCATTTACCGATTTGTTTAGAGAGCTAAATGACGGTGAAATTGAAAATCACTACAAAATGAACTCTGAAAATGTTGGAACTTGGCATGGTATGATCATTTCGCCCGCATAGCATGTGCAAAAGAGTAGAGATTGTCACGGCTAAAACTGGACGCACCTCGTGTACAAACAGGACAATGTCTTTCGGAGTATCTGTGTTTCGGACGAGAACTCATCTGTTACACGGGCACTTCAATGTTTTTTAAACTTATTTGAAATCCAGCCTATTTTTGCGTTCAGTATGCATCATTTAAAGTGACGTCATCAATTTCCAACACGTTCTGACATCATTTGCTGTTTTTCAGTCATTTACCGATTTGTTTAGGGAGCTAAATGACGGTGAAATTGAAAATCACTACAAAATGAACTCTGAAAATGTTGGAACTTGGCATGGTATCATCATTTCGCCCGCATAGCATGTGCAAAAGAGTAGAGAGGGTCACGGCGAAAACTGGACGCACCTCGTGTACAAACTGGACAATCTCTTTCGGAGTATCAGGGTTTCAGACGAGAACTCATCTGTTACACGGGCACTTCAATGTTTTTTAAACGTATTTGAACTCCAGCCTATTTTTGCATTCAATACGCATCATTCAAAGCGACGTCATCAATTTCCAACACGTTCTGACATCATATGCTGTTTTTCAGTCATTTACCGATTTGTTTAGGGAGCTAAATGACAGTGAAATTGAAAATCACTACAAAATGAACTCTGAAAATGTTGGAACTTGGCATGGTATCATCATTTCGCCCGCCTAGCGTGTGCGAAAGAGTAGAGAGGGTCACGGCAAAAACTGGACGCACCTCGCGTACAAACTGGACAATCTCTTTCGGAGTAACAGGGTTTCGGAGGAGAACTCATCTGTTACACGGGCACTTCAATGTTTTTTAGACTTATTTGAACTTCAGCCTATTTTTGCGTTCAGTACGCATCATTCAAAGCGACGTCATCAATTTCCAACACGTTCTGACATCATTTGCTGTTTTTCAGTCATTTACCGATTTGTTTAGAGAGCTAAATGACGGTGAAATTGAAAATCACTACAAAATGAACTCTGAAAATGTTGGAACTTGGCATGGTATCATCATTTCGCCCGCATAGCATGTGCAAAAGTGTAGAGAGGGTCACGGCAAAAACTGGACGCACCTCGTGTACAAACTGGACAATCTCTTTCGGAGTATCAGGGTTTCGGACGAGAACTCATCTGTTACACGGGCACTTCAATGTTTTTAAACTTATTTGAACTCCAGCCTATTTTTGCATTCAGTATGCATCATTCAAAGCGACGTCATCAATTTCCAAGATGTTCTGACATCATTTGTTGTTTTTCAGTCATTTACCGATTTGTTTAGGGAGCTAAATGATGGTGAAATTGAAAATCACTACAAAATGAACTCTGAAAATGTTGGAACTTGGCATGGTATCATCATTTCGCTCGCATAGCACGTGCAAAAGAGTAGAGAGGGTCACGGCGAAAACTGGACGCACCTCGTGTACAAACTGGACAGTCTCTTTCGGAGTATCAGTGTTTCGGACGAGAACTCATCTGTTACGCGCGCACTTGAATGTTTTTTAAACTTATTTGAACTCCAGCCTATTTTTGCGTTCAGTATGCATCATTCAAAGCGACGTCATCAATTTCCAACACGTTCTGACATCATTTGCTGTTTTTCAGTCATTTACCGATTTGTTTAGAGAGCTAAATGACGGTGAAATTGAAAATCACTACAACATGAACTCTGAAAATGTTGGAACTTGGCATGGTATGATCATTTCGCCCGCATAGCACGTGCAAAAGAGTAGAGAGGGTCACGACGAAAACTGGACGCACCTCGTGTACAAACTGGACAATCTCTTTCGGAGTATCAGTGTTTCGGACGAGAACTCATCTGTTACACGGGCACTTGAATGTTTTTTAAACTTATTTGAACTCCAGCCTATTTTTGCGTTCAGTATGCATCATTCAAAGCGACGTCATCAATTTCCAACACGTTCTGACATCATTTGCTGTTTTTCAGTCATTTACCAATTTGTTTAGAGAGCTAAATGACGGTGAAATTGAAAATCACTACAAAATGAACTCTGAAAATGTTGGAACTTGGCATGGTATGATCATTTCGCCCGCATAGCATGTTCAAAAGAGTAGAGAGTGTCACGGCGAAAACTGGACGCACCTCGTGTACAAACTTGACAATCTCTTTCGGAGTATCAGGGTTTCGGACGAGAACTCATCTGTTACACGGGCACTTCAATGTTTTTTAAACTTATTTGAACTCCGGCCTATTTTTGCATTCAATATGCATCATTCAATGCGACGTCATCAATTTCCAACACGTTCTGACATCATTTGCTGTTTTTCAGTCATTTACCGATTTGTTTAGGGAGCTAAATGACGGTGAAATTGAAAATCACTACAAAATGAACTCTGAAATTGTTGGAACTTGGCATGGTATCATCATTTCGCCCGCCTAGCATGTGCAAAAGAGTAGAGAGGATCACGGCGAAAGCTGGACGCACCTCGTGTACAAACTGGACAATCTCTTTCGGAGTAACAGGTTTTCGGACGAGAACTCATCTGTTACACGGGCACCTCAATGTTTTTTAAACTTATTTGAACTTTAGCCTATTTTTGCGTTCAGTACGCATCATTCAAAGCGACGTCATCAATTTCCAACACGTTCGGATATCATTTGCTGTTTTTCAGTCATTTACCGATATGTTTAGAGAGCTAAATGACGGTGAAATTGAAAATCACTACAAAATGAACTCTGAAAATGTTGGAACTTGGCATGGTATCATCATTTAGGCCACATAGCTTGTGCAAAAGAGTAGAGAGGGTCACGGCGAAAACTGGACGCACCTCGTGTACAAACTGGACAATCTCTTTCGGAGTATCAGGGTTTCGGACGAGAACTCATCTGTTACACGGGCACTTCAATGTTTTTAAACTTATTTGAACTTCAGCCTATTTTTGCGTTCAGTATGCATCATTCAAAGCGACGTCATCAATTTCCAACATGTTCTAACATCATTTGCTGTTTTTCAGTCATTTACCGATTTGTTTAGAGAGCTAAATGACGGTGAAATTGAAAATCACTACAAAATGAACTCTGAAAATGTTGGAACTTGGCATGGTATCATCATTTCGCCCGCATAGCATGTGCAAAAGAGTAGAGAGGGTCACGGCGAAATCTGGACGCACCTCGTGTACAAACTGAACAATCTCTTTCGGAGTATCAGTGTTTCAGACGAGAACTCATCTGTTACACGGGCACTTGAATGTTTTTTAAATTTATTTGAACTCCAGCCTATTTTTGCGTTCAGTATGCATCATTCAAAGCGACGTCATCAATTTCCAACACGTTCTGACATCATTTGCTGTTTTTCAGTCATTTACCGATTTGTTTAGGGAGCTAAATGACGGTGAAATTGAAAATCACTACAAAATGAACTCTGAAAATGTTGGAACTTGGCATGGTATCATCATTTCGCACGCATAGCATGTGCAAAAGAGTAGAGAGGGTCACGGCGAAAACTGGACGCACCTCGTGTACAAACTGGACAATCTCTTTCGGAGTATCAGGGTTTCGGACGAGAACTCATCTGTTACACGGGCACTTCAATGTTTTTTAAACGTATTTGAACTCCAGCCTATTTTTGCACTCAATACACATCATTCAAAGCGACGTCATCAATTTCCAACACGTTCTGACATCATATGCTGTTTTTCAGTCATTTACCGATTTGTTTAGGGAGCTAAATGACGGTGAAATTGAAAATCACTACAAAATGAACTCTGAAAATGTTGGAACTTGGCATGGTATCATCATTTCGCCCGCCTAGCGTGTGCGAAAGAGTAGAGAGGGTCACGGCAAAAACTGGACGCACCTCGCGTACAAACTGGACAATCTCTTTCGGAGTAACAGGGTTTCGGACGAGAACTCATCTGTTACACGGGCACTTCAATGTTTTTTAGACTTATTTGAACTTCAGCCTATTTTTGCGTTCAGTACGCATCATTCAAAGCGACGTCATCAATTTCCAACACGTTCTGACATCATTTGCTGTTTTTCAGTCATTTACCGATTTGTTTAGAGAGCTAAATGACGGTGAAATTGAAAATCACTACAAAATGAACTCTGAAAATGTTGGAACTTGGCATGGTATCATCATTTCTCCCGCATAGCATGTGCAAAAGTGTAGAGAGGGTCACGGCAAAAACTGGACGCACCTCGTGTACAAACTGGACAATCTCTTTCGGAGTATCAGGGTTTCGGACGAGAACTCATCTGTTACACGGGCACTTCAATGTTTTTAAACTTATTCGAACTCCAGCCTATTTTTGCATTCAGTATGCATCATTCAAAGCGACGTCATCAATTTCCAAGATGTTCTGACATCATTTGCTGTTTTTCAGTCATTTACCGAATTGTTTAGGGAGCTAAATGATGGTGAAATTGAAAATCACTACAAAATGAACTCTGAAAATGTTGGAACTTGGCATGGTATGATCATTTCGCCCGCATAGCATGTTCAAAAGAGTAGAGAGTGTCACGGCGAAAACTGGACGCACCTCGTGTACAAACTTGACAATCTCTTTCGGAGTATCAGGGTTTCGGACGAGAACTCATCTGTTACACGGGCACTTCAATGTTTTTTAAACTTATTTGAACTCCGGCCTATTTTTGCGTTCAGTATGCATCATTCAAAGCGACGTCATCAATTTCCAACACGTTCTGACATCATTTGCTGTTTTTCAGTCATTTACCAATTTGTTTAGAGAGCTAAATGACGGTGAAATTGAAAATCACTACAAAATGAACTCTGAAAATGTTGGAACTTGGCATGGTATGATCATTTCGCCCGCATAGCATGTTCAAAAGAGTAGAGAGTGTCACGGCAAAAACTGGACGCACCTCGTGTACAAACTTGACAATCTCTTTCGGAGTATCAGGGTTTCGGACGAGAACTCATCTGTTACACGGGCACTTCAATGTTTTTTAAACTTATTTGAACTCCGGCCTATTTTTGCATTCAATATGCATCATTCAAAGCGACGTCATCAATTTCCAACACGTTCTGACATCATTTGCTGTTTTTCAGTCATTTACCGATTTGTTTAGGGAGCTAAATGACGGTGAAATTGAAAATCACTACAAAATGAACTCTGAAATTGTTGGAACTTGGCATGGTATCATCATTTCGCCCGCCTAGCATGTGCAAAAGAGTAGAGAGGATCACGGCGAAAGCTGGACGCACCTCGTGTACAAACTGGACAATCTCTTTCGGAGTAACAGGTTTTCGGACGAGAACTCATCTGTTACACGGGCACTTCAATGTTTTTTAAACTTATTTGAACTTTAGCCTATTTTTGCGTTCAGTACGCATCATTCAAAGCGACGTCATCAATTTCCAACACGTTCGGATATCATTTGCTGTTTTTCAGTCATTTACCGATATGTTTAGAGAGCTAAATGACGGTGAAATTGAAAATCACTACAAAATGAACTCTGAAAATGTTGGAACTTGGCATGGTATCATCATTTACGCCACATAGCTTGTGCAAAAGAGTAGAGAGGGTCACGGCGAAAACTGGACGCACCTCGTGTACAAACTGGACAATCTCTTTCGGAGTATCAGGGTTTCGGACGAGAACTCATCTGTTACACGGGCACTTCAATGTTTTTAAACTTATTTGAACTTTAGCCTATTTTTGCGTTCAGTATGCATCATTCAAAGCGACGTCATCAATTTCCAACATGTTCTAACATCATTTGCTGTTTTTCAGTCATTTACCGATTTGTTTAGAGAGCTAAATGACGGTGAAATTGAAAATCACTACAAAATGAACTCTGAAAATGTTGGAACTTGGCATGGTATCATCATTTCGCCCGCATAGCATGTGCAAAAGAGTAGAGAGGGTCACGGCGAAAACTGGACGCACCTCGTGTACAAACTGAACAATCTCTTTCGGAGTATCAGTGTTTCAGACGAGAACTCATCTGTTACACGGGCACTTGAATGTTTTTTAAATTTATTTGAACTCCAGCCTATTTTTGCATTCAGTATGCATCATTCAAAGCGACGTCATCAATTTCCAACACGTTCTGACTTCATTTGCTGTTTTTCAGTCATTTACCGATTTGTTTAGGGAGCTAAATGACGGTGAAATTGAAAATCACTACAAAATGAACTCTGAAAATGTTGGAACTTGGCATGGTATCATCATTTCGCCCGCATAGCATGTGCAAAAGAGTAGAGAGGGTCACGGCGAAAACTGGACGCACCTCGTGTACAAACTGGACAATCTCTTTCGGAGTATCAGGGTTTCGGACGAGAACTCATCTGTTACACGGGCACTTCAATGTTTTTTAAACGTATTTGAACTCCAGCCTATTTTTGCATTCAATACGCATCATTCAAAGCGACGTCATCAATTTCCAACACGTTCTGACATCATATGCTGTTTTTCAGTCATTTACCGATTTGTTTAGGGAGCTAAATGACGGTGAAATTGAAAATCACTACAAAATGAACTCTGAAAATGTTGGAACTTGGCATGGTATCATCATTTCGCCCGCATAGCATGTGCAAAAGAGTAGAGAGGATAACGGCGAAAACTGGACGCACCTCGTGTACAAACTGGACAATCTCTTTCGGAGTATCAGGGTTTCGGACGAGAACTTATCTGTTACACGGGCACTTGAATGTTTTTTAAACTTATTTGAACTTCAGCCTATTTTTGCGTTCAGTACGCATCATTCAAAGCGACGTCATCAATTTCCAACATGTTCTGACATCATTTGCTGTTTTTCAGTCATTTACCGATTTGTTTAGGGAGCTAAATGATGGTGAAATTTAAAATCACTACAAAATGAACTCTGAAAATGTTGGAACTTGGCATGGTATCATCATTTCGCCCGCATAGCATGTGCAAAAGAGTAAAGAGGGTCACGGCAAAAACTGGACGCACCTCATGTACAAACTGGACAATATCTTTCGGAGTATCAGGGTTTAGGACGAGAACTCATCTGTTTCACGGGCACTTCAATGTTTTTAAACTTATTTGAACTTCAGCCTATTTTTGCGTTCAGTATGCATCATTCAAAGCGACGTCATCGATTTCCAACACGTTCTGACATCATTTGCTGTCTTTCAGTCATTTACCGATTTGTTTAGAGAGGTAAATGACGGTGAAATTGAAAATCACTACAACATGAACTCTGAAAATGTTGGAACTTGGCATGGTATCATCATTTCGCCTGCATAGCATGTGCAAAAGAGTAGAGAGGGTCACGGCGAAAACTGGACGCACCTCGTGTACAAACTGAACAATCTCTTTCGGAGTATCAGTGTTTCAGACGAGAACTCATCTGTTACACGGGCACTTGAATGTTTTTTAAATTTATTTGAACTCCAGCCTATTTTTGCATTCAGTATGCATCATTCAAAGCGACGTCATCAATTTCCAACACGTTCTGACTTCATTTGCTGTTTTTCAGTCATTTACCGATTTGTTTAGGGAGCTAAATGACGGTGAAATTGAAAATCACTACAAAATGAACTCTGAAAATGTTGGAACTTGGCATGGTATCATCATTTCGCCCGCATAGCATGTGCAAAAGAGTAGAGAGGGTCACGGCAAAAACTGGACGCACCTCGCGTACAAACTGGACAATCTCTTTCGGAGTAACAGGGTTTCGGACGAGAACTCATCTGTTACACGGGCACTTCAATGTTTTTTAAACTTATTTGAACTTCAGCCTATTTTTGCGTTCAGTACGTATCATTCAAAGCGACGTCATCAATTTCCAACACGTTCTGACATCATTTGCTGTTTTTCAGTCATTTACCGATTTGTTTAGAGAGCTAAATGACGGTGAAATTGAAAATCACTACAAAATGAACTCTGAAAATGTTGGAACTTGGCATGTTATCATCATTTCGCCCGCATAGCATGTGCAAAAGTGTAGAGAGGGTCACGGCAAAAACTGGACGCACCTCGTGTACAAACTGGACAATCTCTTTCGGAGTATCAGGGTTTCGGACGAGAACTCATCTGTTACACGGGCACTTCAATGTTTTTAAACTTATTTGAACTCCAGCCTATTTTTGCATTCAGTATGCATCATTCAAAGCGACGTCATCAATTTCCAAGATGTTCTGACATCATTTGCTGTTTTTCAGTCATTTACCGATTTGTTTAGGAGCTAAATGACGGTGAAATTGAAAATCACTACAAAATGAACTCTGAAAATGTTGGAACTTGGCATCGTATCATCATTTCGCCCGCATAGCACGTGCAAAATAGTAGAGATGGTCACGGCGAAAACTGGACGCACCTCGTGTACAAACTGGACAGTCTCTTTCGGAGTATCAGTGTTTCGGACGAGAACTCATCTGTTACACGCGCACTTGAATGTTTTTTAAACTTATTTGAACTCCAGCCTATTTTTGCGTTCAGTATGCATCATTCAAAGCGACGTCATCAATTTCCAACACGTTCTGACATCATTTGCTGTTTTTCAGTCATTTAGCGATTTGTTTAGAGAGCTAAATGACGGTGAAATTGAAAGTCACTACAACATGAACTCTGAAAATGTTGGAACTTGGCATGGTATGATCATTTCGCTCGCATAGCACGTGCAAAAGAGTAGAGAAGGTCACGGCGAAAACTGGACGCACCTCGTGTACAAACTGGACAATCTCTTTCGGAGTATCAGTGTTTCGGACGAGAACTCATCTGTTACACGGGCACTTGAATGTTTTTTAAACTTATTTGAACTCCAGCCTATTTTTGCGTTCAGTATGCATCATTCAAAGCGACGTCATCAATTTCCAACACGTTCTGACATCATTTGCTGTTTTTCAGTCATTTACCGATTTGTTTAGAGAGCTAAATGACGGTGAAATTGAAAATCACTACAACATGAACTCTGAAAATGTTGGAACTTGGCATGGTATCATCATTTCGCCCGCATAGCATGTGCAAAAGAGTAGAGAGGGTCACGGCGAAAACTGGACGCACCTCGTGTACAAACTGGACAATCTCTTTCGGAGTATCAGTGTTTCGGACGAGAACTCATCTGTTACACGGGCACATCAATGTTTTTTAAACTTATTTGAACTCCAGCCTATTTTTGCGTTCAGTATGCATCATTCAAAGCGACGTCATCAATTTCCAACACGTTCTGACATCATTTGCTGTTTTTCAGTCATTTACCAATTTGTTTAGAGAGCTAAATGACGGTGAAATTGAAAATCACTACAAAATGAACTCTGAAAATGTTGGAACTTGGCATGGTATGATCATTTCGCCCGCATAGCATGTTCAAAAGAGTAGAGAGTGTCACGGGGAAAACTGGACGCACCTCGTGTACAAACTTGACAATCTCTTTCGGAGTATCAGGGTTTCGGACGAGAACTCATCTGTTACACGGGCACTTCAATGTTTTTTAAATTTATTTGAACTCCGGCCTATTTTTGCATTCAATATGCATCATTCAAAGCGACGTCATCAATTTCCAACACGTTCTGACATCATTTGCTGTTTTTCAGTCATTTACCGATTTGTTTAGGGAGCTAAATGACGGTGAAATTGAAAATCACTACAAAATGAACTCTGAAATTGTTGGAACTTGGCATGGTATCATCATTTCGCCGGCCTAGCATGTGCAAAAGAGTAGAGAGGATCACGGCGAAAGCTGGACGCACCTCGTGTACAAACTGGACAATCTCTTTCGGAGTAACAGGTTTTCGGACGAGAACTCATCTGTTACACGGGCACTTCAATGTTTTTTAAACTTATTTGAACTTTAGCCTATTTTTGCGTTCAGTACGCATCATTCAAAGCGACGTCATCAATTTCCAACACGTTCTGATATCATTTGCTGTTTTTCAGTCATTTACCGATATGTTTAGAGAGCTAAATGACGGTGAAATTGAAAATCACTACAAAATGAACTCTGAAAATGTTGGAACTTGGCATGGTATCATCATTTAGGCCACATAGCGTGTGCAAAAGAGTAGAGAGGGTCACGGCGAAAACTGGACGCACCTCGTGTACAAACTGGACAATCTCTTTCGGAGTATCAGGGTTTCGGACGAGAACTCATCTGTTACACGGGCACTTCAATGTTTTTAAACTTATTTGAACTTCAGCCTATTTTTGCGTTCAGTATGCATCATTCAAAGCGACGTCATCAATTTCCAACATGTTCTGACATCATTTGCTGTTTTTCACTCATTTACCGATTTGTTTAGAGAGCTAAATGACGGTGAAATTGAAAATCACTACAAAATGAACTCTGAAAATGTTGGAACTTGGCATGGTATCATCATTTCGCCCGCATAGCATGTGCAAAAGAGTAGAGAGGGTCACGGCGAAAACTGGACGCACCTCGTGTACAAACTGAACAATCTCTTTCGGAGTATCAGTGTTTCAGACGAGAACTCATCTCTTACACGGGCACTTGAATGTTTTTTAAATTTATTTCAACTCCAGCCTATTTTTGCGTTCAGTATGCATCATTCAAAGCGACGTCATCAATTTCCAACACGTTCTGACATCATTTGCTGTTTTTCAGTCATTTACCGATTTGTTTAGGGAGCTAAATGACGGTGAAATTGAAAATCACTACAAAATGAACTCTGAAAATGTTGGAACTTGGCATGGTATCATCATTTCGCCCGCATAGCATGTGCAAAAGAGTAGAGAGTGTCACGGCGAAAATTGGACGCACCTCGTGTACAAACTGGACAATCTCTTTCCGGTATCAGTGTTTCAGACGAGAACTCCTCTGTTACACGGGCACATCAATGTTTTTTAAACTTATTTGAACTCCAGCCTATTTTGCATTCAATATGCATCATTCAAAGCGACGTCGTCAATTTCCAACACGTTCTGACATCATTTGCTGTTTTTGAGTCATTTACCGATTTGTTTAGAGAGCTAAATGACGGTGAAATTGAAAATCACTACAAAATGAACTCTGAAAATGTTGGAACTTGGCATGGTATCATCATTTCGCCCGCATAGCATGTGCAAAAGAGTAGAGAGGGTCACGGCGAAAACTGGACGCACCTCGTGTACAAACTGGACAATCTCTTTCGGAGTATCAGGGTTTCGGACGAGAACTCATCTGTTACACGGGCACATCAATGTTTTTTAAACTTATTTGAACTCCAGCCTATTTTTCCATTCAATATGCATCATTCAAAGCGACGTCATCAATTTCCAACACGTTCTGACATCATTTGTTGTTTTTCAGTCATTTACCGATTTGTTTAGGGAGCTAAATGACGGTGAAATTGAAAATCACTACGAAATGAACTCTGAAAATGTTGGAACTTGGCATGGTATCATTTCGCCCGCCTAGCAAGTGCAAAAGAGTAGAGAGGGTCACGGCGAAAACTGGACGCACCTCGTGTACAAACTGGACAATCTCTTTCGGAGTAACAGGGTTTCGGACGAGAACTCATCTGTTACACGGGCACTTCAATGTTTTTTAAACTTATTTGAACTCCAGCCTATTTTTGCGTTCAGTACACATCATTCAAAGCGACGTCATCAATTTCCAACACGTTCTGACATCATTTGCTGTTTTTCAGTCATTTACCGATTTTTTTAGAGAGCTAAATGACGGTGAAATTGAAAATCACTACAAAATGAACGCTGAAAATGTTGGAACTTGGCATGGTATCATCATTTAGCCCACATAGCATGTGCAAAAGAGTAGAGAGGGTCACGGCGAAAACTGGACGCACCTCGTGTACAAACTGGACAATCTCTTTCGGAGTATCAGGGTTTCGGACGAGAACTCATCTGTTACACGGGCACTTCAATGTTTTTAAACTTATTTGAACTTCAGCCTATTTTTGCGTTCAGTATGCATCATTCAAAGCGACGTCATCAATTTCCAACACGTTCTGACATCATTTGCTGTTTCAGTCATTTACCGATTTGTTTAGAGAGCTAAATGACGGTGAAATTGAAAATCACTACAAAATGAACTCTGAAAATGTTGGAGCTTGGCATGGTATCATCATTTCGCCCGCATAGCATGTGCAAAAGAGTAGAGAGGGTCACGGCGAAAACTGGACGCACCTCGTGTACAAACTGGACAATCTCTTTCGGAGTATCAGTGTTTCAGACGAGAACTCATCTGTTACACGGGCACTTGAATGCTTTTTAAATTTATTTGAACTCCAGCCTATTTTTGCGTTCAGTAGGCATCATTCAAAGCGACGTCATCAATTTCCAACACGTTCTGTCATCATTTGCTGTTTTTCAGTCATTTACCGATTTGTTTAGGGAGCTAAATGACGGTGAAATTGAAAATCACCCGAAAATGAACTCTGAAAATCTTGGAACTTGGCATGGTATCATCATTTCGCCCGCATAGCATGTGCAAAAGAGTAGAGAGTGTCACGGCGAAAACTGGACGCACCTCGTGTACATACTGGACAATCTCTTTGGGAGTATCAGTGTTTCAGACGAGAACTCATCTGTTACACGGGCACATCAATGTTTTTTAAACTTATTTGAACTCCAGCCTATTTTGCATTCAATATGCATCGTTAAAAGCGACGTCATCAATTTCTAACACGTTCTGACATCATTTGCTGTTTTTCAGTCATTTACCGATTTTTTTAGAGAGCTAAATGACGGTGAAATTGAAAATCACTACAAAATGAACTCTGAAAATGTTGGAGCTTGGCATGGTATCATCATTTCGCCCGCATAGCATGTGCAAAAGAGTAGAGAGGGTCACGGCGAAAACTGGACGCACCTCGTGTACAAACTGGACAATCTCTTTCGGAGTATCAGGGTTTCGGACGAGAACTCATCTGTTACACGGGCACTTCAATGTTTTTAAACTTATTTGAAGTCCAGCCTATTTTTGCGTTCAGTATGCATCATTCAAAGCCACGTCATCAATTTCCAACACGTTCTGTCATCATTTGCTGTTTTTCAGTCATTTACCGATTTGTTTAGGGAGCTAAATGACGGTGAAATTGAAAATCACCAGAAAATGAACTCTGAAAATCTTGGAACTTGGCATGGTATCATCATTTCGCCCGCATAGCATGTGCAAAACAGTAGAGAGTGTCACGGCGAAAACTGGACGCACCTCGTGTACATACTGGACAATCTCTTTGGGAGTATCAGTGTTTCAGACGAGAACTCATCTGTTACACGGGCACATCAATGTTTTTTAAACTTATTTGAACTCCAGCCTATTTTGCATTCAATATGCATCGTTCAAAGCGACGTCATCAATTTCTAACACGTTCTGACATCATTTGCTGTTTTTCAGTCATTTACCGATTTTTTTAGAGAGCTAAATGACGGTGAAATTGAAAATCACTACAAAATGAACTCTGAAAATGTTGGAACTTGGCATGGTATCATCATTTCGCCCACATAGCATGTGCAAAAGAGTAGAGAGGGTCACGGCGAAAACTGGACGCACCTCGTGTACAAACTGGACAATCTCTTTCGGAGTATCAGGGTTTCGGACGAGAACTCATCTGTTACACGGGCACTTCAATGTTTTTAAACTTATTTGAAGTTCAGCCTATTTTTGCGTTCAGTATGCATCATTCAAAGCGACGTCATCAATTTCCAACACGTTCTGACATCATTTGCTATTTTTCAGTCATTTATCGATTTGTTTAGAGAGCTAAATGAGGGTGAAATTGAAAATCACTACAAATGAACTCTGAAAATGTTGGAACTTGGCATGGTATCATCATTTCGCCCGCATAGCATGTGCAAAAGAGTAGAGAGGGTCACGGCGAAAACTGGACGCACCTCGTGGACAAACTGGACAATCTCTTTCGGAGTATCAGGGTTTCGGACGAGTACTCATCTGTTACACGGGCACATCAATGTTTTTTAAACTTATTTGAACTCCAGCCTATTTTTCCATTCAATATGCATCATTCAAAGCGACGTCATCAATTTCCAACACGTTCTGACATCATTTGCTGTTTTTCAGTCATTTACCGATTTGTTTAGGGAGCTAAATGACGGTGAAATTGAAAATCACTACAAAATGAACTCTGAAAATGTTGGAACTTGGCATGGTATCATCATTTCGCCCGCCTAGCATGTGCAAAAGAGTAGAGAGGGTCACGGCGAAAACTGGACGCACCTCGTGTACAAATTGGACAATCTCTTTCGGAGTATCAGGGTTTCGGACGAGAACTCATCTGTTACACGGGCACATCAATGTTTTTTAAACTTATTTGAACTCCAGCCTATTTTTCATTCAATATGCATCATTCAAAGCGACGTCCTCAATTTCCAACACGTTCTGACATCATTTGCTGTTTTTAGTCATTTACCGATTTGTTTAGGGAGCTAAATGACAGTGAAATTGAAAATCACTACAAAATGAACTCTGAAAATGTTGGAACTTGGCATGGTATCATCATTTCGCCCGCCTAGCATGTGCAAAAGAGTAGAGAGGGTCACGGCGAAAACTGGACGACCTCGTGTACAAACTGGACAATCTCTTTCGGAGTAACAGGGTTTCGGACGAGAACTCATCTGTTACACGGGCACTTCAATGATTTTTAAACTTATTTGAACTTCAGCCTATTTTTGCATTCAGTACGCATCATTCAAAGCAACGTCATCAATTTCCAACCCGTTCTGACATCATTTGCTGTTTTTCAGTCATTTACCGATATGTTTAGAGAGCTAAATAAGGGGGAAATTGAAAATCACTACAAAATGAACTCTGAAAATGTTGGAACTTGGCATGGTATCATCATTTCGCCCACATAGCATGTGCAAAAGAGTAGAGAGGGTCACGGCGAAAACTGGACGCACCTCGTGTACAAACTGGACAATCTCTTTCGGAGTATCAGGGTTTCGGACGAGAACTCATCTGTTACACGGGCACTTCAATGTTTTTAAACTTATTTGAAGTTCAGCCTATTTTTGCGTTCAGTATGCATCATTCAAAGCGACGTCATCAATTTCCAACACGTTCTGACATCATTTGCTATTTTTCAGTCATTTATCGATTTGTTTAGAGAGCTAAATGAGGGTGAAATTGAAAATCACTACAAATGAACTCTGAAAATGTTGGAACTTGGCATGGTATCATCATTTCGCGCGCATAGCATGTGCAAAAGAGTAGAGAGGGTCACGGCGAAAACTGGACGCACCTCGTGTACAAACTGGACAATCTCTTTCGGAGTATCAGGGTTTCGGACGAGAACTCATCTGTTACACGGGCACTTCAATGTTTTTAAACTTATTTGAAGTTCAGCCTATTTTTGCATTCAGTATGCATCATTCAAAGCGACGTCATCAATTTCCAACACGTTCTGACATCATTTGCTATTTTTCAGTCATTTATCGATTTGTTTAGAGAGCTAAATGAGGGTGAAATTGAAAATCACTACAA
The DNA here is from genome assembly GCF_002575655.3 of Aegilops tauschii subsp. strangulata. Taxonomy (NCBI): domain Eukaryota; kingdom Viridiplantae; phylum Streptophyta; class Magnoliopsida; order Poales; family Poaceae; genus Aegilops; species Aegilops tauschii. The sequence goes on along the minus strand of NC_053039.3, from coordinate 578,194,118 downwards.
ATGAACTCTGAAAATGTTGGAACTTGGCATGGTATCATCATTTCGCCCACATAGCATGTGCAAAAGAGTAGAGAGGGTCACGGCGAAAACTGGACGCACCTCGTGTACAAACTGGACAATCTCTTTCGGAGTATCAGGGTTTCGGACGAGAACTCATCTGTTACACGGGCACTTCAATGTTTTTAAACTTATTTGAAGTTCAGCCTATTTTTGTGTTCAGTATGCATCATTCAAAGCGACGTCATCAATTTCCAACACGTTCTGACATCATTTGCTGTTTTTCAGTCATTTACCGATTTGTTTAGGGAGCTAAATGACGGTGAAATTGAAAATCACTACAAAATGAACTCTGAAAATGTTGGAACTTGGCATGGCATCATCATTTCGCCCGCATAGCATGTGCAAAACAGTAGAGAGTGTCACGGCGAAAACTGGACGCACCTCGTGTACAAACTGGACAATCTCTTTCGGAGTATCAGGGTTTCGGACGAGAACTCATCTGTTACACGGGCACTTCAATGTTTTTTAAACTTATTTGAACTCCAGCCTATTTTTGCGTTCAGTATGCATCATTCAAAGCGACGTCATCAATTTCCAACATGTTCTGACATCATTTGCTGTTTTTCAGTCATTTACCGATTTTTTTAGGGAGCTAAATGACGGTGAAATTGAAAATCACTATAAAATGAACACTGAAAATGTTGGAACTTGGCATGGTATCATCATTTCGCCCGCATAGCATGTGCAAAAGAGTAGAGAGGGTCACGGCGAAAACTGGATGCACCTCGTGTACAAACTGGACAATCTCTTTCGGAGTATCAGTGTTTCGGACGGGAACTCATCTGTTACACGGGCACTTGAATGTTTTTCAAATTTATTTGAACTCCAGCCTTTTTTAGCGTTCAGTATGCATCATTCAAAGCGACGTCATCAATTTCCAACACGTTCTGACATCATTTGCTGATTTTCAGTCATTTACCGATTTGTTTAGAGAGCTAAATGACGGTGAAATTGAAAATCACTACAAAATGAACTCTAAAAATGTTGAAACTTGGCATGGTATCATCATTTCGCCCACATAGCATGTGCAAAAGAGTAGAGAGGGTCACGGTGAAAACTGGACGCACCTCGTGTACAAATTGGAGAATCTCTTTCGGAGTATCAGGGTTTCGGACGAGAACTCATCTGTTACACGGGCACATCAATGTTTTTTAAACTTATTTGAACTCCAGCCTATTTTTGCATTCATTATGCATCATTCAAAGCGACGTCATCAATTTCCAACACGTTCTGACATCATTTGTTGTTTTTCCGTCATTTACCGATTTGTTTAGGGAGCTAAATGACGGTGAAATTGAAAATCACTACAAAATGAACTCTGAAAATGTTGGAACTTGGCATGGTATCATCATTTCGCCCGCCTAGCATGTGCAAAAGAGTAGAGAGGGTCACGGCGAAAACTGGACGCACCTCGTGTACAAACTGGACAATCTCTTTCGGAGTAACAGGGTTTCGGATGAGGACTCATCTGTTACACGGGCACTTCAATGTTTTTTAAACTTATTTGAACTTCAGCCTATTTTTGCGTTCAGTACGCATCATTCAAAGCGACGTCATCAATTTCCAACACGTTCTGACATCATTTCCTGTTTTTCAGTCATTTACCGATATATTTAGAGAGCTAAATGACGGTGAAATTGAAAATCACTACAAAATGAACTCTGAAAATGTTGGAACTTGGCATGGTAACATCATTTCGCCCACATAGCATTTGCAAAAGAGTAGAGAGGGTCACGGCGAAAACTGGACGCACCTCGTGTACAAACTGGACAATCTCTTTCGGAGTATCAGTGTTTCGGACGAGAACTCATCTGTTACACGGGCACATCAATGTTTTTTAAACTTATTTGAACTCCAGCCTATTTTTGCATTCATTATGCATCATTCAAAGCGACGTCATCAATTTCCAACACGTTCTGACATCATTTGTTGTTTTTCCGTCATTTACCGATTTGTTTAGGGAGCTAAATGACGGTGAAATTGAAAATCACTACAAAATGAACTCTGAAAATGTTGGAACTTGGCATGGTATCATCATTTCGCCCGCCTAGCATGTGCAAAAGAGTAGAGAGGGTCACGGCGAAAACTGGACGCACCTCGTGTACAAACTGGACAATCTCTTTCGGAGTAACAGGGTTTCGGATGAGGACTCATCTGTTACACGGGCACTTCAATGTTTTTTAAACTTATTTGAACTTCAGCCTATTTTTGCGTTCAGTACGCATCATTCAAAGCGACGTCATCAATTTCCAACACGTTCTGACATCATTTCCTGTTTTTCAGTCATTTACCGATATATTTAGAGAGCTAAATGACGGTGAAATTGAAAATCACTACAAAATGAACTCTGAAAATGTTGGAACTTGGCATGGTAACATCATTTCGCCCACATAGCATTTGCAAAAGAGTAGAGAGGGTCACGGCGAAAACTGGACGCACCTCGTGTACAAACTGGACAATCTCTTTCGGAGTATCAGTGTTTCGGACGAGAACTCATCTGTTACACGGGCACTTGAATGTTTTTTAAATTTATTTGAACTCCAGCCTATTTTTGCGTTCAGTATGCATCATTCAAAGCGACGTCATCAATTTCCAACACGTTCTGACATCATTTGCTGTTTGTCAGTCATTTACCGATTTGTTTAGGGAGCTAAATGACGGTGAAATTGAAAATCACTACAAAATGAACTCTTAAAATGTTGGAACTTGGCATGGTATCATCATTTCGCCCGCATAGCATGTGCAAAAGAGTAGAGAGTGTCACGGCGAAAACTGGACGCACCTCGTGTACAAACTGGACAATCTCTTTTGGAGTATCAGGGTTTCGGACGAGAACTCATCTGTTACACGGGCACTTCAATGTTTTTTAAACTTATTTGAACTCCAGCCTATTTTTGCGTTCAGTATGCATCATTCAAAGCGACGTCATCAATTTCCAACATGTTCTGACATCATTTGCTGTTTTTCAGTCATTTACCGATTTGTTTACGGAGCTAAATGACGGTGAAATTGAAAATCACTACAAAATGAACACTGAAAATGTTGGAACTTGGCATGGTATCATCATTTCGCCCGCATAGCATGTGCAAAAGAGTAGAGAGGGTCACGGCGAAAACTAGACGCACCTCGTGTACAAACTGGACAATCTCTTTCGGAGTATCATTGTTTCGGACGAGAACTCATCTGTTACACGGGCACTTGAATGTTTTTTAAATTGATTTGAACTCCAGCCTATTTTTGCGTTCAGTATGCATCATTCAAAGCGACGTCATCAATTTCCAACACGTTCTGACATCATTTGCTGTTTTTCAGTCATTTACCGATTTTTTTAGAGAGCTAAATGACGGTGAAATTGAAAATCACTACAAAATGAACTCTGAAAATGTTGGAACTTGGCATGGTATCATCATTTCGCCCGCATAGCATGTGCAAAAGAGTAGAGAGGGTCACGGCGAAAACTGGACGCACCTCGTGGACAAACTGGACAATCTCTTTCGGAGTATCAGGGTTTCGGACGAGTACTCATCTGTTACACGGGCACATCAATGTTTTTTAAACTTATTTGAACTCCATCCTATTTTTCCATTCAATATGCATCATTCAAAGCGACGTCATCAATTTCCAACACGTTCTGACATCATTTGCTGTTTTTCAGTCAGTTACCGATTTGTTTAGGGAGCTAAATGACGGTGAAATTGAAAATCACTACAAAATGAACTCTGAATATGTTGGAACTTGGCATGGTATCATCATTTCGGCCGCATAGCTTGTGCAAAAGAGTAGAGAGTGTCACAGCGAAAACTGGACGCACCTCGTGTACAAACTGGACATTCTCTTTCGGAGTATCAGGGTTTCGGACGAGAACTCATCTGTTACACAGGCACATCAATGTTTTTTAAACTTATTTGAACTCCAGCCTTTTTTAGCGTTCAGTATGCATCATTCAAAGCGATGTCATCAATTTCCAACACGTTCTCACATCATTTGCTGTTTTTCAGTCATTTACCGATTTGTTTAGAGAGCTAAATGACGGTGAAATTGAAAATCACTACAAAATGAACTCTGAAAATGTTGAAACTTGGCATGGTATCATCATTTCGCCCACATAGCATGTGCAAAAGAGTAGAGAGGGTCACGGTGAAAACTGGACGCACCTCGTGTACAAATTGGAGAATCTCTTTCGGAGTATCAGGGTTTCGGACGAGAACTCATCTGTTACACGGGCACATCAATGGTTTTTAAACTTATTTGAACTCCGGCCTATTTTTGCATTCAATATGCATCATTCAAAGCGACGTCATCAATTTCCAACACGTTCTGACATCATTTGTTGTTTTTCAGTCATTTACCGATTTGTTTAGGGAGCTAAATGACGGTGAAATTGAAAATCACTACAAAATGAACTCTGAAAATGTTGGAACTTGGCATGGTATCATCATTTCGCCCGCCTAGCATGTGCAAAAGAGTAGAGAGGGTCACGGCGAAAACTGGACGCACCTCGTGTACAAACTGGACAATCTCTTTCGGAGTAACAGGGTTTCGGATGAGGACTCATCTGTTACACGGGCACTTCAATGTTTTTTAAACTTATTTGAACTTCAGCCTATTTTTGCGTTCAGTACGCATCATTCAAAGCGACGTCATCAATTTCCAACACGTTCTGACATCATTTCCTGTTTTTCAGTCATTTACCGATATATTTAGAGAGCTAAATGACGGTGAAATTGAAAATCACTACAAAATGAACTCTGAAAATGTTGGAACTTGGCATGGTAACATCATTTCGCCCACATAGCATTTGCAAAAGAGTAGAGAGGGTCACGGCGAAAACTGGACGCACCTCGTGTACAAACTGGACAATCTCTTTCGGAGTATCAGTGTTTCGGACGAGAACTCATCTGTTACACGGGCACTTGAATGTTTTTTAAATTTATTTGAACTCCAGCCTATTTTTGCGTTCAGTATGCATCATTCAAAGCGACGTCATCAATTTCCAACACGTTCTGACATCATTTGCTGTTTGTCAGTCATTTACCGATTTGTTTAGGGAGCTAAATGACGGTGAAATTGAAAATCACTACAAAATGAACTCTGAAAATGTTGGAACTTGGCATGGTATCATCATTTCGCCCGCATAGCATGTGCAAAAGAGTAGAGAGTGTCACGGCGAAAACTGGACGCACCTCGTGTACAAACTGGACAATCTCTTTTGGAGTATCAGGGTTTCGGACGAGAACTCATCTGTTACACGGGCACTTCAATGTTTTTTAAACTTATTTGAACTCCAGCCTATTTTTGCGTTCAGTATGCATCATTCAAAGCGACGTCATCAATTTCCAACATGTTCTGACATCATTTGCTGTTTTTCAGTCATTTACCGATTTGTTTACGGAGCTAAATGACGGTGAAATTGAAAATCACTACAAAATGAACACTGAAAATGTTGGAACTTGGCATGGTATCATCATTTTGCCCGCATAGCATGTGCAAAAGAGTAGAGAGGGTCACGGCGAAAACTAGACGCACCTCGTGTACAAACTGGACAATCTCTTTCGGAGTATCATTGTTTCGGACGAGAACTCATCTGTTACACGGGCACTTGAATGTTTTTTAAATTGATTTGAACTCCAGCCTATTTTTGCGTTCAGTATGCATCATTCAAAGCGACGTCATCAATTTCCAACACGTTCTGACATCATTTGCTGTTTTTCAGTCATTTACCGATTTTTTTAGAGAGCTAAATGACGGTGAAATTGAAATTCACTAAAAAATGAACTCTGAAAATGTTGGAACTTGGCATGGTATCATCATTTCGCCCGCATAGCATGTGCAAAAGAGTAGAGAGGGTCACGGCGAAAACTGGACGCACCTCGTGGACAAACTGGACAATCTCTTTCGGAGTATCAGGGTTTCGGACGAGTACTCATCTGTTACACGGGCACATCAATGTTTTTTAAACTTATTTGAACTCCATCCTATTTTTCCATTCAATATGCTTCATTCAAAGCGACGTCATCAATTTCCAACACGTTCTGACATCATTTGCTGTTTTTCAGTCAGTTACCGATTTGTTTAGGGAGCTAAATGACGGTGAAATTGAAAATCACTACAAAATGAACTCTGAATATGTTGGAACTTGGCATGGTATCATCATTTCGGCCGCATAGCATGTGCAAAAGAGTAGAGAGTGTCACAGCGAAAACTGGACGCACCTCGTGTACAAACTGGACATTCTCTTTCGGAGTATCAGGGTTTCGGACGAGAACTCATCTGTTACACAGGCACATCAATGTTTTTTAAACTTATTTGAACTCCAGCCTTTTTTAGCGTTCAGTATGCATCATTCAAAGCGACGTCATCAATTTCCAACACGTTCTCACATCATTTGCTGTTTTTCAGTCATTTACCGATTTGTTTAGAGAGCTAAATGACGGTGAAATTGAAAATCACTACAAAATGAACTCTGAAAATGTTGAAACTTGGCATGGTATCATCATTTCGCCCACATAGCATGTGCAAAAGAGTAGAGAGGGTCACGGTGAAAACTGGACGCACCTCGTGTACAAATTGGAGAATCTCTTTCGGAGTATCAGGGTTTCGGACGAGAACTCATCTGTTACACGGGCAAATCAATGTTTTTTAAACTTATTTGAACTCCGGCCTATTTTTGCATTCAATATGCATCATTCAAAGCGACGTCATCAATTTCCAACATGTTCTGACATCATTTGTTGTTTTTCAGTCATTTACCGATTTGTTTAGGGAGCTAAATGACGGTGAAATTGAAAATCACTACAAAATGAACTCTGAAAATGTTGGAACTTGGCATGGTATCATCATTTCGCCCGCCTAGCATGTGCAAAAGAGTAGAGAGGGTCACGGCGAAAACTGGACGCACCTCGTGTACAAACTGGACAATCTCTTTCGGAGTAACAGGGTTTCGGATGAGGACTCATCTGTTACACGGGCACTTCAATGTTTTTTAAACTTATTTGAACTTCAGCCTATTTTTGCGTTCAGTACGCATCATTCAAAGCGACGTCATCAATTTCCAACACGTTCTGACATCATTTGCTGTTTTTCAGTCATTTACCGATATATTTAGAGAGCTAAATGACGGTGAAATTGAAAATCACTACAAAATGAACTCTGAAAATGTTGGAACTTGGCATGGTAACATCATTTCGCCCACATAGCATTTGCAAAAGAGTAGAGAGGGTCACGGCGAAAACTGGACGCACCTCGTGTACAAACTGGACAATCTCTTTCGGAGTATCAGTGTTTCGGACGAGAACTCATCTGTTACACGGGCACTTGAATGTTTTTTAAATTTATTTGAACTCCAGCCTATTTTTGCGTTCAGTATGCATCATTGCAAAGCGACGTCATCAATTTCCAACACGTTCTGACATCATTTGCTGTTTGTCAGTCATTTACCGATTTGTTTAGGGAGCTAAATGACGGTGAAATTGAAAATCACTACAAAATGAACTCTGAAAATGTTGGAACTTGGCATGGTATCATCATTTCGCCCGCATAGCATGTGCAAAAGAGTAGAGAGTGTCACGGCGAAAACTGGACGCACGTCGTGTACAAACTGGACAATCTCTTTCGGAGTATCAGGGTTTCGGACGAGAACTCATCTGTTACACGGGCACTTCAATGTTTTTTAAACTTATTTGAACTCCAGCCTATTTTTGCGTTCAGTATGCATCATTCAAAGCGACGTCATCAATTTCCAACATGTTCTGACATCATTTGCTGTTTTTCAGTCATTTACCGATTTGTTTACGGAGCTAAATGACGGTGAAATTGAAAATCACTACAAAATGAACACTGAAAATGTTGGAACTTGGCATGGTATCATCATTTCGCCCGCATAGCATGTGCAAAAGAGTAGAGAGGGTCACGGCGAAAACTAGACGCACCTCGTGTACAAACTGGACAATCTCTTTCGGAGTATCATTGTTTCGGACGAGAACTCATCTGTTACACGGGCACTTGAATGTTTTTTAAATTTATTTGAACTCCAGCCTATTTTTGCGTTCAGTATGCATCATTCAAAGCGACGTCATCAATTTCCAACACGTTCTGACATCATTTGCTGTTTTTCAGTCATTTACCGATTTTTTTAGAGAGCTAAATGACGGTGAAATTGAAAATCACTACAAAATGAACTCTGAAAATGTTGGAACTTGGCATGGTATCATCATTTCGCCCGCATAGCATGTGCAAAAGAGTAGAGAGGGTCACGGCGAAAACTGGACGCACCTCGTGGACAAACTGGACAATCTCTTTCGGAGTATCAGGGTTTCGGACGAGTACTCATCTGTTACACGGGCACATCAATGTTTTTTAAACTTATTTGAACTCCATCCTATTTTTCCATTCAATATGCATCATTCAAAGCGACGTCATCAATTTCCAACACGTTCTGACATCATTTGCTGTTTTTCAGTCATTTACCGATTTGTTTAGGGAGCTAAATGACGGTGAAATTGAAAATCACTACAAAATGAACTCTGAAAATGTTGGAACTTGGCATGGTATCATCATTTCGCCCGCCTAGCATGTGCAAAAGAGTAGAGAGGGTCACGGCGAAAACTGGACGACCTCGTGTACAAACTGGACAATCTCTTTCGGAGTAACAGGGTTTCGGACGAGAACTCATCTGTTACACGGGCACTTCAATGTTTTTTAAACTTATTTGAACTTCAGCCTATTTTTGCGTTCAGTACGCATCATTCAAAGCAACGTCAGCAATTTCCAACACGTTCTGACATCATTTGCTGTTTTTCAGTCATTTACCGATATGTTTAGAGAGCTAAATAAGGGGGAAATTGAAAATCACTACAAAATGAACTCTGAAAATGTTGGAACTTGGCATGGTATCATCATTTCGCCCACATAGCATGTGCAAAAGAGTAGAGAGGGTCACGGCGAAAACTGGACGCACCTCGTGTACAAACTGGACAATCTCTTTCGGAGTATCAGGGTTTCGGACGAGAACTCATCTGTTACACGGGCACTTCAATGTTTTTAAACTTATTTGAAGTTCAGCCTATTTTTGCGTTCAGTATGCATCATTCAAAGCGACGTCATCAATTTCCAACACGTTCTGACATCATTTGCTGTTTTTCAGTCATTTATCGATTTGTTTAGAGAGCTAAATGAGGGTGAAATTGAAAATCACTACAAATGAACTCTGAAAATGTTGGAACTTGAAATGGTATCATCATTTCGCCCGCATAGCATGTGCAAAAGAGTAGAGAGGGTCACGGCGAAAACTGGACGCACCTCGTGTACAAACTGGACAATCTCTTTCGGACTATCATTGTTTCGGACGAGAACTCATCCGTTACACGGGCACTTGAATGTTTTTTAAATTTATTTGAACTCCAGCCTATTTTTGCGTTCAGTATGCATCATTCAAAGCGACGTCATCAATTTCCAACACATTCTGACATCATTTGCTGTTTTTCAGTCATTTACCGATTTTTTTAGGGAGCTAAATGACGGTGAAATTGAAAATCAATACAAAATGAACTCTGAAAATGTTGGAACTTGGCATGGTATCATCATTTCGCCCGCATAGCATGTGCAAAAGAGTAGAGAGTGTCACGGCGAAAACTGGACGCACCTCGTGTAAAACTGGACAATCTCTTTCGGAGTATCAGGGTTTCGGACGAGAACTCATCTGTTACACGGGCACTTCAATGTTTTTTAAACTTATTTGAACTCCAGCCTATTTTTGCGTTCAGTATGCATCATTCAAAGCAACGTCATCAATTTCCAACATGTTCTGACATCATTTGCTGTTTTTAGTCATTTACCGATTTGTTTAGGGAGCTAAATGATGGTGAAATTGAAAATCACTACAAAATGATCACTGAAAATGTTGGAACTTGGCATGGTATCATCATTTCGCCCGCATAGCATGTGCAAAAGAGTAGAGAGGGTCACGGCGAAAACTGGACGCACCTCGTGTACAAACTGGACAATCTCTTTCGGAGTATCAGTGTTTCGGACGGGAACTCATCTGTTACACGGGCACTTGAATGTTTTTTAAATTTATTTGAACTCCAGCCTATTTTTGCGTTAAGTATGAATCATTCAAAGTGACGTCATCAATTTCCAACACGTTCAGACATCATTTGCTGTTTTTCAGTCATTTACCGATTTGTTTAGGGAGCTAAATGACGGTGAAATTGAAAATCACTACAAAATGAACTCTGAATATGTTGGAACTTGGCATGGTATCATCATTTCGGCCGCATAGCATGTGCAAAAGAGTAGAGAGTGTCACGGCGAAAACTGGACGCACCTCGTGTACAAACTGGACATTCTCTTTCGGAGTATCAGGGTTTCGGACGAGAACTCATCTGTTACACAGGCACATCAATGTTTTTTAAAATTATTTGAACTCCAGCCTATTTTTGCGTTCAGTATGCATCATTCAAAGCGACGTCATCAATTTCCAACACGTTCTGACATCATTTGCTGTTTTTCAGTCATTTACCGATTTGTTTAGAGAGCTAAATGACGGTGAAATTGAAAATCACTACAAAATGAACTCTGAAAATGTTAAAACTTGGCATGGTATCATCATTTCGCCCACATAGCATGTGCAAAAGAGTAGAGAGGGTCACGGTGAAAACTGGACGCACCTCGTGTACAAATTGGAGAATCTCTTTCGGAGTATCAGGGTTTCGGACGAGAACTCATCTGTTACACGGGCACATCAATGTTTTTTAAACTTATTTGAACTCCAGCCTATTTTTGCATTCAATATGCATCATTCAAAGCGACGTCATCAATTTCCAACACGTTCTGACATCATTTGTTGTTTTTCAGTCATTTACCGATTTGTTTAGGGAGCTAAATGACGGTGAAATTGAAAATCACTACAAAATGAACTCTGAAAATGTTGGAACTTGGCATGGTATCATCATTTCGCCCGCCTAGCATGTGCAAAAGAGTAGAGAGGGTCACGGCGAAAACTGGACGCACCTCGTGTACAAACTGGACAATCTCTTTCGGAGTAACAGGGTTTCGGATGAGGACTCATCTGTTACACGGGCACTTCAATGTTTTTTAAACTTATTTGAACTTTAGCCTATTTTTGCGTTCAGTACGCATCATTCAAAGCGACGTCATCAATTTCCAACACGTTCTGACATCATTTGCTGTTTTTCAGTCATTTACCGATATATTTAGAGAGCTAAATGACGGTGAAATTGAAAATCACTACAAAATGAACTCTGAAAATGTTGGAACTTGGCATGGTAACATCATTTCGCCCACATAGCATGTGCAAAAGAGTAGAGAGGGTCACGGCGAAAACTGGACGCACCTCGTGTACAAACTGGACAATCTCTTTAGGAGTATCAGGGTTTCGGACGAGAACTCATCTGTTACACGGGCACTTCAATGTTTTTAAACTTATTTGAACTTCAGCCTATTTTTGCGTTCAGTATGCATCATTCAAAGCGACGTCATCAATTTCCAACACGTTCTGTCATCATTTGCTGTTTTTCAGTCATTTACCGATTTGGTTAGAGAGCTAAATGACGGTGAAATTGAAAATCACTACAAAATGAACTCTGAAAATGTTGGAACTTGGCATGGTATCATCATTTCGCCCGCATAGCATGTGCAATAGAGTAGAGAGGGTCACGGCGAAAACTGGATGCACCTCGTGTACAAACTGGACAATCTCTTTCGGAGTATCAGTGTTTCGGACGAGAACTCATCTGTTACACGGGCACTTGAATGTTTTTTAAATTTATTTGAACTCCAGCCTATTTTTGCGTTCAGTATGCATCATTCAAAGCAACGTCATCAATTTCCAACACGTTCTGACATCATTTGCTGTTTTTCAGTCATTTACCGATTTGTTTAGGGAGCTAAATGACGGTGAAATTGAAAATCACTACAAAATGAACTCTGAATATGTTGGAACTTGGCATGGTATCATCATTTCGGCCGCATAGCATGTGCAAAAGAGTAGAGAGTGTCACGGCAAAAACTGGACGCACCTCGTGTACAAACTGGACATTCTCTTTCGGAGTATCAGGGTTTCGGACGAGAACTCATCTGTTACACAGGCACATCAATGTTTTTTAAAATTATTTGAACTCCAGCCTATTTTTGCGTTCAGTATGCATCATTCAAAGCGACGTCATCAATTTCCAACACGTTCTGACATCATTTGCTGTTTTTCAGTCATTTACCGATTTGTTTAGAGAGCTAAATGACGGTGAAATTGAAAATCACTACAAAATGAACTCTGAAAATGTTGGAACTTGGCATGGTATCATCATTTCGCCCACATAGCATGTGCAAAAGAGTAGAGAGGGTCACGGTGAAAACTGGACGCACCTCGTGTACAAATTGGAGAATCTCTTTCGGAGTATCAGGGTTTCGGACGAGAACTCATCTGTTACACGGGCACATCAATGTTTTTTAAACTTATTTGAACTCCAGCCTATTTTTGCATTCAATATGCATCATTCAAAGCGACGTCATCAATTTCCAACACGTTCTGACATCATTTGTTGTTTTTCAGTCATTTACCGATTTGTTTAGGGAGCTAAATGACGGTGAAATTGAAAATCACTACAAAATGAACTCTGAAAATGTTGGAACTTGGCATGGTATCATCATTTCGCCCGCCTAGCATGTGCAAAAGAGTAGAGAGGGTCACGGCGAAAACTGGACGCACCTCGTGTACAAACTGGACAATCTCTTTCGGAGTAACAGGGTTTCGGATGAGGACTCATCTGTTACACGGGCACTTCAATGTTTTTTAAACTTATTTGAACTTTAGCCTGTTTTTGCGTTCAGTACGCATCATTCAAAGCGACGTCATCAATTTCCAACACGTTCTGACATCATTTGTTGTTTTTCAGTCATTTACCGATATATTTAGAGAGCTAAATGACGGTGAAATTGAAAATCACTACAAAATGAACTCTGAAAATGTTGGAACTTGGCATGGTAACATCATTTCGCCCACATAGCATGTGCAAAAGAGTAGAGAGGGTCACGGCGAAAACTGGACGCACCTCGTGTACAAACTGGACAATCTCTTTAGGAGTATCAGGGTTTCGGACGAGAACTCATCTGTTACACGGGCACTTCAATGTTTTTAAACTTATTTGAACTTCAGCCTATTTTTGCGTTCAGTATGCATCATTCAAAGCGACGTCATCAATTTCCAACACGTTCTGTCATCATTTGCTGTTTTTCAGTCATTTACCGATTTGGTTAGAGAGCTAAATGACGGTGAAATTGAAAATCACTACAAAATGAACTCTGAAAATGTTGGAACTTGGCATGGTATCATCATTTCGCCCGCATAGCATGTGCAATAGAGTAGAGAGGGTCACGGCGAAAACTGGATGCACCTCGTGTACAAACTGGACAATCTCTTTCGGAGTATCAGTGTTTCTGACGAGAACTCATCTGTTACACGGGCACTTGAATGTTTTTTAAATTTATTTGAACTCCAGCCTATTTTTGCGTTCAGTATGCATCATTCAAAGCGACGTCATCAATTTCCAACACGTTCTGACATCATTTGCTGTTTTTGAGTCATTTACCGATTTGTTTAGGGAGCTAAATGACGGTGAAATTGAAAATCACTACAAAATGAACTCTGAAAATGTTGGAACTTGGCATGGTATCATCATTTCACCCGCATAGCATGTGCAAAAGAGTAGAGAGTGTCACGGCAAAAACTGGACGCACCTCGTGTACAAACTGGACAATCTCTTTCGGAGTATCAGGGTTTCGGACGAGAACTCATCTGTTACACGGGCACTTCAATGTTTTTTAAACTTATTTGAACTCCAGCCTATTTTTACGTTCAGTATGCATCATTCAAAGCGACGTCATCAATTTCCAACATGTTCTGACATCATTTGCTGTTTTTCAGTCATTTACCGATTTGTTTAGGGAGCTAAATGACGGTGAAATTGAAAATCACTACAAAATGAACTCTGAAAATGTTGGAACTTGGCATGGTATCATTATTTCGCCCGCATAGCATGTGCAAAAGAATAGAGAGGGTCACGGCGAAAACTGGACGCACCTCGTTTACAAACTGGACAATCTCTTTCGGAGTATCAGGGTTTCGGACGAGAACTCATTTGTTACACGGGCACATCAATGTTTTTTAAACTTATTTGATCTCCAGCCTTTTTTTGCGTTCAGTATGCATCATTCAAAGCGACGTCATCAATTTCCAACACGTTCTGACATCATTTGTTGTTTTTCAGTCATTTACTGATTTGTTTAGGGAGCTAAGTGATGGTGAAATTGAAAATCACTAGAAAATGAACTCTGAAAATGTTGGAACTTGGCATGGTATCATCATTTCGCCCGCATGGCATGTGCAAAAGAGTAGAGAGGGTCACGGCGAAAACTGGACGCACCTCGTGTACAAACTGGACAATCTCTTTCGGAGTATCAGGGTTTCGGACGAGAACTCATCTGTTACACGGGCACTTCAAAGTTTTTTAAACTTATTTGAACTCCAGCCTATTTTTGCGTTCAGTATGCATCATTCAAAGCGACATCATCAATTTCCAACACGTTCTGACATCATTTGCTGTTTTCCAGTCATTTACCGATTTGTTTAGGGAGCTAAATGACAGTGAAATTGAAAATCACTACAAAATGAACTCTGAAAATGTTGGAACTTGGCATGGTAACATCATTTCGCCCGCATAGCATGTGCAAAAGAGTAGAGAGGGTCACGGCGAAAACTGGACGCACCTCGTGTACAAACTGGACAATCTCTTTCGGAGTATCCGGGTTTCGGACGAGAACTCATCTTTTACACGGGCACTTCAATGTTTTTTAAACTTATTTGAACTCCAGCCTATTTTTGCGTTCAGTATGCATCATTCAAAGCGACGTCATCAATTTCCAACACGTTCTGTCATCATTTGCTGTTTTTCAGTCATTTACCGATTTGGTTAGAGAGCTAAATGACGGTGAAATTGAAAATCACTACAAAATGAACTCTGAAAATGTTGGAACTTGGCATGGTATCATCATTTCGCCCGCATAGCATGTGCAATAGAGTAGAGAGGGTCACGGCGAAAACTGGACGCACCTCGTGTACAAACCGGACAATCTCTTTCGGAGGATTAGTGTTTCGGACGAGAACTCATCTGTTACACGGGCACTTGAATGTTTTTTAAATTTATTTGAACTGCAGCCTATTTTTGCGTTCAGTATGCATCATTCAAAGCGACGTCATCAATTTCCAACACGTTCTGACATCATTTGTTGTTTTTGAGTCATTTACCGATTTGTTTAGGGAGCTAAATGACGGTGAAATTGAAAATCACTACAAAATGAACTCTGAAAATGTTGGAACTTGGCATGGTATCATCATTTTGCCCGCATAGAATGTGCAAAAGAGTAGAGAGTGTCACGGCAAAAACTGGACGCACCTCGTGTACAAACTGGACAATCTCTTTCGGAGTATCCGGGTTTCGGACGAGAACTCATCTGTTACACGGGCACTTCAATGTTTTTTAAACTTATTTGAACTCCAGCCTATTTTTGCGTTCAGTATGCATCATTCAAAGCGACGTCATCAATTTCCAACATGTTCTGACATCATTTGCTGTTTTTCAGTCATTTACCGATTTGTTTAGGGAGCTAAATGACGGTGAAATTGAAAATCACTACAAAATGAACTCTGAAAATGTTGGAACTTGGCATGGTATCATCATTTCGCCCGCATAGCATGTGCAAAAGAATAGAGAGGGTCACGGCGAAAACTGGACGCACCTCGTTTACAAACTGGACAATCTCTTTTGGAGTATCAGGGTTTCGGACGAGAACTCATTTGTTACACGGGCACATCAATGTTTTTTAAACTTATTTGATCTCCAGCCTTTTTTTGCGTTCAGTATGCATCATTCAAAGCGACGTCATCAATTTCCAACACGTTCTGACATCATTTGCTGTTTTTCAGTCATTTACTGATTTGTTTAGGGAGCTAAGTGATGGTGAAATTGAAAATCACTACAAAATGAACTCTGAAAATGTTGGAACTTGGCATGGTATCATCATTTCGCCCGCATGGCATGTGCAAAAGAGTAGAGAGGGTCACGGCGAAAACTGGACGCACCTCGTGTACAAACTGGACAATCTCTTTCGGAGTATCAGGGTTTCGGACGAGAACTCATCTGTTACACGGGCACTTCAAAGTTTTTTAAATTTATTTGAACTCCAGCCTATTTTTGCGTTCAGTATCCATCATTCAGAGCGACGTCATAAATTTCCAACACGTTCAGACATCATTTTCTGTTTTTCAGTCATTTACCGATTTGTTTAGGGAGCTAAATGACGGTGAATTTGAAAATCACTACAAAATGAACTCTGAAAATGTTGGAACTTGGCATGGTAACATCATTTCGCCCGCATAGCATGTGCAAAAGAGTAGAGAGGGTCACGGCGAAAACTGGACGCACCTCGTGTACAAACTGGACAATCTCTTTCGGAGTATCCGGGTTTCGGACGAGAACTCATCTTTTACACGGGCACTTCAATGTTTTTTAAACTTATTTGAACTCCAGCCTATTTTTGCGTTCAGTATGCATCATTCAAAGCGACGTCATCAATTTCCAACATGTTCTGACATCATTTGCTGTTTTTCAGTCATTTACCGATTTGTTTAGGGAGCTAAATGACGGTGAAATTGAAAATCACTACAAAATGAACACTGAAAATGTTGGAACTTGGCATGGTATCATCATTTCGCCCGCATAGCATGTGCAAAAGAGTAGAGAGGGTCACGGCGAAAACTGGACGCACCTCGTGTACAAACTGGACAATCTCTTTCGGAGTATCAGTGTTTCGGACGGGAACTCATCTGTTACACGGGCACTTGAATGTTTTTTAAATTTATTTGAACTCCAGCCTATTTTGGCGTTCAGTATGAATCATTCAAAGCGACGTCATCAATTTCCAACACGTTCGGACATCATTTGCTGTTTTTCAGTCATTTACCGATTTGTTTAGGGAGCTAAATGACGGTGAAATTGAAAATCACTACAAAATGAACTCTGAATATGTTGGAACTTGGCATGGTATCATCATTTCGGCCGCATAGCATGTGCAAAAGAGTAGAGAGTGTCACGGCGAAAACTGGACGCACCTCGTGTACAAACTGGACATTCTCTTTCGGAGTATCAGGGTTTCGGACGAGAACTCATCTGTTACACAGGCACATCAATGTTTTTTAAACTTATTTGAACTCCAGCCTATTTTTGCGTTCAGTATGCATAATTCAAAGCGACATCATCAATTTCCAACACGTTCTGACATCATTTGCTTTTTTTCAGTCATTTACCGATTTGTTTAGGGAGCTAAATGACGGTGAAATTGAAAATCACTACAAAATGAACTCTGAAAATGTTGGAACTTGGCATGGTATCATCATTTCGCCCGCATAGCATGTGCAAAAGAGTAGAGAGTGTCACGGCAAAAACTGGACGCACCTCGCGTACAAACTGGACAATCTCTTTCGGAGTATCAGGGTTTCGGACGAGAACTCATCTGTTACACGGGCACTTCAATGTTTTTCAAACTTATTTGAACTCCAGCCTATTTTTGCATTCAATATGCATCATTCAGAGTGACGTCATCAATTTCCAACACGTTCTGACATCATTTGCTGTTTTTCAGTCATTTACCGATTTGGTTAGAGAGCTAAATGACGGTGAAATTGAAAATCATTACAACATGAACTCTGAAAATGTTGGAACTTGGCATGGTATCATCATTTCGCCCGCCTAGCATGTGCAAAAGAGTAGAGAGGGTCACGGCGAAAACTGGACGCACCTCGTGTACAAACTGGACAATCTCTTTCGGAGTAACAGGGTTTCGGATGAGGACTCATCTGTTACACGGGCACTTCAATGTTTTTTAAACTTATTTGAACTTCAGCCTATTTTTGCGTTCAGTACGCATCATTCAAAGCGACGTCATCAATTTCCAACACGTTCTGACATCATTTGCTGTTTTTCAGTCATTTACCGATATATTTAGAGAGCTAAATGACGGTGAAATTGAAAATCACTACAAAATGAACTCTGAAAATGTTGGAAATTGGCATGGTAACATCATTTCGCCCACATAGCATGTGCAAAAGAGTAGAGAGGGTCACAGCGAAAACTGGACGCACCTCGTGTACAAACTGGACAATCTCTTTAGGAGTATCAGGGTTTCGGACGAGAACTCATCTGTTACACGGGCACTTCAATGTTTTTAAACTTATTTGAACTTCAGCCTATTTTTGCGTTCAGTATGCATCATTCAAAGCGACGTCATCAATTTCCAACACGTTCTGTCATCATTTGCTGTTTTTCAGTCATTTACCGATTTGGTTAGAGAGCTAAATGACGGTGAAATTGAAAATCACTACAAAATGAACTCTGAAAATGTTGGAACTTGGCATGGTATCATCATTTCGCCCGCATAGCATGTGCAATCGAGTAGAGAGGGTCACGGCGAAAACTGGACGCACCTCGTGTACAAACTGGACAATCTCTTTCGGAGTATCAGTGTTTCGGACGAGAACTCATCTTTTACACGGGCACTTCAATGTTTTTTAAATTTATTTGAACTCCAGCCTATTTTTGCGTTCAGTATGCATCATTCAAAGCGACGTCATCAATTTCCAACACGTTCTGACATCATTTGATGTTTTTCAGTCATTTACCGATTTGTTTAGGGAGCTAAATGACGGTGTAATTGAAAATCACTACAAAATGAACTCTGAAAATGTTGGAACTTGGCATGGTATCATCATTTCACCCGCATATCATGTGCAAAAGAGTAGAGAGGGTCACGGCGAAAACTGGACGCACCTCGTGTACATACTGGACAATCTCTTTCGGAGTATCAGTGTTTCGGACGGGAACTCATCTGTTACACGGGCACTTGAATGTTTTTTAAATTTATTTGAACTCCAGCCTATTTTTGCGTTCAGTATGAATCATTCAAAGCGACGTCATAAATTTCCAACACGTTCAGAC
Organism: Aegilops tauschii subsp. strangulata; assembly: GCF_002575655.3. Taxonomy (NCBI): domain Eukaryota; kingdom Viridiplantae; phylum Streptophyta; class Magnoliopsida; order Poales; family Poaceae; genus Aegilops; species Aegilops tauschii. The sequence continues at coordinate 578,174,994 of NC_053039.3, read as the reverse complement.
ATCATTTTCTGTTTTTCAGTCATTTACCGATTTGTTTAGGGAGCTAAATGACGGTGAAATTGAAAATCACTACAAAATGAACTCTGAAAATGTTGAACTTGGCATGGTATCATCATTTCGCCCGCATAGCATGTGCAAAAGAGTAGAGAGTGTCACGGCGAAAACTGGACGCACCTCGTGTACAAACTGGACAATCTCTTTCGGAGTATCAGGGTTTCGGACGAGAACTCATCTGTTACACGGGCACTTCAATGTTTTTTAAACTTATTTGAACTCCAGCCTATTTTTGCGTTCAGTATGCATCATTCAAAGCGACGTCATCAATTTCCAACATGTTCTGACATCATTTGCTGTTTTTCAGTCATTTACCGATTTGTTTAGGGAGCTAAATGACGGTGAAATTGAAAATCACTACAAAATGAACTCTGAAAATGTTGGAACTTGGCATGGTATCATCATTTCGCCCGCATAGCATGTGCAAAAGAATAGAGAGGGTCACGGCGAAAACTGGACGCACCTCGTGTACAAACTGGACAATCTCTTTCGGAGTATCAGGGTTTCGGACGAGAACTCATTTGTTACACGGGCACATCAATGTTTTTTAAACTTATTTGATCTCCAGCCTTTTTTGCGTTCAGTATGCATCATTCAAAGCGACGTCATCAATTTCCAACACGTTCTGACATCATTTGCTGTTTTTCAGTCATTTACTGATTTGTTTAGGGAGCTAAGTGATGGTGAAATTGAAAATCACTACAAAATGAACTCTGAAAATGTTGGAACTTGGCATGGTATCATCATTTCGCCCGCATAGCATGTGCAAAAGAGTAGAGAGGGTCACGGCGAAAACTGGACGCACCTCGTGTACAAACTGGACAATCTCTTTCGGAGTATCAGGGTTTCGGACGAGAACTCATCTGTTACACGGGCACTTCAATATTTTTTAAATTTATTTGAACTCCAGCCTATTTTTGCATTCAATATGCATCATTCAGAGCGACGTCATCAATTTCCAACACGTTCTGACATCATTTGTTGTTTTTCAGTCATTTACCGATTTGTTTAGGGAGCTAAATGACGGTGAAATTGAAAATCACTACAAAATGAACTCTGAAAATGTTGGAACTTGGCATGATAACATCATTTCGCCCGCATAGCATGTGCAAAAGAGTAGAGAGGGTCACGGCGAAAACTGGACGCACCTCGTGTACAAACTGGACAATCTCTTTCGGAGTATCCGGGTTTCGGACGAGAACTCATCTTTTACACGTGCACTTCAATGTTTTTTAAACTGATTTGAACTCCAGCCTATTTTTGCGTTCAGTATGCATCATTCAAAGCGACGTCATCAATTTCCAACACGTTCTGACATCATTTGATGTTTTTCAGTCATTTACCGATATATTTAGAGAGCTAAATGACGGTGAAATTGAAAATCACTACAAAATGAACTCTGAAAATGTTGGAAATTGGCATGGTAACATCATTTCGCCCACATAGCATGTGCAAAAGAGTAGAGAGGGTCACGGCGAAAACTGGACGCACCTCGTGTACAAACTGGACAATCTCTTTAGGAGTATCAGGGTTTCGGACGAGAACTCATCTGTTACACGGGCACTTCAATGTTTTTAAACTTATTTGAACTTCAGCCTATTTTTGCGTTCAGTATGCATCATTCAAAGCGACGTCATCAATTTCCAACACGTTCTGTCATCATTTGCTGTTTTTCAGTCATTTACCGATTTGGTTAGAGAGCTAAATGACGGTGAAATTGAAAATCACTACAAAATGAACTCTGAAAATGTTGGAACTTGGCATGGTATCATCATTTCGCCCGCATAGCATGTGCAATAGAGTAGAGAGGGTCACGGCGAAAACTGGACGCACCTCGTGTACAAACTGGACAATCTCTTTCGGAGTATCAGGGTTTCGGACGAGAACTCATCTGTTACACGGGCACTTCAAAGTTTTTTAAACTTATTTGAACTCCAGCCTATTTTTGCGTTCAGTATGCATCATTCAAAGCGACGTCATCAATTTCCAACACGTTCTGACATCATTTGCTGTTTTTCAGTCATTTATCGATTTGTTTAGGGAGCTAAATGACAGTGAAATTGAAAATCACTACAAACTGAACTCTGAAAATGTTGAAACTTGGCATGGTATCATCATTTCGCCCACATAGCATGTGCAAAAGAGTGGAGAGGGTCACGGCGAAAACTGGACGCACCTCGTGTACAAATTGGAGAATCTCTTTCGGAGTATCAGGGTTTCGGACGAGAACTCATCTGTTACACGGGCACATCAATGTTTTTTAAACTTATTTGAACTCCAGCCTATTTTTGCATTCAATATGCATCATTCAAAGCGACGTCATCAATTTCCAACACGTTCTGACATCATTTGTTGTTTTTCAGTCATTTACCGATTTGTTTAGGGAGCTAAATGACGGTGAAATTGAAAATCACTACAAAATGAACTCTGAAAATGTTGGAACTTGGCATGGTATCATCATTTCGCCCGCCTAGCATGTGCAAAAGAGTAGAGAGGGTCACGGCGAAAACTGGACGCACCTCGTGTACAAACTGGACAATCTCTTTCGGAGTAACAGGGTTTCGGACGAGAACTCATCTGTTACACGGGCACTTCAATGTTTTTTAAACTTATTTGAACTTCAGCCTATTTTTGCGTTCAGTACGCATCATTCAAAGCGACGTCATCAATTTCCAACACGTTCTGACATCATTGGCTGTTTTTCAGTCATTTACCGATATGTTTAGAGAGCTAAATGACGGTGAAATTGAAAATCACTACAAAATGAACTCTGAAAATGTTGGAACTTGGCATGGTAACATCATTTCGCCCACATAGCATGTGCAAAAGAGTAGAGAGGGTCACGGCGAAAACTGGCGCACCTCGTGTACAAACTGGACAATCTCTTTAGGAGTATCAGGGTTCGGACGAGAACTCATCTGTTACACGGGCACTTCAATGTTTTTAAACTTATTTGAACTTCAGCCTATTTTTGCGTTCAGTATGCATCATTCAAAGCGACGTCATCAATTTCCAACACGTTCTGTCATCATTTTCTGTTTTTCAGTCATTTACCGATTTGGTTAGAGAGGTAAATGACGGTGAAATTGAAAATCACTACAACATGAACTCTGAAAATGTTGGAACTTGGCATGGTATCATCATTTCGCCCGCATAGCATGTGCAAAAGAATAGAGAGGGTCACGGCGAAAACTGGACGCACCTCGTTTACAAACTGGACAATCTCTTTCGGAGTATCAGGGTTTCGGACGAGAACTCATTTGTTACACGGGCACATCAATGTTTTTTAAACTTATTTGATCTCCAGCCTTTTTTTGCGTTCAGTATGCATCATTCAAAGCGACGTCATCAATTTCCAACACGTTCTGACATCATTTGCTGTTTTTCAGTCATTTACTGATTTGTTTAGGGAGCTAAGTGATGGTGAAATTGAAAATCACTACAAAATGAACTCTGAAAATGTTGGAACTTGGCATGGTATCATCATTTCGCCCGCATAGCATGTGCAAAAGAGTAGAGAGGGTCACGGCGAAAACTGGACGCACCTCGTGTACAAACTGGACAATCTCTTTCGGAGTATCAGGGTTTTGGACGAGAACTCATCTGTTACAGGGCACTTCAAAGTTTTTTAAACTTATTTGAACTCCAGCCTATTTTTGCGTTCAGTATGCATCATTCAAAGCGACGTCATCAATTTCCAACACGTTCTGACATCATTTGCTGTTTTTCAGTCATTTACCGATTTGTTTAGGGAGCTAAATGACAGTGAAATTGAAAATCACTACAAAATGAACTCTGAAAATGTTGGAACTTGGCATGGTAACATCATTTCGCCCGCATAGCATGTGCAAAAGAGTAGAGAGGGTCACGGCGAAAACTGGACGCACCTCGTGTACAAACTGGACAATCTCTTTCGGAGTATCAGTGTTTCGGACGAGAACTCATCTGTTACACGGGCACTTCAATATTTTTTAAATTTATTTGAACTCCAGCCTATTTTTGCATTCAATATGCATCATTCAGAGCGACGTCATCAATTTCCAACACGTTCTGACATCATTTGTTGTTTTTCAGTCATTTACCGATTTGTTTAGGGAGCTAAATGACGGTGAAATTGAAAATCACTACAAAATGAACTCTGAAAATGTTGGAACTTGGCATGGTATCATCATTTCGCCCGCCTAGCATGTGCAAAAGAGTAGAGAGGGTCACGGCGAAAACTGGACGCACCTCGTGTACAAACTGGACAATCTCTTTCGGAGTAACAGGGTTTCGGATGAGGACTCATCTGTTACACGGGCACTTCAATGTTTTTTAAACTTATTTGAACTTCAGCCTATTTTTGCGTTCAGTACGCATCATTCAAAGCGACGTCATCAATTTCCAACACGTTCTGACATCATTTGCTGTTTTTCAGTCATTTACCGATATGTTTAGAGAGCTAAATGACGGTGAAATTGAAAATCACTACAAAATGAACTCTGAAAATGTTGGAAATTGGCATGGTAACATCATTTCGCCCACATAGCATGTGCAAAAGAGTAGAGAGGGTCACGGCGAAAACTGGACGCACCTCGTGTACAAACTGGACAATCTCTTTAGGAGTATCAGGGTTTCGGACGAGAACTCATCTGTTACACGGGCACTTCAATGTTTTTTAAACTTATTTGAACTTCAGCCTATTTTTGCGTTCAGTACGCATCATTCAAAGCGACGTCATCAATTTCCAACACGTTCTGACATCATTGGCTGTTTTTCAGTCATTTACCGATATGTTTAGAGAGCTAAATGACGGTGAAATTGAAAATCAATACAAAATGAACTCTGAAAATGTTGGAAATTGGCATGGTAACATCATTTCGCCCACATAGCATGTGCAAAAGAGTAGAGAGGGTCACGGCGAAAACTGGACGCACCTCGTGTCCAAACTGGACAATCTCTTTAGGAGTATCAGGGTTTCGGACGAGAACTCATCTGTTACACGGGCACTTCAATGTTTTTTAAACTTATTTGAACTTCAGCCTATTTTTGCGTTCAGTACGCATCATTCAAAGCGACGTCATCAATTTCCAACACGTTCTGACATCATTGGCTGTTTTTCAGTCATTTACCGATATGTTTAGAGAGCTAAATGACGGTGAAATTGAAAATCACTACAAAATGAACTCTGAAAATGTTGGAACTTGGCATGGTATCATCATTTCGCCCGCCTAGCATGTGCAAAAGAGTAGAGAGGGTCACGGCAAAAACTGGACGCACCTCGTGTACAAACTGGACAATCTCTTTCGGAGTAACAGGGTTTCGGACGAGAACTCATCTGTTACACGGGCACTTCAATGTTTTTTAAACTTATTTGAACTTCAGCCTATTTTTGTGTTCAGTACACATCATTCAAAGCGACGTCATCAATTTCCAACACGTTCTGACATCATTTGCTGTTTTTCAGTCATTTACCGATATGTTTAGAGAGCTAAATGACGGTGAAATTGAAAATCACTACAAAATGAACTCTGAAAATGTTGGAACTTGGCATGGTAACATCATTTCGCCCACATAGCATGTGCAAAAGAGTAGAGAGGGTCACGGCGAAAACTGGCGCACCTCGTGTACAAACTGGACAATCTCTTTAGGAGTATCAGGGTTCGGACGAGAACTCATCTGTTACACGGGCACTTCAATGTTTTTAAACTTATTTGAACTTCAGCCTATTTTTGCGTTCAGTATGCATCATTCAAAGCGACGTCATCAATTTCCAACACGTTCTGTCATCATTTTCTGTTTTTCAGTCATTTACCGATTTGGTTAGAGAGGTAAATGACGGTGAAATTGAAAATCACTACAACATGAACTCTGAAAATGTTGGAACTTGGCATGGTATCATCATTTCGCCCGCATAGCATGTGCAAAAGAATAGAGAGGGTCACGGCGAAAACTGGACGCACCTCGTTTACAAACTGGACAATCTCTTTCGGAGTATCAGGGTTTCGGACGAGAACTCATCTGTTACAGGGCACTTCAAAGTTTTTTAAACTTATTTGAACTCCAGCCTATTTTTGCGTTCAGTATGCATCATTCAAAGCGACGTCATCAATTTCCAACACGTTCTGACATCATTTGCTGTTTTTCAGTCATTTACCGATTTGTTTAGGGAGCTAAATGACGGTGAAATTGAAAATCACTACAAAATGAACTCTGAAAATGTTGGAACTTGGCATGGTAACATCATTTCGCCCGCATAGCATGTGCAAAAGAGTAGAGAGGGTCACGGCGAAAACTGGACGCACCTCGTGTACAAACTGGACAATCTCTTTCGGAGTATCAGTGTTTCGGACGAGAACTCATCTGTTACACGGGCACTTCAATATTTTTTAAATTTATTTGAACTCCAGCCTATTTTTGCATTCAATATGCATCATTCAGAGCGACGTCATAAATTTCCAACACGTTCAGACATCATTTTCTGTTTTTCAGTCATTTACCGATTTGTTTAGGGAGCTAAATGACGGTGAATTTGAAAATCACTACAAAATGAACTCTGAAAATGTTGGAACTTGGCATGGTATCATCATTTCGCCCGCATAGCATGTGCAAAAGAGTAGAGAGTGTCACGGCGAAAACTGGACGCACCTCGTGTACAAACTGGACAATCTCTTTCGGAGTATCAGGGTTTCGGACGAGAACTCATCTGTCACACAGGCACATCAATGTTTTTTAAACTTATTTGAACTTCAGCCTATTTTTGCGTTCAGTACGCATCATTCAAAGCGACGTCATCAATTTCCAACACGTTCTGACATCATTGGCTGTTTTTCAGTCATTTACCGATATGTTTAGAGAGCTAAATGACGGTGAAATTGAAAATCACTACAAAATGAACTCTGAAAATGTTGGAACTTGGCATGGTAACATCATTTCGCCCACATAGCATGTGCAAAAGAGTAGAGAGGGTCACGGCGAAAACTGGCGCACCTCGTGTACAAACTGGACAATCTCTTTAGGAGTATCAGGGTTCGGACGAGAACTCATCTGTTACACGGGCACTTCAATGTTTTTAAACTTATTTGAACTTCAGCCTATTTTTGCGTTCAGTATGCATCATTCAAAGCGACGTCATCAATTTCCAACACGTTCTGTCATCATTTTCTGTTTTTCAGTCATTTACCGATTTGGTTAGAGAGGTAAATGACGGTGAAATTGAAAATCACTACAACATGAACTCTGAAAATGTTGGAACTTGGCATGGTATCATCATTTCGCCCGCATAGCATGTGCAAAAGAATAGAGAGGGTCACGGCGAAAACTGGACGCACCTCGTTTACAAACTGGACAATCTCTTTCGGAGTATCAGTGTTTCGGACGGGAACTCATCTGTTACACGGGCACTTGAATGTATTTTAAATTTATTTGAACTCCAGCCTATTTTTGCGTTCAGTATGAATCATTCAAAGCGACGTCATAAATTTCCAACACGTTCAGACATCATTTTCTGTTTTTCAGTCATTTACCGATTTGTTTAGGGAGCTAAATGACGGTGAAATTGAAAATCACTACAAAATGAACTCTGAAAATGTTGGAACTTGGCATGGTATCATCATTTCGCCCGCATAGCATGTGCAAAAGAGTAGAGAGTGTCACGGCGAAAACTGGACGCACCTCGTGTACAAACTGGACAATCTCTTTCGGAGTATCAGGGTTTCGGACGAGAACTCATCTGTCACACAGGCACATCAATGTTTTTTAAACTTATTTGAACTCCAGCCTATTTTTGCGTTCGGTAAGCATCATTCGAAGCGACGTCATCAATTTCCAACACGTTCTGACATCAGTTGCTGTTTTTCAGTCATTTACCGATTTGTTTAGAGAGCTAAATGACGGTGAAATTGAAAATCACTACAAAATGAAATCTGAAAATGTTGAAACTTGGCATGGTATCATCATTTCGCCCACATAGCATGTGCAAAAGAGTAGAGAGGGTCACGGCGAAAACTGGACGCACCTCGTGTACAAATTGGAGAATCTCTTTCGGAGTATCAGGGTTTCGGACGAGAACTCATCTGTTACACGGGCACATCAATGTTTTTTAAACTTATTTGAACTCCAGCCTATTTTTGCATTCAATATGCATCATTCAAAGCGACGTCATCAATTTCCAACACGTTCTGACATCATTTGTTGTTTTTCAGTCATTTACCGATTTATTTAGGGAGCTAAATGACAGTGAAATTGAAAATCACTACAAAATGAACTCTGAAAATGTTGGAACTTGGCATGGTATCATCATTTCGCCCGCCTAGCATGTGCAAAAGAGTAGAGAGGGTCACGGCAAAAACTGGACGCACCTCGTGTACAAACTGGACAATCTCTTTCGGAGTAACAGGGTTTCGGACGAGAACTCATCTGTTACACGGGCACTTCAATGTTTTTTAAACTTATTTGAACTTCAGCCTATTTTTGCGTTCAGTACGCATCATTCAAAGCAACGTCATCAATTTCCAACACGTTCTGACATCATTTGCTGTTTTTCAGTCATTTACCGATATGTTTAGAGAGCTAAATGACGGTGAAATTGAAAATCACTACAAAATGAACTCTGAAAATGTTGGAACTTGGCATGGTAACATCATTTCGCCCACATAGCATGTGCAAAAGAGTAGAGAGGGTCACGGCGAAAACTGGACGCACCTCGTGTACAAACTGGACAATCTCTTTAGGAGTATCAGGGTTTCGAACGAGAACTCATCTGTTACACGGGCACTTCAATGTTTTTAAACTTATTTGAACTTCAGCCTATTTTTGCGTTCAGTATGCATCATTCAAAGCGATGTCATCAATTTCCAACACGTTCTGTCATCATTTGCTGTTTTTCAGTCATTTACCGATTTGGTTAGAGAGGTAAATGACGGTGAAATTGAAAATCACTACAAAATGAACTCTGAAAATGTTGGAACTTGGCATGGTATCATCATTTCGCCCGCATAGCATGTGCAAAAGAGTAGAGAGGGTCACGGCGAAAACTGGACGCACCTCGTGTACAAACTGGACAATCTCTTTCGGACTATCAGTGTTTCGGACGAGAACTCATCTGTTACACAGGCACTTCAATGTTTTTAAAATTTATTTGAACTCCAGCCTATTTTTGCGTTCAGTATGCATCATTCAAAGCGACGTCATCAATTTCCAACACGTTCTGACATCATTTGCTTTTTTTCAGTCATTTACCGATTTGTTTAGGGAGCTAAATGACGGTGAAATTGAAAATCACTACAAAATGAACTCTGAAAATGTTGGAACTTGGCATGGTATCATCATTTCGCCCGCATAGCATGTGCAAAAGAGTAGAGAGTGTCACGGCAAAAACTGGACGCACCTCGCGTACAAACTGGACAATCTCTTTCGGAGTATCAGGGTTTCGGACGAGAACTCATCTGTTACACGGGCACTTCAATGTTTTTTAAACTTATTTGAACTCCAGCCTATTTTTGCGTTCAGTATGCATCATTCAAAGCGACGTCATCAATTTACAACATGTTCTGACATCATTTGCTGTTTTTCAGTCATTTACCGATTTGTTTAGGGAGCTAAATGACGGTGAAATTTAAAATCACTACAAAATGAACTCTGAAAATGTTGGAACTTGGCATGGTATCATCATTTCGCCCGCATAGCATGTGCAAAAGAATAGAGAGGGTCACGGCGAAAACTGGACGCACCTCGTGTACAAACTGGACAATCTCTTTCGGAGTATCAGGGTTTCGGACGAGAACTCATTTGTTACACGGGCACATCAATGTTTTTTAAACTTATTTGATCTCCAGCCTTTTTTGCGTTCAGTATGCATCATTCAAAGCGACGTCATCAATTTCCAACACGTTCTGACATCATTTGCTGTTTTTCAGTCATTTACTGATTTGTTTAGGGAGCTAAGTGATGGTGAAATTGAAAATCACTACAAAATGAACTCTGAAAATGTTGGAACTTGGCATGGTATCATCATTTCGCCCGCATAGCATGTGCAAAAGAGTAGAGAGGGTCACGGCGAAAACTGGACGCACCTCGTGTACAAATTGGAGAATCTCTTTCGGACTATCAGGGTTTCGGACGAGAACTCATCTGTTACACGGGCACATCAATGTTTTTTAAACTTATTTGAACTCCAGCCTATTTTTGCATTCAATATGCATCATTCAAAGCGACGTCATCAATTTCCAACACGTTCTGACATCATTTGTTGTTTTTCAGTCATTTACCGATTTGTTTAGGGAGCTAAATGACGGTGAAATTGAAAATCACTACAAAATGAACTCTGAAAATGTTGGAACTTGGCATGGTATCATCATTTCGCCCGCCTAGCATGTGCAAAAGAGTAGAGAGGGTCACGGCAAAAACTGGACGCACCTCGTGTACAAACTGGACAATCTCTTTCGGAGTAACAGGGTTTCGGACGAGAACTCATCTGTTACACGGGCACTTCAATGTTTTTTAAACTTATTTGAACTTCAGCCTATTTTTGTGTTCAGTACACATCATTCAAAGCGACGTCATCAATTTCCAACACGTTCTGACATCATTTGCTGTTTTTCAGTCATTTACCGATATGTTTAGAGAGCTAAATGACGGTGAAATTGAAAATCACTACAAAATGAACTCTGAAAATGTTGGAACTTGGCATGGTAACATCATTTCGCCCACATAGCATGTGCAAAAGAGTAGAGAGGGTCACGGCGAAAACTGGACGCACCTCGTGTACAAACTGGACAATCTCTTTAGGAGTATCAGGGTTTCGAACGAGAACTCATCTGTTACACGGGCACTTCAATGTTTTTAAACTTATTTGAACTTCAGCATATTTTTGCGTTCAGTATGCATCATTCAAAGCGACGTCATCAATTTCCAACACGTTCTGTCATCATTTGCTGTTTTTCAGTCATTTACCGATTTGGTTAGAGAGGTAAATGACGGTGAAATTGAAAATCACTACAAAATGAACTCTGAAAATGTTGGAACTTGGCATGGTATCATCATTTCGCCCGCATAGCATGTGCAAAAGAGTAGAGAGGGTCACGGCGAAAACTGGACGCACCTCGTGTACAAACTGGACAATCTCTTTCGGAGTATCAGTGTTTCGGACGAGAACTCATCTGTTACACAGGCACTTCAATGTTTTTAAAATTTATTTGAACTCCAGCCTATTTTTGCGTTCAGTATGCATCATTCAAAGTGACGTCATCAATTTCCAACACGTTCTGACATCATTTGCTTTTTTTCAGTCATTTACCGATTTGTTTAGGGAGCTAAATGACGGTGAAATTGAAAATCACTACAAAATGAACTCTGAAAATGTTGGAACTTGGCATGGTATCATCATTTCGCCCGCATAGCATGTGCAAAAGAGTAGAGAGTGTCACGGCAAAAACTGGACGCACCTCGCGTACAAACTGGACAATCTCTTTCGGAGTATCAGGGTTTCGGACGAGAACTCATCTGTTACACGGGCACTTCAATGTTTTTTAAACTTATTTGAACTCCAGCCTATTTTTGCGTTCAGTATGCATCATTCAAAGCGACGTCATCAATTTACAACATGTTCTGACATCATTTGCTGTTTTTCAATCATTTACCGATTTGTTTAGGGAGCTAAATGACGGTGAAATTGAAAATCACTACAAAATGAACTCTGAAAATGTTGGAACTTGGCATGGTATCATCATTTCGCCCGCATAGCATGTGCAAAAGAATAGAGAGGGTCACGGCGAAAACTGGACGCACCTCGTGTACAAACTGGACAATCTCTTTCGGAGTATCAGGGTTTCGGACGAGAACTCATTTGTTACACGGGCACATCAATGTTTTTTAAACTTATTTGATCTCCAGCCTTTTTTGCGTTCAGTATGCTTCATTCAAAGCGACGTCATCAATTTCCAACACGTTCTGACATCATTTGCTGTTTTTCAGTCATTTACTTATATGTTTAGGGAGCTAAGTGATGGTGAAATTGAAAATCACTACAAAATGAACTCTGAAAATGTTGGAACTTGGCATGGTATCATCATTTCGCCCGCATAGCATGTGCAAAAGAGTAGAGAGGGTCACGGCGAAAACTGGACGCACCTCGTGTACAAACTGGACAATCTCTTTCGGAGTATCAGGGTTTCGGACGAGAACTCATCTGTTACACGGGCACTTCAAAGTTTTTTAAACTTATTTGAACTCCAGCCTATTTTTGCGTTCAGTATGCATCATTCAAAGCGACGTCATCAATTTCCAACACGTTCTGACATGATTTGCTGTTTTTCAGTCATTTACCGATTTGTTTAGGGAGCTAAATGACCGTGAAATTGAAAATCACTACAAAATGAACTCTGAAAATGTTGGAACTTGGCATGATAACATCATTTCGCCCGCATAGCATGTGCAAAAGAGTAGAGAGGGTCACGGCGAAAACTGGACGCACCTCGTGTACAAACTAGACAATCTCTTTCGGAGTATCCGGGTTTCGGACGAGAACTCATCTTTTACACGGGCACTTCAATGTTTTTTAAACTGATTTGAACTCCAGCCTATTTTTGCGTTCAGTATGCATCATTCAAAGCGACGTCATCAATTTCCAACACGTTCTGACATCATTTGATGTTTTTCAGTCATTTACCGATTTGTTTAGGGAGCTAAATGACGGTGTAATTGAAAATCACTACAAAATGAACTCTGAAAATGTTGGAACTTGGCATGGTATCATCATTTCACCCGCATATCATGTGCAAAAGAGTAGAGAGGGTCACGGCGAAAACTGGACGCACCTCGTGTACATACTGGACAATCTCTTTCGGAGTATCAGTGTTTCGGACGGGAACTCATCTGTTACACGGGCACTTGAATGTTTTTTAAATTTATTTGAACTCCAGCCTATTTTTGCGTTCAGTATGAATCATTCAAAGCGACGTCATAAATTTCCAACACGTTCAGACATCATTTTCTGTTTTTCAGTCATTTACCGATTTGTTTAGGGAGCTAAATGACGGTGAAATTGAAAATCACTACAAAATGAACTCTGAAAATGTTGGAACTTGGCATGGTATCATCATTTCGCCCGCATAGCATGTGCAAAAGAGTAGAGAGTGTCACGGCGAAAACTGGACGCACCTCGTGTACAAACTGGACAATCTCTTTCGGAGTATCAGGGTTTCGGACGAGAACTCATCTGTCACACAGGCACATCAATGTTTTTTAAACTTATTTGAACTCCAGCCTATTTTTGCGTTCGGTATGCATCATTCGAAGCGACGTCATCAATTTCCAACACGTTCTGACATCATTTGCTGTTTTTCAGTCATTTACCGATTTGTTTAGAGAGCTAAATGACGGTGAAATTGAAAATCACTACAAAATGAAATCTGAAAATGTTGAAACTTGGCATGGTATCATCATTTCGCCCACATAGCATGTGCAAAAGAGTAGAGAGGGTCACGGCGAAAACTGGACGCACCTCGTGTACAAATTGGAGAATCTCTTTCGGAGTATCAGGGTTTCGGACGAGAACTCATCTGTTACACGGGCACATCAATGTTTTTTAAACTTATTTGAACTCCAGCCTATTTTTGCATTCAATATGCATCATTCAAAGCGACGTCATCAATTTCCAACATGTTCTGACATCATTTGTTGTTTTTCAGTCATTTACCGATTTGTTTAGGGAGCTAAATGACGGTGAAATTGAAAATCACTACAAAATGAACTCTGAAAATGTTGCAACTTGGCATGGTAGCATCATTTCGCCCGCCTAGCATGTGCAAAAGAGTAGAGAGGGTCACGGCAAAAACTGGACGCACCTCGTGTACAAACTGGACAATCTCTTTCGGAGTAACAGGGTTTCGGACGAGAACTCATCTGTTACACGGGCACTTCAATGTTTTTTAAACTTATTTGAACTTCAGCCTATTTTTGCGTTCAGTACGCATCATTCAAAGCGACGTCATCAATTTCCAACACGTTCTGACATCATTTGCTGTTTTTCAGTCATTTACCGATATGTTTAGAGAGCTAAATGACGGTGAAATTGAAAATCACTACAAAATGAACTCTGAAAATGTTGGAACTTGGCATGGTAACATCATTTCGCCCACATAGCATGTGCAAAAGAGTAGAGAGGGTCACGGCGAAAACTGGACGCACCTCGTGTACAAACTGGACAATCTCTTTAGGAGTATCAGGGTTTCGAACGAGAACTCATCTGTTACACGGGCACTTCAATGTTTTTAAACTTATTTGAACTACAGCCTATTTTTGCGTTCAGTATGCATCATTCAAAGCGACGTCATCAATTTCCAACACGTTCTGTCATCATTTGCTGTTTTTCAGTCATTTACCGATTTGGTTAGAGAGGTAAATGACGGTGAAATTGAAAATCACTACAAAATGAACTCTGAAAATGTTGGAACTTGGCATGGTATCATCATTTCGCCCGCATAGCATGTGCAAAAGAGTAGAGAGTGTCACGGCAAAAACTGGACGCACCTCGTGTACAAACTGGACAATCTCTTTCGGAGTATCAGGGTTTCGGACGAGAACTCATCTGTTACACGGGCACTTCAATGTTTTTTAAACTTATTTGAACTCCAGCCTATTTTTGCGTTCAGTATGCATCATTCAAAGCAACGTCATCAATTTCCAACATGTTCTGACATCATTTGCTGTTTTTCAGTCATTTACCGATTTGTTTAGGGAGCTAAATGACGGTGAAATTGAAAATCACTACAAAATGAACTCTGAAAATGTTGGAACTTGGCATGGTATCATCATTTCGCCCGCATAGCATGTGCAAAAGAGTAGAGAGGGTCACGGCGAAAACTGGACGCACCTCGTGTACAAACTGGACAATCTCTTTCGGAGTATCAGGGTTTCGGACGAGAACTCATCTGTTACACGGGCACTTCAAAGTTTTTTAAACTTATTTGAACTCCAGCCTATTTTTGCGTTCAGTATGCATCATTCAAAGCGACGTCATCAATTTCCAACACGTTCTGACATGATTTGCTGTTTTTCAGTCATTTACCGATTTGTTTAGGGAGCTAAATGACAGTGAAATTGAAAATCACTACAAAATGAACTCTGAAAATGTTGGAACTTGGCATGATAACATCATTTCGCCCGCATAGCATGTGCAAAAGAGTAGAGAGGGTCACGGCGAAAACTGGACGCACCTCGTGTACAAACTGGACAATCTCTTTCGGAGTATCCGGGTTTCGGACGAGAACTCATCTTTTACACGGGCACTTCAATGTTTTTTAAACTGATTTGAACTCCAGCCTATTTTTGCGTTCAGTATGCATCATTCAAAGCGACGTCATCAATTTCCAACACGTTCTGACATCATTTGATGTTTTTCAGTCATTTACAGATTTGTTTAGGGAGCTAAATGACGGTGTAATTGAAAATCACTACAAAATGAACTCTGAAAATGTTGGAACTTGGCATGGTATCATCATTTCACCCGCATATCATGTGCAAAAGAGTAGAGAGGGTCACGGCGAAAACTGGACGCACCTCGTGTACATACTGGACAATCTCTTTCGGAGTATCAGTGTTTCGGACGGGAACTCATCTGTTACACGGGCACTTGAATGTTTTTTAAATTTATTTGAACTCCAGCCTATTTTTGCGTTCAGTATGAATCATTCAAAGCGACGTCATAAATTTCCAACACGTTCAGACATCATTTTCTGTTTTTCAGTCATTTACCGATTTGTTTAGGGAGCTAAATGACGGTGAAATTGAAAATCACTACAAAATGAACTCTGAAAATGTTGGAACTTGGCATGGTATCATCATTTCGCCCGCATAGCATGTGCAAAAGAGTAGAGAGTGTCACGGCGAAAACTGGACGCACCTCGTGTACAAACTGGACAATCTCTTTCGGAGTATCAGGGTTTCGGACGAGAACTCATCTGTCACACAGGCACATCAAAGTTTTTTAAACTTATTTGAACTCCAGCCTATTTTTGCGTTCGGTATCCATCATTCGAAGCGACGTCATCAATTTCCAACACGTTCTGACATCATTTGCTGTTTTTCAGTCATTTACCGATTTGTTTAGAGAGCTAAATGACGGTGAAATTGAAAATCACTACAAAATGAAATCTGAAAATGTTGAAACTTGGCATGGTATCATCATTTCGCCCACATAGCATGTGCAAAAGAGTAGAGAGGGTCACGGCGAAAACTGGACGCACCTCGTGTACAAATTGGAGAATCTCTTTCGGAGTATCAGGGTTTCGGACGAGAACTTATCTGTTACACGGGCACATCAATGTTTTTTAAACTTATTTGAACTCCAGCCTATTTTTGCATTCAATATGCATCATTCAAAGCGACGTCATCAATTTCCAACATGTTCTGACATCATTTGTTGTTTTTCAGTCATTTACCGATTTGTTTAGGGAGCTAAATGACGGTGAAATTGAAAATCACTACAAAATGAACTCTGAAAATGTTGCAACTTGGCATGGTATCATCATTTCGCCCGCCTAGCATGTGCAAAAGAGTAGAGAGGGTCACGGCAAAAACTGGACGCACCTCATGTACAAACTGGACAATCTCTTTCGGAGTAACAGGGTTTCGGACGAGAACTCATCTGTTACACGGGCACTTCAATGTTTTTTAAACTTATTTGAACTTCAGCCTATTTTTGCGTTCAGTACGCATCATTCAAAGCGACGTCATCAATTTCCAACACGTTCTGACATCATTTGCTGTTTTTCAGTCATTTACCGATATGTTTAGAGAGCTAAATGACGGTGAAATTGAAAATCACTACAAAATGAACTCTGAAAATGTTGGAACTTGGCATGGTAACATCATTTCGCCCACATAGCATGTGCAAAAGAGTAGAGAGGGTCACGGCGAAAACTGGACGCACCTCGTGTACAAACTGGACAATCTCTTTAGGAGTATCAGGGTTTCGAACGAGAACTCATCTGTTACACGGGCACTTCAATGTTTTTAAACTTATTTGAACTACAGCCTATTTTTGCGTTCAGTATGCATCATTCAAAGCGACGTCATCAATTTCCAACACGTTCTGTCATCATTTGCTGTTTTTCAGTCATTTACCGATTTGGTTAGAGAGGTAAATGACGGTGAAATTGAAAATCACTACAAAATGAACTCTGAAAATGTTGGAACTTGGCATGGTATCATCATTTCGCCCGCATAGCATGTGCAAAAGAGTAGAGAGGGTCACGGCGAAAACTGGACGCACCTCGTGTACAAACTGGACAATCTCTTTCGGAGTATCAGTGTTTCGGACGAGAACTCATCTGTTACACAGGCACTTCAATGTTTTTTAAATTTATTTGAACTCCAGCCTATTTTTGCGTTCAGTATGCATCATTCAAAGCGACGTCATCAATTTCCAACACGTCTGACATCATTTGCTTTTTTTCAGTCATTTACCGATTTGTTTAGGGAGCTAAATGACGGTGAAATTGAAAATCACTACAAAATGAACTCTGAAAATGTTGGAACTTGGCATGGTATCATCATTTCGCCCGCATAGCATGTGCAAAAGAGTAGAGAGTGTCACGGCAAAAACTGGACGCACCTCGTGTACAAACTGGACAATCTCTTTCGGAGTATCAGGGTTTCGGACGAGAACTCATCTGTTACACGGGCACTTCAATGTTTTTTAAACTTATTTGAACTCCAGCCTATTTTTGCGTTCAGTATGCATCATTCAAAGCAACGTCATCAATTTCCAACATGTTCTGACATCATTTGCTGTTTTTCAGTCATTTACCGATTTGTTTAGGGAGCTAAATGACGGTGAAATTGAAAATCACTACAAAATGAACTCTGAAAATGTTGGAACTTGGCATGGTATCATCATTTCGCCCGCATAGCATGTGCAAAAGAGTAGAGAGGGTCACGGCGAAAACTGGACGCACCTCGTGTACAAACTGGACAATCTCTTTCGGAGTATCAGGGTTTCGGACGAGAACTCATCTGTTACACGGGCACTTCAAAGTTTTTTAAACTTATTTGAACTCCAGCCTATTTTTGCGTTCAGTATGCATCATTCAAAGCGACGTCATCAATTTCCAACACGTTCTGACATCATTTGATGTTTTTCAGTCATTTACAGATTTGTTTAGGGAGCTAAATGACGGTGTAATTGAAAATCACTACAAAATGAACTCTGAAAATGTTGGAACTTGGCATGGTATCATCATTTCACCCGCATATCATGTGCAAAAGAGTAGAGAGGGTCACGGCGAAAACTGGACGCACCTCGTGTACATACTGGACAATCTCTTTCGGAGTATCAGTGTTTCGGACGGGAACTCATCTGTTACACGGGCACTTGAATGTTTTTTAAATTTATTTGAACTCCAGCCTATTTTTGCGTTCAGTATGAATCATTCAAAGCGACGTCATAAATTTCCAACACGTTCAGACATCATTTTCTGTTTTTCAGTCATTTACCGATTTGTTTAGGGAGCTAAATGACGGTGAAATTGAAAATCACTACAAAATGAACTCTGAAAATGTTGGAACTTGGCATGGTATCATCATTTCGCCCGCATAGCATGTGCAAAAGAGTAGAGAGTGTCACGGCGAAAACTGGACGCACCTCGTGTACAAACTGGACAATCTCTTTCGGAGTATCAGGGTTTCGGACGAGAACTCATCTGTCACACAGGCACATCAAAGTTTTTTAAACTTATTTGAACTCCAGCCTATTTTTGCGTTCGGTATCCATCATTCGAAGCGACGTCATCAATTTCCAACACGTTCTGACATCATTTGCTGTTTTTCAGTCATTTACCGATTTGTTTAGAGAGCTAAATGACGGTGAAATTGAAAATCACTACAAAATGAAATCTGAAAATGTTGAAACTTGGCATGGTATCATCATTTCGCCCACATAGCATGTGCAAAAGAGTAGAGAGGGTCACGGCGAAAACTGGACGCACCTCGTGTACAAATTGGAGAATCTCTTTCGGAGTATCAGGGTTTCGGACGAGAACTTATCTGTTACACGGGCACATCAATGTTTTTTAAACTTATTTGAACTCCAGCCTATTTTTGCATTCAATATGCATCATTCAAAGCGACGTCATCAATTTCCAACATGTTCTGACATCATTTGTTGTTTTTCAGTCATTTACCGATTTGTTTAGGGAGCTAAATGACGGTGAAATTGAAAATCACTACAAAATGAACTCTGAAAATGTTGCAACTTGGCATGGTATCATCATTTCGCCCGCCTAGCATGTGCAAAAGAGTAGAGAGGGTCACGGCAAAAACTGGACGCACCTCGTGTACAAACTGGACAATCTCTTTCGGAGTAACAGGGTTTCGGACGAGAACTCATCTGTTACACGGGCACTTCAATGTTTTTTAAACTTATTTGAACTTCAGCCTATTTTTGCGTTCAGTACGCATCATTCAAAGCGACGTCATCAATTTCCAACACGTTCTGACATCATTTGCTGTTTTTCAGTCATTTACCGATATGTTTAGAGAGCTAAATGACGGTGAAATTGAAAATCACTACAAAATGAACTCTGAAAATGTTGGAACTTGGCATGGTAACATCATTTCGCCCACATAGCATGTGCAAAAGAGTAGAGAGGGTCACGGCGAAAACTGGACGCACCTCGTGTACAAACTGGACAATCTCTTTAGGAGTATCAGGGTTTCGAACGAGAACTCATCTGTTACACGGGCACTTCAATGTTTTTAAACTTATTTGAACTACAGCCTATTTTTGCGTTCAGTATGCATCATTCAAAGCGACGTCATCAATTTCCAACACGTTCTGTCATCATTTGCTGTTTTTCAGTCATTTACCGATTTGGTTAGAGAGGTAAATGACGGTGAAATTGAAAATCACTACAAAATGAACTCTGAAAATGTTGGAACTTGGCATGGTATCATCATTTCGCCCGCATAGCATGTGCAAAAGAGTAGAGAGGGTCACGGCGAAAACTGGACGCACCTCGTGTACAAACTGGACAATCTCTTTCGGAGTATCAGTGTTTCGGACGAGAACTCATCTGTTACACAGGCACTTCAATGTTTTTTAAATTT
Source organism: Aegilops tauschii subsp. strangulata (assembly GCF_002575655.3). Lineage (NCBI taxonomy): Eukaryota > Viridiplantae > Streptophyta > Magnoliopsida > Poales > Poaceae > Aegilops > Aegilops tauschii. Next base: position 578,154,855 of record NC_053039.3, on the reverse strand, counting down.
ATTTGAACTCCAGCCTATTTTTGCGTTCAGTATGCATCATTCAAAGCGACGTCATCAATTTCCAACACGTCTGACATCATTTGCTTTTTTTCAGTCATTTACCGATTTGTTTAGGGAGCTAAATGACGGTGAAATTGAAAATCACTACAAAATGAACTCTGAAAATGTTGGAACTTGGCATGGTATCATCATTTCGCCCGCATAGCATGTGCAAAAGAGTAGAGAGTGTCACGGCAAAAACTGGACGCACCTCGTGTACAAACTGGACAATCTCTTTCGGAGTATCAGGGTTTCGGACGAGAACTCATCTGTTACACGGGCACTTCAATGTTTTTTAAACTTATTTGAACTCCAGCCTATTTTTGCGTTCAGTATGCATCATTCAAAGCAACGTCATCAATTTCCAACATGTTCTGACATCATTTGCTGTTTTTCAGTCATTTACCGATTTGTTTAGGGAGCTAAATGACGGTGAAATTGAAAATCACTACAAAATGAACTCTGAAAATGTTGGAACTTGGCATGGTATCATCATTTCGCCCGCATAGCATGTGCAAAAGAGTAGAGAGGGTCACGGCGAAAACTGGACGCACCTCGTGTACAAACTGGACAATCTCTTTCGGAGTATCAGGGTTTCGGACGAGAACTCATCTGTTACACGGGCACTTCAAAGTTTTTTAAACTTATTTGAACTCCAGCCTATTTTTGCGTTCAGTATGCATCATTCAAAGCGACGTCATCAATTTCCAACACGTTCTGACATGATTTGCTGTTTTTCAGTCATTTACCGATTTGTTTAGGGAGCTAAATGACAGTGAAATTGAAAATCACTACAAAATGAACTCTGAAAATGTTGGAACTTGGCATGATAACATCATTTCGCCCGCATAGCATGTGCAAAAGAGTAGAGAGGGTCACGGCGAAAACTGGACGCACCTCGTGTACAAACTGGACAATCTCTTTCGGAGTATCCGGGTTTCGGACGAGAACTCATCTTTTACACGGGCACTTCAATGTTTTTTAAACTGATTTGAACTCCAGCCTATTTTTGCGTTCAGTATGCATCATTCAAAGCGACGTCATCAATTTCCAACACGTTCTGACATCATTTGATGTTTTTCAGTCATTTACAGATTTGTTTAGGGAGCTAAATGACGGTGTAATTGAAAATCACTACAAAATGAACTCTGAAAATGTTGGAACTTGGCATGGTATCATCATTTCACCCGCATATCATGTGCAAAAGAGTAGAGAGGGTCACGGCGAAAACTGGACGCACCTCGTGTACATACTGGACAATCTCTTTCGGAGTATCAGTGTTTCGGACGGGAACTCATCTGTTACACGGGCACTTGAATGTTTTTTAAATTTATTTGAACTCCAGCCTATTTTTGCGTTCAGTATGAATCATTCAAAGCGACGTCATAAATTTCTAACACGTTCAGACATCATTTTCTGTTTTTCAGTCATTTACCGATTTGTTTAGGGAGCTAAATGACGGTGAAATTGAAAATCACTACAAAATGAACTCTGAAAATGTTGGAACTTGGCATGGTATCATCATTTCGCCCGCATAGCATGTGCAAAAGAGTAGAGAGTGTCACGGCGAAAACTGGACGCACCTCGTGTACAAACTGGACAATCTCTTTCGGAGTATCAGGGTTTCGGACGAGAACTCATCTGTCACACAGGCACATCAATGTTTTTTAAACTTATTTGAACTCCAGCCTATTTTTGCGTTCGGTATGCATCATTCGAAGCGACGTCATCAATTTCCAACACGTTCTGACATCATTTGCTGTTTTTCAGTCATTTACCGATTTGTTTAGAGAGCTAAATGACGGTGAAATTGAAAATCACTACAAAATGAAATCTGAAAATGTTGAAACTTGGCATGGTATCATCATTTCGCCCACATAGCATGTGCAAAAGAGTAGAGAGGGTCACGGCGAAAACTGGACGCACCTCGTGTACAAATTGGAGAATCTCTTTCGGAGTATCAGGGTTTCGGACGAGAACTCATCTGTTACACGGGCACATCAATGTTTTTTAAACTTATTTGAACTCCAGCCTATTTTTGCATTCAATATGCATCATTCAAAGCGACGTCATCAATTTCCAACATGTTCTGACATCATTTGTTGTTTTTCAGTCATTTACCGATTTGTTTAGGGAGCTAAATGACGGTGAAATTGAAAATCACTACAAAATGAACTCTGAAAATGTTGCAACTTGGCATGGTAGCATCATTTCGCCCGCCTAGCATGTGCAAAAGAGTAGAGAGGGTCACGGCAAAAACTGGACGCACCTCGTGTACAAACTGGACAATCTCTTTCGGAGTAACAGGGTTTCGGACGAGAACTCATCTGTTACACGGGCACTTCAATGTTTTTTAAACTTATTTGAACTTCAGCCTATTTTTGCGTTCAGTACGCATCATTCAAAGCGACGTCATCAATTTCCAACACGTTCTGACATCATTTGCTGTTTTTCAGTCATTTACCGATATGTTTAGAGAGCTAAATGACGGTGAAATTGAAAATCACTACAAAATGAACTCTGAAAATGTTGGAACTTGGCATGGTAACATCATTTCGCCCACATAGCATGTGCAAAAGAGTAGAGAGGGTCACGGCGAAAACTGGACGCACCTCGTGTACAAACTGGACAATCTCTTTAGGAGTATCAGGGTTTCGAACGAGAACTCATCTGTTACACGGGCACTTCAATGTTTTTAAACTTATTTGAACTACAGCCTATTTTTGCGTTCAGTATGCATCATTCAAAGCGACGTCATCAATTTCCAACACGTTCTGTCATCATTTGCTGTTTTTCAGTCATTTACCGATTTGGTTAGAGAGGTAAATGACGGTGAAATTGAAAATCACTACAAAATGAACTCTGAAAATGTTGGAACTTGGCATGGTATCATCATTTCGCCCGCATAGCATGTGCAAAAGAGTAGAGAGGGTCACGGCGAAAACTGGACGCACCTCGTGTACAAACTGGACAATCTCTTTCGGAGTATCAGTGTTTCGGACGAGAACTCATCTGTTACACAGGCACTTCAATGTTTTTTAAATTTATTTGAACTCCAGCCTATTTTTGCGTTCAGTATGCATCATTCAAAGCGACGTCATCAATTTCCAACACGTTCTGACATCATTTGCTTTTTTTCAGTCATTTACCGATTTGTTTAGGGAGCTAAATGACGGTGAAATTGAAAATCACTACAAAATGAACTCTGAAAATGTTGGAACTTGGCATGATAACATCATTTCGCCCGCATAGCATGTGCAAAAGAGTAGAGAGGGTCACGGCGAAAACTGGACGCACCTCGTGTACAAACTGGACAATCTCTTTCGGAGTATCCGGGTTTCGGACGAGAACTCATCTTTTACACGGGCACTTCAATGTTTTTTAAACTGATTTGAACTCCAGCCTATTTTTGCGTTCAGTATGCATCATTCAAAGCGACGTCATCAATTTCCAACACGTTCTGACATCATTTGCTTTTTTTCAGTCATTTACCGATTTGTTTAGGGAGCTAAATGACGGTGTAATTTAAAATCACTACAAAATGAACTCTGAAAATGTTGGAACTTGGCATGGTATCATCATTTCACCCGCATATCATGTGCAAAAGAGTAGAGAGGGTCACGGCGAAAACTGGACGCACCTCGTGTACATACTGGACAATCTCTTTCGGAGTATCAGTGTTTCGGACGGGAACTCATCTGTTACACGGGCACTTGAATGTTTTTTAAATTTATTTGAACTCCAGCCTATTTTTGCGTTCAGTATGAATCATTCAAAGCGACGTCATAAATTTCCAACACGTTCAGACATCATTTTCTGTTTTTCAGTCATTTACCGATTTGTTTAGGGAGCTAAATGACGGTGAAATTGAAAATCACTACAAAATGAAATCTGAAAATGTTGAAACTTGGCATGGTATCATCATTTCGCCCACATAGCATGTGCAAAAGAGTAGAGAGGGTCACGGCGAAAACTGGACGCACCTCGTGTACAAATTGGAGAATCTCTTTCGGAGTATCAGGGTTTCGGACGAGAACTCATCTGTTACACGGGCACATCAATGTTTTTTAAACTTATTTGAACTCCAGCCTATTTTTGCATTCAATATGCATCATTCAAAGCGACGTCATCAATTTCCAACATGTTCTGACATCATTTGTTGTTTTTCAGTCATTTACCGATTTGTTTAGGGAGCTAAATGACGGTGAAATTGAAAATCACTACAAAATGAACTCTGAAAATGTTGCAACTTGGCATGGTATCATCATTTCGCCCGCATAGCATGTGCAAAAGAGTAGAGAGGGTCACGGCAAAAACTGGACGCACCTCGTGCACAAACTGGACAATCTCTTTCGGAGTATCAGGGTTTCGGACGAGAACTCATCTGTTACACAGGCACTTCAATGTTTTTTAAACTTATTTGAACTCCAGCCTATTTTTGCGTTCAATATGCATCATTCAAAGCGACGTCATCAATTTCCAACATGTTCTGACATCATTTGCTGTTTTTCAGTCATTTACCGATTTGTTTAGGGAGCTAAATGACGGTGAAATTGAAAATCACTACAAAATGAACTCTGAAAATGTTGGAACTTGGCATGGTATCATCATTTCGCCCGCATAGCATGTGCAAAAGAATAGAGAGGGTCACGGCGAAAACTGGACGCACCTCGTGTACAAACTGGACAATCTCTTTCGGAGTATCAGGGTTTCGGACGAGAACTCATTTGTTACACGGGCACATCAATGTTTTTAAAACTTATTTGATCTCCAGCCTTTTTTGCGTTCAGTATGCATCATTCAAAGCGACGTCATCAATTTCCAACACGTTGTGACATCATTTGCTGTTTTTCAGTCATTTACTGATTTGTTTAGGGAGCTAAGTGATGGTGAAATTGAAAATCACTACAAAATGAACTCTGAAAATGTTGGAACTTGGCATGGTATCATCATTTCGCCCGCATAGCATGTGCAAAAGAGTAGAGAGGGTCACGGCGAAAACTGGACGCACCTCGTGTACAAACTGGACAATCTCTTTCGGAGTATCAGGGTTTCGGACGAGAACTCATCTGTTACACGGGCACTTCAAAGTTTTTTAAACTTATTTGAACTCCAGCCTATTTTTGCGTTCAGTATGCATCATTCAAAGCGACGTCATCAATTTCCAACACGCTCTGACATCATTTGCTGTTTTTCAGTCATTTACCGATTTGTTTAGGGAGCTAAATGACAGTGAAATTGAAAATCACTACAAAATGAACTCTGAAAATGTTGGAACTTGGCATGGTAACATCATTTCGCCCGCATAGCATGTGCAAAAGAGTAGAGAGGGTCACGGCGAAAACTGGACGCACCTCGTGTACAAACTGGACAATCTCTTTCGGAGTATCCGGGTTTCGGACGAGAACTCATCTGTTACACGGGCACTTCAATGTTTTTTAAACTTATTTGAAATCCAGCCTATTTTTGCGTTCAGTATGCATCATTTAAAGTGACGTCATCAACTTCCAACACGTTCTGACATCATTTGCTGTTTTTCAGTCATTTACCGATTTGTTTAGGGAGCTAAATGACGGTGAAATTGAAAATCACTAAAATGAACTCTGAAAATGTTGGAACTTGGCATGGTATCATCATTTCGCCCGCATAGCATGTGCAAAAGAGTAGAGAGGGTCACGGCGAAAACTGGACGCACCTCGTTTACAAACTGGACAATCTCTTTCGGAGTATCAGGATTTCGGACGAGAACACATCTGTTACACGGGCACTTCAATGTTTTTTAAACTTATTTGAACTTCAGCCTATTTTTGCGTTCAGTACGCATCATTCAAAGCGACGTCATCAATTTCCAACACGTTCTGACATCATTTGCTGTTTTTCAGTCATTTACCGATATGTTTAGAGAGCTAAATGACGGTGAAATTGAAAATCACTACAAAATGAACTCTGAAAATGTTGGAACTTGGCATGGTAACATCATTTCGCCCACATAGCATGTGCAAAAGAGTAGAGAGGGTCACGGCGAAAACTGGACGCACCTCGTGTACAAACTGGACAATCTCTTTCGGAGTATCAGTGTTTCGGACGAGAACTCATCTGTTACACGGGCACTTCAATGTTTTTAAACTTATTTGAACTTCAGCCTATTTTTGCGTTCAGTATGCATCATTCAAAGCAACGTCATCAATTTCCAACACGTTCTGTCATCATTTGCTGTTTTTCAGTCATTTACCGATTTGGTTAGAGAGGTAAATGACGGTGAAATTGAAAATCACTACAAAATGAACTCTGAAAATGTTGGAACTTGGCATGGTATCATCATTTCGCCCGCGTAGCATGTGCAAAAGAGTAGAGAGTGTCACGGCAAAAACTGGACGCACCTCGTGTACAAACTGGACAATCTCTTTCGGAGTATCAGGGTTTCGGACGAGAACTCATCTGTTACACGGGCACTTCAATGTTTTTTAAACTTATTTGAACTCCAGCCTATTTTTGCGTTCAGTATGCATCATTCAAAGCGACATCATCAATTTCCAACATGTTCTGACATCATTTGCTGTTTTTCAGTCATTTACCGATTTGTTTAGGGAGCTAAATGACGGTGAAATTGAAAATCACTACAAAATGAACTCTGAAAATGTTGGAACTTGGCATGGTATCATCATTTCGCCCGCATAGCATGTGCAAAAGAATAGAGAGGGTCACGGCGAAAACTGGACGCACCTCGTGTACAAACTGGACAATCTCTTTCGGAGTATCAGGGTTTCGGACGAGAATTCATTTGTTACACGGGCACATCAATGTTTTTTAAACTTATTTGATCTCCAGCCTTTTTTTGCGTTCAGTATGCATCATTCAAAGTGACGTCATCAATTTCCAACACGTTCTGACATCATTTGCTGTTTTTCAGTCATTTACTGATTTGTTTAGGGAGCTAAGTGATGGTGAAATTGAAAATCACTACAAAATGAACTCTGAAAATGTTGGAACTTGGCATGGTATCATCATTTCGCCCGCATAGCATGTGCAAAAGAGTAGAGAGGGTCACGGCGAAAACTGGACGCACCTCGTGTACAAACTGGACAATCTCTTTCGGAGTATCAGGGTTTCGGACGAGAACTCATCTGTTACACGGGCACTTCAAAGTTTTTTAAACTTATTTGAACTCCAGCCTATTTTTGCGTTCAGTATGCATCATTCAAAGCGACGTCATCAATTTCCAACACGGTCTGACATCATTTGCTGTTTTTCAGTCATTTACCGATTTGTTTAGGGAGCTAAATGACGGTGAAATTGAAAATCACTACAAAATGAACTCTGAAAATGTTGGAACTTGGCATGGTATCATCATTTCGCCCGGATAGCATGTGCAAAAGAGTAGAGAGGGTCACGGCGAAAACTGGACGCACCTCGTGTACAAACTGGACAATCTCTTTCGGAGTATCCGGGTTTCGGACGAGAACTCATCTTTTACACGGGCACTTCAATGTTTTTTAAACTTATTTGAACTCCAGCCTATTTTTGCGTTCAGTATGCATCATTCAAGGCGACGTCATCAATTTCCAACACGTTCTGACATCATTTGCTGTTTTTCAGTCATTTACCGATTTGTTTAGGGAGCTAAATGACGGTGAAATTGAAAATCACTACATAATGAACTCTGAAAATGTTGGAACTTGGCATGGTTTCATCATTTCGCCCGCATAGCATGTGCAAAAGAGTAGAGAGGGTCACGGCGAAAACTGGACGCACCTCGTGTACAAACTGGACAATCTCTTTCGGAGTATCAGGGTTTCGGACGAGAACTCATCGGTTACACGGGCACTTCAATGTTTTTTAAACTTATTTGAACACCAGCCTATTTTTGCGTTCAGTATGCATCATTCAAAGCGACGTCATCAATTTCCAACACGTTCTGACATCATTTGCTGTTGTTCAGTCATTTACCGATTAGTTTAGAGAGCTAAATGACGGTGAAATTGAAAATCACAACAAAATGAACTCTAAAAATGTTGGAACTTGGCATGGTATCATCATTTCGCCCGCATAGGATGTGCAAAAGAGTAGAGAGGGTCACGGCGAAAACTGGACGCACCTCGTGTACAAACTGGACAATCTCTTTCGGAGTATCCGGGTTTCGGACGAGAACTCATCTGTTACACGGGCACTTCAATGGTTTTTAAACTTATTTGAACTCCAGCCTATTTTTGCGTTCAGTATGCATCATTCAAAGCGACGGCATCAATTTCCAACACGTTCTGACATCATTTGCCGTTTTTCAGTCATTTACCGATTTGTTTAGGGAGCTAAATGACGGTGAAATTGAAAATCACTACAAAATGAACTCTGAAAATGTTGGAACTTGGCATGGTATCATCATTTCGCCCGCATAGCATGTGCAAAAGAGTAGAGAGGGTCACGGCGAAAACTGGACGCACCTCGTGTACAAACTGGACAATCTCTTTCGGAGTATCAGGGTTTCGGACGAGAACTCATCTGTTACACGGGCACTTCAATGTTTTTTAAACTTATTTGAACTCCAGCCTATTTTTGGGTTCAGTATGCATCATTCAAAGCGACGTCATCAATTTCCAACACGTTCTGACATCATTTGCTGTTTTTCAGTCATTTACCGATTTGTTTAGAGAGCTAAATGATGGTGAAATTGAAAATCACTACAAAATGAACTCTGAAAATGTTGGAACTCGGCATGGTATCATCATTTCGCCCGCATAGCATGTGCAAAAGAGTAGAGAGGGTCACCGCGAAAACTAGACGCACCTCGTGTACAAACTGGACAATCTCATTCGGAGTATCCGGGTTTCGGACGAGAACTCATCTTTTACACGGGCACTTCAATGTTTTTTAAACTTATTTGAACTCCAGCTTATTTTTGCCTTCAGTATGCATCATTCAAAGCAACGTCATCAATTTCCAAGACGTTCTGACATCATTTGCTGTTTTTCAGTCATTTACCGATTTGTTTAGGGAGCTAAATGACGGTGAAATTGAAAATCACTACGAAATGAACTCTGAAAATGTTGGAACTTGGCATGGTATCATCATTTCGCCCGCATAGCATGTGCAAAAGAGTAGAGAGGGTCACGGCGAGAACTGGACGCACCTCGTGTACAAACTGGACAATCTCTTTCGGAGTATCAGGGTTTCGGACGAGAACTCATCTGTTACACAGGCACTTCAATGTTTTTTAAACTTATTTGAACTCCAGCCTATTTTTGCATTCACTATGCATCATTCAAAGCGACGTCATGAATTTCCAACACGTTCTGACATCATTTGTTGTTTTCAGTCATTTACCGATTTGTTTAGAGAGCTAAATGACGGTGAAATTGAAAATCACTACAAAATGAACTCTGAAAATGTTGGAACTTGGCATGGTATCATCATTTCGCACGAAGCATGTGCAAAAGAGTAGAGAGGGTCACGGCGAAAACTGGACGCACCTCGTGTACAAACTGGACAATCTCTTTCGGAGTATCAGTGTTTCGGACGAGAACTCATCTGTTACACGGGCACTTGAATGTTTTTTAAACTTATTTGAACTCCAGCCTATCTTTGCGTTCAGTATGCATCATTCAAAGCGACGTCATCAATTTCCAACACGTTCTGACATCATTTGCTGTTTCTCAGTCATTTACCGATTTGTTTAGAGAGCTAAATGACGGTGAAATTGAAAATCACTACAAAATGAACTCTGAAAATGTTGGAACTTGGCATGGTATCATCATTTCACCCGCATAGCAAGTGCAAAAGAGTAGAGATGGTCACGGCGAAAACTGGACGCACCTCGTGCACAAACTAGACAATCTCTTTCGGAGTATCCGGGTTTCGGACGAGAACTCATCTGTTACACGGGCACTTCAATGTTTTTTAAACTTATTTGAACTCCAGCCTATTTTTGCGTTCAGTATGCATCATTCAAAGCGACGTCATCAATTTCCAACACGTTCTGACATCATTTGCTGTTTTTCAGTCATTTACCGATTTGTTTAGGGAGCTAAATGACGGTGAAATTGAAAATCACAACAAAATGAACTCTGAAAATGTTGGAACTTGGCATGGTATCATCATTTCGCCCGCATAGGATGTGCAAAAGAGTAGAGAGGGTCACGGCGAAAACTGGACGCACCTCGTGTACAAACTGGACAATCTCTTTCGGAGTATCCGGGTTTCGGACGAGAACTCATATGTTACACGGGCACTTCAATGGTTTTTAAACTTATTTGAACTCCAGCCTATTTTTGCGTTCAGTATGCATCATTCAAAGCGACGGCATCAATTTCCAACACGTTCTGACATCATTTGCCGTTTTTCAGTCATTTACCGATTTGTTTAGGGAGCTAAATGACGGTGAAATTGAAAATCACTACAAAATGAACTCTGAAAATGTTGGAACTTGGCATGGTATCATCATTTCGCCCGCATAGCATGTGCCAAAGAGTAGAGAGGGTCACGGCGAAAACTGGACGCACCTCGTGTACAAACTGGACAATCTCTTTCGGAGTATCAGGGTTTCGGACGAGAACTCATCTGTTACACGGGCACTTCAATGTTTTTTAAACTTATTTGAACTCCAGCCTATTTTTGGGTTCAGTATGCATCATTCAAAGCGACGTCATCAATTTCCAACACGTTCTGACATCATTTGCTGTTTTTCAGTCATTTACCGATTTGTTTAGAGAGCTAAATGATGGTGAAATTGAAAATCACTACAAAATGAACTCTGAAAATGTTGGAACTCGGCATGGTATCATCATTTCGCCCGCATAGCATGTGCAAAAGAGTAGAGAGGGTCACCGCGAAAACTAGACGCACCTCGTGTACAAACTGGACAATCTCTTTCGGAGTATCCGGGTTTCGGACGAGAACTCATCTTTTACACGGGCACTTCAATGTTTTTTAAACTTATTTGAACTCCAGCTTATTTTTGCCTTCAGTATGCATCATTCAAAGCAACGTCATCAATTTCCAAGACGTTCTGACATCATTTGCTGTTTTTCAGTCATTTACCGATTTGTTTAGGGAGCTAAATGACGGTGAAATTGAAAATCACTACAAAATGAACTCTGAAAATGTTGGAACTTGGCATGGTATCATCATTTCGCCCGCATAGCATGTGCAAAAGAGTAGAGAGGGTCACGGCGAGAACTGGACGCACCTCGTGTACAAACTGGACAATCTCTTTCGGAGTATCAGGGTTTCGGACGAGAACTCATCTGTTACACAGGCACTTCAATGTTTTTTAAACTTATTTGAACTCCAGCCTATTTTTGCATTCACTATGCATCATTCAAAGCGACGTCATGAATTTCCAACACGTTCTGACATCATTTGTTGTTTTCAGTCATTTACCGATTTGTTTAGGGAGCTAAATGACGGTGAAATTGAAAATCACTACAAAATGAACTCTGAAAATGTTGGAACTTGGCATGGTATCATCATTTCGCACGAAGCATGTGCAAAAGAGTAGAGAGGGTCACGGCGAAAACTGGACGCACCTCGTGTACAAACTGGACAATCTCTTTCGGAGTATCAGTGTTTCGGACGAGAACTCATCTGTTACACGGGCACTTGAATGTTTTTTAAACTTATTTGAACTCCAGCCTATCTTTGCGTTCAGTATGCATCATTCAAAGCGACGTCATCAATTTCCAACACGTTCTAACATCATTTGCTGTTTCTCAGTCATTTACCGATTTGTTTAGAGAGCTAAATGACGGTGAAATTGAAAATCACTACAAAATGAACTCTGAAAATGTTGGAACTTGGCATGGTATCATCATTTCGCCCGCATAGCAAGTGCAAAAGAGTAGAGATGGTCACGGCGAAAACTGGACGCACCTCGTGTACAAACTAGACAATCTCTTTCGGAGTATCCGGGTTTCGGACGAGAACTCATCTGTTACACGGGCACTTCAATGTTTTTTAAACTTATTTGAACTCCAGCCTATTTTTGCGTTCAGTATGCATCATTCAAAGCGACGTCATCAATTTCCAACACGTTCTGACATCATTTGCTGTTTTTCAGTCATTTACCGATTTGTTTAGGGAGCTAAATGACGGTGAAATTGAAAATCACTACGAACTCTGAAAATGTTGGAACTTGGCATGGTATCATCATTTCGCCCGCATAGCATGTGCAAAAGAGTAGAGAGGGTCACGGCGAAAACTAGACGCACCTCGTGTAAAAACTGGACAATCTCTTTCGGAGTATCAGCATTTCGGACGAGAACTCATCTGTTACACGGGCACTTCAATGTTTTTTAAACTTATTTGAACTCCAGCCTATTTTTGCGTTCAGTATGCATCATTCAAAGCGACGTCATCAATTTCCAACACGTTCTGACATCATTTGCTGTTTTTCAGTCATTTACCGATTCGTTTAGAGAGCTAAATGACGGTGAAATTGAAAATCACTACAAAATGAACTCTGAAAATGTTGGAACTTGGCATGGTATCATCATTTCGCCCGCATAGCATGTGCAAAAGAGTAGAGAGGGTCACCGCGAAAACTGGACGCACCTCGTGTACAAACTGGACAATCTCTTTCGGAGTATCCGGGTTTCGGACGAGAACTCATCTTTTTCACGGGCACATCAATGTTTTTTAAACTTATTTGAACTCCAGCTTATTTTTGCGTTCAGTATGCATCATTCAAAGCAACGTCATCAATTTCCAAGACGTTCTGACATCATTTGCTGTTTTTCAGTCATTTACCGATTTGTTTAGGGAGCTAAATGACGGTGAAATTGAAAATCACTACAAAATGAACTCTGAAAATGTTGGAACTTGGCATGGTATCATCATTTCGCCCGCATAGCATGTGCAAAAGAGTAGAGAGGGTCACGGCGAGAACTGGACGCACCTCGTGTACAAACTGGACAATCTCTTTCGGAGTATCAGGGTTTCGGACGAGAACTCATCTGTTACACAGGCACTTCAATGTTTTTTAAACTTATTTGAACTCCAGCCTATTTTTGCGTTCAGTATGCATCATTCAAAGCGACGTCATCTATTTCCAACACGTTCTGACATCATTTGCTGTTTTTCAGTCATTTACCGATTTGTTTAGGGAGCTAAATGATGGTGAAATTGAAAATCACTACAAAATGAACTCTGAAAATGTTGGAACTTGGCATGGTATCATCATTTCGCCCGCATAGCAAGTGCAAAAGAGTAGAGAGGGTCACGGCGAAAACTGGACGCACCTCGTGTACAAACTGGACAATCTCTTTCGGAGTATCCGGGTTTCGGACGAGAACTCATCTGTTACACGGGCACTTCAATGTTTTTTAAACTTATTTGAACTCCAACCTATTTTTGCGTTCAGTATGCATCATTCAAAGCGACGTCATCAATTTCCAACACGTTCTGACATCATTTGCTGTTTTTCAGTCATTTACCGATTTGTTTAGGGAGCTAAATGACGGTGAAATTGAAAATCAGTACGAAATGAACTCTGAAAATGTTGGAACTTGGCATGGTATCATCATTTCGCCCGCATAGCATGTGCAAAAGAGTAGAGAGGGTCACGGCGAAAACTGGACGCACCTCGTGTACAAACTGGACAATCTCTTTCGGAGTATCAGGGTTTTGGATGAGAACTCATCTGTTACACGGGCACTTCAATGTTTTTTAAACTTATTTGAACTCCAGCCTATTTTTGCGTTCAGTATGCATCATTCAAAGCGACGTCATCAATTTCCAACACGTTCTGACATCATTTGTTGTTTTCAGTCATTTACCGATTTGTTTAGAGAGCTAAATGACGGTGAAATTGAAAATCACTACAAAATGAACTCTGAAAATGTTGGAACTTGGCATGGTATCATCATTTCGCCCGCATAGCATGTGCAAAAGAGTAGAGAGGGTCACGGCGAAAACTGGACGCACCTCGTGTACAAACTGGACAATCTCTTTCGGAGTATCCGGGTTTCGGACGAGAACTCATCTGTTACACGGGCACTTCAATGTTTTTTAAACTTATTTGAACTCCAGCCTATTTTTGCGTTCAGTATGCATCATTCAAAGCGACGTCATCAATTTCCAACACGTTCTGACATCATTTGTTGTTTTCAGTCATTTACCGATTTGTTTAGAGAGCTAAATGACGGTGAAATTGAAAATCACTACAAAATGAACTCTGAAAATGTTGGAACTTGGCATGGTATCATCATTTCGCCCGCATAGCAAGTGCAAAAGAGTAGAGAGGGTCACGGCGAAAACTGGACGCACCTCGTGTACAAACTGGACAATCTCTTTCGGAGTATCAGGGTTTCGGACGAGAACTCATCTGTCACACGGGCACTTCAATGTTTTTTAAACTTATTTCAACTCCAGCCTATTTTTGCGTTCAGTATGCATCATTCAAAGCGACGTCATCAATTTCCAACACGTTCTGACATCATTTGCTGTTTTTCAGTCATTTACCGATTTGTTTAGAGAGCTAAATGACGGTGAAATTGAAAATCACTACAAAATGAACTCTGAAAATGTTGGAACTTGGCATGGTATCATCATTTCGCCCGCATAGCAAGTGCAAAAGAGTAGAGAGGGTCACGGCGAAAACTAGACGCACCTCGTGTACAAACTGGACAATCTCTTTCGGAGTATCCGGGTTTCGGACGAGAACTCATCTGTTACACGAGCACTTCAATGTTTTTTAAACTTATTTGAAATCCAGCCTATTTTGCGTTCAGTATGCATCATTTAAAGCGACGTCATCAATTTCCAACACGTTCTGACATCATTTGTTGTTTTTCAGTCATTTACCGATTTGTTTAGAGAGCTAAATGACGGTGAAATTGAAAATCACTACAAAATGAACTCTGAAAATGTTGGAACTTGGCATGGTATCATCATTTCGCCCGCATAGCAAGTGCAAAAGAGTAGAGAGGGTCACGGCGAAAACTGGACGCACCTCGTGTACAAACTGGACAATCTCTTTCGGAGTATCCGGGTTTCGGACGAGAACTCATCTGTTACACGGGCACTTCAATGTTTTTTAAACTTATTTGAAATCCAGCCTATTTTTGCGTTCAGTATGCATCATTCAAAGCGACGTCATCAATTTCCAACACGTTCTGACATCATTTGCTGTTTTTCAGTCATTTACCGATTTGTTTAGGGAGCTAAATGACGGTGAAATTGAAAATCACTACAAAATGAACTCTGAAAATGTTGGAACTTGGCATGGTATCATCATTTCGCCCGCATAGCATGTGCAAAAGAGTAGAGAGGGTCACGGCGAAAACTGGACGCACCTCGTGTACAAACTGGACAATCTCTTTCGGAGTATCATTGTTTCGGACGAGAACTCATCTGTTACACGGGCACTTGAATGTTTTTTAAACTTATTTGAACTCCAGCCTATTTTTGCGTTCAGTATGCATCATTCAAAGCGACGTCATCAATTTCCAACACGTTCTGACATCATTTGCTGTTTTTCAGTCATTTACCGATTTGTTTAGAGAGCTAAATGACGGTGAAATTGAAAATCACTACAAAATGAACTCTGAAAATGTTGGAACTTGGCATGGTATCATCATTTCGCCCGCATAGCAAGTGCAAAAGAGTAGAGAGGGTCACGGCGAAAACTGGACGCACCTCGTGTACAAACTGGACAATCTCTTTCGGAGTATCCGGGTTTCGGACGAGAACTCATCTGTTACACGGGCACTTCAATGTTTTTTAAACTTATTTGAACTCCAGCCTATTTTTGCGTTCAGTATGCATCATTCAAAGCGACGTCATCAATTTCCAACACGTTCTGACATCATTTGTTGTTTTCAGTCATTTACCGATTTGTTTAGAGAGCTAAATGACGGTGAAATTGAAAATCACTACAAAATGAACTCCGAAAATTTTGGAACTTGGCATGGTATCATCATTTCGCCCGCATAGCATGTGCAAAAGAGTAGAGAGGGTCACGGCGAAAACTGGACGCACCTCGTGTACAAACTGGACAATCTCTTTCGGAGTATCATTGTTTCGGACGAGAACTCATCTGTTACACGGGCACTTGAATGTTTTTTAAACTTATTTGAACTCCAGCCCATTTTTGCGTTCAGTATGCATCATTCAAAGCGACGTCATCAATTTCCAACACGTTCTGACATCATTTGCTGTTTCTCAGTCATTTACCGATTTGTTTAGAGAGCTAAATGACGGTGAAATTGAAAATCACTAGAAAATGAACTCTGAAAATGTTGGAACTTGGCATGGTATCATCATTTCGCCCGCATAGCAAGTGCAAAAGAGTAGAGAGGGTCACGGCGAAAACTGGACGCACCTCGTGTACAAACTGGACAATCTCTTTCGGAGTATCCGGGTTTCGGACGAGAACTCATCTGTTACACGGGCACTTCAATGTTTTTTAAACTTATTTGAAATCCAGCCTATTTTTGCGTTCAGTATGCATCATTTAAAGCGACGTCATCAATTTCCAACACGTTCTGACATCATTTGCTGTTTTTCAGTCATTTACCGATTTGTTTAGAGAGCTAAATGACGGTGAAATTGAAAATCACTACAAAATGAACTCTGAAAATGTTGGAACTTGGCATGGTATCATCATTTCGCCCGCATAGCAAGTGCAAAAGAGTAGAGAGGGTCACGGCGAAAACTGGACGCACCTCGTGTACAAACTGGACAATCTCTTTCAGAGTATCCGGGTTTCGGACGAGAACTCATCTGTTACACGGGCACTTCAATGTTTTTTAAACTTATTTGAAATCCAGCCTATTTTTGCGTTCAGTATGCATCATTCAAAGCGACGTCATCAATTTCCAACACGTTCTGACATCATTTGCTGTTTTTCAGTCATTTACCGATTTGTCTAGGGAGCTAAATGACGGTGAAATTGAAAATCACTACAAAATGAACTCTGAAAATGTTGGAACTTGGCATGGTATCATCATTTCGCCCGCATAGCATGTGCAAAAGAGTAGAGAGGGTCACGGCGAAAACTGGACGCACCTCGTGTACAAACTGGACAATCTCTTTCGGAGTATCATTGTTTCGGACGAGAACTCATCTGTTACACGGGCACTTGAATGTTTTTTAAACTTATTTGAACTCCAGCCTATTTTTGCGTTCAGTATGCATCATTCAAAGCGACGTCATCAATTTCCAACACGTTCTGACATCATTTGCTGTTTCTCAGTCATTTACCGATTTGTTTAGAGAGCTAAATGACGGTGAAATTGAAAATCACTACAAAATGAACTCTGAAAATGTTGGAACTTGGCATGGTATCATCATTTCGCCCGCATAGCAAGTGCAAAAGAGTAGAGAGGGTCACGGCGAAAACTGGACGCACCTCGTGTACAAACTGGACAATCTCTTTCGGAGTATCCGGGTTTCGGACGAGAACTCATCTGTTACACGGGCACTTCAATGTTTTTTAAACTTATTTGAACTCCAGCCTATTTTTGCGTTCAGTATGCATCATTCAAAGCGACGTCATCAATTTCCAACACGTTCTGACATCATTTGTTGTTTTCAGTCATTTACCGATTTGTTTAGAGAGCTAAATGACGGTGAAATTGAAAATCACTACAAAATGAACTCTGAAAATGTTGGATCTTGGCATGGTATCATCATTTCGCCCGCATAGCATGTGCAAAAGAGTAGAGAGGGTCACGGCGAAAATTGGACGCACCTCGTGTACAAACTGGACAATCTCTTTTGGAGTATCATTGTTTCGGACGAGAACTCATCTGTTACACGGGCACTTGAATGTTTTTTAAACTTATTTGAACTCCAGCCTATTTTTGCGTTCAGTATGCATCATTCAAAGCGACGTCATCAATTTCCAACACGTTCTGACATCATTTGCTGTTTCTCAGTCATTTACCGATTTGTTTAGAGAGCTAAATGACGGTGAAATTGAAAATCACTACAAAATGACCTCTGAAAATGTTGGAACTTGGCATGGTATCATCATTTCGCCCGCATAGCAAGTGCAAAAGAGTAGAGATGGTCATGGCGAAAACTGGACGCACCTCGTGTACAAACTAGACAATCTCTTTCGGAGTATCCGGGTTTCGGACGAGAACTCATCTGTTACACGGGCACTTCAATGTTTTTTAAACTTATTTGAACTCCAGCCTATTTTTGCGTTCAGTATGCATCATTCAAATCGACGTCATCAATTTCCAACACGTTCTGACATCATTTGCTGTTTTCAGTCATTTACCGATTTGTTTAGGGAGCTAAATGACGGTGAAATTGAAAATCACTACGAACTCTGAAAATGTTGGAACTTGGCATGGTATCATCATTTCGCCCGCATAGCATGTGCAAAAGAGTAGAGAGGGTCACGGCGAAAACTGGACGCACCTCGTGTACAAACTGGACAATCTCTTTCGGAGTATCAGCATTTCGGACGAGAACTCATCTGTTACACGGGCACTTCAATGTTTTTTAAACTTATTTGAACTCCAGCCTATTTTTGCGTTCAGTATGCATCATTCAAAGCGACGTCATCAATTTCCAACACGTTCTGACATCATTTGCTGTTTTTCAGTCATTTACCGATTCGTTTAGAGAGCTAAATGACGGTGAAATTGAAAATCACTACAAAATGAACTCTGAAAATGTTGGAACTTGGCATGGTATCATCATTTCGCCCGCATAGCATGTGCAAAAGAGTAGAGAGGGTCACCGCGAAAACTAGACGCACCTCGTGTACAAACTGGACAATCTCTTTCGGAGTATCCGGGTTTCGGACGAGAACTCATCTTTTTCACGGGCACATCAATGTTTTTTAAACTTATTTGAACTCCAGCTTATTTTTGCGTTCAGTATGCATCATTCAAAGCAACGTCATCAATTTCCAAGACGTTCTGACATCATTTGCTGTTTTTCAGTCATTTACCGATTTGTTTAGGGAGCTAAATGACGGTGAAATTGAAAATCACTACAAAATGAACTCTGAAAATGTTGGAACTTGGCATGGTATCATTATTTCGCCCGCATAGCATGTGCAAAAGAGTAGAGAGGGTCACGGCGAGAACTGGACGCACCTCGTGTACAAACTGGACAATCTCTTTCGGAGTATCAGGGTTTCGGACGAGAACTCATCTGTTACACAGGCACTTCAATGTTTTTAAAACTTATTTGAACTCCAGCCTATTTTTGCGTTCAGTATGCATCATTCAAAGCGACGTCATCAATTTCCAACACGTTCTGACATCATTTGCTGTTTTTCAGTCATTTACCGATTTGTTTAGGGAGCTAAATGATGGTGAAATTGAAAATCACTACAAAATGAACTCTGAAAATGTTGGAACTTGGCATGGTATCATCATTTCGCCCGCATAGCAAGTGCAAAAGAGTAGAGAGGGTCACGGCGAAAACTGGACGCACCTCGTGTACAAACTGGACAATCTCTTTCGGAGTATCCGGGTTTCGGACGAGAACTCATCTGTTACACGGGCACTTCAATGTTTTTTAAACTTATTTGAACTCCAACCTATTTTTGCGTTCAGTATGCATCATTCAAAGCGACGTCATCAATTTCCAACACGTTCTGACATCATTTGCTGTTTTTCAGTCATTTACCGATTTGTTTAGGGAGCTAAATGACGGTGAAATTGAAAATCAGTACGAAATGAACTCTGAAAATGTTGGAACTTGGCATGGTATCATCATTTCGCCCGCATAGCATGTGCAAAAGAGTAGAGAGGGTCACGGCGAAAACTGGACGCACCTCGTGTACAAACTGCACAATCTCTTTCGAAGTATCAGGGTTTTGGATGAGAACTCATCTGTTACACAGGCACTTCAATGTTTTTTAAACTTATTTGAACTCCAGCCTATTTTTGCGTTCAGTATGCATCATTCAAAGCGACGTCATCAATTTCCAACACGTTCTGACATCATTTGCTGTTTTTCAGTCATTTACCGATTTGTTTAGGGAGCTAAATGACGGTGAAATTGAAAATCAGTACGAAATGAACTCTGAAAATGTTGGAACTTGGCATGGTATCATCATTTCGCCCGCATAGCATGTGCAAAAGAGTAGAGAGGGTCACGGCGAAAACTGGACGCACCTCGTGTACAAACTGCACAATCTCTTTCGAAGTATCAGGGTTTTGGATGAGAACTCATCTGTTACACAGGCACTTCAATGTTTTTTAAACTTATTTGAACTCCAGCCTATTTTTGCGTTCAGTATGCATCATTCAAAGCGACGTCATCAATTTCCAACACGTTCTGACATCATTTGTTGTTTTCAGTCATTTACCGATTTGTTTAGAGAGCTAAATGACGGTGAAATTGAAAATCACTACAAAATGAACTCTGAAAATGTTGGAACTTGGCATGGTATCATCATTTCGCCCGCATAGCAAGTGCAAAAGAGTAGAGAGGGTCACGGCGAAAACTGGACGCACCTCGTGTACAAACTGGACAATCTCTTTCGGAGTATCCGGGTTTCGGACGAGAACTCATCTGTTACACGGGCACTTCAATGTTTTTTAAACTTATTTGAACTCCAACCTATTTTTGCGTTCAGTATGCATCATTCAAAGCGACGTCATCAATTTCCAACACGTTCTGACATCATTTGCTGTTTTTCAGTCATTTACCGATTTGTTTAGGGAGCTAAATGACGGTGAAATTGAAAATCAGTACGAAATGAACTCTGAAAATGTTGGAACTTGGCATGGTATCATCATTTCGCCCGCATAGCATGTGCAAAAGAGTAGAGAGGGTCACGGCGAAAACTGGACGCACCTCGTGTACAAACTGCACAATCTCTTTCGAAGTATCAGGGTTTTGGATGAGAACTCATCTGTTACACAGGCACTTCAATGTTTTTTAAACTTATTTGAACTCCAGCCTATTTTTGTGTTCAGTATGCATCATTCAAAGCGACGTCATCAATTTCCAACACGTTCTGACATCATTTGTTGTTTTCAGTCATTTACCGATTTGTTTAGAGAGCTAAATGACGGTGAAATTGAAAATCACTACAAAATGAACTCTGAAAATGTTGGAACTTGGCATGGTATCATCATTTCGCCCGCATAGCATGTGCAAAAGAGTAGAGAGGGTCACGGCGAAAACTGGACGCACCTCGTGTACAAACTGGACAATCTCTTTCGGAGTATCCGGGTTTCGGACGAGAACTCATCTGTCACACGGGCACTTCAATGTTTTTTAAACTTATTTGAACTCCAGCCTATTTTTGCGTTCAGTATGCATCATTCAAAGCGACGTCATCAATTTCCAACACGTTCTGACATCATTTGCTGTTTTTCAGTCATTTACCGATTTGTTTAGGGAGCTAAATGACGGTGAAATTGAAAATCACTACAAAATGAACTTTGAAAATGTTGGAACTTGGCATGGTATCATCATTTCGCCCGCATAGCAAGTGCAAAAGAGTAGAGATGGTCATGGCGAAAACTGGACGCACCTCGTGTACAAACTGCACAATCTCTTTCGAAGTATCAGGGTTTTGGATGAGAACTCATCTGTTACACAGGCACTTCAATGTTTTTTAAACTTATTTGAACTCCAGCCTATTTTTGTGTTCAGTATGCATCATTCAAAGCGACGTCATCAATTTCCAACACGTTCTGACATCATTTGTTGTTTTCAGTCATTTACCGATTTGTTTAGAGAGCTAAATGACGGTGAAATTGAAAATCACTACAAAATGAACTCTGAAAATGTTGGAACTTGGCATGGTATCATCATTTCGCCCGCATAGCATGTGCAAAAGAGTAGAGAGGGTCACGGCGAAAACTGGACGCACCTCGTGTACAAACTGGACAATCTCTTTCGGAGTATCCGGGTTTCGGACGAGAACTCATCTGTCACACGGGCACTTCAATGTTTTTTAAACTTATTTGAACTCCAGCCTATTTTTGCGTTCAGTATGCATCATTCAAAGCGACGTCATCAATTTCCAACACGTTCTGACATCATTTGCTGTTTTTCAGTCATTTACCGATTTGTTTAGGGAGCTAAATGACGGTGAAATTGAAAATCACTACAAAATGAACTTTGAAAATGTTGGAACTTGGCATGGTATCATCATTTCGCCCGCATAGCAAGTGCAAAAGAGTAGAGAGGGTCACGGCGAAAACTGGACGCACCTCGTGTACAAACTGGACAATCTCTTTCGGAGTATCAGGGTTTCGGACGAGAACTCATCTGTCACACGGGCACTTCAATGTTTTTTAAACTTATTTGAACTCCAGCCTATTTTTGCGTTCAGTATGCATCATTCAAAGCGACGTCATCAATTTCCAACACGTTCTGACATCATTTGCTGTTTTTCAGTCATTTACCGATTTGTTTAGAGAGCTAAATGACGGTGAAATTGAAAATCACTAGAAAATGAACTCTGAAAATGTTGGAACTTGGCATGGTATCATCACTTCGCCCGCATAGCAAGTGCAAAAGAGTAGAGAGGGTCACGGCGAAAACTGGACGCACCTCGTGTACAAACTGGACAATCTCTTTCGGAGTATCCGGGTTTCGGACGAGAACTCATCTGTTACACGGGCAGTTCAATGTTTTTTAAACTTATTTGAACTCCAACCTATTTTTGCGTTCAGTATGCATCATTCAAAGCGACGTCATCAATTTCCAACACGTTCTGACATCATTTGCTGTTTTTCAGTCATTTACCGATTTGTTTAGGGAGCTAAATGACGGTGAAATTGAAAATCAGTACGAAATGAACTCTGAAAATGTTGGAACTTGGCATGGTATCATCATTTCGCCCGCATAGCATGTGCAAAAGAGTAGAGAGGGTCACGGCGAAAACTGGACGCACCTCGTGTACAAACTGCACAATCTCTTTCGAAGTATCAGGGTTTTGGATGAGAACTCATCTGTTACACAGGCACTTCAATGTTTTTTAAACTTATTTGAACTCCAGCCTATTTTTGTGTTCAGTATGCATCATTCAAAGCGACGTCATCAATTTCCAACACGTTCTGACATCATTTGTTGTTTTCAGTCATTTACCGATTTGTTTAGAGAGCTAAATGACGGTGAAATTGAAAATCACTACAAAATGAACTCTGAAAATGTTGGAACTTGGCATGGTATCATCATTTCGCCCGCATAGCATGTGCAAAAGAGTAGAGAGGGTCACGGCGAAAACTGGACGCACCTCGTGTACAAACTGGACAATCTCTTTCGGAGTATCCGGGTTTCGGACGAGAACTCATCTGTCACACGGGCACTTCAATGTTTTTTAAACTTATTTGAACTCCAGCCTATTTTTGCGTTCAGTATGCATCATTCAAAGCGACGTCATCAATTTCCAACACGTTCTGACATCATTTGCTGTTTTTCAGTCATTTACCGATTTGTTTAGGGAGCTAAATGACGGTGAAATTGAAAATCACTACAAAATGAACTTTGAAAATGTTGGAACTTGGCATGGTATCATCATTTCGCCCGCATAGCAAGTGCAAAAGAGTAGAGATGGTCATGGCGAAAACTGGACGCACCTCGTGTACAAACTGGACAATCTCTTTCGGAGTATCCGGGTTTCGGACGAGAACTCATCTGTCACACGGGCACTTCAATGTTTTTTAAACTTATTTGAACTCCAGCCTATTTTTGCGTTCAGTATGCATCATTCAAAGCGACGTCATCAATTTCCAACACGTTCTGACATCATTTGCTGTTTTTCAGTCATTTACCGATTTGTTTAGGGAGCTAAATGACGGTGAAATTGAAAATCACTACAAAATGAACTTTGAAAATGTTGGAACTTGGCATGGTATCATCATTTCGCCCGCATAGCAAGTGCAAAAGAGTAGAGAGGGTCACGGCGAAAACTGGACGCACCTCGTGTACAAACTGGACAATCTCTTTCGGAGTATCAGGGTTTCGGACGAGAACTCATCTGTCACACGGGCACTTCAATGTTTTTTAAACTTATTTGAACTCCAGCCTATTTTTGCGTTCAGTATGCATCATTCAAAGCGACGTCATCAATTTCCAACACGTTCTGACATCATTTGCTGTTTTTCAGTCATTTACCGATTTGTTTAGAGAGCTAAATGACGGTGAAATTGAAAATCACTAGAAAATGAACTCTAAAAATGTTGGAACTTGGCATGGTATCATCATTTCGCCCGCATAGCAAGTGCAAAAGAGTAGAGAGGGTCACGGCGAAAACTGGACGCACCTCGTGTACAAACTGGACAATCTCTTTCGGAGTATCCGGGTTTCGGACGAGAACTCATCTGTTACACGGGCACTTCAATGTTTTTTAAACTTATTTGAACTCCAACCTATTTTTGCGTTCAGTATGCATCATTCAAAGCGACGTCATCAATTTCCAACACGTTCTGACATCATTTGCTGTTTTTCAGTCATTTACCGATTTGTTTAGGGAGCTAAATGACGGTGAAATTGAAAATCAGTACGAAATGAACTCTGAAAATGTTGGAACTTGGCATGGTATCATCATTTCGCCCGCATAGCATGTGCAAAAGAGTAGAGAGGGTCACGGCGAAAACTGGACGCACCTCGTGTACAAACTGCACAATCTCTTTCGAAGTATCAGGGTTTTGGATGAGAACTCATCTGTTACACAGGCACTTCAATGTTTTTTAAACTTATTTGAACTCCAGCCTATTTTTGCGTTCAGTATGCATCATTCAAAGCGACGTCATCAATTTCCAACACGTTCTGACATCATTTGTTGTTTTCAGTCATTTACCGATTTGTTTAGAGAGCTAAATGACGGTGAAATTGAAAATCACTACAAAATGAACTCTGAAAATGTTGGAACTTGGCATGGTATCATCATTTCGCCCGCATAGCATGTGCAAAAGAGTAGAGAGGGTCACGGCGAAAACTGGACGCACCTCGTGTACAAACTGGACAATCTCTTTCGGAGTATCCGGGTTTCGGACGAGAACTCATCTGTCACACGGGCACTTCAATGTTTTTTAAACTTATTTGAACTCCAGCCTATTTTTGCGTTCAGTATGCATCATTCAAAGCGACGTCATCAATTTCCAACACGTTCTGACATCATTTGCTGTTTTTCAGTCATTTACCGATTTGTTTAGGGAGCTAAATGACGGTGAAATTGAAAATCACTACAAAATGAACTTTGAAAATGTTGGAACTTGGCATGGTATCATCATTTCGCCCGCATAGCAAGTGCAAAAGAGTAGAGAGGGTCACGGCGAAAACTGGACGCACCTCGTGTACAAACTGGACAATCTCTTTCGGAGTATCAGGGTTTCGGACGAGAACTCATCTGTCACACGGGCACTTCAATGTTTTTTAAACTTATTTGAACTCCAGCCTATTTTTGCGTTCAGTATGCATCATTCAAAGCGACGTCATCAATTTCCAACACGTTCTGACATCATTTGCTGTTTTTCAGTCATTTACCGATTTGTTTAGAGAGCTAAATGACGGTGAAATTGAAAATCACTAGAAAATGAACTCTGAAAATGTTGGAACTTGGCATGGTATCATCATTTCGCCCGCATAGCAAGTGCAAAAGAGTAGAGAGGGTCACGGCGAAAACTGGACGCACCTCGTGTACAAACTGGACAATCTCTTTCGGAGTATCCGGGTTTCGGACGAGAACTCATCTGTTACACGGGCAGTTCAATGTTTTTTAAACTTATTTGAAATCCAGCCTATTTTTGCGTTCAGTATGCATCATTTAAAGCGACGTCATCAATTTCCAACATGTTCTGACATCATTTGCTGTTTTTCAGTCATTTACCGATTTGTTTAGAGAGCTAAATGACGGTGAAATTGAAAATCACTACAAAATGAACTCTGAAAATGTTGGAACTTGGCGTGGTATCATCATTTCGCCCGCATAGCAAGTGCAAAAGAGTAGAGAGGGTCACGGCGAAAACTGGACGCACCTCGTGTACAAACTGGACAATCTCTTTCGGAGTATCCGGGTTTCGGACGAGAACTCATCTGTTACACGGGCACTTCAATGTTTTTTAAACTTATTTGAAATCCAGCCTATTTTTGCGTTCAGTATGCATCATTCAAAGCGACGTCATCAATTTCCAACACGTTCTGACATCATTTGCTGTTTTTCAGTCATTTACCGATTTGTTTAGGGAGCTAAATGACGGTGAAATTGAAAATCACTACAAAATGAACTTTGAAAATGTTGGAACTTGGCATGGTATCATCATTTCGCCCGCATAGCAAGTGCAAAAGAGTAGAGAGGGTCACGGCGAAAACTGGACGCACCTCGTGTACAAACTGGACAATCTCTTTCGGAGTATCAGGGTTTCGGACGAGAACTCATCTGTCACACGGGCACTTCAATGTTTTTTAAACTTATTTGAACTCCAGCCTATTTTTGCGTTCAGTATGCATCATTCAAAGCGACGTCATCAATTTCCAACACGTTCTGACATCATTTGCTGTTTTTCAGTCATTTACCGATTTGTTTAGAGAGCTAAATGACGGTGAAATTGAAAATCACTAGAAAATGAACTCTGAAAATGTTGGAACTTGGCATGGTATCATCATTTCGCCCGCATAGCAAGTGCAAAAGAGTAGAGAGGGTCACGGCGAAAACTGGACGCACCTCGTGTACAAACTGGACAATCTCTTTCGGAGTATCCGGGTTTCGGACGAGAACTCATCTGTTACACGGGCAGTTCAATGTTTTTTAAACTTATTTGAAATCCAGCCTATTTTTGCGTTCAGTATGCATCATTTAAAGCGACGTCATCAATTTCCAACATGTTCTGACATCATTTGCTGTTTTTCAGTCATTTACCGATTTGTTTAGGGAGCTAAATGACGGTGAAATTGAAAATCACTACAAAATGAACTCTGAAAATGTTGGAACTTGGCATGGTATCATCATTTCGCCCGCATAGCAAGTGCAAAAGAGTAGAGAGGGTCACGGCGAAAACTGGACGCACCTCGTGTACAAACTGGACAATCTCTTTCGGAGTATCCGGGTTTCGGACGAGAACTCATCTGTTACACGGGCACTTCAATGTTTTTTAAACTTATTTGAAATCCAGCCTATTTTTGCGTTCAGTATGCATCATTCAAAGCGACGTCATCAATTTCCAACACGTTCTGACATCATTTGCTGTTTTTCAGTCATTTACCGATTTGTTTAGGGAGCTAAATGACGGTGAAATTGAAAATCACTACAAAATGAACTCTGAAAATGTTGGAACTTGGCATGGTATCATCATTTCCCCCGCATAGCATGTGCAAAAGCGTAGAGAGGGTCACGGCGAAAACTGGACGCACCTCGTGTACAAACTGGACAATCTCTTTCGGAGTATCATTGTTTCGGACGAGAACTCATCTGTTACACGGGCACTTGAATGTTTTTTAAACTTATTTGAACTCCAGCCTATTTTTGCGTTCAGTATGCATCATTCAAAGCGACGTCATCAATTTCCAACACGTTCTGACATCATTTGCTGTTTCTCAGTCATTTACCGATTTGTTTAGAGAGCTAAATGACGGTGAAATTGAAAATCACTACAAAATGAACTCTGAAAATGTTGGAACTTGGCATGGTATCATCATTTCGCCCGCATAGCAAGTGCAAAAGAGTAGAGAGGGTCACGGCGAAAACTGGACGCACCTCGTGTACAAACTGGACAATCTCTTTCGGAGTATCCGGGTTTCGGACGAGAACTCATCTGTTACACGGGCACTTCAATGTTTTTTAAACTTATTTGAACTCCAGCCTATTTTTGCGTTCAGTATGCATCATTCAAAGCGACGTCATCAATTTCCAACACGTTCTGACATCATTTGCTGTTTTTCAGTCATTTACCGATTTGTTTAGGGAGCTAAATGACGGTGAAATTGAAAATCACTACAAAATGAACTCTGAAAATGTTGGAACTTGGCATGGTATCATCATTTCGCCCGCATAGCAAGTGCAAAAGAGTAGAGAGGGTCACGGCGAAAACTGGACGCACCTCGTGTACAAACTGGACAATCTCTTTCGGAGTATCAGGGTTTCGGACGAGAACTCATCTGTCACATGGGCACTTCAATGTTTTTTAAACTTATTTGAACTCCAGCCTATTTTTGCGTTCAGTATGCATCATTCAAAGCGACGTCATCAATTTCCAACACGTTCTGACATCATTTGCTGTTTTTCAGTCATTTACCGATTTGTTTAGAGAGCTAAATGACGGTGAAATTGAAAATCACTACAAAATGAACTCTGAAAATGTTGGAACTTGGCATGGTATCATCATTTCGCCCGCATAGCAAGTGCAAAAGAGTAGAGAGGGTCACGGCGAAAACTGGACGCACCTCGTGTACAAACTGGACAATCTCTTTCGAAGTATCCGGGTTTCGGACGAGAACTCATCTGTTACACGGGCAGTTCAATGTTTTTTAAACTTATTTGAAATCCAGCCTATTTTTGCGTTCAGTATGCATCATTTAAAGCGACGTCATCAATTTCCAACATGTTCTGACATCATTTGCTGTTTTTCAGTCATTTACCGATTTGTTTAGAGAGCTAAATGACGGTGAAATTGAAAATCACTACAAAATGAACTCTGAAAATGTTGGAACTTGGCATGGTATCATCATTTCGCCCGCATAGCAAGTGCAAAAGAGTAGAGAGGGTCACGGCGAAAACTGGACGCACCTCGTGTACAAACTGGACAATCTCTTTCGGAGTATCATTGTTTCGGACGAGAACTCATCTGTTACACGGGCACTTGAATGTTTTTTAAACTTATTTGAACTCCAGCCTATTTTTGCGTTCAGTATGCATCATTCAAAGCGACGTCATCAATTTCCAACACGTTCTGACATCATTTGCTGTTTCTCAGTCATTTACCGATTTGTTTAGAGAGCTAAATGACGGTGAAATTGAAAATCACTACAAAATGAACTCTGAAAATGTTGGAACTTGGCATGGTATCATCATTTCGCCCGCATAGCAAGTGCAAAAGAGTAGAGAGGGTCACGGCGAAAACTGGACGCTCATCGTGTACAAACTGGACAATCTCTTTCGGAGTATCCGGGTTTCGGACGAGAACTCATCTGTTACACGGGCACTTCAATGTTTTTTAAACTTATTTGAAATCCAGCCTATTTTTGCGTTCAGTATGCATCATTCAAAGCGACGTCATCAATTTCCAACACGTTCTGACATCATTTGCTGTTTTTCAGTCATTTACCGATTTGTTTAGGGAGCTAAATGACGGTGAAATTGAAAATCACTACAAAATGAACTCTGAAAATGTTGGAACTTGGCATGGTATCATCATTTCGCCCGCATAGCATGTGCAAAAGAGTAGAGAGGGTCACGGCGAAAACTGGACGCACCTCGTTTACAAACTGGACAATCTCTTTCGGAGTATCAGGGTTTCGGACGAGAACTCATCTGTTAAACGGGCACTTCAATGTTTTTTAAACTTATTTGAACTCCAGCCTATTTTTGCGTTCAGTATGCATCATTCAAAGCAACGTCATCAATTTCCAACACGTTCTGACATCATTTGCTGTTTTTCAGTCATTTACCGATTTGTTTAGGGAGCTAAATGACGGTGAAATTGAAAATCACTACAAAATGAACTCTGAAAATGTTGGAACTTGGCATGGTATCATCATTTCGCCCGCATAGCATGTGCAAAAGTGTAGAAAGGGTCACGGCGAAAACTGGACGCACCTCGTGTACAAACTGGACAATCTCTTTCGGAGTATCAGGGTTTCGGACGAGAACTCATCTGTCACATGGGCACTTCAATGTTTTTTAAACTTATTTGAACTCCAGCCTATTTTTGCGTTCAGTATGCATCATTCAAAGCGACGTCATCAATTTCCAACACGTTCTGACATCATTTGCTGTTTTTCAGTCATTTACCGATTTGTTTAGAGAGCTAAATGACGGTGAAATTGAAAATCACTACAAAATGAACTCTGAAAATGTTGGAACTTGGCATGGTATCATCATTTCGCCCGCATAGCAAGTGCAAAAGAGTAGAGAGGGTCACGGCGAAAACTGGACGCACCTCGTGTACAAACTGGACAATCTCTTTCGGAGTATCCGGGTTTCGGACGAGAACTCATCTGTTACACGGGCACTTCAATGTTTTTTAAACTTATTTGAACTCCAGCCTATTTTTGCGTTCAGTATGCATCATTCAAAGCGACGTCATCAATTTCCAACACGTTCTGACATCATTTGCTGTTTTTCAGTCATTTACCGATTTGTTTAGGGAGCTAAATGACGGTGAAATTGAAAATCACTACAAAATGAACTCTGAAAATGTTGGAACTTGGCATGGTATCATCATTTCGCCCGCATAGCATGTGCAAAAGAGTAGAGAGGGTCACGGCGAAAACTGGACGCACCTCGTTTACAAACTGGACAATCTCTTTCGGAGTATCAGGGTTTCGGACGAGAACTCATCTGTTAAACGGGCACTTCAATGTTTTTTAAACTTATTTGAACTCCAGCCTATTTTTGCGTTCAGTATGCATCATTCAAAGCAACGTCATCAATTTCCAAGACGTTCTGACATCATTTGCTGTTTTTCAGTCATTTACCGATTTGTTTAGGGAGCTAAATGACGGTGAAATTGAAAATCACTACAAAATGAACTCTGAAAATGTTGGAACTTGGCATGGTATCATCATTTCGCCCGCATAGCATGTGCAAAAGAGTAGAGAGGGTCACGGCGAAAACTGGACGCACCTCGTGTACAAACTGGACAATCTCTTTCGGAGTATCATTGTTTCGGACGAGAACTCATCTGTTACACGGGCACTTGAATGTTTTTTAAACTTATTTGAACTCCAGCCTATTTTTCCGTTCAGTATGCATCATTTAAAGCGACGTCATCAATTTCCAACACGTTCTGACATCATTTGCTGTTTCTCAGTCATTTACTGATTTGTTTAGAGAGCTAAATGACGGTGAAATTGAAAATCACTACAAAATGAACTCTGAAAATGTTGGAACTTGGCATGGTATCATCATTTCGCCCGCATAGCAAGTGCAAAAGAGTAGAGAGGGTCACGGCGAAAACTGGACGCACCTCGTGTACAAACTGGACAATCTCTTGCGGAGTATCCGGGTTTCGGACGAGAACTCATCTGTTACACGGGCACTTCAATGTTTTTTAAACTTATTTGAAATCCAGCCTATTTTTGCGTTCAGTATGCATCATTCAAAGCGACGTCATCAATTTCCAACACGTTCTGACATCATTTGCTGTTTTTCAGTCATTTACCGATTTGTTTAGGGAGCTAAATGACGGTGAAATTGAAAATCACTACAAAATGAACTCTGAAAATGTTGGAACTTGGCATGGTATCATCATTTCGCCCGCATAGCATGTGCAAAAGAGTAGAGAGGGTCACGGCGAAAACTGGACGCACCTCGTGTACAAACTGGACAATCTCTTTCGGAGTATCATTGTTTCGGACGAGAACTCATCTGTCACATGGGCACTTGAATGTTTTTTAAACTTATTTGAACTCCAGCCTATTTTTGCGTTCAGTATGCATCATTCAAAGCGACGTCATCAATTTCCAACACGTTCTGACATCATTTGCTGTTTCTCAGTCATTTACCGATTTGTTTAGAGAGCTAAATGACGGTGAAATTGAAAATCACTACAAAATGAACTCTGAAAATGTTGGAACTTGGCATGGTATCATCATTTCGCCCGCATAGCAAGTGCAAAAGAGTAGAGAGGGTCACGGCGAAAACTGGACGCACCTCGTGTACAAACTGGACAATCTCTTTCGGAGTATCCGGGTTTCGGACGAGAACTCATCTGTTACACGGGCACTTCAATGTTTTTTAAACTTATTTGAACTCCAGCCTATTTTTGCGTTCAGTATGCATCAGTCAAAGCGACGTCATCAATTTCCAACACGTTCTGACATCATTTGCTGTTTTTCAGTCATTTACCGATTTGTTTAGGGAGCTAAATGACGGTGAAATTGAAAATCACTACAAAATGAACTCTGAAAATGTTGGAACTTGGCATGGTATCATCATTTCGCCCGCATAGCATGTGCAAAAGAGTAGAGAGGGTCACGGCGAAAACTGGACGCACCTCGTGTACAAACTGGACAATCTCTTGCGGAGTATCCGGGTTTCGGACGAGAACTCATCTGTTACACGGGCACTTCAATGTTTTTTAAACTTATTTGAAATCCAGCCTATTTTTGCGTTCAGTATGCATCATTCAAAGCGACGTCATCAATTTCCAACACGTTCTGACATCATTTGCTGTTTTTCAGTCATTTACCGATTTGTTTAGGGAGCTAAATGACGGTGAAATTGAAAATCACTACAAAATGAACTCTGAAAATGTTGGAACTTGGCATGGTATCATCATTTCGCCCGCATAGCAAGTGCAAAAGAGTAGAGAGGGTCACGGCGAAAACTGGACGCACCTCGTGTACAAACTGGACAATCTCTTTCGGAGTATCATTGTTTCGGACGAGAACTCATCTGTTACACGGGCACTTGAATGTTTTTTAAACTTATTTGAAATCCAGCCTATTTTTGCGTTCAGTATGCATCATTCAAAGCGACGTCATCAATTTCCAACACGTTCTGACATCATTTGCTGTTTCTCAGTCATTTACCGATTTGTTTAGGGAGCTAAATGACGGTGAAATTGAAAATCACTACAAAATGAACTCTGAAAATGTTGGAACTTGGCATGGTATCATCATTTCGCCCGCATAGCAAGTGCAAAAGAGTAGAGAGGGTCACGGCGAAAACTGGACGCACCTCGTGTACAAACTGGACAATCTCTTTCGGAGTATCAGGGTTTCGGACGAGAACTCATCTGTTAAACGGGCACTTCAATGTTTTTTAAACTTATTTGAACTCCAGCCTATTTTTGCGTTCAGTATGCATCATTCAAAGCAACGTCATCAATTTCCAACACGTTCTGACATCATTTGCTGTTTTTCAGTCATTTACCGATTTGTTTAGGGAGCTAAATGACGGTGAAATTGAAAATCACTACAAAATGAACTCTGAAAATGTTGGAACTTGGCATGGTATCATCATTTCGCCCGCATAGCATGTGCAAAAGAGTAGAGAGGGTCACGGCGAAAACTGGACGCACCTCGTGTACAAACTGGACAATCTCTTTCGGAGTATCAGGGTTTCGGACGAGAACTCATCTGTCACATGGGCACTTCAATGTTTTTTAAACTTATTTGAACTCCAGCCTATTTTTGCGTTCAGTATGCATCATTCGAAGCAACGTCATCAATTTCCAAGACGTTCTAACATCATTTGCTGTTTCTCAGTCATTTACCGATTTGTTTAGGGAGCTAAATGACGGTGAAATTGAAAATCACTACAAAATGAACTCTGAAAATGTTGGAACTTGGCATGGTATCATCATTTCGCCCGCATAGCAAGTGCAAAAGAGTAGAGAGGGTCACGGCGAAAACTGGACGCTCATCGTGTACAAACTGGACAATCTCTTTCGGAGTATCCGGGTTTCGGACGAGAACTCATCTGTTACACGGGCACTTCAATGTTTTTTAAACTTATTTGAAATCCAGCCTATTTTTGCGTTCAGTATGCATCATTTAAAGTGATGTCATCAATTTCCAACACGTTCTGACATCATTTGCTGTTTTTCAGTCATTTACCGATTTGTTTAGGGAGCTAAATGACGGTGAAATTGAAAATCACTACAAAATGAACTCTGAAAATGTTGGAACTAGGCATGGTATCATCATTTCGCCCGCATAGCAAGTGCAAAAGAGTAGAGAGGGTCACGGCGAAAACTGGACGCACGTCGTGTACAAACTGGACAATCTCTTTCGGAGTATCAGGGTTTCGGACGAGAACTCATCTGTTAAACGGGCACTTCAATGTTTTTTAAACTTATTTGAACTCCAGCCTATTTTTGCGTTCAGTATGCATCATTCAAAGCAACGTCATCAATTTCCAAGACGTTCTGACATCATTTGCTGTTTTTCAGTCATTTACCGATTTGTTTAGGGAGCTAAATGACGGTGAAATTGAAAATCACTACAAAATGAACTCTGAAAATGTTGGAACTTGGCATGGTATCATCATTTCGCCCGCATAGCATGTGCAAAAGAGTAGAGAGGGTCTCCGCGAAAACTGGACGCACCTCGTGTACAAACTGGACAATCTCTTTCGGAGTATCCGTGTTTCGGACGAGAACTCATCTGTTACACGGGCACTTCAATGTTTTTTAAACTTATTTGAACTCCAGCTTATTTTTGCGTTCAGTATGCATCATTCAAAGCGACGTCATCAATTTCCAAGACGTTCTGACATCATTTGCTGTTTCTCAGTCATTTACCGATTTGTTTAGGGAGCTAAATGACGGTGAAATTGAAAATCACTACAAAATGAACTCTGAAAATGTTGGAACTTGGCATGGTATCATCATTTCGCCCGCATAGCAAGTGCAAAAGAGTAGAGAGGGTCACGGCGAAAACTGGATGCACCTCGTGTACAAACTGGACAATCTCTTTCGGAGTATCCGGGTTTCGGACGAGAACTCATCTGTTACACGGGCACTTCAATGTT
Source organism: Aegilops tauschii subsp. strangulata (assembly GCF_002575655.3). Lineage (NCBI taxonomy): Eukaryota > Viridiplantae > Streptophyta > Magnoliopsida > Poales > Poaceae > Aegilops > Aegilops tauschii. The sequence goes on along the minus strand of NC_053039.3, from coordinate 578,120,255 downwards.
TTTTAAACTTATTTGAACTCCAGCCTATTTTTGCGTTCAGTATGCATCATTCAAAGTGACGTCATCAATTTCCAAGACGTTCTGACATCATTTGCTGTTTTTCAGTCATTTACCGATTTGTTTAGGGAGCTAAATGACGGTGAAATTGAAAATCACTACAAAATGAACTCTGAAAATGTTGGAACTAGGCATGGTATCATCATTTCGCCCGCATAGCAAGTGCAAAAGAGTAGAGAGGGTCACGGCGAGAACTGGACGCACCTCGTGTACAAACTGGACAATCTCTTTCGGAGTATCAGGGTTTCGGACGAGAACTCATCTGTTACACGGGCACTTCAATGTTTTTTAAACTTATTTGAAATCCAGCCTATTTTTGCGTTCAGTATGCATCATTTAAAGTGACGTCATCAATTTCCAACACGTTCTGACATCATTTGCTGTTTTTCAGTCATTTACCGATTTGTTTAGGGAGCTAAATGACGGTGAAATTGAAAATCACTACAAAATGAACTCTGAAAATGTTGGAACTTGGCATGGTATCATCATGTCGCCCGCATAGCATGTGCAAAAGAGTAGAGAGGGTCACGGCGAAAACTGGACGCACCTCGTTTACAAACTGGACAATCTCTTTCGGAGTATCAGGGTTTCGGACGAGAACTCATCTGTTACACGGGCACTTCAATGTTTTTTAAACTTATTTGAACTCCAGCCTATTTTTGCGTTCAGTATGCATCATTCCAAGCGACGTCATCAATTTCCAAGACATTCTGACATCATTTGCTGTTTTTCAGTCATTTACCGATATGTTTAGAGAGCTAAATGACGGTGAAATTGAAAATCACTACAAAATGAACTCTGAAAATGTTGGAACTTGGCATGGTATCATCATTTCGCCCGCATAGCATGTGCAAAAGAGTAGAGAGGGTCACCGCGAAAACTGGACGCACCTCGTGTACAAACTGGACAATCTCTTTCGGAGTATCCGGGTTTCGGACGAGAACTCATCTGTTACACGGGCACTTCAATGTTTTTTAAACTTATTTGAACTCCAGCTTATTTTTGCGTTCAGTATGCATCATTCAAAGCAACGTCATCAATTTCCAAGACGTTCTGACATCATTTGCTGTTTTTCAGTCATTTACCGATTTGTTTAGGGAGCTAAATGACGGTGAAATTGAAAATCACTACAAAATGAACTCTGAAAATGTTGGAACTTGGCATGGTATCATCATTTCGCCCGCATAGCAAGTGCAAAAGAGTAGAGAGGGTCACGGCGAGAACTGGACGCACCTCGTGTACAAACTGGACAATCTCTTTCGGAGTATCAGGGTTTCGGACGAGAACTCATCTGTTACACGGGCACTTCAATGTTTTTTAAACTTATTTGAAATCCAGCCTATTTTTGCGTTCAGTATGCATCATTTAAAGTGACGTCATCAATTTCCAACACGTTCTGACATCATTTGCTGTTTTTCAGTCATTTACCGATTTGTTTAGGGAGCTAAATGACGGTGAAATTGAAAATCACTACAAAATGAACTCTGAAAATGTTGGAATTTGGCATGGTATCATCATTTCGCCCGCATAGCATGTGCAAAAGAGTAGAGAGGGTCACGGCGAAAACTGGACGCACCTCGTTTACAAACTGGACAATCTCTTTCGGAGAATCAGGGTTTCGGACGAGAACTCATCTGTTACACGGGCACTTCAATGTTTTTTAAACTTATTTGAACTCCAGCCTATTTTTGCGTTCAGTATGCATCATTCCAAGCGACGTCATCAATTTCCAACACGTTCTGACATCATTTGCTGTTTTTCAGTCATTTACCGATTTGTTTAGGGAGCTAAATGACGGTGAAATTGAAAATCACTACAAAATGAACTCTGAAAATGTTGGAACTTGGCATGGTATCATCATTTCGCCCGCATAGCAAGTGCAAAAGAGTAGAGAGGGTCACGGCGAAAACTGGACGCACCTCGTGTACAAACTGGACAATCTCTTTCGGAGTATCCGGGTTTCGGACGAGAACTCATCTGTTACACGGGCACTTCAATGTTTTTTAAACTTATTTGAACTCCAGCGTATTTTTGCGTTCAGTATGCATCATTCAAAGTGACGTCATCAATTTCCAACACGTTCTGACATCATTTGCTGTTTTTCAGTCATTTACCGATTTGTTTAGGGAGCTAAATGACGGTGAAATTGAAAATCACTACAAAATGAACTCTGAAAATGTTGGAACTTGGCATGGTATCATCATTTCGCCCGCATAGCAAGTGCAAAAGAGTAGAGAGGGTCACGGCGAAAACTGGACGCACCTCGTGTACAAACTGGACAATCTCTTTCGGAGTATCCGGGTTTCGGACGAGAACTCATCTGTTACACGGGCACTTCAATGTTTTTTAAACTTATTTGAACTCCAGCCTATTTTTGCGTTCAGTATGCATCATTCAAAGTGACGTCATCAATTTCCAACACGTTCTGACATCATTTGCTGTTTTTCAGTCATTTACCGATTTGTTTAGGGAGCTAAATGACGGTGAAATTGAAAATCACTACAAAATGAACTCTGAAAATGTTGGAACTTGGCATGGTATCATCATTTCGCCCGCATAGCATGTGCAAAAGAGTAGAGAGGGTCACGGCGAAAACTGGACGCACCTCGTTTACAAACTGGACAATCACTTTCGGAGTATCAGGGTTTCGGACGAGAACTCATCTGTTACACGGGCACTTCAATGTTTTTTAAACTTATTTGAACTCCAGCCTATTTTTGCGTTCAGTATGCATCATTCAAAGCGACGTCATCAATTTCCAACACGTTCTGACATCATTTGCTGTTTTTCAGTCACTTACCGATTCGTTTAGAGAGCTAAATGACGGTGAAATTGAAAATCACTACAAAATGAACTCTGAAAATGTTGGAACTTGGCATGGTATCATCATTTCTCCCGCATAGCATGTGCAAAAGAGTAGAGAGGGTCACCGCGAAAACTGGACACACCTCGTGTACAAACTGGACAATCTCTTTCGGAGTATCAGGGTTTCGGACGAGAACTCATCTTTTACACGGGCACTTCAATGTTTTTTAAACTTATTTGAACTCCAGCTTATTTTTGCGTTCAGTATGCATCATTCAAAGCAACGTCATCAATTTCCAAGACGTTCTGACATCATTTGCTGTTTTTCAGTCATTTACCGATTTGTTTAGGGAGCTAAATGACGGTGAAATTGAAAATCACTACAAAATGAACTCTGAAAATGTTGGAACTTGGCATGGTATCATCATTTCGCCTGCATAGCAAGTGCAAAAGAGTAGAGAGGGTCACGGCGAGAACTGGACGCACCTCGTGTACAAACTGGACAATCTCTTTCGGAGTATCAGGGTTTCGGACGAGAACTCATCTGTTACACGGGCACTTCAATGTTTTTTAAACTTATTTGAAATCCAGCCTATTTTTGCGTTCAGTATGCATCATTTAAAGTGACGTCATCAATTTCCAACACGTTCTGACATCATTTGCTGTTTTTCAGTCATTTACCGATTTGTTTAGGGAGCTAAATGACGGTGAAATTGAAAATCACTACAAAATGAACTCTGAAAATGTTGGAACTTGGCATGGTATCATCATTTCGCCCGCATAGCATGTGCAAAAGAGTAGAGAGGGTCACGGCGAAAACTGGACGCACATCGTGTACAAACTGGACAATCTCTTTCGGAGTATCCGGGTTTCGGACGAGAACTCATCTGTTACACGGGCACTTCAATGTTTTTTAAACTTATTTGAACTCCAACCTATTTTTGCGTTCAGTATGCATCATTCAAAGTGACGTCATCAATTTCCAACACGTTCTGACATCATTTGCTGTTTTTCAGTCATTTACCGATTTGTTTAGGGAGCTAAATGACGGTGAAATTGAAAATCACTACAAAATGAACTCTGAAAATGTTGGAACTTGGCATGGTATCATCATTTCGCCCGCATAGCAAGTGCAAAAGAGTAGAGAGGGTCACGGCGAAAACTGGACGCACGTCGTGTACAAACTGGACAATCTCTTTCGGAGTATCCGGGTTTCGGACGAGAACTCATCTGTTACACGGGCACTTCAATGTTTTTTAAACTTATTTGAACTCCAGCCTATTTTTGCGTTCAGTATGCATCATTCAAAGCAACGTCATCAATTTCCAAGACGTTCTGACATCATTTGCTGTTTTTCAGTCATTTACCGATTTGTTTAGGGAGCTAAATGACGGTGAAATTGAAAATCACTACAAAATGAACTCTGAAAATGTTGGAACTTGGCATGGTATCATCATTTCGCCCGCATAGCATGTGCAAAAGAGTAGAGAGGGTCACGGCGAAAACTGGACGCACCTCGTTTACAAACTGGACAATCTCTTTCGGAGTATCAGGGTTTCGGACGAGAACTCATCTGTTACACGGGCACTTCAATGTTTTTTAAACTTATTTGAACTCCAGCTTATTTTTGCGTTCAGTATGCATCATTCAAAGCAACGTCATCAATTTCCAAGACGTTCTGACATCATTTGCTGTTTTTCAGTCATTTACCGATTTGTTTAGGGAGCTAAATGACGGTGAAATTGAAAATCACTACAAAATGAACTCTGAAAATGTTGGAACTTGGCATGGTATCATCATTTCGCCCGCATAGCAAGTGCAAAAGAGTAGAGAGGGTCACGGCGAGAACTGGACGCACCTCGTGTACAAACTGGACAATCTCTTTCGGAGTATCAGGGTTTCGGACGAGAACTCATCTGTTACACGGGCACTTCAATGTTTTTTAAACTTATTTGAAATCCAGCCTATTTTTGCGTTCAGTATGCATCATTTAAAGTGACGTCATCAATTTCCAAGACGTTCTGACATCATTTGCTGTTTTTCAGTCATTTACCGATTTGTTTAGGGAGCTAAATGACGGTGAAATTGAAAATCACTACAAAATGAACTCTGAAAATGTTGGAACTTGGCATGGTATCATCATTTCGCCCGCATAGCATGTGCAAAAGAGTAGAGAGGATCACGACGAAAACTGGACGCACCTCGTGTTCAAACTGGACAATCTCTTTCGGAGTATCAGGGTTCCGGACGAGAACTCATCTGTTTCACGGGCACTTCAATGTTTTTTAAACTTATTTGAACTCCAGCCTATTTTTGCGTTCAGTATGCATCATTTAAAGTGACGTCATCAATTTCCAAGACGTTCTGACATCATTTGCTGTTTTTCAGTCATTTACCGATTTGTTTAGGGAGCTAAATGACGGTGAAATTGAAAATCACTACAAAATGAACTCTGAAAATGTTGGAACTTGGCATGGTATCATCATTTCGCCCGCATAGCAAGTGCAAAAGAGTAGAGAGGGTCACGGCGAAAACTGGACGCACCTCGTGTACAAACTGGACAATCTCTTTCGGAGTATCAGGGTTTCGGACGAGAACTCATCTGTTACACGGGCACTTCAACGTTTTTTAAACTTATTTGAACTCCAGCCTATTTTTGCGTTCAGTATGCATCATTCAAAGCAACGTCATCAATTTCCAAGACGTTCTGACATCATTTGCTGTTTTTCAGTCATTTACCGATTTGTTTAGGGAGCTAAATGACGGTGAAATTGAAAATCACTACAAAATGAACTCTGAAAATGTTGGAACTTGGCATGGTATCATCATTTCGCCCGCATAGCATGTGCAAAAGACTAGAGAGGGTCACCGCGAAAACTGGACGCACCTCGTGTACAAACTGGACAATCTTTTTCGGAGTATCCGTGTTTCGGACGAGAACTCATCTTTTACACGGGCACTTCAATGTTTTTTAAACTTATTTGAACTCCAGCTTATTTTTGCGTTCAGTATGCATCATTCAAAGCAACGTCATCAATTTCCAAGACGTTCTGACATCATTTGCTGTTTTTCAGTCATTTACCGATTTGTTTAGGGAGCTAAATTACGGTGAAATTGAAAATCACTACAAAATGAACTCTGAAAATGTTGGAACTTGGCATGGTATCATCATTTCGCCCGCATAGCAAGTGCAAAAGAGTAGAGAGGGTCACGGCGAAAACTGGACGCACCTCGTGTACAAACTGGACAATCTCTTTCGGAGTATCCGGGTTTCGGACGAGAACTCATCTGTTACACGGGCACTTCAATGTTTTTTAAACTTATTTGAAATCCAGCCTATTTTTGCGTTCAGTATGCATCATTTAAAGTGACGTCATCAATTTCCAACACGTTCTGACATCATTTGCTGTTTTTCAGTCATTTACCGATTTGTTTAGGGAGCTAAATGACGGTGAAATTGAAAATCACTACAAAATGAACTCTGAAAATGTTGGAACTTGGCATGGTATCATCATTTCGCCCGCATAGCATGTGCAAAAGAGTAGAGAGGATCACGACGAAAACTGGACGCACCTCGTGTTCAAACTGGACAATCTCTTTCGGAGTATCAGGGTTCCGGACGAGAACTCATCTGTTTCACGGGCACTTCAATGTTTTTTAAACTTATTTGAACTCCAGCCTATTTTTGCGTTCAGTATGCATCATTCAAAGCAACGTCATCAATTTCCAAGACGTTCTGACATCATTTGCTGTTTTTCAGTCATTTACCGATTTGTTTAGGGAGCTAAATGACGGTGAAATTGAAAATCACTACAAAATGAACTCTGAAAATGTTGGAACTTGGCATGGTATCATCATTTCGCCCGCATAGCAAGTGCAAAAGAGTAGAGAGGGTCACGGCGAAAACTGGACGCACCTCGTGTACAAACTGGACAATCTCTTTCGGAGTATCAGGGTTTCGGACGAGAACTCATCTGTTACACGGGCACTTCAACGTTTTTTAAACTTATTTGAACTCCAGCCTATTTTTGCGTTCAGTATGCATCATTCAAAGCAACGTCATCAATTTCCAAGACGTTCTGACATCATTTGCTGTTTTTCAGTCATTTACTGATTTGTTTAGGGAGCTAAATGACGGTGAAATTGAAAATCACTACAAAATGAACTCTGAAAATGTTGGAACTTGGCATGGTATCATCATTTCGCCCGCATAGCATGTGCAAAAGAGTAGAGAGGGTCACCGCGAAAACTGGACGCACCTCGTGTACAAACTGGACAATCTCTTTCGGAGTATCCGTGTTTCGGACGAGAACTCATCTTTTACACGGGCACTTCAATGTTTTTTAAACTTATTTGAACTCCAGCTTATTTTTGCGTTCAGTATGCATCATTCAAAGCAACGTCATCAATTTCCAAGACGTTCTGACATCATTTGCTGTTTTTCAGTCATTTACCGATTTGTTTAGGGAGCTAAATGACGGTGAAATTGAAAATCACTACAAAATGAACTCTGAAAATGTTGGAACTTGGCATGGTATCATCATTTCGCCCGCATAGCAAGTGCAAAAGAGTAGAGAGGGTCACGGCGAAAACTGGACGCACCTCGTGTACAAACTGGACAATCTCTTTCGGAGTATCCGGGTTTCGGACGAGAACTCATCTGTTACACGGGCACTTCAATGTTTTTTAAACTTATTTGAAATCCAGCCTATTTTTGCGTTCAGTATGCATCATTTAAAGTGACGTCATCAATTTCCAACACGTTCTGACATCATTTGCTGTTTTTCAGTCATTTACCGATTTGTTTAGGGAGCTAAATGACGGTGAAATTGAAAATCACTACAAAATGAACTCTGAAAATGTTGGAACTTGGCATGGTATCATCATTTCGCCCGCATAGCATGTGCAAAAGAGTAGAGAGGATCACGACGAAAACTGGACGCACCTCGTGTTCAAACTGGACAATCTCTTTCGGAGTATCAGGGTTCCGGACGAGAACTCATCTGTTTCACGGGCACTTCAATGTTTTTTAAACTTATTTGAATTCCAGCCTATTTTTGCGTTCAGTATGCATCATTCAAAGCAACGTCATCAATTTCCAAGACGTTCTGACATCATTTGCTGTTTTTCAGTCATTTACCGATTTGTTTAGGGAGCTAAATGACGGTGAAATTGAAAATCACTACAAAATGAACTCTGAAAATGTTGGAACTTGGCATGGTATCATCATTTCGCCCGCATAGCAAGTGCAAAAGAGTAGAGAGGGTCACGGCGAAAACTGGACGCACCTCGTGTAGAAACTGGACAATCTCTTTCGGAGTATCAGGGTTTCGGACGAGAACTCATCTGTTACACGGGCACTTCAACGTTTTTTAAACTTATTTGAACTCCAGCCTATTTTTGCGTTCAGTATGCATCATTCAAAGCAACGTCATCAATTTCCAAGACGTTCTGACATCATTTGCTGTTTTTCAGTCATTTACCGATTTGTTTAGGGAGCTAAATGACGGTGAAATTGAAAATCACTACAAAATGAACTCTGAAAATGTTGGAACTTGGCATGGTATCATCATTTCGCCCGCATAGCATGTGCAAAAGAGTAGAGAGGGTCACCGCGAAAACTGGACGCACCTCGTGTACAAACTGGACAATCTCTTTCGGAGTATCCGTGTTTCGGACGAGAACTCATCTTTTACACGGGCACTTCAATGTTTTTTAAACTTATTTGAACTCCAGCTTATTTTTGCGTTCAGTATGCATCATTCAAAGCAACGTCATCAATTTCCAAGACGTTCTGACATCATTTGCTGTTTTTCAGTCATTTACCGATTTGTTTAGGGAGCTAAATGACGGTGAAATTGAAAATCACTACAAAATGAACTCTGAAAATGTTGGAACTTGGCATGGTATCATCATTTCGCCCGCATAGCAAGTGCAAAAGAGTAGAGAGGGTCACGGCGAAAACTGGACGCACCTCGTGTACAAACTGGACAATCTCTTTCGGAGTATCCGGGTTTCGGACGAGAACTCATCTGTTACACGGGCACTTCAATGTTTTTTAAACTTATTTGAAATCCAGCCTATTTTTGCGTTCAGTATGCATCATTTAAAGTGACGTCATCAATTTCCAACACGTTCTGACATCATTTGCTGTTTTTCAGTCATTTACCGATTTGTTTAGGGAGCTAAATGACGGTGAAATTGAAAATCACTACAAAATGAACTCTGAAAATGTTGGAACTTGGCATGGTATCATCATTTCGCCCGCATAGCAAGTGCAAAAGAGTAGAGAGGGTCACGGCGAGAACTGGACGCACCTCGTGTACAAACTGGACAATCTCTTTCGGAGTATCAGGGTTTCGGACGAGAACTCATCTGTTACACGGGCACTTCAATGTTTTTTAAACTTATTTGAAATCCAGCCTATTTTTGCGTTCAGTATGCATCATTTAAAGTGACGTCATCAATTTCCAACACGTTCTGACATCATTTGCTGTTTTTCAGTCATTTACCGATTTGTTTAGGGAGCTAAATGACGGTGAAATTGAAAATCACTACAAAATGAACTCTGAAAATGTTGGAACTTGGCATGGTATCATCATTTCGCCCGCATAGCATGTGCAAAAGAGTAGAGAGGATCACGACGAAAACTGGACGCACCTCGTGTTCAAACTGGACAATCTCTTTCGGAGTATCAGGGTTCCGGACGAGAACTCATCTGTTTCACGGGCACTTCAATGTTTTTTAAACTTATTTGAATTCCAGCCTATTTTTGCGTTCAGTATGCATCATTCAAAGCAACGTCAGCAATTTCCAAGACGTTCTGACATCATTTGCTGTTTTTCAGTCATTTACCGATTTGTTTAGGGAGCTAAATGACGGTGAAATTGAAAATCACTACAAAATGAACTCTGAAAATGTTGGAACTTGGCATGGTATCATCATTTCGCCCGCATAGCAAGTGCAAAAGAGTAGAGAGGGTCACGGCGAAAACTGGACGCACCTCGTGTAGAAACTGGACAATCTCTTTCGGAGTATCAGGGTTTCGGACGAGAACTCATCTGTTACACGGGCACTTCAACGTTTTTTAAACTTATTTGAACTCCAGCCTATTTTTGCGTTCAGTATGCATCATTCAAAGCAACGTCATCAATTTCCAAGACGTTCTGACATCATTTGCTGTTTTTCAGTCATTTACTGATTTGTTTAGGGAGCTAAATGACGGTGAAATTGAAAATCACTACAAAATGAACTCTGAAAATGTTGGAACTTGGCATGGTATCATCATTTCGCCCGCATAGCATGTGCAAAAGAGTAGAGAGGGTCACCGCGAAAACTGGACGCACCTCGTGTACAAACTGGACAATCTCTTTCGGAGTATCCGTGTTTCGGACGAGAACTCATCTTTTACACGGGCACTTCAATGTTTTTTAAACTTATTTGAACTCCAGCTTATTTTTGCGTTCAGTATGCATCATTCAAAGCAACGTCATCAATTTCCAAGACGTTCTGACATCATTTGCTGTTTTTCAGTCATTTACCGATTTGTTTAGGGAGCTAAATGACGGTGAAATTGAAAATCACTACAAAATGAACTCTGAAAATGTTGGAACTTGGCATGGTATCATCATTTCGCCCGCATAGCAAGTGCAAAAGAGTAGAGAGGGTCACGGCGAAAACTGGACGCACCTCGTGTACAAACTGGACAATCTCTTTCGGAGTATCCGGGTTTCGGACGAGAACTCATCTGTTACACGGGCACTTCAATGTTTTTTAAACTTATTTGAAATCCAGCCTATTTTTGCGTTCAGTATGCATCATTTAAAGTGACGTCATCAATTTCCAACACGTTCTGACATCATTTGCTGTTTTTCAGTCATTTACCGATTTGTTTAGGGAGCTAAATGACGGTGAAATTGAAAATCACTACAAAATGAACTCTGAAAATGTTGGAACTTGGCATGGTATCATCATTTCGCCCGCATAGCATGTGCAAAAGAGTAGAGAGGGTCACGGCGAAAACTGGACGCACCTCGTGTACAAACTGGACAATCTCTTTCGGAGTATCAGGGTTTCGGACGAGAACTCATCTGTTACACGGGCACTTCAACGTTTTTTAAACTTATTTGAACTCCAGCCTATTTTTGTGTTCAGTATGCATCATTCAAAGCAACGTCATCAATTTCCAAGACGTTCTGACATCATTTGCTGTTTTTCAGTCACTTACCGATTTGTTTAGAGAGCTAAATGACGGTGAAATTGAAAATCACTACAAAATGAACTCTGAAAATGTTGGAACTTGGCATGGTATCATCATTTCGCCCGCATAGCATGTGCAAAAGAGTAGAGAGGGTCACCGCGAAAACTGGACGCACCTCGTGTACAAACTGGACAATCTCTTTCGGAGTATCCGGGTTTCGGACGAGAACTCATCTTTTACACGGGCACTTCAATGTTTTTTAAACTTATTTGAACTCCAGCTTATTTTTGCGTTCAGTATGCATCATTCAAAGCAACGTCATCAATTTCCAAGACGTTCTGACATCATTTGCTTTTTTTTCAGTCATTTACCGATTTGTTTAGCGAGCTAAATGACGGTGAAATTGAAAATCACTACAAAATGAACTCTGAAAATGTTGGAACTTGGCATGGTATCATCATTTCGCCCGCATAGCAAGTGCAAAAGAGTAGAGAGGGTCACGGCGAAAACTGGACGCACCTCGTGTACAAACTGGACAATCTCTTTCGGAGTATCCGGGTTTCGGACGAGAACTCATCTGTTACACGGGCACTTCAATGTTTTTTAAACTTATTTGAACTCCAGCCTATTTTTGCGTTCAGTATGCATCATTCAAAGTGACGTCATCAATTTCAACCACGTTCTGACATCATTTGCTGTTTTTCAGTCATTTACCGATTTGTTTAGGGAGCTAAATGACGGTGAAATTGAAAATCACTACAAAATGAACTCTGAGAATGTTGGAACTTGGCATGGTATCATCATTTCGCCCGCATAGCAAGTGCAAAAGAGTAGAGAGGGTCACGGCGAAAACTGGACGCACCTCGTGTACAAACTGGACAATCTCTTTCGGAGTATCAGGGTTTCGGACGAGAACTCATCTGTTACACGGGCACTTCAATGTTTTTTAAACTTATTTGAACTCCAGCCTATTTTTGCGTTCAGTATGCATCATTCAAAGCGACGTCATCAATTTCCAACACGTTCTGACATCATTTGCTGTTTTTCAGTCACTTACCGATTTGTTTAGAGAGCTAAATGACGGTGAAATTGAAAATCACTACAAAATGAACTCTGAAAATGTTGGAACTTGGCATGGTATCATCATTTCGCCCGCATAGCATGTGCAAAAGAGTAGAGAGGGTCACCGCGAAAACTGGACGCACCTCGTGTACGAACTGGACAATCTCTTTCGGAGTATCAGGGTTTCGGACAAGAACTCATCTTTTACACGGGCACTTCAATGTTTTTTAAACTTATTTGAACTCCAGCTTATTTTTGCGTTCAGTATGCATCATTCAAAGCAACGTCATCAATTTCCAAGACGTTCTGACATCATTTGCTGTTTTTCAGTCATTTACCGATTTGTTTAGGGAGCTAAATGACGGTGAAATTGAAAATCACTACAAAATGAACTCTGAAAATGTTGGAACTTGGCATGGTATCATCATTTCGCCCGCATAGCAAGTGCAAAAGAGTAGAGAGGGTCATGGCGAGAACTGGACGCACCTCGTGTACAAACTGGACAATCTCTTTCGGAGTATCAGGGTTTCGGACGAGAACTCATCTGTTACACGGGCACTTCAATGTTTTTTAAACTTATTTGAAATCCAGCCTATTTTTGCGTTCAGTATGCATCATTTAAAGTGACGTCATCAATTTCCAACACGTTCTGACATCATTTGCTGTTTTTCAGTCATTTACCGATTTGTTTAGGGAGCTAAATGACGGTGAAATTGAAAATCACTACAAAATGAACTCTGAAAATGTTGGAACTTGGCATGGTATCATCATTTCGCCCGCATAGCATGTGCAAAAGAGTAGAGAGGATCACGACGAAAACTGGACGCACCTCGTGTTCAAACTGGACAATCTCTTTCGGAGTATCAGGGTTCCGGACGAGAACTCATCTGTTTCACGGGCACTTCAATGTTTTTTAAACTTATTTGAACTCCAGCCTATTTTTGCGTTCAGTATGCATCATTCAAAGCAACGTCATCAATTTCCAAGACGTTCTGACATCATTTGCTGTTTTTCAGTCATTTACCGATTTGTTTAGGGAGCTAAATGACGGTGAAATTGAAAATCACTACAAAATGAACTCTGAAAATGTTGGAACTTGGCATGGTATCATCATTTCGCCCGCATAGCAAGTGCAAAAGAGTAGAGAGGGTCACGGCGAAAACTGGACGCACCTCGTGTACAAACTGGACAATCTCTTCCGGAGTATCAGGGTTTCGGACGAGAACTCATCTGTTACACGGGCACTTCAACGTTTTTTAAACTTATTTGAACTCCAGCCTATTTTTGCGTTCAGTATGCATCATTCAAAGCAACGTCATCAATTTCCAAGACGTTCTGACATCATTTGCTGTTTTTCAGTCATTTACTGATTTGTTTAGGGAGCTAAATGACGGTGAAATTGAAAATCACTACAAAATGAACTCTGAAAATGTTGGAACTTGGCATGGTATCATCATTTCGCCCGCATAGCATGTGCAAAAGAGTAGAGAGGGTCACCGCGAAAACTGGACGCACCTCGTGTACAAACTGGACAATCTCTTTCGGAGTATCCGTGTTTCGGACGAGAACTCATCTTTTACACGGGCACTTCAATGTTTTTTAAACTTATTTGAACTCCAGCTTATTTTTGCGTTCAGTATGCATCATTCAAAGCAACGTCATCAATTTCCAAGACGTTCTGACATCATTTGCTGTTTTTCAGTCATTTACCGATTTGTTTAGGGAGCTAAATGACGGTGAAATTGAAAATAACTACAAAATGAACTCTGAAAATGTTGGAACTTGGCATGGTATCATCATTTCGCCCGCATAGCAAGTGCAAAAGAGTAGAGAGGGTCACGGCGAAAACTGGACGCACCTCGTGTACAAACTGGACAATCTCTTTCGGAGTATCCGGGTTTCGGACGAGAACTCATCTGTTACACGGGCACTTCAATGTTTTTTAAACTTATTTGAACTCCAGCCTATTTTTGCGTTCAGTATGCATCATTCAAAGTGACGTCATCAATTTCCAACACGTTCTGACATCATTTGCTGTTTTTCAGTCATTTACCGATTTGTTTAGGGAGCTAAATGACGGTGAAATTGAAAATCACTACAAAATGAACTCTGAAAATGTTGGAACTTGGCATGGTATCATCATTTCGCCCGCATAGCAAGTGCAAAAGAGTAGAGAGGGTCACGGCGAAAACTGGACGCACCTCGTGTACAAACTGGACAATCTCTTTCGGAGTATCAGGGTTTCGGACAAGAACTCATCTGTTACACGGGCACTTCAACGTTTTTTAAACTTATTTGAACTCCAGCCTATTTTTGCGTTCAGTATGCATCATTCAAAGCAACGTCATCAATTTCCAAGACGTTCTGACATCATTTGCTGTTTTTCAGTCATTTACCGATTTGTTTAGGGAGCTAAATGACGGTGAAATTGAAAATCACTACAAAATGAACTCTGAAAATGTTGGAACTTGGCATGGTATCATCATTTCGCCCGCATAGCATGTGCAAAAGAGTAGAGAGGGTCACCGCGAAAACTGGACGCACCTCGTGTACAAACTGGACAATCTCTTTCGGAGTATCCGTGTTTCGGACGAGAACTCATCTTTTACACGGGCACTTCAATGTTTTTTAAACTTATTTGAACTCCAGCTTATTTTCGCGTTCAGTATGCATCATTCAAAGCAACGTCATCAATTTCCAAGACGTTCTGACATCATTTGCTGTTTTTCAGTCATTTACCGATTTGTTTAGCGAGCTAAATGACGGTGAAATTGAAAATCACTACAAAATGAACTCTGAAAATGTTGGAACTTGGCATGGTATCATCATTTCGCCCGCATAGCAAGTGCAAAAGAGTAGAGAGGGTCACGGCGAAAACTGGACGCACCTCGTGTACAAACTGGACAATCTCTTTCGGAGTATCCGGGTTTCGGACGAGAACTCATCTGTTACACGGGCACTTCAACGTTTTTTAAACTTATTTGAACTCCAGCCTATTTTTGCGTTCAGTATGCATCATTCAAAGTGACGTCATCAATTTCCAACACGTTCTGACATCATTTGCTGTTTTTCAGTCATTTACCGATTTGTTTAGGGAGCTAAATGACGGTGAAATTGAAAATCACTACAAAATGAACTCTGAAAATGTTGGAACTTGGCATGGTATCATCATTTCGCCCGCATAGCAAGTGCAAAAGAGTAGAGAGGGTCACGGCGAAAACTGGACGCACCTCGTGTACAAACTGGACAATCTCTTTCGGAGTATCCGGGTTTCGGACGAGAACTCATCTGTTACACGGGCACTTCAACGTTTTTTAAACTTATTTGAACTCCAGCCTATTTTTGCGTTCAGTATGCATCATTCAAAGTGACGTCATCAATTTCCAACACGTTCTGACATCATTTGCTGTTTTTCAGTCATTTACCGATTTGTTTAGGGAGCTAAATGACGGTGAAATTGAAAATCACTACAAAATGAACTCTGAAAATGTTGGAACTTGGCATGGTATCATCATTTCGCCCGCATAGCAAGTGCAAAAGAGTAGAGAGGGTCACGGCGAAAACTGGACGCACCTCGTGTACAAACTGGACAATCTCTTTCGGAGTATCCGGGTTTCGGACGAGAACTCATCTGTTACACGGGCACTTCAATGTTTTTTAAACTTATTTGAAATCCAGCCTATTTTTGCGTTCAGTATGCATCATTTAAAGTGACGTCATCAATTTCCAACACGTTCTGACATCATTTGCTGTTTTTCAGTCATTTACCGATTTGTTTAGGGAGCTAAATGACGGTGAAATTGAAAATCACTACAAAATGAACTCTGAAAATGTTGGAACTTGGCATGGTATCATCATTTCGCCCGCATAGCATGTGCAAAAGAGTAGAGAGGGTCACGGCGAAAACTGGACGCACCTCGTTTACAAACTGGACAATCTCTTTCGGAGTATCAGGGTTTCGGACGAGAACTCATCTGTTACACGGGCACTTCAATGTTTTTTAAACTTATTTGAACTCCAGCCTATTTTTGCGTTCAGTATGCATCATTCAAAGCGACGTCATCAATTTCCAACACGTTCTGACATCATTTGCTGTTTTTCAGTCATTTACCGATTTGTTTAGAGAGCTAAATGACGGTGAAATTGAAAATCACTACAAAATGAACTCTGAAAATGTTGGAACTTGGCATGGTATCATCATTTCGCCCGCATAGCATGTGCAAAAGAGTAGAGAGGGTCACCGCGAAATCTGTACGCACCTCGTGTACAAACTGGACAATCTCTTTCGGAGTATCCAGGTTTCGGACGAGAACTCATCTTTTACACGGGCACTTCAATGTTTTTTAAACTTATTTGAACTCCAGCTTATTTTTGCGTTCAGTATACATCATTCAAAGCAACGTCATCAATTTCCAAGACGTTCTGACATCATTTGCTGTTTTTCAGTCATTTACCGATTTGTTTAGGGAGCTAAATGACGGTGAAATTGAAAATCACTACAAAATGAACTCTGAAAATGTTGGAACTTGGCATGGTATCATCATTTCGCCCGCATAGCATGTGCAAAAGAGTAGAGAGGGTCACGGCGAAAACTGGACGCACCTCGTGTACAAACTGGACAATCTCTTTCGGAGTATCAGGGTTTCGGACGAGAACTCATCTGTTACACGGGCACTTCAATGTTTTTTAAACTTATTTGAAATCCAGCCTATTTTTGCGTTCAGTATGCATCATTTAAAGTGACGTCATCAATTTCCAACACGTTCTGACATCATTTGCTGTTTTTCAGTCATTTACCGATTTGTTTAGGGAGCTAAATGACGGTGAAATTGAAAATCACTACAAAATGAACTCTGAAAATGTTGGAACTTGGCATGGTATCATCATTTCGCCCGCATAGCATGTGCAAAAGAGTAGAGAGGGTCACGGCGAAAACTGGACGCACCTCGTTTACAAACTGGACAATCTCTTTCGGAGTATCAGGGTTTCGGACGAGAACTCATCTGTTACACGGGCACTTCAATGTTTTTTAAACTTATTTGAACTCCAGCCTATTTTTGCGTTCAGTATGCATCATTCAAAGCGACGTCATCAATTTCCAACACGTTCTGACATCATTTGCTGTTTTTCAGTCATTTACCGATTTGTTTAGAGAGCTAAATGACGGTGAAATTGAAAATCACTACAAAATGAACTCTGAAAATGTTGGAACTTGGCATGGTATCATCATTTCGCCCGCATAGCATGTGCAAAAGAGTAGAGAGGGTCACCGCGAAATCTGTACGCACCTCGTGTACAAACTGGACAATCTCTTTCGGAGTATCCAGGTTTCGGACGAGAACTCATCTTTTACACGGGCACTTCAATGTTTTTTAAACTTATTTGAACTCCAGCTTATTTTTGCGTTCAGTATGCATCATTCAAAGCAACGTCATCAATTTCCAAGACGTTCTGACATCATTTGCTGTTTTTCAGTCATTTACCGATTTGTTTAGGGAGCTAAATGACGGTGAAATTGAAAATCACTACAAAATGAACTCTGAAAATGTTGGAACTTGGCATGGTATCATCATTTCGCCCGCATAGCATGTGCAAAAGAGTAGAGAGGGTCACGGCGAGAACTGGACGCACCTCGTGTACAAACTGGACAATCTCTTTCGGAGTATCAGGGTTTCGGACGAGAACTCATCTGTTACACAGGCACTTCAATGTTTTTTAAACTTATTTGAAATCCAGCCTATTTTTGCGTTCAGTATGCATCATTTAAAGTGACGTCATCAATTTCCAACACGTTCTGACATCATTTGCTGTTTTTCAGTCATTTACCGATTTGTTTAGGGAGCTAAATGACGGTGAAATTGAAAATCACTACAAAATGAACTCTGAAAATGTTGGAACTTGGCATGGTATCGTCATTTCGCCCGCATAGCATGTGCAAAAGAGTAGAGAGGGTCACGGCGAAAACTGGACGCACCTCGTTTACAAACTGGACAATCTCTTTCGGAGTATCAGGGTTTCGGACGAGAACTCATCTGTGACACGGGCACTTCAATGTTTTTTAAACTTATTTGAACTCCAGCCTATTTTTGCGTTCAGTATGCATCATTCAAAGCGACGTCATCAATTTCCAACACGTTCTGACATCATTTGCTGTTTTTCAGTCATTTACCGATTTGTTTAGAGAGCTAAATGACGGTGAAATTGAAAATCACTACAAAATGAACTCTGAAAATGTTGGAACTTGGCATGGTATCATCATTTCGCCCGCATAGCATGTGCAAAAGAGTAGAGAGGGTCACCGCGAAATCTGTACGCACCTCATGTACAAACTGGACAATCTCTTTCGGAGTATCCAGGTTTCGGACGAGAACTCATCTTTTACACGGGCACTTCAATGTTTTTTAAACTTATTTGAACTCCAGCTTATTTTTGCGTTCAGTATGCATCATTCAAAGCAACGTCATCAATTTCCAAGACGTTCTGACATCATTTGCTGTTTTTCAGTCATTTACCGATTTGTTTAGGGAGCTAAACGACGGTGAAATTGAAAATCACTACAAAATGAACTCTGAAAATGTTGGAACTTGGCATGGTATCATCATTTCGCCCGCATAGCATGTGCAAAAGAGTAGAGAGGGTCACGGCGAAAACTGGACGCACCTCGTGTACAAACTGGACAATCTCTTTCGGAGTATCCGGGTTTCGGACGAGAACTCATCTGTTACACGGGCACTTCAATGTTTTTTAAACTTATTTGAACTCCAGCCTGTTTTTGCATTCAGTATGCATCATTCAAAGCGACGTCATCAATTTCCAACACGTTCTGACATCATTTGCTATTTTTCAGTCATTTACCGATTTGTTTAGGGAGCTAAATGACGGTGAAATTGAAAATCACTACAAAATGAACTCTGAAAATGTTGGAACTTGGCATGGTATCATCATTTCGCCGGCATAGCATGTGCAAAAGAGTAGAGAGGGTCACGGCGAAAACTGGACGCACCTCGTGTACAAACTGGACAATCTCTTTCGGAGTATCAGGGTTTCGGACGAGAACTCATCTGTCACACGGGCACTTCAATGTTTTATAAACTTATTTGAACTCCAGCCTATTTTTGCGTTCAGTATGCATCATTCAAAGCGACGTCATCAATTTCCAACACGTTCTGACATCATTTGCTGTTTTTCAGTCATTTACCGATTTGTTTAGAGAGCTAAATGACGGTGAAATTGAAAATCACTACAAAATGAACTCTGAAAATGTTGGAACTTGGCATGGTATCATCATTTCGCCCGCATAGCAAGTGCAAAAGAGTAGAGAGGGTCACGGCGAAAACTGGACGCACCTCGTGTACAAACTGGACAATCTCTTTCGGAGTATCCGGGTTTCGGACGAGAACTCATCTGTTACACGGGCACTTCAATGTTTTTTAAACTTATTTGAAATCCAGCCTATTTTTGCGTTCAGTATGCATCATTTAAAGTGACGTCATCAATTTCCAACACGTTCTGACATCATTTGCTGTTTTTCAGTCATTTACCGATTTGTTTAGGGAGCTAAATGACGGTGAAATTGAAAATCACTACAAAATGAACTCTGAAAATGTTGGAAGTTGGCATGGTATCATCATTTCGCCCGCATAGCATGTGCAAAAGAGTAGAGAGGGTCACGGCGAAAACTGGACGCACCTCGTTTACAAACTGGACAATCTCTTTCGGAGTATCAGGGTTTCGGACGAGAACTCATCTGTTACACGGGCACTTCAATGCTTTTTAAACTTATTTGCACTCCAGCCTATTTTTGCGTTCAGTATGCATCATTCAAAGCGACGTCATCAATTTCCAACTCGTTCTGACATCATTTGTTGTTTTTCAGTCATTTACCGATTTGTTTAGGCAGCTAAATGACGGTGAAATTGAAAATCACTACAAAATGAACTCTGAAAATGTTGGAACTTGGCATGGTATCATCATTTCGCCCGCATAGCATGTGCAAAAGAGTAGAGAGGGTCACGGCGAAAACTGGACGCACCTCGTGTACAAACTGGACAATCTCTTTCGGAGTATCAGGGTTTCGCACGAGAACTCATCTGTCACACGGGCACTTCAATGTTTTTTAAACTTATTTGAACTCCAGCCTATTTTTGCGTTCAGTATGCATCATTCAAAGCGACGTCATCAATTTCCAACACGTTCTGACATCATTTGCTGTTTTTCAGTCATTTACCGATTTGTTTAGAGAGCTAAATGACAGTGAAATTGAAAATCACTACAAAATGAACTCTGAAAATGTTGGAACTTGGCATGGTATCATCATTTCGCCCGCATAGCATGTGCAAAAGAGTAGAGAGGGTCACCGCGAAATCTGGACGCACCTCGTGTACAAACTGGACAATCTCTTTCGGAGTATCCGGGTTTTGGACGAGAACTCATCTTTTACACGGGCACTTCAATGTTTTTTAAACTTATTTGAACTCCAGCTTATTTTTGCGTTCAGTATGCATCATTCAAAGCAACGTCATCAATTTCCAAGACGTTCTGACATCATTTGCTGTTTTTCAGTCATTTACCGATTTGTTTAGGGAGCAAAATGACGGCGAAATTGAAAATCACTACAAAATGAACTCTGAAAATGTTGGAACTTGGCATGGTATCATCATTTCGCCCGCATAGCAAGTGCAAAAGAGTAGAGAGGGTCACGGCGAAAACTGGACGCACCTCGTGTACAAACTGGACAATCTCTTTCGGAGTATCCGGGTTTCGGACGAGAACTCATCTGTTACACGGGCACTTCAATGTTTTTTAAACTTATTTGAACTCCAGCCTATTTTTGCGTTCAGTATGCATCATTCAAAGCGACGTCATCAATTTCCAACACGTTCTGACATCATTTGCTGTTTTTCAGTCATTTTCCGATTTGTTTAGGGAGCTAAATGACGGTGAAATTGAAAATCACTACAAAATGAACTGTGAAAATGTTGGAACTTGGCATGGTATCATCATTTCGCCCGCATAGCATGTGCAAAAGAGTAGAGAGGGTCACGGCGAAAACTGGACGCACCTCGTTTACAAACTGGACAATCTCTTTCGGAGTATCAGGGTTTCGGACGAGAACTCATCTGTTACACGGGCACTTCAATGTTTTTTAAACTTATTTGAACTCCAACCTATTTTTGCGTTCAGTATGCATCATTCAAAGCGACGTCATCAATTTCCAACACGTTCTGACATCATTTGCTGTTTTTCAGTCACTTACCGATTTGTTTAGAGAGCTAAATGACGGTGAAATTGAAAATCACTACAAAATGAACTCTGAAAATGTTGGAACTTGGCATGGTATCATCATTTCGCCCCCATAGCATGTGCAAAAGAGTAGAGAGGGTCACCGCGAAAACTGGACGCACCTCGTGTACAAACTGGACAATCTCTTTCGGAGTATCAGGGTTTCGGACGAGAACTCATCTTTTACACGGGCACTTCAATGTTTTTTAAACTTATTTGAACTCCAGCTTATTTTTGCGTTCAGTATGCACCATTCAAAGCAACGTCATCAATTTCCAAGACGTTCTGACATCATTTGCTGTTTTTCAGTCATTTACCGATTTGTTTAGGGAGCTAAATGACGGTGAAATTGAAAATCACTACAAAATGAACTCTGAAAATGTTGGAACTTGGCATGGTATCATCATTTCGCCCGCATAGCAAGTGCAAAAGAGTAGAGAGGGTCACGGCGAAAACTGGACGCACCTCGTGTACAAACTGGACAATCTCTTTCGGAGTATCAGGGTTTCGGACGAGAACTCATCTGTTACACGGGCACTTCAACGTTTTTTAAACTTATTTGAACTCCAGCCTATTTTTGCGTTCAGTATGCATCATTCAAAGCGACGTCATCAATTTCCAAGACGTTCTGACATCATTTGCTGTTTTTCAGTCATTTACCGATTTGTTTAGGGAGCTAAATGACGGTGAAATTGAAAATCACTACAAAATGAACTCTGAAAATGTTGGAACTTGGCATGGTATCATCATTTCGCCCGCATAGCATGTGCAAAAGAGTAGAGAGGGTCACCGCGAAAACTGGACGCACCTTGTGTACAAACTGGACAATCTCTTTCGGAGTATCCGTGTTTCGGACGAGAACTCATCTTTTACACGGGCACTTCAATGTTTTTTAAACTTATTTGAACTCCAGCTTATTTTTGCATTCAGTATGCATCATTCAAAGCAACGTCATCAATTTCCAAGACGTTCTGACATCATTTGCTGTTTTTCAGTCATTTACCGATTTGTTTAGGGAGCTAAATGACGGTGAAATTGAAAATAACTACAAAATGAACTCTGAAAATGTTGGAACTTGGCATGGTATCATCATTTCGCCCGCATAGCAAGTGCAAAAGAGTAGAGAGGGTCACGGCGAAAACTGGACGCACCTCGTGTACAAACTGGACAATCTCTTTCGGAGTATCCGGGTTTCGGACGAGAACTCATCTGTTACACGGGCACTTCAATGTTTTTTAAACTTATTTGAACTCCAGCCTATTTTTGCGTTCAGTATGCATCATTCAAAGTGACGTCATCAATTTCCAACACGTTCTGACATCATTTGCTGTTTTTCAGTCATTTACCGATTTGTTTAGGGAGCTAAATGACGGTGAAATTGAAAATCACTACAAAATGAACTCTGAAAATGTTGGAACTTGGCATGGTATCATCATTTCGCCCGCATAGCAAGTGCAAAAGAGTAGAGAGGGTCACGGCGAAAACTGGACGCACCTCGTGTACAAACTGGACAATCTCTTTCGGAGTATCAGGGTTTCGGACGAGAACTCATCTGTTACACGGGCACTTCAACGTTTTTTAAACTTATTTGAACTCCAGCCTATTTTTGCGTTTAGTATGCATCATTCAAAGCAACGTCATCAATTTCCAAGACGTTCTGACATCATTTGCTGTTTTTCAGTCATTTACCGATTTGTTTAGGGAGCTAAATGACGGTGAAATTGAAAATCACTACAAAATGAACTCTGAAAATGTTGGAACTTGGCATGGTATCATCATTTCGCCCGCATAGCATGTGCAAAAGAGTAGAGAGGGTCACCGCGAAAACTGGACGCACCTCGTGTACAAACTGGACAATCTCTTTCGGAGTATCCGTGTTTCGGACGAGAACTCATCTTTTACACGGGCACTTCAATGTTTTTTAAACTTATTTGAACTCCAGCTTATTTTTGCGTTCAGTATGCATCATTCAAAGCAACGTCATCAATTTCCAAGACGTTCTGACATCATTTGCTGTTTTTCAGTCATTTACCGATTTGTTTAGGGAGCTAAATGACGGTGAAATTGAAAATCACTACAAAATGAACTCTGAAAATGTTGGAACTTGGCATGGTATCATCATTTCGCCCGCATAGCAAGTGCAAAAGAGTAGAGAGGGTCACGGCGAAAACTGGACGCACCTCGTGTACAAACTGGACAATCTCTTTCGGAGTATCCGGGTTTCGGACGAGAACTCATCTGTTACACGGGCACTTCAATGTTTTTTAAACTTATTTGAACTCCAGCCTATTTTTGCGTTCAGTATGCATCATTCAAAGTGACGTCATCAATTTCCAACACGTTCTGACATCATTTGCTGTTTTTCAGTCATTTACCGATTTGTTTAGGGAGCTAAATGACGGTGAAATTGAAAATCACTACAAAATGAACTCTGAAAATGTTGGAACTTGGCATGGTATCATCATTTCGCCCGCATAGCAAGTGCAAAAGAGTAGAGAGGGTCACGGCAAAAACTGGACGCACCTCGTGTACAAACTGGACAATCTCTTTCGGAGTATCCGGGTTTCGGACGAGAACTCATCTGTTACACGGGCACTTCAATGTTTTTTAAACTTATTTGAAATCCAGCCTATTTTTGCATTCAGTATGCATCATTTAAAGTGACGTCATCAATTTCCAACACGTTCTGACATCATTTGCTGTTTTTCAGTCATTTACCGATTTGTTTAGGGAGCTAAATGACGGTGAAATTGAAAATCACTACAAAATGAACTCTGAAAATGTTGGAACTTGGCATGGTATCATCATTTCGCCCGCATAGCATGTGCAAAAGAGTAGAGAGGGTCACGGCGAAAACTGGACGCACCTCGTTTACAAACTGGACAATCTCTTTCGGAGTATCAGGGTTTCGGACGAGAACTCATCTGTTACACGGGCACTTCAATGTTTTTTAAACTTATTTGAACTCCAGCCTATTTTTGCGTTCAGTATGCATCATTCAAAGCGACGTCATCAATTTCCAACACGTTCTGACATCATTTGCTGTTTTTCAGTCATTTACCGATTTGTTTAGAGAGCTAAATGACGGTGAAATTGAAAATCACTACAAAATGAACTCTGAAAATGTTGGAACTTGGCATGGTATCATCATTTCGCCCGCATAGCATGTGCAAAAGAGTAGAGAGGGTCACCGCGAAAACTGGACGCACCTCGTGTACAAACTGGACAATCTCTTTCGGAGTATCCGGGTTTCGGACGAGAACTCATCTTTTACACGGGCACTTCAATGTTTTTTAAACTTATTTGAACTCCAGCTTATTTTTGCGTTCAGTATGCATCATTCAAAGCAACGTCATCAATTTCCAAGACGTTCTGACATCATTTGCTGTTTTTCAGTCATTTACCGATTTGTTTAGGGAGCTAAATGACGGTGAAATTGAAAATCACTACAAAATGAACTCTGAAAATGTTGGAACTTGGCACGGTATCATCATTTCGCCCGCATAGCATGTGCAAAAGAGTAGAGAGGCTCACGGCGAGAACTGGACGCACCTCGTGTACAAACTGGACAATCTCTTTCGGAGTATCAGGGTTTCGGACGAGAACTCATCTGTTACACAGGCACTTCAATGTTTTTTAAACTTATTTGAAATCCAGCCTATTTTTGCGTTCAGTATGCATCATTTGAAGTGACGTCATCAATTTCCAACACGTTCTGACATCATTTGCTGTTTTTCAGTCACTTACCGATTTGTTTAGGGAGCTAAATGACGGTGAAATTGAAAATCACTACAAAATGAACTCTGAAAATGTTGGAACTTGGCATGGTATCATCATTTCGCCCGCATAGCATGTGCAAAAGAGTAGAGAGGGTCACGGCGAAAACTGGACGCACCTCGTTTACAAACTGGACAATCTCTTTCGGAGTATCAGGGTTTCGGACGAGAACTCATCTGTTACACGGGCACTTCAATGTTTTTTAAACTTATTTGAACTCCAGCCTATTTTTGCGTTCAGTATGCATCATTCAAAGCGACGTCATCAATTTCCAACACGTTCTGACATCATTTGCTGTTTTTCAGTCATTTACCGATTTGTTTAGAGAGCTAAATGACGGTGAAATTGAAAATCACTACAAAATGAACTCTGAAAATGTTGGAACTTGGCATGGTATCATCATTTCGCCCGCATAGCATGTGCAAAAGAGTAGAGAGGGTCACCGCGAAATCTGTACGCACCTCGTGTACAAACTGGACAATCTCTTTCGGAGTATCCAGGTTTCGGACGAGAAATCATCTTTTACACGGGCACTTCAATGTTTTTTAAACTTATTTGAACTCCAGCTTATTTTTGCGTTCAGCATGCATCATTCAAAGCAACGTCATCAATTTCCAAGACGTTCTGACATCATTTGCTGTTTTTCAGTCATTTACCGATTTGTTTAGGGAGCTAAATGACGGTGAAATTGAAAATCACAACAAAATGAACTCTGAAAATGTTGGAACTTGGCATGGTATCATCATTTCGCCCGCATAGCAAGTGCAAAAGAGTAGAGAGGGTCACGGCGAAAACTGGACGCACCTCGTGTACAAACTGGACAATCTCTTTCGGAGTATCCGGGTTTCGGACGAGAACTCATCTGTTACACGGGCACTTCAATGTTTTTTAAACTTATTTGAACTCCAGCCTATTTTTGCATTCAGTATGCATCATTCAAAGCGACGTCATCAATTTCCAACACGTTCTGACATCATTTGCTGTTTTTCAGTCATTTACCGATTTGTTTAGGGAGCTAAATGACGGTGAAATTGAAAATCACTACAAAATGAACTATGAAAATGTTGGAACTTGGCATGGTATCATCATTTCGCCCGCATAGCATGTGCAAAAGAGTAGAGAGGGTCACGGCGAGAACTGGACGCACCTCGTGTACAAACTGGACAATCTCTTTCGGAGTATCAGGGTTTCGGACGAGAACTCATCTGTCACACGGGCACATCAATGTTTTATAAACTTATTTGAACTCCAGCCTATTTTTGCGTTCAGTATGCATCATTCAAAGCGACGTCATCAATTTCCAACACGTTCTGACATCATTTGCTGTTTTTCAGTCATTTACCGATTTGTTTAGAGAGCTAAATGACGGTGAAATTGAAAATCACTACAAAATGAACTCTGAAAATGTTGGAACTTGGCATGGTATCATCATTTCGCCCGCATAGCAAGTGCAAAAGAGTAGAGAGGGTCACGGCGAAAACTGGACGCACCTCGTGTACAAACTGGACAATCTCTTTCGGAGTATCCGGGTTTCGGACGAGAACTCATCTGTTACACAGGCACTTCAATTTTTTTTAAACTTATTTGAAATCCAGCCTATTTTTGCGTTCAGTATGCATCATTCAAAGCAACGTCATCAATTTCCAAGACGTTCTGACATCATTTGCTGTTTTTCAGTCATTTACCGATTTGTTTAGGGAGCTAAATGACGGTGAAATTGAAAATCACTACAAAATGAACTCTGAAAATGTTGGAAGTTGGCATGGTATCATCATTTCGCCCGCATAGCATGTGCAAAAGAGTAGAGAGGGTCACGGCGAAAACTGGACGCACCTCGTTTACAAACTGGACAATCTCTTTCGGAGTATCAGGGTTCCGGACGAGAACTCATCTCTTACACGGGCACTTCAATGTTTTTTAAACTTATTTGCACTCCAGCCTATTTTTGCGTTCAGTATGCATCATTCAAAGCGACGTCATCAATTTCCAACACGTTCTGACATCATTTGCTGTTTTTCAGTCATTTCCCGATTTGTTTAGGGAGCTAAATGACGGTGAAATTGAAAATCACTACAAAATGAACTCTGAAAATGTTGGAACTTGGCATGGTATCATCATTTCGCCCGCATAGCATGTGCAAAAGAGTAGAGAGGGTCACGGCGAAAACTGGACGCACCTCGTGTACAAACTGGACAATCTCTTTCGGAGTATCAGGGTTTCGGACGAGAACTCATCTGTCACACGGGCACTTCAATGTTTTTTAAACTTATTTGAACTCCAGCCTATTTTTGCGTTCAGTATGCATCATTCAAAGCGACGTCATCAATTTCCAACACGTTCTGACATCATTTGCTGTTTTTCAGTCATTTACCGATTTGTTTAGAGAGCTAAATGACGGTGAAATTTAAAATCACTACAAAATGAACTCTGAAAATGTTGGAACTTGGCATGGTATCATCATTTCGCCCGCATAGCAAGTGCAAAAGAGTAGAGAGGGTCAC
The DNA here is from genome assembly GCF_002575655.3 of Aegilops tauschii subsp. strangulata. Classification (NCBI taxonomy): domain Eukaryota; kingdom Viridiplantae; phylum Streptophyta; class Magnoliopsida; order Poales; family Poaceae; genus Aegilops; species Aegilops tauschii. The sequence goes on along the minus strand of NC_053039.3, from coordinate 578,092,571 downwards.
GGCGAAAACTGGACGCACCTCGTGTACAAACTGGACAATCTCTTTCGGAGTATCCGGGTTTCGGACGAGAACTCATCTGTTACACGGGCACTTCAATGTTTTTTAAACTTATTTGAAATCCAGCCTATTTTTGCGTTCAGTATGCATCATTTAAAGTGACGTCATCAATTTCCAACACGTTCTGACATCATTTGCTGTTTTTCAGTCATTTACCGATTTGTTTAGGGAGCTAAACGACGGTGAAATTGAAAATCACTACATAATGAACTCTAAAAATGTTGGAACTTGGCATGGTATCATCATTTCGCCCGCATAGCATGTGCAAAAGAGTAGAGAGGGTCACGGCGAAAACTGGACGCACCTCGTGTACAAACTGGACAATCTCTTTCGGAGTATCAGGGTTTCGGACGAGAACTCATCTGTCACACGGGCACTTCAATGTTTTTTAAACTTATTTGAACTCCAGCCTATTTTTGCGTTCAGTATGCATCATTCAAAGAGACGTCATCAATTTCCAACACGTTCTGACATCATTTGTTGTTTTTCAGTCATTTACCGATTTGTTTAGAGAGCTAAATGACGGTGAAATTGAAAATCACTACAAAATGAACTCTGAAAATGTTGGAACTTGGCATGGTATCATCATTTCGCCCGCATAGCATGTGCAAAAGAGTAGAGAGGGTCACGGCGAAAACTGGACGCACCTCGTTTACAAACTGGACAATCTCTTTCGGAGTATCAGGGTTTCGGACGAGAACTCATCTGTTACACGGGCACTTCAATGTTTTTTAAACTTATTTGAACTCCAGCCTATTTTTGCGTTCAGTATGCATCATTCAAAGCGACGTCATCAATTTCCAACACGTTCTGACATCATTTGCTGTTTTTCAGTCATTTACCGATTTGTTTAGAGAGCTAAATGACGGTGAAATTGAAAATCACTACAAAATGAACTCTGAAAATGTTGGAACTTGGCATGGTATCATCATTTCGCCCGCATAGCATGTGCAAAAGAGTAGAGAGGGTCACCGCGAAATCTGTACGCACCTCGTGTACAAACTGGACAATCTCTTTCGGAGTATCCAGGTTTCGGACGAGAAATCATCTTTTACACGGGCACTTCAATGTTTTTTAAACTTATTTGAACTCCAGCTTATTTTTGCGTTCAGCATGCATCATTCAAAGCAACGTCATCAATTTCCAAGACGTTCTGACATCATTTGCTGTTTTTCAGTCATTTACCGATTTGTTTAGGGAGCTAAATGACGGTGAAATTGAAAATCACAACAAAATGAACTCTGAAAATGTTGGAACTTGGCATGGTATCATCATTTCGCCCGCATAGCAAGTGCAAAAGAGTAGAGAGGGTCACGGCGAAAACTGGACGCACCTCGTGTACAAACTGGACAATCTCTTTCGGAGTATCCGGGTTTCGGACGAGAACTCATCTGTTACACGGGCACTTCAATGTTTTTTAAACTTATTTGAACTCCAGCCTATTTTTGCATTCAGTATGCATCATTCAAAGCGACGTCATCAATTTCCAACACGTTCTGACATCATTTGCTGTTTTTCAGTCATTTACCGATTTGTTTAGGGAGCTAAATGACGGTGAAATTGAAAATCACTACAAAATGAACTATGAAAATGTTGGAACTTGGCATGGTATCATCATTTCGCCCGCATAGCATGTGCAAAAGAGTAGAGAGGGTCACGGCGAGAACTGGACGCACCTCGTGTACAAACTGGACAATCTCTTTCGGAGTATCAGGGTTTCGGACGAGAACTCATCTGTCACACGGGCACATCAATGTTTTATAAACTTATTTGAACTCCAGCCTATTTTTGCGTTCAGTATGCATCATTCAAAGCGACGTCATCAATTTCCAACACGTTCTGACATCATTTGCTGTTTTTCAGTCATTTACCGATTTGTTTAGAGAGCTAAATGACGGTGAAATTGAAAATCACTACAAAATGAACTCTGAAAATGTTGGAACTTGGCATGGTATCATCATTTCGCCCGCATAGCAAGTGCAAAAGAGTAGAGAGGGTCACGGCGAAAACTGGACGCACCTCGTGTACAAACTGGACAATCTCTTTCGGAGTATCCGGGTTTCGGACGAGAACTCATCTGTTACACAGGCACTTCAATTTTTTTTAAACTTATTTGAAATCCAGCCTATTTTTGCGTTCAGTATGCATCATTCAAAGCAACGTCATCAATTTCCAAGACGTTCTGACATCATTTGCTGTTTTTCAGTCATTTACCGATTTGTTTAGGGAGCTAAATGACGGTGAAATTGAAAATCACTACAAAATGAACTCTGAAAATGTTGGAAGTTGGCATGGTATCATCATTTCGCCCGCATAGCATGTGCAAAAGAGTAGAGAGGGTCACGGCGAAAACTGGACGCACCTCGTTTACAAACTGGACAATCTCTTTCGGAGTATCAGGGTTCCGGACGAGAACTCATCTCTTACACGGGCACTTCAATGTTTTTTAAACTTATTTGCACTCCAGCCTATTTTTGCGTTCAGTATGCATCATTCAAAGCGACGTCATCAATTTCCAACACGTTCTGACATCATTTGCTGTTTTTCAGTCATTTCCCGATTTGTTTAGGGAGCTAAATGACGGTGAAATTGAAAATCACTACAAAATGAACTCTGAAAATGTTGGAACTTGGCATGGTATCATCATTTCGCCCGCATAGCATGTGCAAAAGAGTAGAGAGGGTCACGGCGAAAACTGGACGCACCTCGTGTACAAACTGGACAATCTCTTTCGGAGTATCAGGGTTTCGGACGAGAACTCATCTGTCACACGGGCACTTCAATGTTTTTTAAACTTATTTGAACTCCAGCCTATTTTTGCGTTCAGTATGCATCATTCAAAGCGACGTCATCAATTTCCAACACGTTCTGACATCATTTGCTGTTTTTCAGTCATTTACCGATTTGTTTAGAGAGCTAAATGACGGTGAAATTTAAAATCACTACAAAATGAACTCTGAAAATGTTGGAACTTGGCATGGTATCATCATTTCGCCCGCATAGCAAGTGCAAAAGAGTAGAGAGGGTCACGGCGAAAACTGGACGCACCTCGTGTACAAACTGGACAATCTCTTTCGGAGTATCCGGGTTTCGGACGAGAACTCATCTGTTACACGGGCACTTCAATGTTTTTTAAACTTATTTGAAATCCAGCCTATTTTTGCGTTCAGTATGCATCATTTAAAGTGACGTCATCAATTTCCAACACGTTCTGACATCATTTGCTGTTTTTCAGTCATTTACCGATTTGTTTAGGGAGCTAAACGACGGTGAAATTGAAAATCACTACATAATGAACTCTAAAAATGTTGGAACTTGGCATGGTATCATCATTTCGCCCGCATAGCATGTGCAAAAGAGTAGAGAGGGTCACGGCGAAAACTGGACGCACCTCGTGTACAAACTGGACAATCTCTTTCGGAGTATCAGGGTTTCGGACGAGAACTCATCTGTCACACGGGCACTTCAATGTTTTTTAAACTTATTTGAACTCCAGCCTATTTTTGCGTTCAGTATGCATCATTCAAAGAGACGTCATCAATTTCCAACACGTTCTGACATCATTTGTTGTTTTTCAGTCATTTACCGATTTGTTTAGAGAGCTAAATGACGGTGAAATTGAAAATCACTACAAAATGAACTCTGAAAATGTTGGAACTTGGCATGGTATCATCATTTCGCCCGCATAGCAAGTGCAAAAGAGTAGAGAGGGTCACGGCGAAAACTGGACGCACCTCGTGTACAAACTGGACAATCTCTTTCGGAGTATCCGGGTTTCGGACGAGAACTCATCTGTTACACGGGCACTTCATTGTTTATTAAACTTATTTGAAATCCAGCCTATTTTTGCGTTCAGTATGCATCATTTAAAGTGACGTCATCAATTTCCAACACGTTCTGACATCATTTGCTGTTTTTCAGTCATTTACCGATTTGTTTAGGGAGCTAAATGACGGTGAAATTGAAAATCACTACAAAATGAACTCTGAAAATGTTGGAACTTGGCATGGTATCATCATTTCGCCCGCATAGCATGTGCAAAAGAGTAGAGAGGGTCACGGGGAAAACTGGACGCACCTCGTTTACAAACTGGACAATCTCTTTCGGAGTATCAGGGTTTCGAACAAGAACTCATCTGTTACACGGGCACTTCAATGTTTTTTAAACTTATTTGAACTCCAGCCTATTTTTGCGTTCAGTATGCATCATTCAAAGCGACGTCATCAATTTCCAACACGTTCTGACATCATTTGCTGTTTTTCAGTCATTTACCGATTTGTTTAGAGAGCTAAATGACGGTGAAATTGAAAATCACTACAAAATGAACTCTGAAAATGTTGGAACTTGGCATGGTATCATCATTTCGCCCGCATAGCGTGTGCAAAAGAGTAGAGAGGGTCACCGCGAAAACTGGACGCACCTCGTGTACAAACTGGACAATCTCTTTCGGAGTATCCGGGTTTTGGATGAGAACTCATCTTTTACACGGGCACTTCAATGTTTTTTAAACTTATTTGAACTCCAGCTTATTTTTGCGTTCCGTATGCATCATTCAAAGCAACGTCATCAATTTCCAAGACGTTCTGACATCATTTGCTGTTTTTCAGTCATTTACCGATTTGTTTAGGGAGCTAAATGACGGTGAAATTGAAAATCACTACAAAATGAACTCTGAAAATGTTGGAACTTGGCATGGTATCATCATTTCGCCCGCATAGCATGTGCAAAAGAGTAGAGAGGGTCACGGCGAGAACTGGACGCACCTCGTGTACAAACTGGACAATCTCTTTCGGAATATCAGGGTTTCGGACGAGAACTCATCTGTTACATAGGCACTTCAATGTTTTTTAAACTTATTTGAACTCCAGCCTATTTTTGCGTTCAGTATGCATCATTCAAAGCGACGTCATCAATTTCCAACACGTTCTGACATCATTTGCTATTTTTCAGTCATTTACCGATTTGTTTAGGGAGCTAAATGACGGTGAAATTGAAAATCAGTACAAAATGAACTCTGAAAATGTTGGAACTTGGCATGGTATCATCATTTCGCCCGCATAGCATGTGCAAAAGAGTAGAGAGGGTCACGGCGAAAACTGGACGCACCTCGTGTACAAACTGGACAATCTCTTTCGGAGTATCAGGGTTTCGGATGAGAACTCATCTGTTACATGGGCACTTCAATGTTTTTTAAACTTATTTGAACTCCAGCCTATTTTTGCGTTCAGTATGCATCATTCAAAGCGACGTCATCAATTTCCAACACGTTCTGACATCATTTGTTGTTTTCAGTCATTTACCGATTTGTTTAGAGAGCTAAATGATGGTGAAATTGAAAATCACTACAAAATGAATAGCAGAAAATAAATAATGCAGAAAAGAAAAAAAAACTATATAATTTTTTTAATTCAGAAAGAAACTAAATACAGCAAAAAAATTACTCGGAAATAAATAGAAGAAAATTACATAAAAAATTGTTGGGGCGCTGCCCGCTGGGCCTGCCATCCCTAGGGTTTGCAAATACAGGCCCAGAAGGGCTAGGAGGCTCAATGGGCAGCGCGCCAAAGTTAGGCCCAGAAGCCTGCTATAGAGAGGAGTTCGAGACAGCAGCCGCGCCGGGGATTTTAAACTGGTGCGGGCGCCCCTCGGCTAGCGAGGTGGGACTAAACTTGCCCGCACCGCTCCTGCGCCAGCGCACACCTTTAGTACCGGTTCGTGGCTCCAACCGGTACTAGAGGGGGGCCTTTAGTACCGGTTGGAGCCACGAACCGGTACTAAAGGGGCAGTTTCCCGCCGCTTGACCAGGCCAAAATTGGCCTTTAGTACCGGTTGGTGGCAACAACCGGTACTAAAGGCCCCACCTATATATATGGCACCTATGAAAAATTCAGTTTCATCGACCACCACTTCTTCTCCAACTACTTCGCGCGACATCGCCGCCGCCCTCGCCACTCCCGCCGCGTGCCGTCGCCCCCACCGCCTGTGGTCGCCCTGACTGCCGTCGCCCTCACCGCCCGTCGTCGCCGTCACCGCCATCGCCCTCACCGCCCGTCGTCGCCGTCGCCGCCGCCGCCCGTCGCCGCCGCCCCGTACCACGTCGCCGTCTCGATCGTGCCGTCGCCCCCGGCCTGCTGCTTGTCGTCGCGCCGTCCCCGTCGCATCGCCGTCTCGCGCTGCCGCCCGTGTGCCGCCGCCCCCCGCTCGTACACACACACACACACACATACACACACACATACGTACACACACACACAGACACACACACACACATATTGTTTTTACTTATTTTCTGTTTTCTGTTGTTTAGATTAGTGTTAGATAAATTACGTAGGTAAGAATGTCAGAATGTTAATGTTAGATGAATTATATGGAAAATATGTTAAATATTATTGTCAATTTTAGATGAATTAGCTAGATATTAATTAGGTATATATGAGATTTGAACTAGTTGAATTAATATAACTAGTTTATTTTTATTATGAAAATTAATAGAACAAGTTTATTTTTAGTAAGAAAATTTAGGTATATGAGATTATTTAAACTAGTTGAATCAATAGAACAAGTTTATTTTTAGTAAATGCTTAGTTGAAATAGTTGAATTAGTAGAACTAGTTTATTTTTAGTAAGAAATTTTAGGTATATGAGATTTGATGATCTAATTAAAATATTACTATATATATAGCTACTTTATATATTTTAGTAAGAAAATTAATAGAACTAGTTTATTTTTAGTAAATGTTTAGTTGAATTAATAGAACTAGTTTATTTTTAGTAAGAAAATTTAGATATATGAGATTTGATGATCTAATTAAAATATTACTATATGGAACTAGCTACTTTATTTTAGTAAGAAAATTAATAGAACACGTTTATTTTTATTAAATGCTTAGTTGAATTAGTTGAATTAATAGAACTAGTTGAACTAATAGAAGTAGTTGAAATAGTTGAATTAGTTGAATTAATAGAACTAGTAAGTGTTTAATGTTTCACCTATATGAACATAGGAAATGTCGTGTGACGATGAAAAAGATTTCATTAAGTGCGAATTCTGTGAAGACCAGCGCGGCCTGTGCGATAGAAATTTCCTTGTTGATGATAGGCGCTTCAGCATCAAGCTGGATGAGACCTTCAAAGTGGATATAGTAAGTCACAACGACAAGTCTTTTTTCGTAATTAAGCATGACTTATATATGCTTCATTTGCTTCAACTTATAATTTTAAATTTTCACTATTCTACTAGCGCATCCCCTGCCATGCAAGAATTTTTGTCTTGGATAAGATAGGTTTCAGTGCTATGGAAACTATGGAGGTAAAGAGAGTTTACCTGCAGACCGAGCATGCTGTTTATACTTTCAACGTCAAATTATACAATGCAGACACGTACACCTATTTTGAATGCAAAACTTGGCAAGCACTATGCAAGGCTTTTGCATTTGAGCCTGATATGGTTATCACCTTTGATATTCGTCCGGAAGATGATATTGAAGGTAATAGGGACATCTGGGTCGATGTGCAGACGCCTCCAGTTCTACCATTATGTGAGTTTCTCAACCATATTTATGTCTTTTATATTGTTTATTCAAAAATAGTTGACAACTAATTTCTATTGACAGCTTATTTCCATTCAAGCAAACATGTCCGGCACTTGGTACACAGGACCTACTATTGTCCCGGAGCTGAACTAAACTGCGAGGAGATAAGTCATTATGTTTCATGGCTTGAGGATCTTGATGCTGTTAAGAGAAATCATTTTCCTGAATTTGAAAATCTTAGTACTCAAAACGTGCGACCAATAGTGATCGTATTGAACTACGGTCACATGTATTTAGGAAAGATGGTAAGATTTTTACTATTAGTCCTCAGTGCATCTTTTGCATACATTATTTTTCAAGCTAAACTTTCATTGCTAAGTATATTAATTACTATACGATGTTCTTCAACAGGGACTCCCGATGACAGTTGTGCCTCAGTGGATTGAGACTAAAGGTCGCATGTCAATTGTTAGCTTACGGCCAAGATATCCTACAGTGCACATGAGTGCATTCAGGATTTCTGAAAGCGATGAATGCTTAATAGTGAAAGATTGGAGCAAAATTGTTAATGATCGCAGAGAAGTACTAGAGGGCAGCAATCAGAAGCGCAGCCCACGATTAGGAGACAGGTTAATCTGCATGCTCCAATATGATGAATCAGGAGAGCTATACATGTTCTATGCTATTTTACCTGAGAGAGAGCAGCAGGAGTGATTTAGCTAGTTATCATGCTCTTAGTACTTGTTGTCCTCTCATGCGTGTCCGTGTTCTTCGTCCTGAACTTAATCTCAAAGAGTGATTTGCTTTTGTGGTGTTATGAACGCTTATAATATCATGACCATGTTGAACTCGATGATATCTTTGCTAGCTAGTATATACTGTTGTTGGTGATGATATGATGCAAGAGTATTTATATTAATATGATGATGATGAGTTATTATATCATTTATGAAAGAAACCGCATATTAGTTTCAACTGGATGGATCCTAGCTAAGTGATCAAGTATATGCCATATCCATATTACTTAGATCACTAAGTGATTAAGTAATATGGATATGGCATATACTTGATCACTTACCTAGGATCCACATGCATCCAGTCGAAACTAATCTGCGGTACTTTCACCTAATGATTTAACAACTCATTATAATGTAAAACAATCACTAAATTAAATTGAAAACACAAAACTAAAGGAAAAATAAAAATTAAAACTAAAACACACCAAAACATTTAGTACCGGTTGGTGTTACCAACCGGTACTAATGTCCTACATGCACCTGGGCCTGGCTCGTGCCACGTGGTGGCACGTTAGCGCCGGTTCGTGCCAAACCGGTACTAAAGGGGGGGCCTTTAGTCTCCACTCCATAGTGCCGGTTGCAGAACCGGCACTAAAGGCCCTTACGAACCGGTGAAAAAGGCTTGTTCTGCACTAGTGACACTTGTTCCATAATGACTTTGTTGATTGTTAATATGTGTGCGCCTTCGCAAATCAGACAGAAAAATTACCACGGCATGTTGGTGCCATGTCATGACTCCATCCCAAGTTTCATGATTTTCAGGCGAGTTTTGGATTTACGGGAATTTTAAAACCAAGTTTCTCGATGTTTCCAGCCGAGCCAAGACACCCAGATGTTTGAATTCCATTCCCACTTCTCCCATGGGATCTAGAAGTTCTCCCAAGTACAAATAAATGATTTTCCAACTAACTTTTGTTCGCTGGAGCATGCGCTTGTACTTCAAATTTGAATTATATGCATTAAATGCCTGGAAAATCAATGAATGTATAAAAAGGCCAGACGAACCCGGAATAATTCCAAAATTTAGCAGGAAACTCCTATTTGGTCTAAGCTACCTATGTAAAAAAAATCAAGGCGGGAGAAGGCAGTGTATGTCGTTTCGCACACGGAGGTGACACGTTCCCTCTCGGCACCATGAGCCTTCTTGATAGAATCTCCAGTTTGCAAGAAGCTTATACCAAAGCTTGTCCCAATGCAGCCAAAATTTTTACCACAGCATGTTGGTGCCATGTCATGACACCATGCCAAGTTTCATGATTTTCAGGCGTGTTTTGGATTTACAGGAATTAAAAAACCAAGTTTCTCAATATTTCCAGCCGAGGCACGACGCCCAGATGTTTGAATTCCATTCCCATTTCTTGCATGGGACCTACAAATTCACCCAAGGATACATATGTGATTTTTCGACCAACTTTGGTGCGCTAGAGCATGCGCTTGTAGTTCAAATTTGAATTATGCACATTAAATGCCCAAAAATTTAATTAATGTATAAAAAAGGCCAAACGAACCCGGAATAATTCCAAAATTTAGCACGATACTTCTATTTGGTCCAATCTACCTGTGTAAAACAATTAAGGCGGGAGAAGGCAGTGTATGTCGTTTCACACACGGAGGTGACACGTTCAGTCTCGGAACCAAGAGTCTTCCTGAGAGAAGCTCCGGTTTGCAAGAAGCTTATACCAAAGCTTGTCCCAATTCGGCAAAAAAAATTACCATAGCATGTTGGTGCCATGTCATGACACCATGCCAAGTGTCATGATTTTCAGGCGTGTTTTGGATTTACATGAATTAAAAAACCAAGATGCTCAATCTTTCCGGCCGAGCCACGACGCCCAGATGTTTGAATTTCATTCCCATTTCTTGCATGGGACCTAGAAATTCACCCAAGGACACATGAGACGCCCCCGATTTGACCGTACACTAATCATGCACGCAAATGTGTACGACCAAGATCAGGGACTCACGGGAAGATATCACAACACAACTCTAAAACATAAATAAGTCATACAAGCATCATAATACAAGCCAGGGGCCTCGAGGGCTCGAATACAAGTGCTCGATCATAGACGAGTCAGCAGAAGCAACAATATCTGAGTACAGACATAAGTTAAACAAGTTTGCCTTAAGAAGGCTAGCACAAAAGTAGCAACGATCGAAAAGGCAAGGCCTCCTGCCTGGGACCTCCTAACTACTCCTCGAAGCCGAACTCCACGTAGAATCATCCTTGGGATCTCTAGCTCCTGGACTCCAGCATCTGGTTGCGACAATCCGGTATAGAAATGGGAAAAGAGGGAGAAAAGCAACCGTGAGTACTCATCCAAAGTACTCGCAAGCAAGGAGCTACACTACATATGCATGGGTATATGTGTAAAGGGTCATATCGGTGGACTGAACTGCAGAATGCCAGAATAAGAGGGGGATAGCTATTCCTGTCGAAGACTACGCTTCTGGCAGCCTCCATCTTGCAGCATGTAGAAGAGAGTAGATTGAAGTCCTCCAAGTAGCATCGTATAGCATAATCCTACCCGGCGATCCCCTCCTCGTCGCCCTGTTAGAGAGCGATCACCGGGTTATATCTGGCACTTGTAAGGGTGTGTTTTATTAAGTATCCAGTTCTAGTTGTCATAAGGTCAAGGTACAACACTGGGTCGTCCTTTTACCGAGGGACACGGCTATTCAAATAGACAAACTTCCCTGCAGGGGTGCACCACATAACCCAACATGATCGATCCCATTTGGCCGGACACACTTTCCTGGGTCATGCGCGGCCTCGTAAGATCAACACGTCGCAGCCCTACCTAGGCACAACAGAGAGGTCAGCACGCCGGTCTAAACCCTATGCGCGCAGGGGTCTGGGCCCATCGCCCATTGCACACCTGCACGTTGCGTACGCGGCCGGAAGCAGACCTAGCCCCCTTAATACAAGCGCGAGCTTACGGTCCAATGCGGCGCGCGCCACTCAGTCGCTGACGTCACGAAGGCTTCGGCTGATACCACGATGCCGGGATACCCATAACTACTCCCGCGTAGATGGTTAGTGCGTATAGACCAAATGGCCAGACTCAGATCAAATACCCAAAACTCGTTAAGAGTGTTATTTGAAGTAACCGCGAACGCCGACTAGGGCCAGGCCCACCTCTCTCCTGGGTGGTCTCAACCTGCCTGTCGCTCCGCCACAAAGTAACAGTCGGGGGCCGTCAGGAACCCAGGCCCACCTCTACCGGGATGGAGCCACATGTCCTTTCAGCCCCCTCATCAGAATCACTTGCGGGTACTCCTCGAGCCGACCCGACTTTAGTCACCACTTGTGTCATGTATATAATGTATATAGTATATACCTGTGATCACCTCCCGAAGTAATCACGGCCCAGTAGTATAGCATGGCAGACGGACAAGAGTGTAGGGCCACTGATGGAACACTAGCATCCTATACTAAGCAGTAGGATAGCAGGTAAGGGTAACAACTGTAGCAACAATGACAGGCTATGCATCAGGATAGGATTAACCACTAGTAGAAAACAGGGCTTAGGCCACAGGGCAGTTTTCACATTAGCCCCGGTTCAGTCACGAACCGGGACTAATGTGAGCATTGGTCTCGGTTCGTCAGCCCAGGGGGCCGGCCGGGGCCTCGTGGGCGTTGGTCCCGGTTCGTATGGACCCTTTGGTCCCGGTTGGTGGTACAAACCGGGACCAATGGGCCACGCTCCTGGCCCGCCACCCTTTAGTCCCGGTTCATATCACAAACCGGGACTAAAGGGCTGGTCCTAGTTGCGGCCAGTGTTTAGTCCCACCTCGCCAACCGAAGGGCGCTCACACCAGTTTATAAGCCCGTCCCTCTATGCCTTGTTGAGCTTCTATTAAAGTGAAAATAGATGCCCTTATACAGGAAATTTGACTTAAATTCATAGTAAATTTCATAGAAATTTAGTATGAATTGAGGTTGAATTTTCTCTATAAGTGCATCTATGTTCATTTTTTATATTTATAAAATAAATAAACCTTAATAAAATAAATAAAACTAAATAAACCTTAATAAAATAAAATAAAATAAACTATAGTAACTACAATAAATAAACCTTAATTAATTAAGTAAAAATAGCAGCAAGTAAAATAAATAAAAATAGCAGCAGTAAAATAAATAAAAATAAAATAATTAAAGTAAAAGACATCAGTAATTAGAAATAAAATAAATAAGTTTTTTGTTGTAAGTAGAAAGAAAACCTTTTCAGAGTTCATTTGAAATGCTTTTCAATTTTAGGGTCTTATAGCTCAAAATAATTAGTAAATGCATGAAAAATAACAAATGAAGCCAGAAAGGATTGACAAATGATGATGTGGCTTCGAATGGTGCATTTTGAACACACAAAAAGTCAGGAGTTCAAATAAGTTTTAAAAAAAGAAATCCCTTTGTAACAGACGAGTTTCCGGATGAAATCCTGATACTTTGAAAGAGATTGTCCGTTTTGTACACGAAGTGCATCCAGTTTTTGCCGTAACCCTCTCAACTTTTTTGCACATGCTATGTGGATGAAATGATGATATCATGCCAACTTTCAACCTTTTCAGAGTTCATTTGAAATGCTTTTCAATTTTAGGGTCTTATAGCTCAAAATAATTAGTAAATGCATGAGAAATAACAAATGAAGTCAGAAAGGATTGAAAAATGATGATGTGGCTTTGAATGGTGCATTTTGAACACACAAAAAGTCAGGAGTTCAAATAAGTTTTAAAAAATGAAATCCCTTTGTAACAGACGAGTTTCCGGATGAAATCCTGATACTTTGAAAGAGATTGTCCATTTTGTACACGAAGTGCATCCAGTTTTTGCCGTAACCCTCTCAACTTTCTTGCACATGCTATGTGGATGAAATTATGATATCATGCCAACTTTCAACCTTTTCAGAGTTCATTTGAAATGCTTTTCAATGTTAGGGTCTTATAGCTCAAAATAATTCGTAAATGCATGAAAAATAACAAATGAAGTCAGAAAGGATTGAAAAATGATGATGTGGCTTTGAATAGTGCATTTTGAACACACAAAATGTCAGGAGTTCAAATAAGGTTTAAAAAATGAAATCCCTTTGTAACAGACGAGTTTCCGGATGAAATCCTGATACTTTGAAAGAGATTGTCCGTTCTGTACACGAAGTGCATCCAGTTTTTGCCGTAACCCTCCCAACTTTCTTTCACATGCTATGTGGATGAAATGATGATATCATGCCAACTTTCAACCTTTTCAGAGTTCATTTGAAATGCTTTTCAATTTTAGGGTCTTATAGCTCAAAATAATTAGTAAATGCATGGAAAATAACAAATGAAGTCAGAAAGGATTGAAAAATGATGATGTGGCTTTGAATGGTGCATTTTGAACACACAAAAAGTCAGGAGTTCTAATAAGGTTAAAAAAATGAAATCCCTTTGTAACACACGAGTTTCCGGATGAAATCCTGATACTTTGAAAGAGATTGTCCGTTTTGTACATGAAGTGCATCCAGTTTTTGCCGTAACCCTCTCAACTTTCTTGCACATGCTATGTGGATGAAATGATGATATCATGCCAACTTTCAACTTTTTCAGAGTTCATTTGAAATGCTTTTCAATTTTAGGGTCTTATAGCTCAAAATAATTAGTAAATGCATGAAATATAACAAATGAAGTCAGAAAGGATTGAAAAATGATGACGTGGCTTTGAATGGTGCATTTTGAACACACAAAAAGTCAGGAGTTCAAATAAGGTTTAAAAAATGAAATCCCTTTGTAACAGACGAGTTTCCGGATGAAATCCTGAGACTTTGAAAGAGATTGTCTGTTTTGTACACGAAGTGCATCCAGTTTTTGCCGTAACCCTCTCAACTTTCTTGCACATGCTATGTGGATGAAATGATGATATCATGCCAACTTTCAACCTTTTCAGAGTTCATTTGAAATGCTTTTCAATTTTAGGGTCTTATAGTTCAAAATAATTAGTAAATGCATGAAAAATAACAAATGAAGTCAGAAAGGATTGAAAAATGATGATGTGGCTTTGAATGGTGCATTTTGAACACACAAAAATTCAGGAGTTCAAATTAGGTTTAAAAATGAAATCCCTTTGTAACACACGAGTTTCCGGATGAAATCCTGATACTTGAAAGAGATTGTCCGTTTTGTACACGAAGTGCATCCAGTTTTTGCCGTAACCCTCTCAATTTTCTTGCACATGCTATGTGGATGAAATGATGATATCATGCCAACTTTCAACCTTTTCAGAGTTCATTTGAAATGCTTTTCAATTTTAGGGTCTTATAGCTCAAAATAATTAGTAAATGCATCAAAAATAACAAATGAAGTCAGAAAGGATTGAAAAATGATGATGTGGCTTTGAATGGTGCATTTTGAACACACAAAAAGTCAGGAGTTCAAATAAGTTTTAAAAAATGAAATCCCTTTGGAATAGACGAGTTTCCGGATGAAATCCTGATACTTTGAAAGAGATTGTCCGTTTTGTACACGAAGTGCATCCAGTTTTTGCCGTAACCCTCTCAACTTTCTTGCACATGCTATGTGGATGAAATGATGACATCATGCCAACTTTCAACCTTTTCAGAGTTCATTTGAAATGCTTTTCAATTTTAGGGTCTTATAGCTCAAAATAATTAGTAAATGCATGAAAAATAACAAATGAAGTCAGAAAGGATTGAAAAATGATGATGTGGCTTTGAATGGTGCATTTTGAACAGACAAAATGTCAGGAGTTCAAATTAGGTTTAAAAAATGAAATCCCTTTGTAACAGACGAGTTTCCGGATGAAATCCAGATACTTTGAAAGAGATTGTCCGTTTTGTACACGAAGTGCGTCCAGTTTTGCCGTAACCCTCCCAACTTTCTTGCACATGCTATGTGGATGAAATGATGATATCATGCCAACTTTCAACCTTTTCAGAGTTCATTTGAAATGCTTTTCAATTTTGGGGTCTTATAGCTCAAAATAATTAGTAAATGCATGAAAAATAACAAATGAAGTCAGAAAGGATTGAAAAATGATGATGTGGCTTTGAATGGTGCATTTTGAACACACAAAAAGTCAGGAGTTCAAATAAGGTTAAAAAAATGAAATCCCTTTGTAACACACGAGTTTCCGGATGAAATCCTGATACTTTGAAAGAGATTGTCCGTTTTGTACATGAAGTGCATCCAGTTTTTGCCGTAACCCTCTCAACTTTCTTGCACATGCTATGTGGATGAAATGATGATATCATGCCAACTTTCAACCTTTTCAGAGTTCATTTGAAATGCTTTTCAATTTTAGGGTCTTATAGCTCAAACTAATTAGTAAATGCATGAAAAATAACAAATGAAGTCAGAAAGGATTGAAAAATGATGATGTCGCTTTGAATGGTGCATTTTGAACACACAAAAAGTCAGGAGTTCAAATAAGGTTAAAAAAATGAAATCCCTTTGTAACACACGAGTTTCCGGATGAAATCCTGATACTTTGAAAGAGATTGTCCGTTTTGTACACGAAGTGCATCCAGTTTTTGCCGTAACCCTCTCAATTTTCTTGCACATGCTATGTGGATGAAATGATGATATCATGCCAACTTTCAACCTTTTCAGAGTTCATTTGAAATGCTTTTCAATTTTAGGGTCTTATAGCTCAAAATAATTAGTAAATGCATCAAAAATAACAAATGAAGTCAGAAAGGATTGAAAAATGATGATTTGGCTTTGAATGGTGCATTTTGAACACACAAAAAGTCAGGAGTTCAAATAAGTTTTAAAAAATGAAATCCCTTTGGAATAGACGAGTTTCCGGATGAAATCCTGATACTTTGAAAGAGATTGTCCGTTTTGTACACGAAGTGCATCCAGTTTTCTCCGTAACCCTCTCAACTTTCTTGCACATGCTATGTGGATGAAATGATGACATCATGCCAACTTTCAACCTTTTCAGAGTTCATTTGAAATGCTTTTCAATTTTAGGGTCTTATAGCTCAAAATAATTAGTAAATGCATGAAAAATAACAAATGAAGTCAGAAAGGATTGAAAAATGATGATGTGGCTTTGAATGGTGCATTTTGAACACACAAAATGTCAGGAGTTCAAATTAGGTTTAAAAAATGAAATCCCTTTGTAACAGACGAGTTTCCGGATGAAATCCAGA
Source organism: Aegilops tauschii subsp. strangulata (assembly GCF_002575655.3). Taxonomy (NCBI): domain Eukaryota; kingdom Viridiplantae; phylum Streptophyta; class Magnoliopsida; order Poales; family Poaceae; genus Aegilops; species Aegilops tauschii. The sequence goes on along the minus strand of NC_053039.3, from coordinate 578,076,041 downwards.
TACTTTGAAAGAGATTGTCCGTTTTGTACACGAAGTGCGTCCAGTTTTGCCGTAACCCTCCCAACTTTCTTGCACATGCTATGTGGATGAAATGATGATATCATGCCAACTTTCAACCTTTTCAGAGTTCATTTGAAATGCTTTTCAATTTTGGGGTCTTATAGCTCAAAATAATTAGTAAATGCATGAAAAATAACAAATGAAGTCAGAAAGGATTGAAAAATGATGATGTGGCTTTGAATGGTGCATTTTGAACACACAAAAAGTCAGGAGTTCAAATAAGGTTAAAAAAATGAAATCCCTTTGTAACACACGAGTTTCCGGATGAAATCCTGATACTTTGAAAGAGATTGTCCGTTTTGTACATGAAGTGCATCCAGTTTTTGCCGTAACCCTCTCAACTTTCTTGCACATGCTATGTGGATGAAATGATGATATCATGCCAACTTTCAACCTTTTCAGAGTTCATTTGAAATGCTTTTCAATTTTAGGGTCTTATAGCTCAAAATAATTAGTAAATGCATGAAAAATAACAAATGAAGTCAGAAAGGATTGAAAAATGATGATGTCGCTTTGAATGGTGCATTTTGAACACACAAAAAGTCAGGAGTTCAAATAAGGTTAAAAAAATGAAATCCCTTTGTAACACACGAGTTTCCGGATGAAATCCTGATACTTTGAAATAGATTGTCCGTTTTGTACATGAAGTGCATCCAGTTTTTGCCGTAACCCTCTCAACTTTCTTGCACATGCTATGTGGATGAAATGATGATATCATGCCAACTTTCAACCTTTTCAGAGTTCATTTGAAATGCTTTTCAATTTTAGGGTCTTATAGCTCAAAATAATTAGTAAATGCATGAAATATAACAAATGAAGTCAGAAAGGATTGAAAAATGATGACGTGGCTTTGAATGGTGCATTTTGAACACACAAAAAGTCAGGAGTTCAAATAAGGTTTAAAAAATGAAATCCCTTTGTAACAGACGAGTTTCCGGATGAAATCCTGATACTTTGAAAGAGATTGTCTGTTTTGTACACGAAGTGCATCCAGTTTTTGCCGTAACCCTCTCAAGTTTCTTGCACATGCTATGTGGATGAAATGATGATATCATGCCAACTTTCAACCTTTTCAGAGTTCATTTGAAATGCTTTTCAATTTTAGGGTCTTATAGTTCAAAATAATTAGTAAATGCATGAAAAATAACAAATGAAGTCAGAAAGGATTGAAAAATGATGATGTGGCTTTGAATGGTGCATTTTGAACACACAAAAAGTCAGGAGTTCAAATAAGGTTAAAAAAATGAAATCCCTTTGTAACACACGAGTTTCCGGATGAAATCCTGATACTTTGAAAGAGATTGTCCGTTTTGTACATGAAGTGCATCCAGTTTTTGCCGTAACCCTCTCAACTTTCTTGCACATGCTATGTGGATGAAATGATGATATCATGCCAACTTTCAACCTTTTCAGAGTTCATTTGAAATGCTTTTCAATTTTAGGGTCTTATAGCTCAAAATAATTAGTAAATGCATGAAAAATAACAAATGAAGTCAGAAAGGATTGAAAAATGATGATGTCGCTTTGAATGGTGCATTTTGAACACACAAAAAGTCAGGAGTTCAAATAAGGTTAAAAAATGAAATCCCTTTGTAACACACGAGTTTCCGGATGAAATCCTGATACCTTGAAAGAGATTGTCCGTTTTGTACACGAAGTGCATCCAGTTTTTCCGGTAACCCTCTCAATTTTCTTGCACATGCTATGTGGATGAAATGATGATATCATGCCAACTTTCAACCTTTTCAGAGTTCATTTGAAATGCTTTTCAATTTTAGGGTCTTATAGCTCAAAATAATTAGTAAATGCATCAAAAATAACAAATGAAGTCAGAAAGGATTGAAAAATGATGATGTGGCTTTGAATGGTGCATTTTGAACACACAAAAAGTCAGGAGTTCAAATAAGTTTTAAAAAATGAAATCCCTTTGGAATAGACGAGTTTCCGGATGAAATCCTGATACTTTGAAAGAGATTGTCCGTTTTGTACACGAAGTGCATCCAGTTTTTGCCGTAACCCTCTCAACTTTCTTGCACATGCTATGTGGATGAAATGATGACATCATGCCAACTTTCAACCTTTTCAGAGTTCATTTGAAATGCTTTTCAATTTTAGGGTCTTATAGCTCAAAATAATTAGTAAATGCATGAAAAATAACAAATGAAGTCAGAAAGGATTGAAAAATGATGATGTGGCTTTGAATGGTGCATTTTGAACACACAAAATGTCAGGAGTTCAAATTAGGTTTAAAAAATGAAATCCCTTTGTAACAGACGAGTTTCCGGATGAAATCCAGATACTTTGAAAGAGATTGTCCGTTTTGTACACGAAGTGCGTCCAGTTTTGCCGTAACCCTCCCAACTTTCTTGCACATGCTATGTGGATGAAATGATGATATCATGCCAACTTTCAACCTTTTCAGAGTTCATTTGAAATGCTTTTCAATTTTGGGGTCTTATAGCTCAAAATAATTAGTAAATGCATGAAAAATAACAAATGAAGTCAGAAAGGATTGAAAAATGATGATGTGGCTTTGAATGGTGCATTTTGAACACACAAAAAGTCAGGAGTTCAAATAAGGTTAAAAAAATGAAATCCCTTTGTAACACACGAGTTTCCGGATGAAATCCTGATACTTTGAAAGAGATTGTCCGTTTTGTACATGAAGTGCATCCAGTTTTTGCCGTAACCCTCTCAACTTTCTTGCACATGCTATGTGGATGAAATGATGATATCATGCCAACTTTCAACCTTTTCAGAGTTCATTTGAAATGCTTTTCAATTTTGGGGTCTTATAGCTCAAAATAATTAGTAAATGCATGAAAAATAACAAATGAAGTCAGAAAGGATTGAAAAATGATGATGTGGCTTTGAATGGTGCATTTTGAACACACAAAAAGTCAGGAGTTCAAATAAGGTTAAAAAAATGAAATCCCTTTGTAACACACGAGTTTCCGGATGAAATCCTGATACTTTGAAAGAGATTGTCCGTTTTGTACACGAAGTGCATCCAGTTTTCTCCGTAACCCTCTCAACTTTCTTGCACATGCTATGTGGATGAAATGATGACATCATGCCAACTTTCAACCTTTTCAGAGTTCATGTGAAATGCTTTTCAATTTTAGGGTCTTATAGCTCAAAATAATTAGTAAATGCATGAAAAATAACAAATGAAGTCAGAAAGGATTGAAAAATGATGATGTGGCTTTGAATGGTGCATTTTGAACACACAAAATGTCAGGAGTTCAAATTAGGTTTAAAAAATGAAATCCCTTTGTAACAGACGAGTTTCCGGATGAAATCCAGATACTTTGAAAGAGATTGTCCGTTTTGTACACGAAGTGCGTCCAGTTTTGCCGTAACCCTCCCAACTTTCTTGCACATGCTATGTGGATGAAATGATGATATCATGCCAACTTTCAACCTTTTCAGAGTTCATTTGAAATGCTTTTCAATTTTGGGGTCTTATAGCTCAAAATAATTAGTAAATGCATGAAAAATAACAAATGAAGTCAGAAAGGATTGAAAAATGATGATGTGGCTTTGAATGGTGCATTTTGAACACACAAAAAGTCAGGAGTTCAAATAAGGTTAAAAAAATGAAATCCCTTTGTAACACACGAGTTTCCGGATGAAATCCTGATACTTTGAAAGAGATTGTCCGTTTTGTACATGAAGTGCATCCAGTTTTTGCCGTAACCCTCTCAACTTTCTTGCACATGCTATGTGGATGAAATGATGATATCATGCCAACTTTCAACCTTTTCAGAGTTCATTTGAAATGCTTTTCAATTTTAGGGTCTTATAGCTCAAAATAATTAGTAAATGCATGAAAAATAACAAATGAAGTCAGAAAGGATTGAAAAATGATGATGTCGCTTTGAATGGTGCATTTTGAACACACAAAAAGTCAGGAGTTCAAATAAGGTTAAAAAAATGAAATCCCTTTGTAACACACGAGTTTCCGGATGAAATCCTGATACTTTGAAAGAGATTGTCCGTTTTGTACATGAAGTGCATCCAGTTTTTGCCGTAACCCTCTCAACTTTCTTGCACATGCTATGTGGATGAAATGATGATATCATGCCAACTTTCAACCTTTTCAGAGTTCATTTGAAATGCTTTTCAATTTTAGGGTCTTATAGCTCAAAATAATTAGTAAATGCATGAAATATAACAAATGAAGTCAGAAAGGATTGAAAAATGATGACGTGGCTTTGAATGGTGCATTTTGAACACACAAAAAGTCAGGAGTTCAAATAAGGTTTAAAAAATGAAATCCCTTTGTAACAGACGAGTTTCCGGATGAAATCCTGATACTTTGAAAGAGATTGTCTGTTTTGTACACGAAGTGCATCCAGTTTTTGCCGTAACCCTCTCAAGTTTCTTGCACATGCTATGTGGATGAAATGATGATATCATGCCAACTTTCAACCTTTTCAGAGTTCATTTGAAATGCTTTTCAATTTTAGGGTCTTATAGTTCAAAATAATTAGTAAATGCATGAAAAATAACAAATGAAGTCAGAAAGGATTGAAAAATGATGATGTGGCTTTGAATGGTGCATTTTGAACACACAAAAAGTCAGGAGTTCAAATAAGGTTAAAAAAATGAAATCCCTTTGTAACACACGAGTTTCCGGATGAAATCCTGATACTTTGAAAGAGATTGTCCGTTTTGTACATGAAGTGCATCCAGTTTTTGCCGTAACCCTCTCAACTTTCTTGCACATGCTATGTGGATGAAATGATGATATCATGCCAACTTTCAACCTTTTCAGAGTTCATTTGAAATGCTTTTCAATTTTAGGGTCTTATAGCTCAAAATAATTAGTAAATGCATGAAAAATAACAAATGAAGTCAGAAAGGATTGAAAAATGATGATGTCGCTTTGAATGGTGCATTTTGAACACACAAAAAGTCAGGAGTTCAAATAAGGTTAAAAATGAAATCCTTTGTAACACACGAGTTTCCGGATGAAATCCTGATACTTTGAAAGAGATTGTCCGTTTTGTACACGAAGTGCATCCAGTTTTTCCGGTAACCCTCTCAATTTCTTGCACATGCTATGTGGATGAAATGATGATATCATGCCAACTTTCAACCTTTTCAGAGTTCATTTGAAATGCTTTTCAATTTTAGGGTCTTATAGCTCAAAATAATTAGTAAATGCATCAAAAATAACAAATGAAGTCAGAAAGGATTGAAAAATGATGATGTGGCTTTGAATGGTGCATTTGAACACACAAAAAGTCAGGAGTTCAAATAAGTTTTAAAAATGAAATCCCTTTGGAATAGACGAGTTTCCGGATGAAATCCTGATACTTTGAAAGAGATTGTCCGTTTTGTACATGAAGTGCATCCAGTTTTGCCGTAACCCTCTCAACTTTCTTGCACATGCTATGTGGATGAAATGATGACATCATGCCAACTTTCAACCTTTTCAGAGTTCATTTGAAATGCTTTTCAATTTTAGAGTCTTATAGCTCAAAATAATTAGTAAATGCATGAAAAATAACAAATGAAGTCAGAAAGGATTGAAAAATGATGATGTGGCTTTGAATGGTGCATTTTGAACACACAAAATGTCAGGAGTTCAAATTAGGTTTAAAAAATGAAATCCCTTTGTAACAGACGAGTTTCCGGATGAAATCCAGATACTTTGAAAGAGATTGTCCGTTTTGTACACGAAGTGCGTCCAGTTTTGCCGTAACCCTCCCAACTTTCTTGCACATGCTATGTGGATGAAATGATGATATCATGCCAACTTTCAACCTTTTCAGAGTTCATTTGAAATGCTTTTCAATTTTGGGGTCTTATAGCTCAAAATAATTAGTAAATGCATGAAAAATAACAAATGAAGTCAGAAAGGATTGAAAAATGATGATGTGGCTTTGAATGGTGCATTTTGAACACACAAAAAGTCAGGAGTTCAAATAAGGTTAAAAAAATGAAATCCCTTTGTAACACACGAGTTTCCGGATGAAATCCTGATACTTTGAAAGAGATTGTCCGTTTTGTACATGAAGTGCATCCAGTTTTTGCCGTAACCCTCTCAACTTTCTTGCACATGCTATGTGGATGAAATGATGATATCATGCCAACTTTCAACCTTTTCAGAGTTCATTTGAAATGCTTTTCAATTTTGGGGTCTTATAGCTCAAAATAATTAGTAAATGCATGAAAAATAACAAATGAAGTCAGAAAGGATTGAAAAATGATGATGTGGCTTTGAATGGTGCATTTTGAACACACAAAAAGTCAGGAGTTCAAATAAGGTTAAAAAAATGAAATCCCTTTGTAACACACGAGTTTCCGGATGAAATCCTGATACTTTGAAAGAGATTGTCCGTTTTGTACATGAAGTGCATCCAGTTTTTGCCGTAACCCTCTCAACTTTCTTGCACATGCTATGTGGATGAAATGATGATATCATGCCAACTTTCAACCTTTTCAGAGTTCATTTGAAATGCTTTTCAATTTTAGGGTCTTATAGCTCAAAATAATTAGTAAATGCATGAAAAATAACAAATGAAGTCAGAAAGGATTGAAAAATGATGATGTCGCTTTGAATGGTGCATTTTGAACACACAAAAAGTCAGGAGTTCAAATAAGGTTAAAAAAATGAAATCCCTTTGTAACACACGAGTTTCCGGATGAAATCCTGATACTTTGAAAGAGATTGTCCGTTTTGTACATGAAGTGCATCCAGTTTTTGCCGTAACCCTCTCAACTTTCTTGCACATGCTATGTGGATGAAATGATGATATCATGCCAACTTTCAACCTTTTCAGAGTTCATTTGAAATGCTTTTCAATTTTAGGGTCTTATAGCTCAAAATAATTAGTAAATGCATGAAATATAACAAATGAAGTCAGAAAGGATTGAAAAATGATGACGTGGCTTTGAATGGTGCATTTTGAACACACAAAAAGTCAGGAGTTCAAATAAGGTTTAAAAAATGAAATCCCTTTGTAACAGACGAGTTTCCGGATGAAATCCTGATACTTTGAAAGAGATTGTCTGTTTTGTACACGAAGTGCATCCAGTTTTTGCCGTAACCCTCTCAAGTTTCTTGCACATGCTATGTGGATGAAATGATGATATCATGCCAACTTTCAACCTTTTCAGAGTTCATTTGAAATGCTTTTCAATTTTAGGGTCTTATAGTTCAAAATAATTAGTAAATGCATGAAAAATAACAAATGAAGTCAGAAAGGATTGAAAAATGATGATGTGGCTTTGAATGGTGCATTTTGAACACACAAAAAGTCAGGAGTTCAAATTAGGTTTAAAAATGAAATCCCTTTGTAACACACGAGTTTCCGGATGAAATCCTGATACTTTGAAAGAGATTGTCCGTTTTGTACACGAAGTGCATCCATATTTTGCCGTAACCCTCTCAATTTTCTTGCACATGCTATGTGGATGAAATGATGATATCATGCCAACTTTCAACCTTTTCAGAGTTCATTTGAAATGCTTTTCAATTTTAGGGTCTTAAAGCTCAAAATAATTAGTAAATGCATGAAAAATAACAAATGAAGTCAGAAAGGATTGAAAAATGATGATGTGGCTTTGAATGGTGCATTTTGAACACACAAAAAGTCAGGAGTTCAAATAAGTTTTAAATAATTAAATCCCTTTGGAATAGACGAGTTTCCGGATGAAATCCTGATACTTTGAAAGAGATTGTCCGTTTTGTACACGAAGTGCATCCAGTTTTTGCCGTAACCCTCTCAACTTTCTTGCACATGCTATGTGGATGAAATGATGACATCATGCCAACTTTCAACCTTTTCAGAGTTCATTTGAAATGCTTTTCAATTTTAGGGTCTTATAGCTCAAAATAATTAGTAAATGCATGAAAAATAACAAATGAAGTCAGAAAGGATTGAAAAATGATGATGTGGCTTTGAATGGTGCATTTTGAACACACAAAATGTCAGGAGTTCAAATTAGGTTTAAAAAATGAAATCCCTTTGTAACAGACGAGTTTCCGGATGAAATCCTGATACTTTGAAAGAGATTGTCCGTTTTGTACACGAAGTGCGTCCAGTTTTGCCGTAACCCTCCCAACTTTCTTGCACATGCTATGTGGATGAAATGATGATATCATGCCAACTTTCAACCTTTTCAGAGTTCATTTGAAATGCTTTTCAATTTTAGGGTCTTATAGCTCAAAATAATTAGTAAATGCATGAAAAATAACAAATGAAGTCAGAAAGGATTGAAAAATGATGATGTGGCTTTGAATGGTGCATTTTGAACACACAAAAAGTCAGGAGTTCAAATAAGGTTAAAAAAATGAAATCCCTTTGTAACACACGAGTTTCCGGATGAAATCCTGATACTTTGAAAGAGATTGTCCGTTTTGTACATGAAGTGCATCCAGTTTTTGCCGTAACCCTCTCAAGTTTCTTGCACATGCTATGTGGATGAAATGATGATATCATGCCAACTTTCAACCTTTTCAGAGTTCATTTGAAATGCTTTTCAATTTTAGGGTCTTATAGCTCAAAATAATTAGTAAATGCATGAAATATAACAAATGAAGTCAGAAAGGATTGAAAAATGATGACGTGGCTTTGAATGGTGCATTTTGAACACACAAAAAGTCAGGAGTTCAAATAAGGTTTAAAAAATGAAATCCCTTTGTAACAGACGAGTTTCCGGATGAAATCCTGATACTTTGAAAGAGATTGTCTGTTTTGTACACGAAGTGCATCCAGTTTTTGCCGTAACCCTCTCAACTTTCTTGCACATGCTATGTGGATGAAATGATGATATCATGCCAACTTTCAACCTTTTCAGAGTTCATTTGAAATGCTTTTCAATTTTAGGGTCTTATAGTTCAAAATAATTAGTAAATGCATGAAAAATAACAAATGAAGTCAGAAAGGATTGAAAAATGATGATGTGGCTTTGAATGGTGCATTTTGAACACACAAAATGTCAGGAGTTCAAATTAGGTTTAAAAAATGAAATCCCTTTGTAACAGACGAGTTTCCGGATGAAATCCAGATACTTTGAAAGAGATTGTCCGTTTTGTACACGAAGTGCGTCCAGTTTTGCCGTAACCCTCCCAACTTTCTTGCACATGCTATGTGGATGAAATGATGATATCATGCCAACTTTCAACCTTTTCAGAGTTCATTTGAAATGCTTTTCAATTTTGGGGTCTTATAGCTCAAAATAATTAGTAAATGCATGAAAAATAACAAATGAAGTCAGAAAGGATTGAAAAATGATGATGTGGCTTTGAATGGTGCATTTTGAACACACAAAAAGTCAGGAGTTCAAATAAGGTTAAAAAAATGAAATCCCTTTGTAACACACGAGTTTCCGGATGAAATCCTGATACTTTGAAAGAGATTGTCCGTTTTGTACATGAAGTGCATCCAGTTTTTGCCGTAACCCTCTCAACTTTCTTGCACATGCTATGTGGATGAAATGATGATATCATGCCAACTTTCAACCTTTTCAGAGTTCATTTGAAATGCTTTTCAATTTTGGGGTCTTATAGCTCAAAATAATTAGTAAATGCATGAAAAATAACAAATGAAGTCAGAAAGGATTGAAAAATGATGATGTGGCTTTGAATGGTGCATTTTGAACACACAAAAAGTCAGGAGTTCAAATAAGGTTAAAAAAATGAAATCCCTTTGTAACACACGAGTTTCCGGATGAAATCCTGATACTTTGAAAGAGATTGTCCGTTTTGTACATGAAGTGCATCCAGTTTTTGCCGTAACCCTCTCAACTTTCTTGCACATGCTATGTGGATGAAATGATGATATCATGCCAACTTTCAACCTTTTCAGAGTTCATTTGAAATGCTTTTCAATTTTAGGGTCTTATAGCTCAAAATAATTAGTAAATGCATGAAATATAACAAATGAAGTCAGAAAGGATTGAAAAATGATGACGTGGCTTTGAATGGTGCATTTTGAACACACAAAAAGTCAGGAGTTCAAATAAGGTTTAAAAAATGAAATCCCTTTGTAACAGACGAGTTTCCGGATGAAATCCTGATACTTTGAAAGAGATTGTCTGTTTTGTACACGAAGTGCATCCAGTTTTTGCCGTAACCCTCTCAAGTTTCTTGCACATGCTATGTGGATGAAATGATGATATCATGCCAACTTTCAACCTTTTCAGAGTTCATTTGAAATGCTTTTCAATTTTAGGGTCTTATAGTTCAAAATAATTAGTAAATGCATGAAAAATAACAAATGAAGTCAGAAAGGATTGAAAAATGATGATGTGGCTTTGAATGGTGCATTTTGAACACACAAAAAGTCAGGAGTTCAAATTAGGTTTAAAAATGAAATCCCTTTGTAACACACGAGTTTCCGGATGAAATCCTGATACTTTGAAAGAGATTGTCCGTTTTGTACACGAAGTGCATCCATATTTTGCCGTAACCCTCTCAATTTTCTTGCACATGCTATGTGGATGAAATGATGATATCATGCCAACTTTCAACCTTTTCAGAGTTCATTTGAAATGCTTTTCAATTTTAGGGTCTTAAAGCTCAAAATAATTAGTAAATGCATGAAAAATAACAAATGAAGTCAGAAAGGATTGAAAAATGATGATGTGGCTTTGAATGGTGCATTTTGAACACACAAAAAGTCAGGAGTTCAAATAAGTTTTAAATAATTAAATCCCTTTGGAATAGACGAGTTTCCGGATGAAATCCTGATACTTTGAAAGAGATTGTCCGTTTTGTACACGAAGTGCATCCAGTTTTTGCCGTAACCCTCTCAACTTTCTTGCACATGCTATGTGGATGAAATGATGACATCATGCCAACTTTCAACCTTTTCAGAGTTCATTTGAAATGCTTTTCAATTTTAGGGTCTTATAGCTCAAAATAATTAGTAAATGCATGAAAAATAACAAATGAAGTCAGAAAGGATTGAAAAATGATGATGTGGCTTTGAATGGTGCATTTTGAACACACAAAATGTCAGGAGTTCAAATTAGGTTTAAAAAATGAAATCCCTTTGTAACAGACGAGTTTCCGGATGAAATCCTGATACTTTGAAAGAGATTGTCCGTTTTGTACACGAAGTGCGTCCAGTTTTGCCGTAACCCTCCCAACTTTCTTGCACATGCTATGTGGATGAAATGATGATATCATGCCAACTTTCAACCTTTTCAGAGTTCATTTGAAATGCTTTTCAATTTTAGGGTCTTATAGCTCAAAATAATTAGTAAATGCATGAAAAATAACAAATGAAGTCAGAAAGGATTGAAAAATGATGATGTGGCTTTGAATGGTGCATTTTGAACACACAAAAAGTCAGGAGTTCAAATAAGGTTAAAAAAATGAAATCCCTTTGTAACACACGAGTTTCCGGATGAAATCCTGATACTTTGAAAGAGATTGTCCGTTTTGTACATGAAGTGCATCCAGTTTTTGCCGTAACCCTCTCAAGTTTCTTGCACATGCTATGTGGATGAAATGATGATATCATGCCAACTTTCAACCTTTTCAGAGTTCATTTGAAATGCTTTTCAATTTTAGGGTCTTATAGCTCAAAATAATTAGTAAATGCATGAAATATAACAAATGAAGTCAGAAAGGATTGAAAAATGATGACGTGGCTTTGAATGGTGCATTTTGAACACACAAAAAGTCAGGAGTTCAAATAAGGTTTAAAAAATGAAATCCCTTTGTAACAGACGAGTTTCCGGATGAAATCCTGATACTTTGAAAGAGATTGTCTGTTTTGTACACGAAGTGCATCCAGTTTTTGCCGTAACCCTCTCAACTTTCTTGCACATGCTATGTGGATGAAATGATGATATCATGCCAACTTTCAACCTTTTCAGAGTTCATTTGAAATGCTTTTCAATTTTAGGGTCTTATAGTTCAAAATAATTAGTAAATGCATGAAAAATAACAAATGAAGTCAGAAAGGATTGAAAAATGATGATGTGGCTTTGAATGGTGCATTTTGAACACACAAAAAGTCAGGAGTTCAAATTAGGTTTAAAAATGAAATCCCTTTGTAACACACGAGTTTCCGGATGAAATCCTGATACTTTGAAAGAGATTGTCCGTTTTGTACACGAAGTGCATCCAGTTTTTGCCGTAACCCTCTCAATTTTCTTGCACATGCTATGTGGATGAAATGATGATATCATGCCAACTTTCAACCTTTTCAGAGTTCATTTGAAATGCTTTTCAATTTGAGGGTCTTATAGCTCAAAATAATTAGTAAATGCATCAAAAATAACAAATGAAGTCAGGAAGGATTGAAAAATGATGATGTGGCTTTGAATGGTGCATTTTGAACACACAAAAAGTCAGGAGTTCAAATAAGTTTTAAAAAATGAAATCCCTTTGGAATAGACGAGTTTCCGGATGAAATCCTGATACTTTGAAAGAGATTGTCCGTTTTGTACACGAAGTGCATCCAGTTTTTGCCGTAACCCTCTCAACTTTCTTGCACATGCTATGTGGATGAAATGATGACATCATGCCAACTTTGAACCTTTTCAGAGTTCATTTGAAATGCTTTTCAATTTTAGGGTCTTATAGCTCAAAATAATTAGTAAATGCATGAAAAATAACAAATGAAGTCAGAAAGGATTGAAAAATGATGATGTGGCTTTGAATGGTGCATTTTGAACACACAAAATGTCAGGAGTTCAAATTAGGTTTAAAAAATGAAATCCCTTTGTAAAAGACGAGTTTCCGGATGAAATCCTGATACTTTGAAAGAGATTGTCCGTTTTGTACACGAAGTGCATCCAGTTTTGCCGTAACCCTCCCAACTTTCTTGCACATGCTATGTGGATGAAATGATGATATCATGCCAACTTTCAACCTTTTCAGAGTTCATTTGAAATGCTTTTCAATTTTAGGGTCTTATAGCTCAAAATAATTAGTAAATGCATGAAAAATAACAAATGAAGTCAGAAAGGATTGAAAAATGATGATGTGGCTTTGAATGGTGCATTTTGAACACACAAAAAGTCAGGAGTTCAAATAAGGTTTAAAAAATGAAATCCCTTTGTAACAGACGAGTTTCCGGATGAAATCCTGATACTTTGAAAGAGATTGTCCGTTTTGTACATGAAGTGCATCCAGTTTTTGCCGTAACCCTCTCAACTTTCTTGCACATGCTATGTGGATGAAATGATGATATCATGCCAACTTTCAACCTTTTCAGAGTTCATTTGAAATGCTTTTCAATTTTAGGGTCTTATAGCTCAAAATAATTAGTAAATGCATGAAATATAACAAATGAAGTCAGAAAGGATTGAAAAATGATGACGTGGCTTTGAATGGTGCATTTTGAACACACAAAAAGTCAGGAGTTCAAATAAGGTTTAAAAAATGAAATCCCTTTGTAACAAACGAGTTTCTGGATGAAATCCTGATACTTTGAAAGAGATTGTCCGTTTTGTACACTAAGTGCATCCAGTTTTTGCCGTAACCCTCTCAACTTTCTTGCACATGCTATGTGGATGAAATGATGATATCATGCCAACTTTCAACCTTTTCAGAGTTCATTTGAAATGCTTTTCAATTTTAGGGTCTTATAGCTCAAAATAATTAGTAAATGCATGAGAAATAACAAATGAAGTCAGAAAGGATTGAAAAATGATGATGTGGCTTTGAATGGTGCATTTTGAACACACAAAAAGTCAGGAGTTCAAATAAGTTTTAAAAAATGAAATCCCTTTGTAACAGACGAGTTTCCGGATGAAATCCTGATACTTTGAAAGAGATTGTCCGTTTTGTACACGAAGTGCATCCAGTTTTTGCCGTAACCCTCTCAACTTTCTTGCACATGCTATGTGGATGAAATGATGATATCATGCCAACTTTCAACCTTTTCAGAGTTCATTTGAAATGCTTTTCAATTTTAGGGTCTTATAGTTCAAAATAATTAGTAAATGCATGAGAAATAACAAATGAAGTCAGAAAGGATTGAAAAATGATGATGTGGCTTTGAATGGTGCATTTTGAACACACAAAAAGTCAGGAGTTCAAATAAGGTTTAAAAAATGAAATCCCATTGTAACACACGAGTTTCCGGATGAAATCCTGATACTTTGAAAGAGATTGTCTGTTTTGTACACGAAGTGCATCCAGTTTTTGCCGTAACCCTCTCAAGTTTCTTGCACATGCTATGTGGATGAAATGATGATATCATGCCAACTTTCAACCTTTTCAGAGTTCATTTGAAATGCTTTTCAATTTTAGGGTCTTATAGTTCAAAATAATTAGTAAATGCATGAGAAATAACAAATGAAGTCAGAAAGGATTGAAAAATGATGATGTGGCTTTGAATGGTGCATTTTGAACACACAAAAAGTCAGGAGTTCAAATTAGGTTTAAAAATGAAATCCCTTTGTAACACACGAGTTTCCGGATGAAATCCTGATACTTTGAAAGAGATTGTCCGTTTTGTACACGAAGTGCATCCAGTTTTTGCCGTAACCCTCTCAATTTTCTTGCACATGCTATGTGGATGAAATGATGATATCATGCCAACTTTCAACCTTTTCAGAGTTCATTTGAAATGCTTTTCAATTTTAGGGTCTTATAGCTCAAAATAATTAGTAAATGCATCAAAAATAACAAATGAAGTCAGAAAGGATTGAAAAATGATGATGTGGCTTTGAATGGTGCATTTTGAACACACAAAAAGTCAGGAGTTCAAATTAGGTTTAAAAAATGAAATCCCCTTGGAATAGACGAGTTTCCGGATGAAATCCTGATACTTTGAAAGATATTGTCCGTTTTGTACATGAAGTGCATCCAGTTTTTGCCGTAACCCTGTCAACTTTCTTGCACATGCTATGTGGATGAAATGATGATATCATGCCAACTTTCAACCTTTTCAGAGTTCATTTGAAATGCTTTTCAATTTTAGGGTCTTATAGCTCAAAATAATTAGTAAATGCATGAAATATAACAAATGAAGTCAGAAAGGATTGAAAAATGATGACGTGGCTTTGAATGGTGCATTTTGAACACACAAAAAGTCAGGAGTTCAAATAAGGTTTAAAAAATGAAATCCCTTTGTAACAAACGAGTTTCTGGATGAAATCCTGATACTTTGAAAGAGATTGTCCGTTTTGTACACTAAGTGCATCCAGTTTTTGCCGTAACCCTCTCAACTTTCTTGCACATGCTATGTGGATGAAATGATGATATCATGCCAACTTTCAACCTTTTCAGAGTTCATTTGAAATGCTTTTCAATTTTAGGGTCTTATAGCTCAAAATAATTAGTAAATGCATGAGAAATAACAAATGAAGTCAGAAAGGATTGAAAAATGATGATGTGGCTTTGAATGGTGCATTTTGAACACACAAAAAGTCAGGAGTTCAAATAAGTTTTAAAAAATGAAATCCCTTTGTAACAGACGAGTTTCCGGATGAAATCCTGATACTTTGAAAGAGATTGTCCGTTTTGTACACGAAGTGCATCCAGTTTTTGCCGTAACCCTCTCAACTTTCTTGCACATGCTATGTGGATGAAATGATGATATCATGCCAACTTTCAACCTTTTCAGAGTTCATTTGAAATGCTTTTCAATTTTAGGGTCTTATAGTTCAAAATAATTAGTAAATGCATGAGAAATAACAAATGAAGTCAGAAAGGATTGAAAAATGATGATGTGGCTTTGAATGGTGCATTTTGAACACACAAAAAGTCAGGAGTTCAAATAAGGTTTAAAAAATGAAATCCCTTTGTAACACACGAGTTTCCGGATGAAATCCTGATACTTTGAAAGAGATTGTCTGTTTTGTACACGAAGTGCATCCAGTTTTTGCCGTAACCCTCTCAAGTTTCTTGCACATGCTATGTGGATGAAATGATGATATCATGCCAACTTTCAACCTTTTCAGAGTTCATTTGAAATGCTTTTCAATTTTAGGGTCTTATAGTTCAAAATAATTAGTAAATGCATGAGAAATAACAAATGAAGTCAGAAAGGATTGAAAAATGATGATGTGGCTTTGAATGGTGCATTTTGAACACACAAAAAGTCAGGAGTTCAAATTAGGTTTAAAAATGAAATCCCTTTGTAACACACGAGTTTCCGGATGAAATCCTGATACTTTGAAAGAGATTGTCCGTTTTGTACACGAAGTGCATCCAGTTTTTGCCGTAACCCTCTCAATTTTCTTGCACATGCTATGTGGATGAAATGATGATATCATGCCAACTTTCAACCTTTTCAGAGTTCATTTGAAATGCTTTTCAATTTTAGGGTCTTATAGCTCAAAATAATTAGTAAATGCATCAAAAATAACAAATGAAGTCAGAAAGGATTGAAAAATGATGATGTGGCTTTGAATGGTGCATTTTGAACACACAAAAAGTCAGGAGTTCAAATTAGGTTTAAAAAATGAAATCCCCTTGGAATAGACGAGTTTCCGGATGAAATCCTGATACTTTGAAAGATATTGTCCGTTTTGTACATGAAGTGCATCCAGTTTTTGCCGTAACCCTGTCAACTTTCTTGCACATGCTATGTGGATGAAATGATGATATCATGCCAACTTTCAACCTTTTCAGAGTTCATTTGAAATGCTTTTCAATTTTAGGGTCTTATAGCTCAAAATAATTAGTAAATGCATGAAATATAACAAATGAAGTCAGAAAGGATTGAAAAATGATGACGTGGCTTTGAATGGTGCATTTTGAACACACAAAAAGTCAGGAGTTCAAATAAGGTTTAAAAAATGAAATCCCTTTGTAACAAACGAGTTTCTGGATGAAATCCTGATACTTTGAAAGAGATTGTCCGTTTTGTACACTAAGTGCATCCAGTTTTTGCCGTAACCCTCTCAACTTTCTTGCACATGCTATGTGGATGAAATGATGATATCATGCCAACTTTCAACCTTTTCAGAGTTCATTTGAAATGCTTTTCAATTTTAGGGTCTTATAGCTCAAAATAATTAGTAAATGCATGAGAAATAACAAATGAAGTCAGAAAGGATTGAAAAATGATGATGTGGCTTTGAATGGTGCATTTTGAACACACAAAAAGTCAGGAGTTCAAATAAGTTTTAAAAAATGAAATCCCTTTGTAACAGACGAGTTTCCGGATGAAATCCTGATACTTTGAAAGAGATTGTCCGTTTTGTACACGAAGTGCATCCAGTTTTTGCCGTAACCCTCTCAACTTTCTTGCACATGCTATGTGGATGAAATGATGATATCATGCCAACTTTCAACCTTTTCAGAGTTCATTTGAAATGCTTTTCAATTTTAGGGTCTTATAGTTCAAAATAATTAGTAAATGCATGAGAAATAACAAATGAAGTCAGAAAGGATTGAAAAATGATGATGTGGCTTTGAATGGTGCATTTTGAACACACAAAAAGTCAGGAGTTCAAATAAGGTTTAAAAAATGAAATCCCTTTGTAACACACGAGTTTCCGGATGAAATCCTGATACTTTGAAAGAGATTGTCTGTTTTGTACACGAAGTGCATCCAGTTTTTGCCGTAACCCTCTCAAGTTTCTTGCACATGCTATGTGGATGAAATGATGATATCATGCCAACTTTCAACCTTTTCAGAGTTCATTTGAAATGCTTTTCAATTTTAGGGTCTTATAGTTCAAAATAATTAGTAAATGCATGAGAAATAACAAATGAAGTCAGAAAGGATTGAAAAATGATGATGTGGCTTTGAATGGTGCATTTTGAACACACAAAAAGTCAGGAGTTCAAATTAGGTTTAAAAATGAAATCCCTTTGTAACACACGAGTTTCCGGATGAAATCCTGATACTTTGAAAGAGATTGTCCGTTTTGTACACGAAGTGCATCCAGTTTTTGCCGTAACCCTCTCAATTTTCTTGCACATGCTATGTGGATGAAATGATGATATCATGCCAACTTTCAACCTTTTCAGAGTTCATTTGAAATGCTTTTCAATTTTAGGGTCTTATAGCTCAAAATAATTAGTAAATGCATCAAAAATAACAAATGAAGTCAGAAAGGATTGAAAAATGATGATGTGGCTTTGAATGGTGCATTTTGAACACACAAAAAGTCAGGAGTTCAAATTAGGTTTAAAAAATGAAATCCCTTTGGAATAGACGAGTTTCCGGATGAAATCCTGATACTTTGAAAGAGATTGTCCGTTTTGTACACGAAGTGCATCCAGTTTTTGCCGTAACCCTCTCAACTTTCTTGCACATGCTATGTGGATGAAATGATGACATCATGCCAACTTTCAACCTTTTCAGAGTTCATTTGAAATGCTTTTCAATTTTAGGGTCTTATAGCTCAAAATAATTAGTAAATGCATGAAAAATAACAAATGAAGTCAGAAAGGATTGAAAAATGATGATGTGGCTTTGAATGGTGCATTTTGAACACACAAAATGTCAGGAGTTCAAATTAGGTTTCAAAAATGAAATCCCTTTGTAACAGACGAGTTTCCGGATGAAATCCTGATACTTTGAAAGAGATTGTCCGTTTTGTACACGAAGTGCATCCAGTTTTGCCGTAACCCTCCCAACTTTCTTGCACATGCTATGTGGATGAAATGATGATATCATGCCAACTTTCAACCTTTTCAGAGTTCATTTGAAATGCTTTTCGATTTTAGGGTCTTATAGCTCAAAATAATTAGTAAATGCATGAAAAATAACAAATGAAGTCAGAAAGGATTGAAAAATGATGATGTGGCTTTGAATGGTGCATTTTGAACACACAAAAAGTCAGGAGTTCAAATAAGGTTTAAAAAATGAAATCCCTTTGTAACAGACGAGTTTCCGGATGAAATCCTGATACTTTGAAAGAGATTGTCCGTTTTATACATGAAGTGCATCCAGTTTTTGCCGTAACCCTCTCAACTTTCTTGCACATGCTATGTGGATGAAATGATGATATCATGCCAACTTTCAACCTTTTCAGAGTTCATTTGAAATGCTTTTCAATTTTAGGGTCTTATAGCTCAAAATAATTAGTAAATGCATGAAATATAACAAATGAAGTCAGAAAGGATTGAAAAATGATGACGTGGCTTTGAATGGTGCATTTTGAACACACAAAAAGTCAGGAGTTCAAATAAGGTTTAAAAAATGAAATCCCTTTGTAACAAACGAGTTTCTGGATGAAATCCTGATACTTTGAAAGATATTGTCCGTTTTGTACACTAAGTGCATCCAGTTTTTGCCGTAACCCTCTCAACTTTCTTGCACATGCTATGTGGATGAAATGATGATATCATGCCAACTTTCAACCTTTTCAGAGTTCATTTGAAATGCTTTTCAATTTTAGGGTCTTATAGCTCAAAATAATTAGTAAATGCATGAGAAATAACAAATGAAGTCAGAAAGGATTGAAAAATGATGATGTGGCTTTGAATGGTGCATTTTGAACACACAAAAAGTCAGGAGTTCAAATAAGGTTTAAAAAATGAAATCCCTTTGTAACACACGAGTTTCCGGATGAAATCCTGATACTTTGAAAGAGATTGTCTGTTTTGTACACGAAGTGCATCCAGTTTTTGCCGTAACCCTCTCAAGTTTCTTGCACATGCTATGTGGATGAAATGATGATATCATGCCAACTTTCAACCTTTTCAGAGTTCATTTGAAATGCTTTTCAATTTTAGGGTCTTATAGTTCAAAATAATTAGTAAATGCATGAGAAATAACAAATGAAGTCAGAAAGGATTGAAAAATGATGATGTGGCTTTGAATGGTGCATTTTGAACACACAAAAAGTCAGGAGTTCAAATAAGGTTTAAAAAATGAAATCCCTTTGTAACACACGAGTTTCCGGATGAAATCCTGATACTTTGAAAGAGATTGTCTGTTTTGTACACGAAGTGCATCCAGTTTTTGCCGTAACCCTCTCAAGTTTCTTGCACATGCTATGTGGATGAAATGATGATATCATGCCAACTTTCAACCTTTTCAGAGTTCATTTGAAATGCTTTTCAATTTTAGGGTCTTATAGTTCAAAATAATTAGTAAATGCATGAGAAATAACAAATGAAGTCAGAAAGGATTGAAAAATGATGATGTGGCTTTGAATGGTGCATTTTGAACACACAAAAAGTCAGGAGTTCAAATTAGGTTTAAAAATGAAATCCCTTTGTAACACACGAGTTTCCGGATGAAATCCTGATACTTTGAAAGAGATTGTCCGTTTTGTACACGAAGTGCATCCAGTTTTTGCCGTAACCCTCTCAATTTTCTTGCACATGCTATGTGGATGAAATGATGATATCATGCCAACTTTCAACCTTTTCAGAGTTCATTTGAAATGCTTTTCAATTTTAGGGTCTTATAGCTCAAAATAATTAGTAAATGCATCAAAAATAACAAATGAAGTCAGAAAGGATTGAAAAATGATGATGTGGCTTTGAATGGTGCATTTTGAACACACAAAAAGTCAGGAGTTCAAATTAGGTTTAAAAAATGAAATCCCTTTGGAATAGACGAGTTTCCGGATGAAATCCTGATACTTTGAAAGAGATTGTCCGTTTTGTACACGAAGTGCATCCAGTTTTTGCCGTAACCCTCTCAACTTTCTTGCACATGCTATGTGGATGAAATGATGACATCATGCCAACTTTCAACCTTTTCAGAGTTCATTTGAAATGCTTTTCAATTTTAGGGTCTTATAGCTCAAAATAATTAGTAAATGCATGAAAAATAACAAATGAAGTCAGAAAGGATTGAAAAATGATGATGTGGCTTTGAATGGTGCATTTTGAACACACAAAATGTCAGGAGTTCAAATTAGGTTTCAAAAATGAAATCCCTTTGTAACAGACGAGTTTCCGGATGAAATCCTGATACTTTGAAAGAGATTGTCCGTTTTGTACACGAAGTGCATCCAGTTTTGCCGTAACCCTCCCAACTTTCTTGCACATGCTATGTGGATGAAATGATGATATCATGCCAACTTTCAACCTTTTCAGAGTTCATTTGAAATGCTTTTCGATTTTAGGGTCTTATAGCTCAAAATAATTAGTAAATGCATGAAAAATAACAAATGAAGTCAGAAAGGATTGAAAAATGATGATGTGGCTTTGAATGGTGCATTTTGAACACACAAAAAGTCAGGAGTTCAAATAAGGTTTAAAAAATGAAATCCCTTTGTAACAGACGAGTTTCCGGATGAAATCCTGATACTTTGAAAGAGATTGTCCGTTTTATACATGAAGTGCATCCAGTTTTTGCCGTAACCCTCTCAACTTTCTTGCACATGCTATGTGGATGAAATGATGATATCATGCCAACTTTCAACCTTTTCAGAGTTCATTTGAAATGCTTTTCAATTTTAGGGTCTTATAGCTCAAAATAATTAGTAAATGCATGAAATATAACAAATGAAGTCAGAAAGGATTGAAAAATGATGACGTGGCTTTGAATGGTGCATTTTGAACACACAAAAAGTCAGGAGTTCAAATAAGGTTTAAAAAATGAAATCCCTTTGTAACAAACGAGTTTCTGGATGAAATCCTGATACTTTGAAAGAGATTGTCCGTTTTGTACACTAAGTGCATCCAGTTTTTGCCGTAACCCTCTCAACTTTCTTGCACATGCTATGTGGATGAAATGATGATATCATGCCAACTTTCAACCTTTTCAGAGTTCATTTGAAATGCTTTTCAATTTTAGGGTCTTATAGCTCAAAATAATTAGTAAATGCATGAGAAATAACAAATGAAGTCAGAAAGGATTGAAAAATGATGATGTGGCTTTGAATGGTGCATTTTGAACACACAAAAAGTCAGGAGTTCAAATAAGTTTTAAAAAAGAAATCCCTTTGTAAAAGACGAGTTTCCGGATGAAATCCTGATACTTTGAAAGAGATTGTCCGTTTTGTACACGAAGTGCATCCAGTTTTTGCCGTAACCCTCTCAAGTTTCTTGCACATGCTATGTGGATGAAATGATGATATCATGCCAACTTTCAACCTTTTCAGAGTTCATTTGAAATGCTTTTCAATGTTAGGGTCTTATAGCTCAAAATAATTAGTAAATGCATGAAAAATAACAAATGAAGTCAGAAAGGATTGAAAAATGATGATGTGGCTTTGAATGGTGCATTTTGAACACACAAAATGTCAGGAGTTCAAATAAGGTTTAAAAAATGAAATCCCTTTGTAACAAACGAGTTTCCGGATGAAATCCTGATACTTTGAAAGAGATTGTCCGTTTTGTACACGAAGTGCATCCAGTTTTTGCCGTAACCCTCTCAACTTTCTTGCACATGCTATGTGGATGAAATGATGATATCATGCCAACTTTCAACCTTTTCAGAGTTCATTTGAAATGCTTTTCAATTTTAGGGTCTTATAGTTCAAAATAATTAGTAAATGCATGAGAAATAACAAATGAAGTCAGAAAGGATTGAAAAATGATGATGTGGCTTTGAATGGTGCATTTTGAACACACAAAAAGTCAGGAGTTCAAATTAGGTTTAAAAATGAAATCCCTTTGTAACACACGAGTTTCCGGATGAAATCCTGATACTTTGAAAGAGATTGTCCGTTTTGTACACGAAGTGCATCCAGTTTTTGCCGTAACCCTCTCAATTTTCTTGCACATGCTATGTGGATGAAATGATGATATCATGCCAACTTTCAACCTTTTCAGAGTTCATTTGAAATGCTTTTCAATTTTAGGGTCTTATAGCTCAAAATAATTAGTAAATGCATCAAAAATAACAAATGAAGTCAGAAAGGATTGAAAAATGATGATGTGGCTTTGAATGGTGCATTTTGAACACACAAAAAGTCAGGAGTTCAAATTAGGTTTAAAAAATGAAATCCCTTTGGAATAGACGAGTTTCCGGATGAAATCCTGATACTTTGAAAGAGATTGTCCGTTTTGTACACGAAGTGCATCCAGTTTTTGCCGTAACCCTCTCAACTTTCTTGCACATGCTATGTGGATGAAATGATGACATCATGCCAACTTTCAACCTTTTCAGAGTTCATTTGAAATGCTTTTCAATTTTAGGGTCTTATAGCTCAAAATAATTAGTAAATGCATGAAAAATAACAAATGAAGTCAGAAAGGATTGAAAAATGATGATGTGGCTTTGAATGGTGCATTTTGAACACACAAAATGTCAGGAGTTCAAATTAGGTTTCAAAAATGAAATCCCTTTGTAACAGACGAGTTTCCGGATGAAATCCTGATACTTTGAAAGAGATTGTCCGTTTTGTACACGAAGTGCATCCAGTTTTGCCGTAACCCTCCCAACTTTCTTGCACATGCTATGTGGATGAAATGATGATATCATGCCAACTTTCAACCTTTTCAGAGTTCATTTGAAATGCTTTTCGATTTTAGGGTCTTATAGCTCAAAATAATTAGTAAATGCATGAAAAATAACAAATGAAGTCAGAAAGGATTGAAAAATGATGATGTGGCTTTGAATGGTGCATTTTGAACACACAAAAAGTCAGGAGTTCAAATAAGGTTTAAAAAATGAAATCCCTTTGTAACAGACGAGTTTCCGGATGAAATCCTGATACTTTGAAAGAGATTGTCCGTTTTATACATGAAGTGCATCCAGTTTTTGCCGTAACCCTCTCAACTTTCTTGCACATGCTATGTGGATGAAATGATGATATCATGCCAACTTTCAACCTTTTCAGAGTTCATTTGAAATGCTTTTCAATTTTAGGGTCTTATAGCTCAAAATAATTAGTAAATGCATGAAATATAACAAATGAAGTCAGAAAGGATTGAAAAATGATGACGTGGCTTTGAATGGTGCATTTTGAACACACAAAAAGTCAGGAGTTCAAATAAGGTTTAAAAAATGAAATCCCTTTGTAACAAACGAGTTTCTGGATGAAATCCTGATACTTTGAAAGAGATTGTCCGTTTTGTACACTAAGTGCATCCAGTTTTTGCCGTAACCCTCTCAACTTTCTTGCACATGCTATGTGGATGAAATGATGATATCATGCCAACTTTCAACCTTTTCAGAGTTCATTTGAAATGCTTTTCAATTTTAGGGTCTTATAGCTCAAAATAATTAGTAAATGCATGAGAAATAACAAATGAAGTCAGAAAGGATTGAAAAATGATGATGTGGCTTTGAATGGTGCATTTTGAACACACAAAAAGTCAGGAGTTCAAATAAGTTTTAAAAAAAGAAATCCCTTTGTAACAGACGAGTTTCCGGATGAAATCCTGATACTTTGAAAGAGATTGTCCGTTTTGTACACGAAGTGCATCCAGTTTTTGCCGTAACCCTCTCAAGTTTCTTGCACATGCTATGTGGATGAAATGATGATATCATGCCAACTTTCAACCTTTTCAGAGTTCATTTGAAATGCTTTTCAATGTTAGGGTCTTATAGCTCAAAATAATTAGTAAATGCATGAAAAATAACAAATGAAGTCAGAAAGGATTGAAAAATGATGATGTGGCTTTGAATGGTGCATTTTGAACACACAAAATGTCAGGAGTTCAAATAAGGTTTAAAAAATGAAATCCCTTTGTAACAAACGAGTTTCCGGATGAAATCCTGATACTTTGAAAGAGATTGTCCGTTTTGTACACGAAGTGCATCCAGTTTTTGCCGTAACCCTCTCAACTTTCTTGCACATGCTATGTGGATGAAATGATGATATCATGCCAACTTTCAACCTTTTCAGAGTTCATTTGAAATGCTTTTCAATTTTAGGGTCTTATAGCTCAAAATAATTAGTAAATGCATGGAAAATAACAAATGAAGTCAGAAAGGATTGAAAAATGATGATGTGGCTTTGAATGGTGCATTTTGAACACACAAAAAGTCAGGAGTTCAAATAAGGTTACAAAATTGAAATCCCTTTGTAACACACGAGTTTCCGGATGAAATCCTGATACTTTGAAAGAGATTGTCCGTTTTGTACATGAAGTGCATCCAGTTTTTGCCGTAACCCTCTCAACTTTCTTCCACATGCTATGTGGATGAGATGATGATATCATGCCAACTTTCAACCTTTTCAGAGTTCATTTGAAATGCTTTTCAATTTTAGGGTCTTATAGCTAAAAATAATTAGTAAATGCATGAAATATAACAAATGAAGTCAGAAAGGATTGAAAAATGATGACGTGGCTTTGAATGGTGCATTTTGAACACACAAAAAGTCAGGAGTTCAAATAAGGTTTAGAAAATGAAATCCCTTTGTAACAGACGAGTTTCCGGATGAAATCCTGATACTTTGAAAGAGATTGTCCGTTTTGTACACGAAGTGCATCCAATTTTTGCCGTAACCCTCTCAACTTTCTTGCACATGCTATGTGGATGAAATGATGATATCATGCCAACTTTCAACCTTTTCAGAGTTCATTTGAAATGCTTTTCAATTTTAGGGTCTTATAGTTCAAATAATTAGTAAATGCATGAAAAATAACAAATGAAGTCAGAAAGGATTGAAAAATGATGATGTGGCTTTGAATGGTGCATTTTGAACACACAAAAAGTCAGGAGTTCAAATTAGGTTTAAAAATGAAATCCCTTTGTAACACACGAGTTTCCGGATGAAATCCTGATACTTTGAAAGAGATTGTCCGTTTTGTACACGAAGTGCATCCAGTTTTTGCCGTAACCCTCTCAACTTTCTTGCACATGCTATGTGGATGAAATGATGATATCATGCCAACTTTCAACCTTTTCAGAGTTCATTTGAAATGCTTTTCAATTTTAGGGTCTTATAGCTCAAAATAATTAGTAAATGCATCAAAAATAACAAATGAAGTCAGAAAGGATTGAAAAATGATGATGTGGCTTTGAATGGTGCATTTTGAACACACAAAAAGTCAGGAGTTCAAATAAGTTTTAAAAAATGAAATCCCTTTGTAATAGACGAGTTTCCGGATGAAATCCTGATACTTTGAAAAAGATTGTCCGTTTTGTACACGAAGTGCATCCAGTTTTTGCCGTAACCCTCTCAACTTTCTTGCACATGCTATGTGGATGAAATGATGACATCATGCCAACTTTCAACCTTTTCAGAGTTCATTTGAAATGCTTTTCAATTTTAGGGTCTTATAGCTCAAAATAATTAGTAAATGCATGAAAAATAACAAATGAAGTCAGAAAGGATTGAAAAATGATGATGTGGCTTTGAATGGTGCATTTTGAACACACAAAATGTCAGGAGTTCAAATTAGGTTTAAAAAATGAAATCCCTTTGTAACAGACGAGTTTCCGGATGAAATCCTGATACTTTGAAAGAGATTGTCCGTTTTGTACACGAAGTGCATCCAGTTTTTGCCGTAACCCTCCCAACTTTCTTGCACATGCTATGTGGATGAAATGATGATATCATGCCAACTTTCAACCTTTTCAGAGTTCATTTGAAATGCTTTTCAATTTTAGGGTCTTAAAGCTCAAAATAATTAGTAAATGCATGAAAAATAACAAATGAAGTCAGAAAGGATTGAAAAATGATGATGTGGCTTTGAATGGTGCATTTTGAACACACAAAAAGTCAGGAGTTCAAATAAGGTTGAAAAATGAAATCCCTTTGTAACACACGAGTTTCCGGATGAAATCCTGATACTTTGAAAGAGATTGTCCGTTTTGTACATGAAGTGCATCCAGTTTTTGCCGTAACCCTCTCAACTTTCTTGCACATGCTATGTGGATGAAATGATGATATCATGCCAACTTTCAACCTTTTCAGAGTTCATTTGAAATGCTTTTCAATTTTAGGGTCTTATAGCTAAAAATAATTAATAATGCATGAAATATAACAAATGAAGTCAGAAAGGATTGAAAAATGATGACGTGGCTTTGAATGGTGCATTTTGAACACACAAAAAGTCAGGAGTTCAAATAAGGTTTAAAAAATGAAATCCCTTTCTAACAGACGAGTTTCTGGATGAAATCCTGATACTTCGAAAGAGATTGTCCGTTTTGTACACGAAGTGCATCCAGTTTTTGCCGTAACCCTCTCAACTTTCTTGCACATGCTATGTGGATGAAATGATGATATCATGCCAACTTTCAACCTTTTCAGAGTTCATTTGAAATGCTTTTCAATTTTAGGGTCTTATAGCTCAAAATAATTAGTAAATGCATGAGAAATAACAAATGAAGTGAGAAAGGATTGAAAAATGATGATGTGGCTTTGAATGGTGCATTTTGAACACACAAAAAGTCAGGAGTTCAAATAAGTTTTAAAAAATGAAATCCCTTTGTAACAGACGAGTTTCCGGATGAAATCCTGATACTTTGAAAGAGATTGTCCGTTTTGTACACGAAGTGCATCCAGTTTTTGCCGTAACCCTCTCAACTTTCTTGCACATGCTATGTGGATGAAATGATGATATCATGCCAACTTTCAACCTTTTCAGAGTTCATTTGAAATGCTTTTCAATGTTAGGGTCTTATAGCTCAAAATAATTAGTAAATGCATGAAAAATAACAAATGAAGTCAGAAAGGATTGAAAAATGATGATGTGGCTTTGAATGGTGCATTTTGAACACACAAATTGTCAGGAGTTCAAATAAGGTTTAAAAAATGAAATCCCTTTGTAACAGACGAGTTTCCGGATGAAATCCTGATACTTTGAAAGAGATTGTCCGTTTTGTACACGAAGTGCATCCAGTTTTTGCCGTAACCCTCCCAACTTTCTTTCACATGCTATGTGGATGAAATGATGATATCATGCCAACTTTCAACCTTTTCAGAGTTCATTTGAAATGCTTTTCAATTTTAGGGTCTTGTAGCTCAAAATAATTAGTAAATGCATGGAAAATAACAAATGAAGTCAGAAAGGATAGAAAAATGATGATGTGGCTTTGAATGGTGCATTTTGAACACACAAAAAGTCAGGAGTTCAAATAAGGTTAAAAAATGAAATCCCTTTGTAACACACGAGTTTCCGGATGAAATCCTGATACTTTGAAAGAGATTGTCCGTTTTGTACATGAAGTGCATCCAGTTTTTGCCGTAACCCTCTCAACTTTCTTGCACATGCTATGTGGATGAAATGATGATATCATGCCAACTTTCAACCTTTTCAGAGTTCATTTGAAATGCTTTTCAATTTTAGGGTCTTGTAGCTCAAAATAATTAGTAAATGCATGAAATATAACAAATGAAGTCAGAAAGGATTGAAAAATGATGACGTGGCTTTGAATGGTGCATTTTGAACACACAAAAAGTCAGGAGTTCAAATAATGTTTATAAAATGAAATCCCTTTGTAACAGACGAGTTTCCGGATGAAATCCTGATACTTTGAAAGAGATTGTCCGTTTTGTACACGAAGTGCATCCAGTTTTTGCCGTAACCCTCTCAACTTTCTTGCACATGCTATGTGGATGAAATGATGATATCATGCCAACTTTCAACCTTTTCAGAGTTCATTTGAAATGCTTTTCAATTTTAGGGTCTTATAGTTCAAAATAATTAGTAAATGCATGAAAAATACCAAATGAAGTCAGAAAGGATTGAAAAATGATGATGTGGCTTTGAATGGTGCATTTTGAACACACAAAAAGTCAGGAGTTCAAATAAGGTTAAAAAAATGAAATCCCTTTGTAACACACGAGTTTCCGGATGAAATCCTGATACTTTGAAAGAGATTGTCCGTTTTGTACATGAAGTGCATCCAGTTTTTGCCGTAACCCTCTCAACTTTCTTGCACATGCTATGTGGATGAAATGATGATATCATGCCAACTTTCAACCTTTTCAGAGTTCATTTGAAATGCTTTTCAATTTTAGGGTCTTGTAGCTCAAAATAATTAGTAAATGCATGAAATATAACAAATGAAGTCAGAAAGGATTGAAAAATGATGACGTGGCTTTGAATGGTGCATTTTGAACACACAAAAATTTAGGAGTTCAAATATGGTTTAAAAATGAAATCCCTTTGTAACAGACGAGTTTCCGGATGAAATCCTGATACTTTGAAAGAGATTGTCCGTTTTGTACACGAAGTGCATCCAGTTTTTGCCGTAACCCTCTCAACTTTCTTGCACATGCTATGTGGATGAAATGATGATATCATGCCAACTTTCAACCTTTTCAGAGTTCATTTGAAATGCTTTCCAATTTTAGGGTCTTATAGCTCAAAATAATTAGTAAATGCATGGAAAATAACAAATGAAGTCAGAAAGGATAGAAAAATGATGATGTGGCTTTGAATGGTGCATTTTGAACACACAAAAAGTCAGGAGTTCAAATGAGGTTAAAAAAATGAAATCCCTTTGTAACACACGAGTTTCCGGATGAAATCCTGATACTTTGAAAGAGATTGTCCGTTTTGTACATGAAGTGCATCCAGTTTTTGCCGTAACCCTCTCAACTTTCTTGCACATGCTATGTGGATGAAATGATGATATCATGCCAACTTTCAACCTTTTCAGAGTTCATTTGAAATGCTTTTCAATTTTAGGGTCTTGTAGCTCAAAATAATTAGTAAATGCATGAAATATAACAAATGAAGTCAGAAAGGATTGAAAAATGATGACGTGGCTTTGAATGGTGCATTTTGAACACACAAAAATTCAGGAGTTCAAATAATGTTTATAAAATGAAATCCCTTTGTAACAGACGAGTTTCTGGATGAAATCCTGATACTTTGAAAGAGATTGTCCGTTTTGTACATGAAGTGCATCCAGTTTTTGCAGTAACCCTCTCAACTTTCTTGCACATGCTATGTGGATGAAATGATGATATCATGCCAACTTTCAACCTTTTCAGAGTTCATTTGAAATGCTTTCCAATTTTAGGGTCTTATAGCTCAAAATAATTAGTAAATGCATGAGAAATAACAAATGAAGTCAGAAAGGATTGAAAAATAATGATGTGGCTTTGAATGGTGCATTTTGAACACACAAAAAGTCAGGAGTTCAAATAAGTTTTAAAAAATGAAATCCCTTTGTAACAGACGAGTTTCCGGATGAAATCCTGATACTTTGAAAGAGATTGTCCGTTTTGTACATGAAGTGCATCCAGTTTTTGCCGTAACCCTCTCAACTTTCTTGCACATGCTATGTGGATGAAATGATGATATCATGCCAACTTTCAACCTTTTCAGAGTTCATTTGAAATGCTTTTCAATTTTAGGGTCTTGTAGCTCAAAATAATTAGTAAATGCATGAAATATAACAAATGAAGTCAGAAAGGATTGAAAAATGATGACGTGGCTTTGAATGGTGCATTTTGAACACACAAAAATTTAGGAGTTCAAATAAGGTTTAAAAATGAAATCCCTTTGTAACAGACGAGTTTCCGGATGAAATCCTGATACTTTGAAAGAGATTGTCCGTTTTGTACACGAAGTGCATCCTGTTTTTGCCGTAACCCTCTCAACTTTCTTGCACATGCTATGTGGATGAAATGATGATATCATGCCAACTTTCAACCTTTTCAGAGTTCATTTGAAATGCTTTCCAATTTTAGGGTCTTATAGCTCAAAATAATTAGTAAATGCATGGAAAATAACAAATGAAGTCAGAAAGGATTGAAAAATGATGATGTGGCTTTGAATGGTGCATTTTGAACACACAAAAAGTCAGGAGTTCAAATGAGGTTAAAAAAATGAAATCCCTTTGTAACACACGAGTTTCCGGATGAAATCCTGATACTTTGAAAGAGATTGTCCGTTTTGTACATGAAGTGCATCCAGTTTTTGCCGTAACCCTCTCAACTTTCTTGCACATGCTATGTGGATGAAATGATGATATCATGCCAACTTTCAACCTTTTCAGAGTTCATTTGAAATGCTTTTCAATTTTAGGGTCTTGTAGCTCAAAATAATTAGTAAATGCATGAAATATAACAAATGAAGTCAGAAAGGATTGAAAAATGATGACGTGGCTTTGAATGGTGCATTTTGAACACACAAAAATTCAGGAGTTCAAATAAGGTTTAAAAAATGAAATCCCTTTGTAACAGACGAGTTTCTGGATGAAATCCTGATACTTTGAAAGAGATTGTCCGTTTTGTACATGAAGTGCATCCAGTTTTTGCAGTAACCCTCTCAACTTTCTTGCACATGCTATGTGGATGAAATGATGATATCATGCCAACTTTCAACCTTTTCAGAGTTCATTTGAAATGCTTTCCAATTTTAGGGTCTTATAGCTCAAAATAATTAGTAAATGCATGAGAAATAACAAATGAAGTCAGAAAGGATTGAAAAATGATGATGTGGCTTTGAATGGTGCATTTTGAACACACAAAAAGTCAGGAGTTCAAATAAGTTTTAAAAAATGAAATCCCTTTGTAACAGACGAGTTTCCGGATGAAATCCTGATACTTTGAAAGAGATTGTCCGTTTTGTACATGAAGTGCATCCAGTTTTTGCGGTAACCCTCTCAACTTTCTTGCACATGCTATGTGGATGAAATGATGATATCATGCCAACTTTCAACCTTTTCAGAGTTCATTTGAAATGCTTTTCAATTTTAGGGTCTTGTAGCTCAAAATAATTAGTAAATGCATGAAATATAACAAATGAAGTCAGAAAGGATTGAAAAATGATGACGTGGCTTTGAATGGTGCATTTTGAACACACAAAAATTTAGGAGTTCAAATAAGGTTTAAAAATGAAATCCCTTTGTAACAGACGAGTTTCCGGATGAAATCCTGATACTTTGAAAGAGATTGTCCGTTTTGTACACGAAGTGCATCCAGTTTTTGCCGTAACCCTCTCAACTTTCTTGCACATGCTATGTGGATGAAATGATGATATCATGCCAACTTTCAACCTTTTCAGAGTTCATTTGAAATGCTTTCCAATTTTAGGGTCTTATAGCTCAAAATAATTAGTAAATGCATGGAAAATAACAAATGAAGTCAGAAAGGATTGAAAAATGATGATGTGGCTTTGAATGGTGCATTTTGAACACACAAAAAGTCAGGAGTTCAAATAAGGTTAAAAAAATGAAATCCCTTTGTAACACACGAGTTTCCGGATGAAATCCTGATACTTTGAAAGAGATTGTCCGTTTTGTACATGAAGTGCATCCAGTTTTTGCCGTAACCCTCTCAACTTTCTTGCACATGCTATGTGGATGAAATGATGATATCATGCCAACTTTCAACCTTTTCAGAGTTCATTTGAAATGCTTTTCAATTTTAGGGTCTTGTAGCTCAAAATAATTAGTAAATGCATGAAATATAACAAATGAAGTCAGAAAGGATTGAAAAATGATGACGTGGCTTTGAATGGTGCATTTTGAACACACAAAAATTCAGGAGTTCAAATAAGGTTTAAAAAATGAAATCCCTTTGTAACAGACGAGTTTCTGGATGAAATCCTGATACTTTGAAAGAGATTGTCCGTTTTGTACATGAAGTGCATCCAGTTTTTGCAGTAACCCTCTCAACTTTCTTGCACATGCTATGTGGATGAAATGATGATATCATGCCAACTTTCAACCTTTTCAGAGTTCATTTGAAATGCTTTCCAATTTTAGGGTCTTATAGCTCAAAATAATTAGTAAATGCATGAGAAATAACAAATGAAGTCAGAAAGGATTGAAAAATGATGATGTGGCTTTGAATGGTGCATTTTGAACACACAAAAAGTCAGGAGTTCAAATAAGTTTTAAAAAATGAAATCCCTTTGTAACAGACGAGTTTCCGGATGAAATCCTGATACTTTGAAAGAGATTGTCCGTTTTGTACACGAAGTGCATCCAGTTTTTGCCGTAACCCTCTCAACTTTCTTGCGCATGCTATGTGGATGAAATGCTGATATCATGCCAACTTTCAACCTTTTTCAGAGTTCATTTGAAATGCTTTTCAATGTTAGGGTCTTATAGCTCAAAATAATTAGTAAATGCATGAAAAATAACAAATGAAGTCAGAAAGGATTGAAAAATGATGATGTGGATTTGACTGGTGCATTTTGAACACAAAAAATGTCAGGAGTTCAAATAAGGTTTAAAAATTGAAATCCCTTTGTAACAGACGAGTTTCCGGATGAAATCCTGATACTTTGAAAGAGATTGTCCGTTCTGTACACGAAGTGCATCCAGTTTTTGCCGTAACCCTCCCAACTTTCTTTCACATGCTATGTGGATGAAATGATGATATCATGCCAACTTTCAACCTTTTCAGAGTTCATTTGAAATGCTTTTCAATTTTAGGGTCTTATAGCTCAAAATAATTAGTAAATGCATGAAATATAACAAATGAAGTCAGAAAGGATTGAAAAATGATGACGTGGCTTTGAATGGTGCATTTTGAACACACAAAAAGTCAGGAGTTCAAATAAGGTTTAAAAAATGAAATCCCTTTGTAACAGACGACTTTCTGGATGAAATCCTGATACTTCGAAAGAGATTGTCCGTTTTGTACACGAAGTGCATCCAGTTTTTGCCGTAACCCTCTCAACTTTCTTGCACATGCTATGTGGATGAAATGATGATATCATGCCAACTTTCAACCTTTTCAGAGTTCATTTGAAATACTTTCCAATTTTAGGGTCTTATAGCTCAAAATAATTAGTAAATGCATGAGAAATAACAAATGAAGTCAGAAAGGATTGAAAAATGATGATGTGGCTTTGAATGGTGCATTTTGAACACACAAAAAGTCAGGAGTTCAAATAAGTTTTAAAAAATGAAATCCCTTTGTAACAGACGAGTTTCCGGATGAAATCCTGATACTTTGAAAGAGATTGTCCGTTTTGTACACGAAGTGCATCCAGTTTTTGCCGTAACCCTCTCAACTTTCTTGCGCATGCTATGTGGATGAAATGCTGATATCATGCCAACTTTCAACCTTTTTCAGAGTTCATTTGAAATGCTTTTCAATGTTAGGGTCTTATAGCTCAAAATAATTAGTAAATGCATGAAAAATAACAAATGAAGTCAGAAAGGATTGAAAAATGATGATGTGGATTTGACTGGTGCATTTTGAACACAAAAAATGTCAGGAGTTCAAATAAGGTTTAAAAATTGAAATCCCTTTGTAACAGACGAGTTTCCGGATGAAATCCTGATACTTTGAAAGAGATTGTCCGTTCTGTACACGAAGTGCATCCAGTTTTTGCCGTAACCCTCCCAACTTTCTTTCACATGCTATGTGGATGAAATGATGATATCATGCCAACTTTCAACCTTTTCAGAGTTCATTTGAAATGCTTTTCAATTTTAGGGTCTTATAGCTCAAAATAATTAGTAAATGCATGAAATATAACAAATGAAGTCAGAAAGGATTGAAAAATGATGACGTGGCTTTGAATGGTGCATTTTGAACACACAAAAAGTCAGGAGTTCAAATAAGGTTTAAAAAATGAAATCCCTTTGTAACAGACGACTTTCTGGATGAAATCCTGATACTTCGAAAGAGATTGTCCGTTTTGTACACGAAGTGCATCCAGTTTTTGCCGTAACCCTCTCAACTTTCTTGCACATGCTATGTGGATGAAATGATGATATCATGCCAACTTTCAACCTTTTCAGAGTTCATTTGAAATGCTTTTCAATTTTAGGGTCTTATAGCTCAAAATAATTAGTAAATGCATGAGAAATAACAACTGAAGTCAGAAAGGATTGAAAAATGATGATGTGGCTTTGAATGGTGCATTTTGAACACACAAAAAGTCAGGAGTTCAAATAAGTTTTAAAAAATGAAATCCCTTTGTAACAGACGAGTTTCCGGATGAAATCCTGATACTTTGAAAGAGATTGTCCGTTTTGTACACGAAGTGCATCCAGTTTTTGCCGTAACCCTCTCAACTTTCTTGCACATGCTATGTGGATGAAATGATGATATCATGCCAACTTTCAACCTTTTCAGAGTTCATTTGAAATGCTTTTCAATGTTAGGGTCTTATAGCTCAAAATAATTAGTAAATGCATGAAAAATAACAAATGAAGTCAGAAAGGATTGAAAAATGATGATGTGGCTTCGAATGGTGCATTTTGAACACACAAATTGTCAGGAGTTCAAATAAGGTTTAAAAAATGAAATCCGTTTGTAACAGACGAGTTTCCGGATGAAATCCTGATACTTTGAAAGAGATTGTCCGTTTTGTACACGAAGTGCATCCAGTTTTTGCCGTAACCCTCCCAACTTTCTTTCACATGCTATGTGGATGAAATGATGATATCATGCCAACTTTCAACCTTTTCACAGTTCATTTGAAATGCTTTTCAATTTTAGGGTCTTATAGCTCAAAATAATTAGTAAATGCATGGAAAATAACAAATGAAGTCAGAAAGGATTGAAAAATGATGATGTGGCTTTGAATGGTGCATTTTGAACACACAAAAAGTCAGGAGTTCAAATAAGGTTAAAAAAATGAAATCCCTTTGTAACACACGAGTTTCCGGATGAAATCCTGATACTATGAAAGAGATTGTCCGTTTTGTACATGAAGTGCATCCAGTTTTTGCCGTAACCCTCTCAACTTTCTTGCACATGCTATGTGGATGAAATGATGATATCATGCCAACTTTCAACCTTTTCAGAGTTCATTTGAAATGCTTTTCAATTTTAGGGTCTTGTAGCTCAAAATAATTAGTAAATGCATGAAATATAACAAATGAAGTCAGAAAGGATTGAAAAATGATGACGTGGCTTTGAATGGTGCATTTTGAACACACAAAAAGTCAGGAGTTCAAATAATGTTTATAAAATGAAATCCCTTTGTAACAGACGAGTTTCCGGATGAAATACTGATACTTTGAAAGAGATTGTCCGTTTTGTACACGAAGTGCATCCAGTTTTTGCCGTAACCCTCTCATCTTTCTTGCACATGCTATGTGGATGGAATGATGATATCATGCCAACTTTCAACCTTTTCAGAGTTCATTTGAAATGCTTTTCAATTTTAGGGTCTTGTAGCTCAAAATAATTAGTAAATGCATGAAATATAACAAATGAAGTCAGAAAGGATTGAAAAATGATGACGTGGCTTTGAATGGTGCATTTTGAACACACAAAAAGTCAGGAGTTCAAATAATGTTTATAAAATGAAATCCCTTTGTAACAGACGAGTTTCCGGATGAAATACTGATACTTTGAAAGAGATTGTCCGTTTTGTACACGAAGTGCATCCAGTTTTTGCCGTAACCCTCTCAACTTTCTTGCACATGCTATGTGGATGGAATGATGATATCATGCCAACTTTCAACCTTTTCAGAGTTCATTTGAAATGCTTTTCAATTTTAGGGTCTTATAGTTCAAAATAATTAGTAAATGCATGAAAAATAACAAATGAAGTCAGAAAGGATTGAAAAATGATGATGTGGCTTTGAATGGTGCATTTTGAACACACAAAAAGTCAGGAGTTCAAATAAGGTTAAAAAAATGAAATCCCTTTGTAACACACGAGTTTCCGGATGAAATCCTGATACTTTGAAAGAGATTGTCCGTTTTGTACATGAAGTGCATCCAGTTTTTGCCGTAACCCTCTCAACTTTCTTGCACATGCTATGTGGATGAAATGATGATATCATGCCAACTTTCAACCTTTTCAGAGTTCATTTGAAATGCTTTTCAATTTTAGGGTCTTATAGCTCGAAATAATTAGTAAATGCATGAAATATAACAAATGAAGTCAGAAAGGATTGAAAAATGATGACGTGGCTTTGAATGGTGCATTTTGAACACACAAAAAGTCAGGAGTTCAAATAAGGTTTAAAAAATGAAATCCTTTGTAACAGACGAGTTTCTGGATGAAATCCTGATACTTTGAAAGAGATTGTCCATTTTGTACACGAAGTGCATCCAGTTTTTGCCGTAACCCTCTCAACTTTCTTGCACATGCTATGTGGATGAAATGATGATATCATGCCAACTTTCAACCTTTTCAGAGTTCATTTGAAATACTTTCCAATTTTAGGGTCTTATAGCTCAAAATAATTAGTAAATGCATGAGAAATAACAAATGAAGTCAGAAAGGATTGAAAAATGATGATGTGGCTTTGAATGGGGCATTTTGAACACACAAAAAGTCAGGAGTTCAAATAAGTTTTAAAAAATGAAATCCCTTTGTAACAGACGAGTTTCTGGATGAAATCCTGATACTTTGAAAGAGATTGTCCGTTTTGTACACGAAGTGCATCCAGTTTTTGCCGTAACCCTCTCAACTTTCTTGCACATGCTATGTGGATGAAATGATGATATCATGCCAAGTTTCAACCTTTTCAGAGTTCATTTGAAATGCTTTTCAATGTTAGGGTCTTATAGCTCAAAATAATTAGTAAATGCATGAAAAATAACAAATGAAGTCAGAAAGGATTCAAAAATGATGACGTGGCTATGAATGGTGCATTTTGAACACACAAAAAGTCAGGAGTTCAAATAAGGTTTAAAAAATGAAATCCCTTTGTAACAGACGAGTTTCTGGATGAAATCCTGATACTTTGAAAGAGATTGTCCGTTTTGTACACGAAGTGCATCCAGTTTTTGCCGTAACCCTCTCAACTTTCTTGCACATGCTATGTGGATGAAATGATGATATCATGCCAACTTTCAACCTTTTCAGAGTTCATTTGAAATACTTTCCAATTTTAGGGTCTTATAGCTCAAAATAATTAGTAAATGCATGAGAAATAACAAATGAAGTCAGAAAGGATTGAAAAATGATGATGTGGCTTTGAATGGGGCATTTTGAACACACAAAAAGTCAGGAGTTCAAATAAGTTTTAAAAAATGAAATCCCTTTGTAACAGACGAGTTTCTGGATGAAATCCTGATACTTTGAAAGAGATTGTCCGTTTTGTACACGAAGTGCATCCAGTTTTTGCCGTAACCCTCTCAACTTTCTTGCACATGCTATGTGGATGAAATGATGATATCATGCCAACTTTCAACCTTTTCAGAGTTCATTTGAAATGCTTTTCAATGTTAGGGTCTTATAGCTCAAAATAATTAGTAAATGCATGAAAAATAACAAATGAAGTCAGAAAGGATTCAAAAATGATGACGTGGCTATGAATGGTGCATTTTGAACACACAAAATGTCAGGAGTTCAAATAAGGTTTAAAAAATGAAATCCCTTTGTAACAGACGAGTTTCTGGATGAAATCCTGATACTTTGAAAGAGATTGTCCGTTTTGTACACGAAGTGCATCCAGTTTTTGCCGTAACCCTCTCAACTTTCTTGCACATGCTATGTGGATGAAATGATGATATCATGCCAACTTTCAACCTTTTCAGAGTTCATTTGAAATGCTTTTCAATTTTAGGGTCTTATAGCTCAAAATAATTAGTAAATGCATGAGAAATAACAAATGAAGTCAGAAAGGATTGAAAAATGATGATGTGGCTTTGAATGGTGCATTTTGAACGCACAAAAAGTCAGGAGTTCAAATAAGTTTTAAAAAATGAAATCCCTTTGTAACAGACGAGTTTCCGGATGAAATCCTGATACTTTGAAAGAGATTGTCCGTTTTGTACACGAAGTGCATCCAGTTTTTGCCGTAACCCTCTCAACTTTCTTGCACATGCTATGTGGATGAAATGATGATATCATGTCAACTTTCAACCTTTTCAGAGTTCATTTGAAATGCTTTCCAATTTTAGGGTCTTGTAGCTCAAAATAATTAGTAAATGCATGAGAAATAACAAATGAAGTCAGAAAGGATTGAAAAATGATGATGTGGCTTTGAATGGGGCATTTTGAACACACAAAAAGTCAGGAGTTCAAATAAGTTTTAAAAAATGAAATCCCTTTGTAACAGACGAGTTTCTGGATGAAATCCTGATACTTTGAAAGAGATTGTCCGTTTTGTACACGAAGTGCATCCAGTTTTTGCCGTAACCCTCTCAACTTTCTTGCACATGCTATGTGGATGAAATGATGATATCATGCCAACTTTCAACCTTTTCAGAGTTCATTTGAAATGCTTTTCAATTTTAGGGTCTTGTAGCTCAAAATAATTAGTAAATGCATGAAATATAACAAATGAAGTCAGAAAGGATTGAAAAATGATGACGTGGCTTTGAATGGTGCATTTTGAACACACAAAAAGTCAGGAGTTCAAATAATGTTTATAAAATGAAATCCCTTTGTAACAGACGAGTTTCCGGATGAAATACTGATACTTTGAAAGAGATTGTCCGTTTTGTACACGAAGTGCATCCAGTTTTTGCCGTAACCCCCTCAACTTTCTTGCACATGCTATGTGGATGGAATGATGATATCATGCCAACTTTCAACCTTTTCAGAGTTCATTTGAAATGCTTTTCAATGTTAGGGTTTTATAGCTCAAAATAATTAGTAAATGCACGGAAAATAACAAATGAAGTCAGAAAGGATTGAAAAATGATGATGTGGCTTCGAATGGTGCATTTTGAACACACAAAATGTCAGGAGTTCAAATAAGGTTTAAAAAATGAAATCCGTTTGTAACAGACGAGTTTCCGGATGAAATCCTGATACTTTGAAAGAGATTGTCCGTTTTGTACACGAAGTGCATCCAGTTTTTGCCGTAACCCTCCCAACTTTCTTTCACATGCTATGTGGATGAAATGATGATATCATGCCAACTTTCAACCTTTTCACAGTTCATTTGAAATGCTTTTCAATTTTAGGGTCTTGTAGCTCAAAATAATTAGTAAATGCATGAAATATAACAAATGAAGTCAGAAAGGATTGAAAAATGATGACGTGGCTTTGAATGGTGCATTTTGAACACACAAAAAGTCAGGAGTTCAAATAATGTTTATAAAATGAAATCCCTTTGTAACAGACGAGTTTCCGGATGAAATCCTGATACTTTGAAAGAGATTGTCCGTTTTGTACATGAAGTGCATCCAGTTTTTGCCGTAACCCTCTCAACTTTCTTGCACATTCTATGTGGATGAAATGATGATATCATGCCAACTTTCAACCTTTTCAGAGTTCATTTGAAATGCTTTTCAATTTTAGGGTCTTATAGCTCGAAATAATTAGTAAATGCATGAAATATAACAAATGAAGTCAGAAAGGATTGAAAAATGATGACGTGGCTTTGAATGGTGCATTTTGAACACACAAAAAGTCAGGAGTTCAAATAAGGTTTAAAAAATGAAATCCCATTGTAACAGACGAGTTTCTGGATGAAATCCTGATACTTTGAAAGAGATTGTCCGTTTTGTACACGAAGTGCATCCAGTTTTTGCCGTAACCCTCTCAACTTTCTTGCACATGCTATGTGGATGAAATGATGATATCATGCCAACTTTCAACCTTTTCAGAGTTCATTTGAAATGCTTTCCAATTTTAGGGTCTTATAGCTCAAAATAATTAGTAAATGCACGGAAAATAACAAATGAAGTCAGAAAGGATTGAAAAATGATGATGTGGCTTCGAATGGTGCATTTTGAACACACAAAATGTCAGGAGTTCAAATAAGGTTTAAAAAATGAAATCCGTTTGTAACAGATGAGTTTCCGGATGAAATACTGATACTTTGAAAGAGATTGTCCGTTTTGTACACGAAGTGCATCCAGTTTTTGCCGTAACCCCCTCAACTTTCTTGCACATGCTATGTGGATGGAATGATGATATCATGCCAACTTTCAACCTTTTCAGAGTTCATTTGAAATGCTTTTCAATTTTAGGGTCTTATAGTTCAAAATAATTAGTAAATGCATGAAAAATAACAAATGAAGTCAGAAAGGATTGAAAAATGATGATGTGGCTTTGAATGGTGCATTTTGAACACACAAAAAGTCAGGAGTTCAAATAAGGTTAAAAAAATGAAATACCTTTGTAACACACGAGTTTCCGGATGAAATCCTGATACTTTGAAAGAGATTGTCCGTTTTGTACATGAAGTGCATCCAGTTTTTGCCGTAACCCTCTCAACTTTCTTGCACATGCTATGTGGATGAAATGATGATATCATGCCAACTTTCAACCTTTTCAGAGTTCATTTGAAATGCTTTTCAATTTTAGGGTCTTATAGCTCGAAATAATTAGTAAATGCATGAAATATAACAAATGAAGTCAGAAAGGATTGAAAAATGATGACGTGGCTTTGAATGGTGCATTTTGAACACACAAAAAGTCAGGAGTTCAAATAAGGTTTAAAAAATGAAATCCCTTTGTAACAGACGAGTTTCTGGATGAAATCCTGATACTTTGAAAGAGATTGTCCGTTTTGTACACGAAGTGCATCCAGTTTTTGCCGTAACCCTCTCAACTTTCTTGCACATGCTATGTGGATGAAATGATGATATCATGCCAACTTTCAACCTTTTCAGAGTTCATTTGAAATGCTTTCCAATTTTAGGGTCTTATAGCTCAAAATAATTAGTAAATGCATGAGAAATAACAAATGAAGTCAGAAAGGATTGAAAAATGATGATGTGGCTTTGAATGGGGCATTTTGAACACACAAAAAGTCAGGAGTTCAAATAAGTTTTAAAAAATGAAATCCCTTTGTAACAGACGAGTTTCTGGATGAAATCCTGATACTTTGAAAGAGATTGTCCGTTTTGTACACGAAGTGCATCCAGTTTTTGCCGTAACCCTCTCAACTTTCTTGCACATGCTATGTGGATGAAATGATGATATCATGCCAACTTTCAACCTTTTCAGAGTTCATTTGAAATGCTTTTCAATGTTAGGGTCTTATAGCTCAAAATAATTAGTAAATGCATGAAAAATAACAAATGAAGTCAGAAAGGATTCAAAAATGATGACGTGGCTATGAATGGTGCATTTTGAACACACAAA
Organism: Aegilops tauschii subsp. strangulata; assembly: GCF_002575655.3. NCBI lineage: Eukaryota > Viridiplantae > Streptophyta > Magnoliopsida > Poales > Poaceae > Aegilops > Aegilops tauschii. The sequence continues at coordinate 578,034,361 of NC_053039.3, read as the reverse complement.
ATGTCAGGAGTTCAAATAAGGTTTAAAAAATGAAATCCCTTTGTAACAGACGAGTTTCTGGATGAAATCCTGATACTTTGAAAGAGATTGTCCGTTTTGTACACGAAGTGCATCCAGTTTTTGCCGTAACCCTCTCAACTTTCTTGCACATGCTATGTGGATGAAATGATGATATCATGCCAACTTTCAACCTTTTCAGAGTTCATTTGAAATGCTTTTCAATTTTAGGGTCTTATAGCTCAAAATAATTAGTAAATGCATGAGAAATAACAAATGAAGTCAGAAAGGATTGAAAAATGATGATGTGGCTTTGAATGGTGCATTTTGAACGCACAAAAAGTCAGGAGTTCAAATAAGTTTTAAAAAATGAAATCCCTTTGTAACAGACGAGTTTCCGGATGAAATCCTGATACTTTGAAAGAGATTGTCCGTTTTGTACACGAAGTGCATCCAGTTTTTGCCGTAACCCTCTCAACTTTCTTGCACATGCTATGTGGATGAAATGATGATATCATGCCAACTTTCAACCTTTTCAGAGTTCATTTGAAATGCTTTTCAATGTTAGGGTCTTATAGCTCAAAATAATTAGTAAATGCATGAAAAATAACAAATGAAGTCAGAAAGGATTGAAAAATGATGATGTGGCTTTGAATGGTGCATTTTGAACAAACAAAATGTCAGGAGTTCAAATAAAGTTTAAAAAATGAAATCCCTTTGTAACAGACGAGTTTCCGGATGAAATCCTGATACTTTGAAAGAGATTGTCCGTTCTGTACACGAAGTGCATCAAGTTTTTGCCGTAACCCTCCCAACTTTCTTTCACATGCTATGTGGATGAAATGATGATATCATGCCAACTTTCAACCTTTTCAGAGTTCATTTGAAATGCTTTTAATTTTAAGGTCTTATAGCTCAAAATAATTAGTAAATGCATGGAAAATAACAAATGAAGTCAGAAAGGATTGAAAAATGATGATGTGGCTTTGAATGGTGCATTTTGAACACACAAAAAGTCAGGAGTTCAAATAAGGTTAAAAAAATGAAATCCCTTTGTAACACACGAGTTTCCGGATGAAATCCTAATACTTTGAAAGAGATTGTCCGTTTTGTACATGAAGTGCATCCAGTTTTTGCCGTAACCCTCTCAAATTTCTTGCACATCCTATGTGGATGAAATGATGATATCATGCCAACTTTCAACCTTTTCAGAGTTCATTTGAAATGCTTTTCAATTTTAGGGTCTTATAGCTCAAAATAATTAGTAAATGCATGAAATATAACAAATGAAGTCAGAAAGGATTGAAAAATGATGACGTGGCTTTGAATGGTGCATTTTGAACACACAAAAAGTCAGGAGTTCAAATAAGGTTTAAAAAATGAAATCCCTTTGTAACAGACGAGTTTCTGGATGAAATCCAGATACTTTGAAAGAGATTGTCCGTTTTGTACACGAAGTGCATCCAGTTTTTGCCGTAACCCTCTCAACTTTCTTGCACATGCTATGTGGATGAAATGATGATATCATGCCAACTTTCAACCTTTTCAGAGTTCATTTGAAATGCTTTTCAATTTTAGGGTCTTGTAGCTCAAAATAATTAGTAAATGCATGAGAAATAACAAATGAAGTCAGAAAGGATTGAAAAATGATGATGTGGCTTTGAATGGTGCATTTTGAACACACAAAAAGTCAGGAGTTCAAATAAGTTTTAAAAAATGAAATCCCTTTGTAACAGACGAGTTTCCGGATGAAATCCTGATACTTTGAAAGAGATTGTCCGTTTTGTACACGAAGTGCATCCAGTTTTTGCCGTAACCCTCTCAACTTTCTTGCACATGCTATGTGGATGAAATGCTGATATCATGCCAACTTTCAACCTTTTCAGAGTTCATTTGAAATGCTTTTCAATGTTAGGGTCTTATAGCTCAAAATAATTAGTAAATGCATGAAAAATAACAAATGAAGTCAGAAAGGATTGAAAAATGATGATGTGGCTTTGAATGGTGCATTTTGAACACACAAAATGTCAGGAGTTCAAATAAGGTTTAAAAAATGAAATCCCTTTGTAACAGACGAGTTTCCGGATGAAATCCTGATACTTTGAAAGAGATTGTCCGTTCTGTACACGAAGTGCATCCAGTTTTTGCCGTAACCCTCCCAACTTTCTTTCACATGCTATGTGGATGAAATGATGATATCATGCCAACTTTCAACCTTTTCAGAGTTCATTTGAAATGCTTTTCAATTTTAGGGTCTTATAGTTCAAAATAATTAGTAAATGCATGAAATATAACAAATGAAGTCAGAAAGGATTGAAAAATGATGACGTGGCTTTGAATGGTGCATTTTGAACACACAAAAAGTCAGGAGTTCAAATAAGGTTTAAAAAATGAAATCCCTTTGTAACAGACGAGTTTCCAGATGAAATCCTGATACTTTGAAAGACATTGTCCGTTTTGTACACGAAGTGCATCCAGTTTGTGCCGTAACCCTCTCAACTTTCTTGCACATGCTATGTGGATGAAATGATGATATCATGCCAACTTTCAACCCTTTCAGAGTTCATTTGAAATGCTTTTCAATTTTAGGGTCTTATAGCTCAAAATAATTAGTAAATGCATGAGAAATAACAAATGAAGTCAGAAAGGATTGAAAAATGATGATGTGGCTTTGAATGGTGCATTTTGAACACACAAAAAGTCAGGAGTTCAAATATGTTTTTAAAAATGAAATTCCTTTGTAACACACGAGTTTCCGGATGAAATCCTGATACTTTGAAAGAGATTGTCCGTTTTGTACACGAAGTGCATCCAGTTTTTGCCGTAACCCTCTCAGCTTTCTTGCACATGCTATGTGGATGAAATGATGATATCATGCCAACTTTCAACCTTTTCAGAGTTCATTTGAAATGCTTTTCAATGTTAGGGACTTATAGCTCAAAATAATTAGTAAATGCATGAAAAATAACAAATGAAGTCAGAATGGATTGAAAAATGATGATGTGGCTTTGAATGGTGCATTTTGAACACACAAAATGTCAGGAGTTCAAATAAGGTTTAAAAAAATGAAATCCCTTTGTAACAGACGAGTTTCCGGATGAAATCCTGATACTTTGAAAGAGATTGTCCGTTTTGTACACGAAGTGCATCCAGTTTTTGCCGTAACCCTCCCAACTTTCTTTCACATGCTATGTGGATGAAATGATGATATCATGCCAACTTTCAACCTTTTCAGAGTTCATTTGAAATGCTTTTCAATTTTAGGGTCTTATAGCTCAAAATAATTAGTAAATGCATGGAAAATAACAAATGAAGTCAGAAAGGATTGAAAAATGATGATGTGGTTTTGAATGGTGCATTTTGAACACACAAAAAGTCAGGAGTTCAAATAAGGTTAAAAAAATGAAATCCCTTTGTAACAGACGAGTTTCCGAATAAAATCCTGATACTTTGAAAGAGATTGTCCGTTTTGTACATGAAGTGCATCCAGTTTTTGCCGTAACCCTCTCAACTTTCTTGCACATGCTATGTGGATGAAATGATGATATCATGCCAACTTTCAACCTTTTCAGCGTTCATTTGAAATGCTTTTCAATTTTAGGGTCTTGTAGCTCAAAATAATTAGTAAATGCATGAAATATAACAAATGAAGTCAGAAAGGATTGAAAAATGATGACGTGGCTTTGAATGGTGCATTTTGAACACACAAAAAGTCAGGAGTTCAAATAAGGTTTAAAAATTGAAATCCCTTTGTAACAGACGAGTTTCCGGATGAAATCCTGATACTTTGAAAGAGATTATCCGTTTTGTACACGAAGTGCATCCAGTTTTTGCCGTAACCCTCTCAACTTTCTTGCACATGCTATGTGGATGAAATGATGATATCATGCCAACTTTCAACCTTTTCACAGTTCATTTGAAATGCTTTTCAATGTTAAGGTCTTATAGCTCAAAATAATTAGTAAATGCATGAAAAATAACAAATGAAGTCAGAAAGGATTGAAAAATGATTATGTGGCTTTGAATGGTGCATTTTGAACACACAAAATGTCAGGAGTTCAAATAAGGTTTAAAAAATGAAATCCCTTTGTAACAGACGAGTTTCTGGATGAAATCCTGATACTTTGAAAGAGATTGTCCGTTTTGTACACGAAGTGCATCCAGTTTTTGCCGTAACCCTCTCAACTTTCTTACACGTGCTATGTGGATGAAATGATGATATCATGCCAACTTTCAACCTTTTTAGAGTTCATTTGAAATGCTTTTCAATTTTAGGGTCTTATAGCTCAAAATAATTAGTAAATGCATGAGAAATAACAAATGAAGTCAGAAAGGATTGAAAAATGATGATGTGGCTCTGAATGGTGCATTTTGAACACACAAAAAGTCAGGAGTTCAAATAAGTTTTAAAAAATGAAATCCCTATGTAACAGACGAGTTTCCGGATGAAATCCTGATACTTTGAAAGAGATTGTCCGTTTTGTACACGAAGTGCATCCAGTTTTTGCCGTAACCCGCACAACTTTCTTGCACATGCTATGTGGATGAAATGATGATATCATGCCAACTTTCAACCTTTTCAGAGTTCATTTGAAATGCTTTTCAATTTTAGGGTCTTATAGCTCAAAATAATTAGTAAATGCATGGAAAATAACAAATGAAGTCAGAAAGGATTGAAAAATGATGATGTGGCTTTGAATGGTGCATTTTGAACACACAAAATGTCAGGAGTTCAAATAAGGTTTAAAAAATGAAATCCCTTTGTAACAGACGAGTTTCCGGATGAAATCCTGATACTTTGAAAGAGATTGTCCGTTCTGTACACGAAGTGCATCCAGTTTTTGCCGTAACCCTCCCAACTTTCTTTCACATGCTATGTGGATGAAATGATGATATCATGCCAACTTTCAACCTTTTCAGAGTTCATTTGAAATGCTTTTCAATTTTAGGGTCTTATAGCTCAAAATAATTAGTAAATGCATGGAAAATAACAAATGAAGTCAGAAAGGATTGAAAAATGATGATGTGGCTTTGAATGGTGCATTTTGAACACACAAAAAGTCAGGAGTTCAAATAAGGTTAAAAAAATGAAATCCCTTTGTAACACACGAGTTTCCGGATGAAATCCTGATACTTTGAAAGAGATTGTCCGTTTTGTACATGAAGTGCATCCAGTTTTTGCCGTAACCCTCTCAACTTTCTTGCACATGCTATGTGGATGAAATGATGATATCATGCCAACTTTCAACCTTTTCAGAGTTCATTTGAAATGCTTTTCAATTTTAGGGTCTTGTAGCTCAAAATAATTAGTAAATGCATGAAATATAACAAATGAAGTCAGAAAGGATTGGAAAATGATGACGTGGCTTTGAATGGTGCATTTTGAACACACAAAAAGTCAGGAGTTCAAATAAGGTTTAAAAAATGAAATCCCTTTGTAACAGACGAGTTTCCGGATGAAATCCTGATACTTTGAAAGAGATTGTCCGTTTTGTACACGAAGTGCATCCAGTTTTTGCCGTAACCCTCTCAACTTTCTTGCACATGCTATGTGGATGAAATGATGATATCATGCCAACTTTCAACCTTTTCAGAGTTCATTTGAAATGCTTTTCAATTTTAGGGTCTTATAGTTCAAAATAATTAGTAAATGCATGAAAAATAACAAATGAAGTCAGAAAGGATTGAAAAATGATGATGTGGCTTTGAATGGTGCATTTTGAACACACAAAAAGTCAGGAGTTCAAATAAGGTTAAAAAAATGAAATCCCTTTGTAACATACGAGTTTCCGGATGAAATCCTGATACTTTGAAAGAGATTGTCCGTTTTGTACATGAAGTGCATCCAGTTTTTGCCGTAACCCTCTCAACTTTCTTGCACATGCTATGTGGATGAAATGATGATATCATGCCAACTTTCAACCTTTTCAGAGTTCATTTGAAATGCTTTTCAATTTTAGGTCTTATAGCTCAAAATAATTAGTAAATGCATGAAATATAACAAATGAAGTCAGAAAGGATTGAAAATGGATGACGTGGCTTTGAATGGTGCATTTTGAACACACAAAAAGTCAGGAGTTCAAATAAGGTTTAAAAAATGAAATCCCTTTGTAACAGACGAGTTTCTGGATGAAATCCTGATACTTTGAAAGAGATTGTCCGTTTTGTACACGAAGTGCATACAGTTTTTGCCGTAACCCTCTCAACTTTCTTGCACATGCTATGTGGATGAAATGATGATATCATGCCAACTTTCAACCTTTTCAGAGTTCATTTGAAATGCTTTTCAATTTTAGGGTCTTATAGCTCAAAATAATTAGTAAATGCATGAGAAATAACAAATGAAGTCAGAAAGGATTGAAAAATGATGATGTGGCTTTGAATGGTGCATTTTGAACACACAAAAAGTCAGGAGTTCAAATAAGTTTAAAAAAATGAAATCCCTTTGTAACACACGAGTTTCCGGATGAAATCCTGATACTTTGAAAGAGATTGTCCGTTTTGTACATGAAGTGCATCCAGTTTTTGCCGTAACCCTCTCAACTTTCTTGCACATGCTATGTGGATGAAATGATGATATCATGCCAACTTTCAACCTTTTCAGAGTTCATTTGAAATGCTTTTCAATTTTAGGGTCTTATAGCTCAAAATAATTAGTAAATGCATGGAAAATAACAAATGAAGTCAGAAAGGATTGAAAAATGATGATGTGGCTTTGAATGGTGCATTTTGAACACACAAAAAGTCAGGAGTTCAAATAAGGTTAAAAAAATGAAATCCCTTTGTAACACACGAGTTTCCGGATGAAATCCTGATACTTTGAAAGAGATTGTCCGTTTTGTACATGAAGTGCATCCAGTTTTTGCCATAACCCTCTCAACTTTCTTGCACATGCTATGTGGATGAAATGATGATATCATGCCAACTTTCAACCTTTTCAGAGTTCATTTGAAATGCTTTTCAATTTTAGGGTCTTATAGTTCAAAATAATTAGTAAATGCATGAAAAATAACAAATGAAGTCAGAAAGGATTGAAAAATGACGATGTGGCTTTGAATGGTGCATTTTGAACACACAAAAAGTCAGGAGTTCAAATAAGGTTAAAAAAATGAAATCCCTTTGTAACAGACGAGTTTCCGGATGAAATCCTGATACTTTGAAAGAGATTGTCCGTTTTGTACATGAAGTGCATCCAGTTTTTGCCGTAACCCTCTCAACTTTCTTGCACATGCTATGTGGATGAAATGATGATATCATGCCAACTTTCAACCTTTTCAGAGTTCGTTTGAAATGCTTTTCAATTTTAGGGAATTGTAGCTCAAAATAATTAGTAAATGCATGAAATATAACAAATGAAGTCAGAAAGGATTGAAAAATGATGACGTGGCTTTGAATGGTGCATTTTGAACACACAAAAAGTCAGGAGTTCAAATAAGGTTTAAAAAATGAAATCCCTTTGTAACAGACGAGTTTCCGGATGCAATCCTGATACTTTGAAAGAGATTGTCCGTTTTGTACACGAAGTGCATCCAGTTTTTGCCGTAACCCTCTCAACTTTCTTGCACATGCTATGTGGATGAAATGATGATATCATGCCAACTTTCAACCTTTTCAGAGTTCATTTGAAATGCTTTTCAATGTTAGGGTCTTATAGCTCAAAATAATTAGTAAATGCATGAAAAATAACAAATGAAGTCAGAAAGGATTGAAAAATGATGATGTGGCTTTGAATGGTGCATTTTGAACACACAAAATGTCAGGAGTTCAAATAAGGTTTAAAAAATGAAATCCCTTTGTAACAGACGAGTTTCTGGATGAAATCCTGATACTTTGAAAGAGATTGTCCGTTTTGTACACGAAGTGCATCCAGTTTTTGCCGTAACCCTCCCAACTTTCTTTCACATGCTATGTGGATGAAATGATGATATCATGCCAACTTTCAACCTTTTCAGAGTTCATTTGAAATGCTTTTCAATTTTAGGGTCTTATAGTTCAAAATAATTAGTAATGCATGAAAAATAACAAATGAAGTCAGAAAGGATTGAAAAATGATGATGTGGCTTTGAATGGTGCATTTTGAACACACAAAAAGTCAGGAGTTCAAATAAGGTTAAAAAAATGAAATCCCTTTGTAACACACGAGTTTCCGGATGAAATCCTGATACTTTGAAAGAGATTGTCCGTTTTGTACATGAAGTGCATCCAGTTTTTGCCGTAACCCTCTCAACTTTCTTGCACATGCTATGTGGATGAAATGATGATATCATGCCAACTTTCAACCTTTTCAGAGTTCATTTGAAATGCTTTTCAATTTTAGGGTCTTGTAGCTCAAAATAATTAGTAAATGCATGAAATATAACAAATGAAGTCAGAAAGGATTGGAAAATGATGACGTGGCTTTGAATGGTGCATTTTGAACACACAAAAAGTCAGGAGTTCAAATAAGGTTTAAAAAATGAAATCCCTTTGTAACAGACGAGTTTCCGGATGAAATCCTGATACTTTGAAAGAGATTGTCCGTTTTGTACACGAAGTGCATCCAGTTTTTGCCGTAACCCTCTCAACTTTCTTGCACATGCTATGTGGATGAAATGATGATATCATGCCAACTTTCAACCTTTTCAGAGTTCATTTGAAATGCTTTTCAATTTTAGGGTCTTATAGTTCAAAATAATTAGTAAATGCATGAAAAATAACAAATGAAGTCAGAAAGGATTGAAAAATGATGATGTGGCTTTGAATGGTGCATTTTGAACACACAAAAAGTCAGGAGTTCAAATAAGGTTAAAAAAATGAAATCCCTTTGTAACATACGAGTTTCCGGATGAAATCCTGATACTTTGAAAGAGATTGTCCGTTTTGTACATGAAGTGCATCCAGTTTTTGCCGTAACCCTCTCAACTTTCTTGCACATGCTATGTGGATGAAATGATGATATCATGCCAACTTTCAACCTTTTCAGAGTTCATTTGAAATGCTTTTCAATTTTAGGTCTTATAGCTCAAAATAATTAGTAAATGCATGAAATATAACAAATGAAGTCAGAAAGGATTGAAAATGGATGACGTGGCTTTGAATGGTGCATTTTGAACACACAAAAAGTCAGGAGTTCAAATAAGGTTTAAAAAATGAAATCCCTTTGTAACAGACGAGTTTCTGGATGAAATCCTGATACTTTGAAAGAGATTGTCCGTTTTGTACACGAAGTGCATACAGTTTTTGCCGTAACCCTCTCAACTTTCTTGCACATGCTATGTGGATGAAATGATGATATCATGCCAACTTTCAACCTTTTCAGAGTTCATTTGAAATGCTTTTCAATTTTAGGGTCTTATAGCTCAAAATAATTAGTAAATGCATGAGAAATAACAAATGAAGTCAGAAAGGATTGAAAAATGATGATGTGGCTTTGAATGGTGCATTTTGAACACACAAAAAGTCAGGAGTTCAAATAAGTTTAAAAAAATGAAATCCCTTTGTAACACACGAGTTTCCGGATGAAATCCTGATACTTTGAAAGAGATTGTCCGTTTTGTACATGAAGTGCATCCAGTTTTTGCCGTAACCCTCTCAACTTTCTTGCACATGCTATGTGGATGAAATGATGATATCATGCCAACTTTCAACCTTTTCAGAGTTCATTTGAAATGCTTTTCAATTTTAGGGTCTTATAGCTCAAAATAATTAGTAAATGCATGGAAAATAACAAATGAAGTCAGAAAGGATTGAAAAATGATGATGTGGCTTTGAATGGTGCATTTTGAACACACAAAAAGTCAGGAGTTCAAATAAGGTTAAAAAAATGAAATCCCTTTGTAACACACGAGTTTCCGGATGAAATCCTGATACTTTGAAAGAGATTGTCCGTTTTGTACATGAAGTGCATCCAGTTTTTGCCATAACCCTCTCAACTTTCTTGCACATGCTATGTGGATGAAATGATGATATCATGCCAACTTTCAACCTTTTCAGAGTTCATTTGAAATGCTTTTCAATTTTAGGGTCTTATAGTTCAAAATAATTAGTAAATGCATGAAAAATAACAAATGAAGTCAGAAAGGATTGAAAAATGACGATGTGGCTTTGAATGGTGCATTTTGAACACACAAAAAGTCAGGAGTTCAAATAAGGTTAAAAAAATGAAATCCCTTTGTAACAGACGAGTTTCCGGATGAAATCCTGATACTTTGAAAGAGATTGTCCGTTTTGTACATGAAGTGCATCCAGTTTTTGCCGTAACCCTCTCAACTTTCTTGCACATGCTATGTGGATGAAATGATGATATCATGCCAACTTTCAACCTTTTCAGAGTTCGTTTGAAATGCTTTTCAATTTTAGGGAATTCTAGCTCAAAATAATTAGTAAATGCATGAAATATAACAAATGAAGTCAGAAAGGATTGAAAAATGATGACGTGGCTTTGAATGGTGCATTTTGAACACACAAAAAGTCAGGAGTTCAAATAAGGTTTAAAAAATGAAATCCCTTTGTAACAGACGAGTTTCCGGATGCAATCCTGATACTTTGAAAGAGATTGTCCGTTTTGTACACGAAGTGCATCCAGTTTTTGCCGTAACCCTCTCAACTTTCTTGCACATGCTATGTGGATGAAATGATGATATCATGCCAACTTTCAACCTTTTCAGAGTTCATTTGAAATGCTTTTCAATGTTAGGGTCTTATAGCTCAAAATAATTAGTAAATGCATGAAAAATAACAAATGAAGTCAGAAAGGATTGAAAAATGATGATGTGGCTTTGAATGGTGCATTTTGAACACACAAAATGTCAGGAGTTCAAATAAGGTTTAAAAAATGAAATCCCTTTGTAACAGACGAGTTTCTGGATGAAATCCTGATACTTTGAAAGAGATTGTCCGTTTTGTACACGAAGTGCATCCAGTTTTTGCCGTAACCCTCCCAACTTTCTTTCACATGCTATGTGGATGAAATGATGATATCATGCCAACTTTCAACCTTTTCAGAGTTCATTTGAAATGCTTTTCAATTTTAGGGTCTTATAGTTCAAAATAATTAGTAAATGCATGAAAAATAACAAATGAAGTCAGAAAGGATTGAAAAATGATGATGTGGCTTTGAATGGTGCATTTTGAACACACAAAAAGTCAGGAGTTCAAATAAGGTTAAAAAAATGAAATCCCTTTGTAACATACGAGTTTCCGGATGAAATCCTGATACTTTGAAAGAGATTGTCCGTTTTGTACATGAAGTGCATCCAGTTTTTGCCGTAACCCTCTCAACTTTCTTGCACATGCTATGTGGATGAAATGATGATATCATGCCAACTTTCAACCTTTTCAGAGTTCATTTGAAATGCTTTTCAATTTTAGGTCTTATAGCTCAAAATAATTAGTAAATGCATGAAATATAACAAATGAAGTCAGAAAGGATTGAAAATGGATGACGTGGCTTTGAATGGTGCATTTTGAACACACAAAAAGTCAGGAGTTCAAATAAGGTTTAAAAAATGAAATCCCTTTGTAACAGACGAGTTTCTGGATGAAATCCTGATACTTTGAAAGAGATTGTCCGTTTTGTACACGAAGTGCATCCAGTTTTTGCCGTAACCCTCTCAACTTTCTTGCACATGCTATGTGGATGAAATGATGATATCATGCCAACTTTCAACCTTTTCAGAGTTCATTTGAAATGCTTTTCAATTTTAGGGTCTTATAGCTCAAAATAATTAGTAAATGCATGAGAAATAACAAATGAAGTAAGAAAGGATTGAAAAATGATGATGTGGCTTTGAATGGTGCATTTTGAACACACAAAAAGTCAGGAGTTCAAATAAGTTTAAAAAAATGAAATCCCTTTGTAACACACGAGTTTCCGGATGAAATCCTGATACTTTGAAAGAGATTGTCCGTTTTGTACATGAAGTGCATCCAGTTTTTGCCGTAACCCTCTCAACTTTCTTGCACATGCTATGTGGATGAAATGATGATATCATGCCAACTTTCAACCTTTTCAGAGTTCATTTGAAATGCTTTTCAATTTTAGGGTCTTATAGCTCAAAATAATTAGTAAATGCATGGAAAATAACAAATGAAGTCAGAAAGGATTGAAAAATGATGATGTGGCTTTGAATGGTGCATTTTGAACACACAAAAAGTCAGGAGTTCAAATAAGGTTAAAAAAATGAAATCCCTTTGTAACACACGAGTTTCCGGATGAAATCCTGATACTTTGAAAGAGATTGTCCGTTTTGTACATGAAGTGCATCCAGTTTTTGCCGTAACCCTCTCAACTTTCTTGCACATGCTATGTGGATGAAATGATGATATCATGCCAACTTTCAACCTTTTCAGAGTTCATTTGAAATGCTTTTCAATTTTAGGGTCTTATAGTTCAAAATAATTAGTAAATGCATGAAAAATAACAAATGAAGTCAGGAAGGATTGAAAAATGATGATGTGGCTTTGAATGGTGCATTTTGAACACACAAAAAGTCAGGAGTTCAAATAAGGTTAAAAAAATGAAATCCCTTTGTAACACACGAGTTTCCGGATGAAATCCTGATACTTTGAAAGAGATTGTCCGTTTTGTACATGAAGTGCATCCAGTTTTTGCCGTAACCCTCTCAACTTTCTTGCACATGCTATGTGGATGAAATGATGATATCATGCCAACTTTCAACCTTTTCAGAGTTCGTTTGAAATGCTTTTCAATTTTAGGGAATTGTAGCTCAAAATAATTAGTAAATGCATGAAATATAACAAATGAAGTCAGAAAGGATTGAAAAATGATGACGTGGCTTTGAATGGTGCATTTTGAACACACAAAAAGTCAAGAGTTCAAATAAGGTTTAAAAAATGAAATCCCTTTGTAACAGACGAGTTTCCGGATGCAATCCTGATACTTTGAAAGAGATTGTCCGTTTTGTACACGAAGTGCATCCAGTTTTTGCCGTAACCCTCTCAACTTTCTTGCACATGCTATGTGGATGAAATGATGATATCATGCCAACTTTCAACCTTTTCAGAGTTCATTTGAAATGCTTTTCAATGTTAGGGCCTTATAGCTCAAAATAATTAGTAAATGCATGAAAAATAACAAATGAAGTCAGAAAGGATTGAAAAATGATGATGTGGCTTTGAATGGTGCATTTTGAACACACAAAAAGTCAGGAGTTCAAATAAGTTTAAAAAAATGAAATCCCTTTGTAACACATGAGTTTCCGGATGAAATCCTGATACTTTGAAAGAGATTGTCCGTTTTGTACATGAAGTGCATCCAGTTTTTGCCGTAACCCTCTCAACTTTCTTGCACATGCTATGTGGATGAAATGATGATATCATGCCAACTTTCAACCTTTTCAGAGTTCATTTGAAATGCTTTTCAATTTTAGGGTCTTATAGCTCAAAATAATTAGTAAATGCATGGAAAATAACAAATGAAGTCAGAAAGGATTGAAAAATGATGATGTGGCTTTGAATGGTGCATTTTGAACACACAAAAAGTCAGGAGTTCAAATAAGGTTAAAAAAATGAAATCCCTTTGTAACACACGAGTTTCCGGATGAAATCCTGATACTTTGAAAGAGATTGTCCGTTTTGTACATGAAGTGCATCCAGTTTTTGCCGTAACCCTCTCAACTTTCTTGCACATGCTATGTGGATGAAATGATGATATCATGCCAACTTTCAACCTTTTCAGAGTTCATTTGAAATGCTTTTCAATTTTAGGGTCTTATAGTTCAAAATAATTAGTAAATGCATGAAAAATAACAAATGAAGTCAGGAAGGATTGAAAAATGATGATGTGGCTTTGAATGGTGCATTTTGAACACACAAAAAGTCAGGAGTTCAAATAAGGTTAAAAAAATGAAATCCCTTTGTAACACACGAGTTTCCGGATGAAATCCTGATACTTTGAAAGAGATTGTCCGTTTTGTACATGAAGTGCATCCAGTTTTTGCCGTAACCCTCTCAACTTTCTTGCACATGCTATGTGGATGAAATGATGATATCATGCCAACTTTCAACCTTTTCAGAGTTCGTTTGAAATGCTTTTCAATTTTAGGGAATTGTAGCTCAAAATAATTAGTAAATGCATGAAATATAACAAATGAAGTCAGAAAGGATTGAAAAATGATGACGTGGCTTTGAATGGTGCATTTTGAACACACAAAAAGTCAAGAGTTCAAATAAGGTTTAAAAAATGAAATCCCTTTGTAACAGACGAGTTTCCGGATGCAATCCTGATACTTTGAAAGAGATTGTCCGTTTTGTACACGAAGTGCATCCAGTTTTTGCCGTAACCCTCTCAACTTTCTTGCACATGCTATGTGGATGAAATGATGATATCATGCCAACTTTCAACCTTTTCAGAGTTCATTTGAAATGCTTTTCAATGTTAGGGTCTTATAGCTCAAAATAATTAGTAAATGCATGAAAAATAACAAATGAAGTCAGAAAGGATTGAAAAATGATGATGTGGCTTTGAATGGTGCATTTTGAACAAACAAAATGTCAGGAGTTCAAATAAGGTTTAAAAAATGAAATCCCTTTGTAACACACGAGTTTCTGGATGAAATCCTGATACTTTGAAAGAGATTGTCCGTTTTGTACACGAAGTGCATCCAGTTTTTGCCGTAACCCTCCCAACTTTCTTTCACATGCTATGTGGATGAAATGATGATATCATGCCAACTTTCAACCTTTTCAGAGTTCATTTGAAATGCTTTTCAATTTTAGGGTCTTATAGTTCAAAATAATTAGTAAATGCATGAAAAATAACAAATGAAGTCAGAAAGGATTGAAAAATGATGATATGGCTTTGAATGGTGCATTTTGAACACACAAAAAGTCAGGAGTTCAAATAAGGTTTAAAAAATGAAATCCCTTTGTAACAGACGAGTTTCTGGATGAAATCCTGATACTTTGAAAGAGATTGTCCGTTTTGTACACGAAGTGCATCCAGTTTTGGCCGTAACCCTCTCAACTTTCTTGCACATGCTATGTGGATGAAATGATGATATCATGCCAACTTTCAACCTTTTTAGAGTTCATTTGAAATGCTTTTCAATTTTAGGGTCTTATAGCTCAAAATAATTAGTAAATGCATGAGAAATAACAAATGAAGTCAGAAAGGATTGAAAAATGATGATGTGGCTCTGAATGGTGCATTTTGAACACACAAAAAGTCAGAAGTTCAAATAAGTTTTAAAAAATGAAATCCCTTTGTAACAGACGAGTTTCCGGATGAAATCCTGATACTTTGAAAGAGATTGTCCGTTTTGTACACGAAGTGCATCCAGTTTTTGCCGTAACCCTCTCAACTTTCTTATACATGCTATGTGGATGAAATGATGATATCATGCCAACTTTCAACCTTTTCAGAGTTCATTTGAAATCCTTTTCAATGTTAGGGTCTTATAGCTCAAAATAATTAGTAAATGCAGGAAAAATAACAAATGAAGTCAGAAAGGATTGAAAAATGAAGATGTGGCTTTGAATGGTGCATTTTGAACACACAAAATGTCAGGATTTCAAATAAGGTTTAAAAAATGAAATCCCTTTGTAACAGACGAGTTTCCGGATGAAATCCTGATACTTTGAAAGAGATTGTCCGTTCTGTACACGAAGTGCATCCAGTTTTTGCCGTAACCCTCCCAACTTTCTTTCACATGCTATGTGGATGAAATGATGATATCATGCCAACTTTCAACCTTTTCAGAGTTCATTTGAAATGCTTTTCAATTTTAGGGTCTTATAGCTCAAAATAATTAGTAAATGCATGGAAAATAACAAATGAAGTCAGAAAGGATTGAAAAATGATGATGTGGCTTTGAATGGTGCATTTTGAACACACAAAAAGTCAGGAGTTCAAATAAGGTTAAAAAAATGAAATCCCTTTGTAACACACGAGTTTCCGGATGAAATCCTGATACTTTGAAAGAGATTGTCCGTTTTGTACATGAAGTGCATCCAGTTTTTGCCGTAACCCTCTCAACTTTCTTGCACATGCTATGTGGATGAAATGATGATATCATGCCAACTTTCAACCTTTTCAGAGTTCATTTGAAATGCTTTTCAATTTTAGGGTCTTGTAGCTCAAAATAATTAGTAAATGCATGAAATATAACAAATGAAGTCAGAAAGGATTGAAAAATGATGACGTGGCTTTGAATGGTGCATTTTGAACACACAAAAAGTCAGGAGTTCAAATAAGGTTTAAAAAATGAAATCCCTTTGTAACAGACGAGTTTCCGGATGAAATCCTGATACTTTGAAAGAGATTGTCCGTTTTGTACACGAAGTGCATCCAGTTTTTGCCGTAACCCTCTCAACTTTCTTGCACATGCTATGTGGATGAAATGATGATATCATGCCAACTTTCAACCTTTTCAGAGTTCATTTGAAATGCTTTTCAATTTTAGGGTCTTATAGTTCAAAATAATTAGTAAATGCGTGAAAAATAACAAATGAAGTCAGAAAGGATTGAAAAATGATGATGTGGCTTTGAATGGTGCATTTTGAACACACAAAAAGTCAGGAGTTCAAATAAGGTTAAAAAATGAAATCCCTTTGTAACACACGAGTTTCCGGATGAAATCCTGATACTTTGAAAGAGATTGTCCGTTTTGTACATGAAGTGCATCCAGTTTTTGCCGTAACCCTCTCAACTTTCTTGCACATGCTATGTGGATGAAATGATGATATCATGCCAACTTTCAACCTTTTCAGAGTTCATTTGAAATGCTTTTCAATTTTAGGGTCTTATAGCTCAAAATAATTAGTAAATGCATGAAATATAACAAATGAAGTCAGAAAGGATTGAATATGGATGACGTGGCTTTGAATGGTGCATTTTGAACACACAAAAAGTCAGGAGTTCAAATAAGGTTTAAAAAATGAAATCCCTTTGTAACAGACGAGTTTCTGGATGAAATCCTGATACTTTGAAAGAGATTGTCCGTTTTGTACACGAAGTGCATCCAGTTTTTGCCGTAAGCCTCTCAACTTTCTTGCACATGCTATGTGGATGAAATGATGATATCATGCCAACTTTCAACCTTTTCAGAGTTCATTTGAAATGCTTTTCAATTTTAGGGTCTTATAGCTCAAAATAATTAGTAAATGCATGGAAAATAACAAATGAAGTCAGAAAGGATTGAAAAATGATGATGTGGCTTTGAATGGTGCATTTTGAACACACAAAAAGTCAGGAGTTCAAATAAGGTTAAAAAAATGAAATCCCTTTGTAACACACGAGTTTCCGGATGAAATCCTGATACTTTGAAAGAGATTGTCCGTTTTGTACATGAAGTGCATCCAGTTTTTGCCGTAACCCTCTCAACTTTCTTGCACATGCTATGTGGATGAAATGATGATATCATGCCAACTTTCAACCTTTTCAGAGTTCATTTGAAATGCTTTTCAATTTTAGGGTCTTATAGTTCAAAATAATTAGTAAATGCATGAAAAATAACAAATGAAGTCAGAAAGGATTGAAAAATGATGATGTGGCTTTGAATGGTGCATTTTGAACACACAAAAAGTCAGGAGTTCAAATAAGGTTAAAAAAATGAAATCCCTTTGTAACACACGAGTTTCCGGATGAAATCCTGATACTTTGAAAGAGATTGTCCGTTTTGTACATGAAGTGCATCCAGTTTTTGCCGTAACCCTCTCAACTTTCTTGCACATGCTATGTGGATGAAATGATGATATCATGCCAACTTTCAACCTTTTCAGAGTTCATTTGAAATGCTTTTCAATTTTAGGGTCTTATAGCTCAAAATAATTAGTAAATGCATGAAATATAACAAATGAAGTCAGAAAGGATTGAAAAATGATGACGTGGCTTTGAATGGTGCATTTTGAACACACAAAAAGTCAGGAGTTCAAATAAGGTTTAAAAAATGAAATCCCTTTGTAACAGACGAGTTTTTGGATGAAATCCTGATACTTTGAAAGAGATTGTCCGTTTTGTACACGAAGTGCATCCAGTTTTTGCCGTAACCCTCTCAACTTTCTTGCACATGCTATGTGGATGAAATGATGATATCATGCCAACTTTCAACCTTTTCAGAGTTCATTTGAAATGCTTTTCAATTTTAGGATCTTATAGCTCAAAATAATTAGTAAATGCATGGAAAATAACAAATGAAGTCAGAAAGGATTGAAAAATGATGACGTGGCTTTGAATGGTGCATTTTGAACACACAAAAAGTCAGGAGTTCAAATAAGGTTAAAAAAATGAAATCCCTTTGTAACACACGAGTTTCCGGATGAAATCCTGATACTTTGAAAGAGATTGTCCGTTTTGTACACGAAGTGCATCCAGTTTTTGCCGTAACCCTCTCAACTTTCTTGCACATGCTATGTGGATGAAATGATGATATCATGCCAACTTTCAACCTTTTCAGAGTTCATTTGAAATGCTTTTCAATTTTAGGGTCTTATAGCTCAAAATAATTAGTAAATGCATGAGAAATAACAAATGAAGTCAGAAAGGATTGAAAAATGATGATGTGGCTTTGAATGGTGCATTTTGAACACACAAAAAGTCAGGAGTTCAAATAAGTTTAAAAAAATGAAATCCCTTTGTAACAGACGAGTTTCCGAATGAAATCCTGATACTTTGAAAGAGATTGTCCGTTTTGTACACGAAGTGCATCCAGTTTTTGCCGTAACCCTCTCAACTTTCTTGCACATGCTATGTGGACGAAATGATGATATCATGCCAACTTTCAACCTTTTCAGAGTTCATTTGAAATGCTTTTCAATTTTAGGGTCTTATAGCTCAAAATAATTAGTAAATGCATGGAAAATAACAAATAAAGTCAGAAAGGATTGAAAAATGATGATGTGGCTTTGAATGGTGCATTTTGAACACACAAAAAGTCAGGAGTTCAAATAAGGTTAAAAAAATGAAATCCCTTTGTAACACACGAGTTTCCGGATGAAATCCTGATACTTTGAAAGAGATTGTCCGTTTTGTACATGAAGTGCATCCTGTTTTTGCCGTAACCCTCTCAACTTTCTTGCACATGCTATGTGGATGAAATGATGATATCATGCCAACTTTCAACCTTTTCAGAGTTCATTTGAAATGCTTTTCAATTTTAGGGTCTTATAGCTCAAAATAATTAGTAAATGCATGAAATATAACAAATGAAGTCACAAAGGATTGAAAAATGATGACGTGGCTTTGAATGGTGCATTTTGAACACACAAAAAGTCAGTAGTTCAAATAAGGTTTAAAAAATGAAATCCCTTTGTAACAGACGAGTTTCCGGATGAAATCCTGATACTTTGAAAGAGATTGTCTGTTTTGTAGACGAAGTGCATCCAGTTTTTGCCGTAACCCTCTCAACTTTCTTGAACATGCTATGTGGATGAAATGATGATATCATGCGAACTATCAACCTTTTCAGAGTTCATTTGAAATGCTTTTCAATTTTAGGGTCTTATAGTTCAAAATAATTAGTAAATGCATGAAAAATAACAAATGAAGTCAGAAAGGATTGAAAAATTATGATGTGGCTTTGAATGGTGCATTTTGAACACACAAAAAGTTAGGAGTTCAAATTAGGTTTAAAAATGAAATCCCTTTGTAACACACGAGTTTCCGGATGAAATCCTGATACTTTGAAAGAGATTGTCCGTTTTGTACACGAAGTGCATCCAGTTTTTGCCGTAACCCTCCCAACTTTCTTGCACATGCTATGTGGATGAAATGATGATATCATGCCAACTTTCAACCTTTTCAGAGTTCATTTGAAATGCTTTTCAATTTTAGGGTCTTAAAGCTCACAATAATTACTAAGCGCATGAAAAATAACAAATGAAGTCAGAAAGGATTGAAAAATGATGATGTGGCTTTGAATGGTGCATTTTGAACACACAAAAAGTCAGGAGTTCAAATAAGGTTTAAAAAATGAAATCCCTTTGTAACGGAGGAGTTTCCGGATGAAAAATCCTGATACTTTGAAAGAGATTGTCCGTTTTGTACACGAAGTGCATCTAGTTTTTGCCGTAACCCTCTCAACTTTCTTGCACATGCTATGTGGATGAAATGATGATATCATGCCAACTTTCAAACTTTTCAGAGTTCATTTGAAATGCTTTTCAATTTTAGGGTCTTATAGCTCAAAATAATTAGTAAATGCATGAAAAATAACAAATGAAGTCAGAAAGGATTGAAAAATGATGATGTGGCTTTGAATGGTGCATTTTGAACACACAAAATGTCAGGAGTTCAAATTAGGTTTAAAAAATGAAATCCCTTTGTAACAGACGAGTTTCCGGATGAATTCCTGATACTTTGAAACAGATTGTCCGTGTTGTACACGAAGTGCATCCAGTTTTTGCCGTAACCCTCCCAACTTTCTTGCACACGCTATGTGGATGAAATGATGATATCATGCCAACTTTCAACCTTTTCAGAGTTCATTTGAAATGCTTTTCAATTTTAGGGTCTTATAGCTCAAAATAATTAGTAAATGCTTGAAAAATAACAAATGAAGTCAGAAAGGATTGAAAAATGATGATGTGGCTTTGAATGGTGCATTTTGAACACACAAAAAGTCAGGAGTTCAAATAAGGTTAAAAAAATGAAATCCCTTTGTAACACACGAGTTTCCGGATGAAATCCTGATACTTTGAAAGAGATTGTCCGTTTTGTACATGAAGTGCATCCAGTTTTTGCCGTAACCCTCTCAACTTTCTTGCACATGCTACGTGGATGAAATGATGATATCATGCCAACTTTCAACCTTTTCAGAGTTCATTTGAAATGCTTTTCAATTTTAGGGTCTTATAGCTCAAAATAATTAGTAAATGCATGAAATATAACAAATGAAGTCAGAAAGGATTGAAAAATGATGACGTGGCTTTGAATGGTGCATTTTGAACACACAAAAAGTCAGGAGTTCAAATAAGGTTTAAAAAATGAAATCCCTTTGTAACAGACGAGTTTCTGGATGAAATCCTGATACTTTGAAAGAGATTGTCCGTTTTGTAGACGAAGTGCATCCAGTTTTTGCCGTAACCCTCTCAACTTTCTTGAACATGCTATGTGGATGAAATGATGATATCATGCGAACTTTCAACCTTTTCAGAGTTCATTTGAAATGCTTTTCAATTTTAGGGTCTTATAGTTCAAAATAATTAGTAAATGCATGAAAAATAACAAATGAAGTCAGAAAGGATTGAAAAATGATGATGTGGCTTTGAATGGTGCATTTTGAACACACAAAAAGTCAGGAGTTCAAATTAGGTTTAAAAATGAAATCCCTTTGTAACACACGAGTTTCCGGATGAAATCCTGATACTTTGAAAGAGATTGTCCGTTTTGTACACGAAGTGCATCCAGTTTTTGCCGTAACCCTCCCAACTTTCTTGCACATGCTATGTGGATGAAATGATGATATCATGCCAACTTTCAACCTTTTCAGAGTTCATTTGAAATGCTTTTCAATTTTAGGGTCTTAAAGCTCAAAATAATTACTAAGCGCATGAAAAATAACAAATGAAGTCAGAAAGGATTGAAAAATGATGATGTGGCTTTGAATGGTGCATTTTGAACACACAAAAAGTCAGGAGTTCAAATAAGGTTTAAAAAATGAAATCCCTTTGTAACGGAGGAGTTTCCGGATGAAAAATCCTGATACTTTGAAAGAGATTGTCCGTTTTGTACACGAAGTGCATCCAGTTTTTGCCGTAACCCTCTCAACTTTCTTGCACATGCTATGTGGATGAAATGATGATATCGTGCCAACTTTCAAACTTTTCAGAGTTCATTTGAAATGCTTTTCAATTTTAGGGTCTTATAGTTCAAAATAATTAGTAAATGCATGAAAAATAACAAATGAAGTCTGAAAGGATTGAAAAATGATGATGTGGCTTTGAATGGTGCATTTTCAACACACAAAAAGTCAGGAGTTCAAATTAGGTTTAAAAAATGAAATCCCTTTGTAACACACGAGTTTCCGGATGAAATTTAAACTATTCAAATTTGGAAACTAATGGATTAACAGAAAGTTTTATAATTATTCTGAGCTAAGAGCAAAAAAGAATGAAAAAATAAAGCAAAAATCAAAAGAAAATAAATAATTCAAAAAACAAAAAAATACTGGAAAAAAATAAAAAATGCCGCCTAATGGGCCATACAGCCTGCATACGACTAGAAAAAAGAAGAAAAAAATAAGAAGAGAAAAAAGGAAAATAAGAAGAGGAAGAAGGAGAAGAAGAATAAGAAGAAGAGGAGAGGAAGTAGAGGAGAAATAAATAAGAAGATGAAAAAGAAGAAAAAAAAGAGTAGAAGAAGAAGAAATAGAGGAGAAGAAGAAGAAATAGAATAATATACCTTCTTCTTCTTCTCCTCTATTCCTTCTTCTTCTCCTCTTTTTTTCTTTTTTTTCTTCGATCTCCTCCTCTATTCCTTTCTTCTTCTCCTCTTTTTTTCGTCTTCTTCCTCTTCTTATTTTTTATCGGGTATGTCGTTGTCGATATATGTACCCCCCCTCCCCGATAACTTTTAGTAAGTACTACTTAGAAAGTGTTTAATAGAATTAGTTAGAAAAATAATAGAACTAGTTAAACTAGCTAGTTTATTTGTAGTAAGTACTACTTTATTCTATTTATAGTAAGGAAATTAATAGAACTAGTTTGTTTTTTTAGTTAAAGCAATTATTCCCGCATCGACGTCGACGATGCCTATCCCGCATCCTCGTCGTCGACTCGGCGGAGGAGGCCGGCTTGATCAGAGGGGCCATGTCCGGCACAGGGCTCCGCCGGGCTGGTTTTGGGAGGTGCTACCTTCCGGTGGGCGTAGGTTGGTGAGGAACCAGCTCGTCGTTGACCCGATCCTTGTTTGGTGGCGCTCGCATGGGCCAGTGACGGTGCCGAGGCTTCCGGACACCGCGGAGGTGGTACGTCACCGTGTCAGGGAGGAGGACCAGCACGTCCGTCACTACATGGTTGCGTTGGAGGGCAGGTTCGACAATACCTGGCAGGTTCTTCAGGGATCTCACTGGAGCTATGATCCTGTAATGGTTCCGTCCCTTTGGGTGTCCACCGCCCGCGCCGATACCCGTCGGGCGCTACTGTTCTAGCTGTACTAGCGATGCTATATGTATGATGGTATTCGAGGTGTATTAGTGATAATATTCGGCGATGTACGGACGCATGGATATGATGTAGTTTTGCTTATAATTGAATGCATCCTAATTTGAATACTACTTTATTTTGTGATTTGATTTTGCTTATTGAATACTCGAAGTGGAAAACTACTCCGATCCTACTTTGAATGCTAAAATTGGGGAGCACTATGATTAGTTGATAGCTTATAGGGTTTTTGTTTTCACAGAAATCTAGGAGCCCCCCCGGCCCCTCCATCATCCCCGCCGTCGTCCCCGTCACCGCCCCCTCCGACATCGAGGTGAGACCAGCCAAATCCTCTTTTAGAAAGATAATTAAACGATATTTCGGGTTGACTGTAAGTCTGTCGTGTCTCCACCATATATGAGAGGACGAAGAATCCCGACTGTTGTCGTGGGGGTAGCTTCTCCTTCGTTCCCGTGTGCTAGACAATTTGGTGTAATGCACTCGAGAACGAAAGGAGGAGCTACCATCACCGCGGTCGCAAATGTCAGAGAGGAATCAGTGAGGGAGAGTTCCACCATATATATATGAGAGGACGAAGAATCCCGACTGTTGTCGTGGGGGTCGCTTCTCCTTTGTTCCCGTGTGCTAGCTAGACATTTTGGTGTAATGCACACGGGGACAAAGGGAGGAGCGACCATCACCAACGGTCGAATGTATACACCACGTGAGCTGAGAGTTTTCAAGAAAAGACTCGACAAACCGATAGTCAACCCGTGATGAATAATAATGATCTAACTTAGGTTTTTTAGTACATATATTTAATTGTAGATGTTTAATATTTGAATTATATATGAACATAGGAAATGTCGTACTCGGACGACGAAAGTCTCCCGGGGGAGTGCGACTGGTGCCACGACGACCGAGGTCAGTGCGACAGGCCTCACCTGGACGAAGATCGGCGCTTCAGTATTAAGCTGGAGGAGACGTTCGATGTTGAAACGGTACGCAACGACGACAAGTGTTATTTTTTCGTAATTAAGCACGACTTCAACTATTTCAACGTGTACTTTTCATCTTTTACAATTCGGCTAGCTTATCCCATGCCATGCAAGACGCTACGTCTTGGAGAGGATGGGTTTTGAAGACCATGAAAGTATGGAAACAAAGAAAATTCACCTAACGACCGATCATGATATAGATTTTGAAGTAAAGCTATATAATTCTGAGAGCGTAACCCATTTTGGTTGCAAAAATTGGGAAGCATTTTGCAAGATGTATGGTTTTGATGAGGGTATGCTTGTCACCATGGATCTTGGTGATCCTGACATCGAGCAAGACAATATGGACATTTGGGTCCTTGTTGATACGCCTCCAATTCTACCGCTATGTGAGTTTCTCAAACATAGTTATTAGCTAATTTATATTGTTCATTTCAAAATAGTTGACAGCTTATTTTCATTGATAGCTTATTTTGATTGTTCAAACAATGTGCGGAACATGGTAGACAGAACCTACTACACCGATGGCTCTGAGTTAACTTATAAGGAGAAAACTCATCTGGTCGGATTTTGTACTGATATTGAGAATTACAATATCTACAATCAAACTCCTCATCATTATGGTCCTCCATACGTGCCACTAGTGCACGTGTTGAACTACGGTAACTACTATGGAGATACCCTGGTAAGATTTCTTACTATTACGACATCCGTGCATATTTTGCATAGTTCTAAAACTAGTGCATTATCATTGCTAACTCTGAAGTTATTACTATGTTTTTCAACAGATAATCCCAGAGGATTGTGTGCCTCATTTGATGTATCAGAATGGTAGGCTTGATGTTTTGAATATACAACCAGGTCATCCTACGAATCTCAACTGTCCATACCGGATTTCTAAAAGAAGTGGAGACATGCAAATCAAAGAATGGAAAAAATGTATGGGCTGTCGCAAGGAGCTTCTTGGAAGCAAAAGGAAGCGAGGCGCAAGAATTGGAGACAGGATGATCTCCATTCTCCATAATGGAGAGTCAGGGTCTATATTGTTTTATGCTATTTTACCTTAAAGAGGGTATTTCGGTCCTACCTAATACTGATGATCATGTGCTAAGAACAATTAAGTAGGGTTGGTTCGATGACTGTGAGGATGATGATCGTATGACTTGTTATTAATAACGAGTAGAAGTTGTATGATGATGATTAGTAGGACTTGTTATTATATATGATGATGCATGATGCGTGCATGAAGAGTTATTATATATATCAGCGGGTGAAATAAACATGGATTGGATTGAAGTGAAGGCAACGTGCATGTGGTGCGTGTCGAAAGTAGTACAATCCAAACTTGATCAAGTCCGGATTAGTATTACTTTCGACATGCACCACATGTTGCCTTCACTTCAATCTAAGCCATGTTTAGGCATAACAGTACGTAGCGTTGGTAAACCAAGCACGGAGATATAAGAGAGGACACTTCTCTCTAATAGCTACCTAATAACAACCTAAATTAACCCCCCAAAACCCCCAACCCCCCCCCCCCCCTTTAAAAAAAACAAAAACATCAGCTCCTGCCAGGTGCTGACGCGTGGATGCCTATTGGTCCGGTTGGTGGCACCAACCGGGACCAAAGGCCCTCCTGCCTGGGCTCCCCGCACAGGCCACGTGGACGGCCTTTAGTCCCGGTTCGTGTAAGAACCGGGACTAAAGGGCTAGGGCATTAGTAACGACCCTTTAGTCCCGGTTCCTGAACCGGGACTAAAGGCCCTTATGAACTGGGGTAAAAGCCCCTTTTCCTACTAGTGAACGGAAAGCAGTAACATGCTACACTACTCTAATGCAAGCAGTATAGAGAAGAATAGGCGATATCTGGGGATCAAGGGGGGGCTTGCCTGGTTGTTCTGGCAAGTAGGAGGGGTCGTCTTCGATGTAGTCGAACACACGAACATCGGCAGCGGTCTCGGAGTCTACCGGAAAGAAGTAAGGGAGGGGGAACACAATAAATAACAGAGCAATCAAATGTAACACAAAGCAAGACGCGGCGATACGTTGTGCTAGGGGTGACCTAACGTAGGGATAGGTGCTACTGGCGAAGGGGGGAAACATCCGGGAAAGTATTCCCAATGTTTCGCGTTTTCGGACAGATGGACCGGAGGTGAAATGTTGCAGGTTCACTATGCTAGGGATGTGTGGTGAACGAACGGACTGCGTATTCGGATTCGTCTCGTCGTTCTGAGCAACATTCATGTACAAAGTATTTTTCATCCGAGTTACGGATTATTTTATATTGATTTTTAAAGATTTAAATCATTTTTTAGAATTAACAGAATTAATTTAATTCGAAACTGGATTTATGACATCGGCATGATGTCATGCTGACGTCAGCAGTCAAGAGGGGTTGACTGGTCAACCTGACCCGTGGGTCCTACATGTCATAGGCTTAGGTTAACTAAATTGGTTTAGTTAATTTAATTAAGTGATTAGGTTAATTAATTAGGCTGAATTAAGTTAATTAAGTCTTTAGTTAATTAATTAATTATTAATATTTTTATTATTTTATTATTTTTTATTTTTTTTATAAAACATTCTGGGTGCGGGGCCCCACTTGTCTGTGGCCAGGGGAGGCCTACCGGGCACCGCTTAGCGGGCGCGGGCGCTGGGCAACCGCGGCTTCGCCTCGGTGGTGCAGGCGCATGTGGCGGGCGCCGGAGCGCGTGGTCCAGGGGGAAGCAGCGGGCGGCGCCGGCGGAGGGCTGCGCGCGCTGGGGAGCGCTGTGGGGGTGGGGGGGCAGCGCCGCGAGTGAGAGGGGGATGCGGGCGCGTCGGCCGGCAAGGCCACCACAACGCTGGTGGGGCAGAGCCAGGCGCGCGGCGAGAGGGCGGCAGAGGCGAGTGCGGGGCGAGGTTTAGAGCGGGCGCGCGGGTGATGGCGCAGCGTCGAGCATGGAAGGGGCCAGCGGCGGGGTGTGTGCCCGTTGGGCGGGCGGCGGGCGTGCGATGGCTTTCGAGCAAGGGCTGCGGGCGGGGCCGGCGAGGACGGTCGGAGCGGGGAGGGTTGTGGGAGGCCGGGTCGAGGCCAGCAGCGCAGGCAAGGGGCGGCAAGGCGGCGAGCAGAGGAGGCGCGGTGAACCGGGTAGCGGCGCGGGACGAGCGACGCGACAGGTGAGCGGGGCGGGCATGTGCCCGGTGAGCGGGGGGGGGGGAGCGGGGCCTCACCGCGGGGCGTAGGGGACTGGGCAGCGGGGCGTGGGGAGGACGACGGGGATGGTTCCATGCAGGGGAGGAGTCCGGCGAGGAGGCGTGGTCGAGGCGGAGGACGAAGACGGGCGGCGGGGTCCAGCGGCGTCGGGGGTAGTGGGCGACGCGGTCGGCTCGGGCGAAGGGCAACGTGGTCGTCGCGGCGAGGTCGAGCCCCTCCCCGATCCAGATGGGATCGAGAGGAGAGGGGAAACGGCGTGGGTGAGTGGGGGGGGCGAGTGGGTGGTGCGGTAGGTGGCTAGGGTTTCGGTGGTGGCTCAGGGGGGTTATAGGGGGAGGCTGGGCCGGCCTGGTTGGCCCAATGGCTAGCTGAGCCGAGGCCCAGCGAGGGGGGGGGTTCTTTTGTTTTTATTTTACTTTTGTTTTCTATTTTCTTTTATTTCTTCTTTCTGTTTTATTAAATGTTTGTTTTTATGAAATACCCAAGTTGTACCTAAAATATTATTAACACTTATGCCACTACCACAATTCACTTGGCACCTAATATAAAATATTTTGTAATTGTTTATTATTTTATAATCATTTAACTAATTGTTTTTGCTACTATTGTATTCATTTTTGAGTATTTACACATTTTATACTAGTGTGGTTTCTCCACCTTTATTATTTAGGATTTATCTATCCCAGCTTGAACATTTTAGTTTTAATGTTTGAAAACTTTTGATGTTTGTCTTTATTTTAAATTTGAATTTGAACGAGTTTTAAATCATCGCGAGATTATCAATAGTAATCGTGGTGACGTGGCAACATTAGTAGAGGGTTACTGTAGCTTAATTATCCGGGCGTCACAATTCTCCTCCACTACTAGAAATCTCGTCCCGAGATTTAAGAGGTGGAGTAAGGGGGAAAGGATTTGGTTACGGAATTCTAATAAATCTTCTCGGTCTTGGTTGCCCTTCTCGAAGAGCTCGATCCATTAAGTTGATGCCTACATTTCTCTGCTTGAAGTCACCATGATCAAGTCGGCGTCCTTTCTTCAGGATCTCCATCGTACTTACGACAGAGTAAGGGGGGTATTCCGGAAGAACAGACCTCTGCAAGGTTGACTATCTGGTCGATATCATCGAGGAAGGTGACGGAAAGTAACTCTCGAATTGAAACTTAAGAAAATATCGAGAGCAAAATAAAGAGTTATCATGGGAAGTTTCAAGCGGGCAGGTAATCGTTCGATGCCTGAAACAAAGTGTGAAAGGGGTTGAGATCAACGGGAATAAGTATTGTGACTGATACCAGTATAGATCAGTAGGACGGTGGTCCGTGAATTACATACGAGGCCAATCATGAGGAATAACCTTGGGAACAGGGGGTGTACAAGAGAGTCAGGTTTCGATCCTGTGGAACTGTGGGTTATGGGCCCACCCTGTGGATTAAAAGTAGGAGGAATGGTAACATCTTGCATGGTCATGGTAGCAAGGCATGTCAGAGGGTAGCCTGTCAGTTTTGTTGGCAACAACATTGGTACCAAGGGCGAGGGACGAAGAGAACCATTTCCTGCTCGTTGGAACGAGGCAGACCAATAGGCAAGGTTCTCGTCCATCGGTGATTACAGGAAAGTCATGAACAATAGTAACAGGGCCTTACTGACAGAGTGGTGCAACAAGGTGCTTCCCTAAGCAGGGAATTATCACTGCTCAGCTAAGTCAGATTACAAGAAACGTTAATCCAAACAATGGAAAGGAAAATGTGATTATCAGATTAAACAGAACAATGGAAAGGAAAATGTGTTAAAACACATATTTCAAGGGTATATCCTTCCCAAAGGCAAGCAGAGCATGATATCCATGAGAGGATATAATGTAGAAAACCCTTTAGGAAAGGGGAGAGAAATTTCATGACATTACCCGTACAACGGTGTTTGGATAATTGAGCAAGAAACATTTAGCATTGGGCTTCAAATGTTCTTGTTGAAAATCGAAGTACCATAGACATGCTTCGAGATAGCATTGACATGGTCATTAGGTAAGATCAGGCTATGGATACACAAAGGATCCATCAGGAACAACTTTATAGAGTAAGTCTTACAATTTCCTCATGGAAGAATAGCTAACCTTGCTAAAAGGGAAAACTTATAACAATAGGTCCTCCCGCCAGGTGTGGTGGGTATCATCACCTTACCGGGTCATAAATAGGCCAATGTTATAACTCTTGGAAATATGTTCCAACCATCATATCTGACCGAGATTCAGGTCTGATTGGTGTCAGGATAACTCAGACTCAGGATTCCTGAGAAGAAAGGTGCAACACAAATTGTCGAAACGACATCGAAGATTCTCGGGAGATGAACTATGGAAGCGAGTTCCGAACAAGGGTTCATCATTACATCAAGGAGAGGTGAGGATGTGACTGATTGACTCAGCGACAATCCAGTGAGATTTCCAAAAGATGGATTTCCACAACTATGTGAACAAGGAGATAACATTAGCTAGATCGAATGACTTAATGATGTGTGCTCGAGGAAAACATACACAGTTAAACATTGGTTGAAATGTGCACGCGAAATATGGGCTAGGTAGCACAATCAATGTTCGAATGATGATTCATTAAGCCATAGACGTAGAATAAAACTATAGACCAATAACTTCAAAGCAATAGGGTTGCTAGAAGTTTAGAATTTACACATCACAGACCATTTGTCGGTATTCCTTTTAGAAACAACACGGGGACCAAGAAAGAATGGTGATGGGGAGAAGTATCACTGTACCAAGATGTCATACGAGGTGGTGAAATTCTTACGACATTCTTGACATAAAACATGGTAATACTCCAAGGCAGAACATATCATAAGCTAGATAGCAAGGAAATCAAGGTACAACACAAAACACGAACAAGTTTGTGTTGAATGGAAGGCAATAAAATGGTCGATGATAAAACAAATCATCGAGGGCAAGGATGGTATTTCTCATCCAGAATTAGATAGATATCTTGGAAGAGCTCAGAATGTTGATGATGTTCACGACACATTTGTAGCGAGAATTTATGAAGAGGTAATCAGTCGGCGATGACATCAAGTCAAAGGAATGAGGAAGCGAAAAGTTATTGGAACCAGGGGTACGACACAAACTCGAAATCAAGCTTGCTGTTCAAGGCGAAATGATATGACGAGGAAAATCGACGTAAGCTTAGCTCATCGTCGAAAGTGGTGCTCCGGGAATAAAGACCAGGTAGCACAGTTAAAATCGGCGCGATAATGACATAGCCGAGCAGGCTAGGGATGACGCGATCGAGTACGAACTCGTAAGCAAAGGAGATTACTAAGAGTTGTTTAATCGTGATGCGGACTCGATTCAGTTATCGATGTCCTTGAGTGTTTAATAACTCGGAGCCCGTGAAAAATTGGAATCAATGAGAATGTAATACCTGATGGAGAAGTCATAAGAAGTTATGCAGTTCCGTGATAATCCTGAGATACCAGGGGGTAATACTCGACGACAGATCAAGGTAAAGGTTGGACTAGGATAGTGCCTACAGAAGACAAGTGCTCAAACTTGCACGAGAAACGGAATCAAGGAGAAACATGGTCGGAACCACGTCCACGGATACCAGATGAACTTATTACAAGGGGATAATTATTTTAAGAGAATCTTTTAATGATAAGATCTACATCGTGTCCATGGGCATGAACACAAAGTTCAAGGTCGACTCCCACTTGTTCAACGCATAACCTTTCATTTACCTCTCATATTTCAAAAATGACACTAGTTGTTGAAAGTTTTTACCTGATGCAATACCAGATAAGTATGACTCGTGAAAACTTCCGAGTTCACACATATTAAGGAAGGCATAGGTTCAACCCATCAGTGTATCATGGAAACATATACCACAAGCTTCAATAGTAAATACCACCAGCTCGAAAACAGAGCATGGTTGAGAAAACAGAGGATACAATTTACCCAAGGCTTCATATATCCGTGGAAAGACTCACAAGGTTATTTGAATTTGAAGGACACTTTCGGATAATAATCGAACAAGAGGTCTGGTGGTCTACAACGGAGCTGATGTGAGTATCGGTACTCTATAAAAGGAAGAAGGAATGCAAGTGCATCGGATGATAGAAACAACTGACTACCTCAAAGCTTAAATGCAAAGGAATTATGAATTCCAAGACAAGGGATCAGAAGCAATGCTCTGATTAGGGATGGATAAGCTGAATATACTTAGGGATACAACCGATCAAGGCATTGATTGGTCAAGAACCAGCTCATATCCAAATGACGTCTGAGCCGGAAGAATGAATTCTAGGATCTGACTGAGGATTGCGAGCATTTGCAACAAATTGAATCAACGGACTCAATATGATAATGACAAGGGATGCCAATAAGATTACGAGACTTATGGAATTAAACATAATGCAAGCAAGCAAGAATTTCAAGAGCAATAGACTTCTGAGGATTTTCAGAAGATCGAATGGTATTTCGAAGACTTTGTGAAATACATGAATCATTTGGGGATGAGCGGATACTCGATAAGTGCGAGAAATTATTCGTAGGGGTATTCAGGTGGCAAAGAACTGCAAGGCAGTGGTACAAGGGATTCTTAAAAAGCCGGAGAGCAATTCGATGTATCTGGTAATAACACGAGAAACTCAGAGTAATTGTATGAACAACAAGTGTATGTTGTTATCCATATGGATATATTGGTAGTAGGGAATTGAAAAGGCAGAGGGCACAAGGGTCTCGGGAATGATCGAAGAGTATCTTCAACATCTTCTGGTGCAGTCGGCGACCATCTGTGATAAAGGGCTCTCCGGGAGAAAGTATTTACGAGAACCTACAGTTAGTCCTTTTAGCAAAATCATTTAACCCGAATAGGAGAGATTTCAGAGTCCCAGAGTATAGACAAGGAGTAAAAGATCCTAATACCACCCAATGGCGACGTGGGCCCGTAAGCCACACAGTCATGTTAGTAAAAGTTTTGTAAAGGCTAGACTCGACTTCGGCCAAGGAGTTTGGAAGGGGGATTCCTACAGGCAGCTGGCTCTGATACCAACTTGAGACGCCCCCGATTTGACCGTACACTAATCATGCACGCAAATGTGTACGACCAAGATCAGGGACTCACGGGAAGATATCACAACACAACTCTAAAACATAAATAAGTCATACAAGCATCATAATACAAGCTAGGGGCCTCGAGGGCTCGAATACAAGTGCTCGATCATAGACGAGTCAGCAGAAGCAACAATATCTGAGTACAGACATAAGTTAAACAAGTTTGCCTTAAGAAGGCTAGCACAAAAGTAGCAACGATCGAAAAGGCAAGGCCTCCTGCCTGGGACCTCCTAACTACTCCTTGAAGCCGAACTCCACGTAGAATCATCCTCGGGATCTCTAGCTCCTGGACTCCAGCATCTGGTTGCGACAATCCGGTATAGAAAGGGGAAAAGAGGGAGAAAAGCAACTGTGTGTACTCATCCAAAGTACTCGCAAGCAAGGAGCTACACTACATATGCATGGGTATATGTGTAAAGGGTCATATCGGTGGACTGAACTGCAGAATGCCAGAATAAGAGGGGGATAGCTAATCCTGTCGAAGACTATGCTTCTGGCAGCCTCCATCTTGCAGCATGTAGAAGAGAGTAGATTGAAGTCCTCCAAGTAGCATCGTATAGCATAATCCTACCCGGCGATCCCCTCCTCGTCGCCCTGTTAGAGAGCGATCACCGGGTTATATCTGGCTCTTGTAAGGGTGTGTTTTATTAAGTATCCAGTTCTAGTTGTCATAAGGTCAAGGTACAACTCCGGGTCGTCCTTTTACCGAGGGACACGGCTATTCGAATAGATAAACTTCCCTGCATGGGTGCACCACATAACCCAACACGCTCGATCCCATTTGGCCAGACACACTTTCCTGGGTCATGCCCGGCCTCGTAAGATCAACACGTCGCAGCCCTACCTAGGCACAACAGAGAGGTTAGCACGCCGGTCTAAACCCTATGCGCGCAGGGGTCTGGGCCCATCGCCCATTGCACACCTGCACGTTGCGTACGCGGCCAGAAGCAGACCTAGCCCCCTTAATACAAGCGCGAGCTTACGGTCCAATGCGGCGCGCGCCACTCAGTCGCTGACGTCACGAAGGCTTCGGCTGATACCACGACGCCGGGATACCCATAACTACTCCCACGTAGATGGTTACTGCATATAGACCAAATGGCCAGACTCAGATCAAATACCCAGAACTCTTTAAGCGTGTTATTTGAAGTAACCGCGAACGCCGACCAGGGCCAGGCCCACCTCTCTCCTGGGTGGTCTCAACCTGCCCTGTCGCTCCGCCACAAAGTAACAAACGGGGGCCGTCAGGAACCCAGGCCCACCTCTACTGGGATGGAGCCACCTGTCCTTTCAGCCCCCTCATCAGAATCACTTGCGGGTACTCCTCGAGCCGACCCGACTTTAGTCACCACCTGTGTCATGTATATAATGTATATAGTATATACATGTGATCACCTCCCGAAGTGATCACGGTCCAGTAGTATAGCATGGCAGACGGACAAGAGTGTAGGGCCACTGATGGAACACTAGCATCCTATACTAAGCAGTAGGATAGCAGGTAAGGGTAACAACTGTAGCAACAATGACAGACTATGCATCAGGATAGGATTAACGGAAAGCAGTAACATGCTACACTACTCTAATGCAAGCCGTATAGAGAAGAATAGGCGATATCTGGTGATCAAGGGGGGGGCTTCCCTGGTTGTTCTGGCAAGTAGGAGGGATCGTCTTCGATGTAGTCGAACACACGAACATCGGCAGCGGTCTCGGAGTCTACCGGAAAGAAGTAAGGGAGGGGGAACACAATAAATAACAGAGCAATCAAATGTAACACAAAGCAAGACGCGGCGATACGTTGTGCTAGGGGTGACCTAACGTAGGGATAGGTGCTACTGGCGAAGGGGGGAAACATCCGGGAAAGTATTCCCGATGTTTCGCGTTTTCGGACAGATGGACCGGAGGTGAAATGTTGCATGTTCACCATGCTAGGGACGTGTGGTGAACGAACGGACTGCGTATTCGGATTCGTCTCGTCGTTCTGAGCAACTTTCATGCACAAAGTATTTTCATCCGAGTTACAGATTATTTTATATTAATTTTTAAAGATTTAAATCATTTTTAGAATTAACAGAATTAATTTAATTCGAAACTGGATTTATGACATCAGCATGATGTCATGCTGACGTCAGCAGTCAACAGGGGTTGACTGGTCAACCTGACACGTGGGTCCTACATGTCATAGGCTTAGGTTAACTAAATTGGTTAGTTAATTTAATTAAGTGATTAGGTTAATTAATTAGGCTGAATTAAGTTAATTAAGTCTTTAATTAATTAATTAATTAATATTTTTATTATTTTATTTTTATTTTTATTATTTTTATTTATAAAACATTCTGGGCGCGGGGCCCCACTTGTCTGTGGCCAGGGGAGGCCTACCGGGCACCGCTTAGCGGGCGCGGGCGCTGGGCAACCGGGGCTTTGCCTCGGTGGTGCAGGCGCATGTGGCGGGCGCCGGAGCGCGCGGTCCAGGGGGAAGCAGTGGGTGGCGCCGGCGGAGGGCTGCGCGCGCGGGGGAGCACTGTGGGGTGGGGGCAGCGCCGCGAGCGAGAGGGGGATGCGGGTGCGTCGGCCGGCAAGGCCACCACAACGCCGGCGGGGCAGGGCCAGGCGCGCGGCGAGAGGGCGGCAGAGGCGAGTGCGGGGCAAGGTTTAGAGCGGGCGCGCGGGTGATGGCGCAGCGTCGAGCATGCAAGGGGGCAGCGGCGGGGTGTGTGCCCGTTGGGCGGGCAGCGGGCGAGTGATGGCTTTCGAGCAAGGGCTGCGGGCGGGGCCAGCGAGGACGGTCGGAGCGGGGAGGGTTGCGGGAGGCGGGGTCGAGGCCAGCGGCGCAGGCAAGGGGCGGCAAGGCGGCGAGCAGAGGAGGCGCGGTGAACCGGGTAGCGGCGCGGGACGAGCGACGCGGCAGGTGAGCGGGGCGGGCGTGTGCCCGGTGAGCGGGGGGGAGCGGGGCCTCACCGCGGGGCGTAGGGGACTGGGCAGCGGGGCGTGGGGAGG
This sequence comes from Aegilops tauschii subsp. strangulata, assembly GCF_002575655.3. Lineage (NCBI taxonomy): Eukaryota > Viridiplantae > Streptophyta > Magnoliopsida > Poales > Poaceae > Aegilops > Aegilops tauschii. The sequence continues at coordinate 577,998,990 of NC_053039.3, read as the reverse complement.
ACGACGGGGACGGTTCGATGCAGGGGAGGAGTCCGGCGAGGAGGCGTGGTCGAGGCGGAGGACGAAGACGGGCGGCGGGGTCCAGCAGCGTCGGGGGTAGTGGGCGACGTGGTCGGCTCGGTTGAAGGGCGACGTGGTCGTCGCAGCGAGGTCGAGCCCCTCCCTGATCCAGATGGGATCGAGAGGAGAGGGGAAACGGCGTGGGTGAGTGGGGGGGCGAGTGGGTGGTGCGGTAGGTGGCTAGGGTTTCGGTGGTGGCTCAGGGGGGTTATAGGGGGAGGCTGGGCCGGCCTGGTTGGCCCAATGGCTAGCTGGGCCGAGGCCCAGCGAGGGGGGGGGGGGTTCTTTTGTTTTTATTTTACTTTTGTTTTCTATTTTCTTTTATTTCTTCTTTCTGTTTTATTAAATGTTTGTTTTTATGAAATACCCAAGTTGTACCTAAAATATTATTAACACTTATGCCACTACCACAATTAACTTGGCACCTAATATAAAATAGTTTGTAATTGTTTATTATTTTATAATCATTTAACTAATTGTTTTTGCTACTATTTTATTCTTTTTTGAGTATTTACACATTTTATACAAGTGTGGTTTCTGCACCTTTATTATTTAGGATTTATCTATCCCAGCTTGAACATTTTAGTTTTAATGTTTGAAAACTTTTGATGTTTGTCTTTATTTTAAATTTGAATTTGAACGAGTTTTAAATCATCGTGAGATTATCAATAGTAATCGTGGTGACGTGGCAACATTAGTAGAGGGTTACTGTAGCTTAATTATCCGGGCGTCACAACACACATGTGATTTTTCAACCAACTTTGGTGCACTGGAGCATGTGCTTGTAGTTCAAATTTGAATTATGCTCATTAAAAGACCAGAAATTCAATTAATGTATAAAAAAGTCCAAACGAACCAGGAATAATTCCAAATTTTAACACGGCACTCATATAGTTCTATATTGCTTCTACAAAAAATCAAGGGGGGAGGCATCGTATATTGTTTGGCACAGAAAGGTGACATGTCCCCCCTCGGGAACGACGAGCCTTCTTGAGAGAAGCTCCGGTTTGCAAGAAGCTTATACCAAGGCTTGTCCCAATTCGGCCAATTTTTTTGCCACAGCATGTTTGTGCCATGTCATGGCACCATGCGAAGTTTCATGATTTTTCGGCGTGTTTTGAATTTCCACAAATTTAGAAACCATGTTTCTCAATGTTCCCGGCCGAGCCACGACGCCCAAATGATTGAATTGCATTCCCATTTCTGGCGTGGGACCTAGAAATTTACCCAAGGAGCATGTGCTTGTAGTTCAAATTTGAATTATGCACAATAAATGACCAGAAATTCAATTATGTATAAAAAATTCCAAACGAACCTGGAATAATTCCAATATTCAGCCTGAAACTCCTATTTATGCATAAAAATGCCTAGAAACTCAATTAATGCATAAAAATTCCAAACTAACCTGAAATAATTCCAAATTTAAACACGAAACTCATGTAGTTGCATGTTCACTGTACATAAATGTTCTAGCAATGCAAACACCATCCTTTCCCTCCGTAACACCATTTTGTCTTTCAAAACATCATGTAAAAAATTCAAGTATACCACAAAAAGTTTACTAGAAAGAATCGTGTGGGATGCGATATAAAATATCTTGGCGCACCGTCTTGTCTGGCTTACGCAGGGAGCTTCGTCGTCTACAGTCCACCGCCCGTGCTTGAACCACACTTACGCACCAGTTTGTCGCGGCATCGAGCGAATTTTTTTGCCACCACGGAAATATCTATCTCCCCGCCCCCTCCCTCCCACCAAAAGCCACATTTCCACTCTTCCTCCTTGCTTTCCAAGTTCAAACCTTCACTGCGGCTTACTGGCAGCTCAGCCTCCTCATCGGCGACCCTTCTTCTTGCAGCGCCGCCACCCCGCCAGCTACCCTTCTTCTTGCAGTGCCGCCTCCTCGCCGGTGACCCTTCTTATTTGATGAGCGGCCTCGTCGATATGGTCAGGTAATCCACACCCCACCCACACCATCCTCCTCCTTCCCCATCCCACATGCCCCGACCGACGGCGCGACACCTTCCGCCAAAATCACTATCCCCGTCCTCCAATTAAGTGCCGCCCACAGCCATTTTGCATGGAGTATAACATGGAGCTCAGTAGCATCTGGCAGCGGAGAAGCAAATCACGGCTGCACGCGCGCACGAGGTCGCTATGGCTGCCATGTGTGAAGACAGTCAAATCTTGGAGGAGCACCTCGTCTTCGAGGCCACCATCGACACCGCCACGCGGTTGTCTACTTTAAAATACAGTTCGTGTTGTTTTCTCGAGGCCACCGCTAGTGCCTTCTAGTGATTTGTCCTCTCTAATGTTAATATGCAATTTGATGTTTAGTTAACAGTTTGGTCCTCTGAAATGTAATGTTCTGTTAACAGTTTGGTGCTCTGAAATGTAATGTTTAGTTAACAGTTTGGTCCAACAATTGCTACATTTCATAGTACTGTTCTCAAGCATTCTTTGTTTTGTTAACTGTCTTATCTTCTAGTACATGTTTCTATTCTGCAATGTCGTGCTCAGTTAACTGTTTTGGTTCGTTTAGTTTGCTGTCCATTTAACTGTTTAGTTCAATTCTACAATTTGATTTTCATTTGCTATGGGTACAATTTTGTATTGTTATGCATGTTAGAAATAAATCGAATTTGGCTGTACTCAATACATATTCTACTGATAGTATGGCATCTCTCAGTTTACCTGATCAAGATCTTCCTTATGTGTGTTGCAGGGAAACAATGGTAGACACTGCAGTTGACCATCGAGGTTTGCTCATGCATGGTCCTTTCGCTATAGCACATTATTGTGCAGTTGCAGGAATCATTCTAATATTTAGGTTTCTTACAATTTTGACTTGCACATGTAGGTCCAGCTGTCAGAGGCTTAGACCCACTGTTCGACCCATTTTGCATATGGGGGAATGAGATGTCCATGAATATCAGTCAAGTCAAGAAACTCAGGAAGATTGTTAGGATGAAGAAACTTGCGACGAATAACAACAAGATCTTTGTTTGCAAAATGAAGAAGACATTAGTCAACTATAGGATGGTACTAACTCTTTTACCTTGTTTTTACCCCTTGCGCCATTACAAAATTTATAACAGTGATTTATGCATATCTTTGTTTTCTGTACTTTTCAAAGCAGTTCACCGATGATTATCTCTCAAACCACCTGCATGATCAAGAGGCGAGGAATGTATTCATTCAACGCCCACGATACAATATTGAAGTCTTCCTGAAGAGGACGAAGGTTGGGCGGGCAATTATCCATAGCCACTGGCCTAAAGTTGCAACGACAGTCAACATCACTGAAGGCTCAATATTAGCCATCCGCTTCTGCAGTTTCCCAGATGAGATTCATTTGTCTATTTACCGTGTATGATGCTACTTTCCAAAGGTGTTGCATGTGAAACTTGGTGTTGTTGTGTAATGGCATAACTGAGTGCTGAAGCTATCTGATGTAATTCGATTATGAAATCCTGGTTGTTGTTATATGGATATGAAACATCTGGTGTGTTTTATAAGAAATATCAATTTGATTACTACTTGGATTATCAATAATAGGCTAATTACCCCGCTTATTGGGGTTTTCTATTGCAGACGGTTACTCAGACAATACCGTGGGCGATGAACTCAAACAACCCACACGGTTTCTAGTAAGTAGGCGTGTTCGATCAACTAACAATCACACACAGCTTCCGGCAAGGAACTGTTTGCGTTAGGCCAACTTGCACAAACATTTCCACACAAAAAACTATGTGTGATATACATACGAATGGAAATGTTTTCTGGGATTCACTGTGTGGAATGCACATATGAACAGAAACGATTTGGTTTCGATGTCTCGCCAGATGGCACACGAGCTCATTTTGCCCCAGCCTGTGTGCCAGGAGGGCCTATCCCCGATGCTTTTTGGGTCGTATGGGAAGGACCCCCCTATCGCCCACACTCACTTGGCAATGGTTCCAGAAGCCATGGTGGAAAGGGGTTAAAAACCGTTTGCATAGCAGGTCGCTGCACCAATGCATGTTCCAAAAGAGTCTTAGGGAGCATAATGAACTACAGAGGGATTCATACAAACCTACTACATCAAGCAAAACAATGCAATCATTAGCCTCGTATAAACTAGATTGTGAGCCTCATGCAGTAATAGTTCGTTAATAGACTTCAAAGCTTTAGGTACACTTTGCGAGAGTAATGAAATGGAAGGCATTTAATTATGTCAACTAATAGTTATACAAGTATCCTATATCAGGCATCATTGTTTGGGCATCTCATTGACTGAGGACAAATAAAGCAATTGAAAAGAGCAATTTAACTATGCGTGAAACAAACAAGCAATTGAACTGTTGAGTTGGCAGCATGCATACGTGCACGCCCCAATAACATCCTTGGCCTATCTACATTTTAATCAACTGGTGTATCATCTATATAGTGGAACAAGTAATGTAACATTGTTTGCCCCCTATGAAGTATCTCGACTAGTATGTAATCAAGATCCTAGTAATGATAGGTAGGCTAATAATGTGAACATGTGTTTGGTTATGACATTTATGACATCGATAGTCTACCATAGCAGGAAGTAGTTTTTCACTATTCACTAGTATAAGATATTTAGATATTTAAATATAGACTACATCTGTACTGAAATGAGTGAACAGACACATTAAAATTTGTTTACATACATCTGATTTAGAAAAAAGTTAGAACATCTTATAGTAGTGAGCGGAGGGAGTATTAATCAATGGCCCAATGACTGGGTTACAGGTGAAGAACCCTACGCAAGCATATTGTCAGACAAATAGGATGTCCTGGTAATTGTAATATAGGGACTTACCATAACTGATTGTACAGGCTCAGCGTTGCTCCTCCTTCTCTTGCAAGGCTCCTTCCTAACATCTTGTAATTGGAAATCCTGAATCTTTGCTTCGTTGCACCCCCTCTACAAGGTGACACAAACTAGTTACTGGTATCCTTACATGTCAGGATGTATTGTTCCATATCCAAGCTAGGGATTAGCAAGCAGTTCTTCCATAATACCCAAAGGAATTTCATAATAAATATTGTCAATAGCTTTAGTAGGTTGAAGTCTGGTTCTTACCACTTAGGTCGAGGTGAAGATACCCCGAACAAGCCCCTCACAGGATTATTTTCCGTAGTGACAAGTAACTGTAAATTTCATCACGTAATAAAAATGTTTCCTTACCAAAGGCGCTTCACTCCCTGGTAAGAGCGCTAGAAAAGAGTCTTGATGACCCATAAGTAGAGGGGATCAATTGTAGTCCTTTCGATAGGCAAGAGTGTCGAACCCAATGAGGAGCAGAAGGAAATGACAAGTGGTTTTAAGAAAGGTATTCTCTGCAAGTACTGAAAGTAGCGTTAATATATAGTTTTGTAGCAAGGTGATTCGAAACAAGTAACAATTAGCAATAGTAGCAAAGGTGCAGCAAGGTGGCCCAATCCTTTTTATAGCGAAGGACAAGCCGGAAATCTCTCTTATATTAAGAAACATTCTGAAGGACACGTGGGAATTCTCGTCTAGTCACGTTCATCATGTTTAGTTGATTCGTGTACGCTACTTTGATAATTTGATATGTGGGTGGACCTGTCCTAGGGTTCAGTTCATACTTGAACAAGCAACCCTGTTATGATTACCCCCTCTCACAAGCATCCGCAACTACGAATGAAGAATTAAAATAAATCTAACCATAGCATGAAACATTAGGATCCAAATCAGCCCTTACAAAATAACGCATAAACTAGGGTTTAAGCTTCTACCACTCTCGCAACCCATCATCTACTTATTACTCCCCAATGCCTTCCCTTAGGCCCAAACACTACTAGAAAGTACCTTATAGGTAAAACCTTAACAATAGTGTGGGGTTATAGGACACCGCTACTTAGCGTTGGACGTAACCCAGCGCTGCAGGTAAGTCTTTAGCAGTAGCGGGGTCCTTCCACCCATTGCTACTGCTAAGTTATACCCACCTCACCCACCAGGGATACCCGCAGCAGTAGCGTGTGCCGAAAACCCTCGCTACTGCTAAACATATAGCAGTAGCAGTTTTCTACTGCCCAGCACTACTACTAATCTGCCCTTATCCCCACCCATCCGTCCATTTCCTCGACTCATCACTCACTCTCTCTCGCGCTCTCTCCTCTCCTTCACTACAAAAAAAATTCACTTCCGTGATGATACATGTTTGTCACAGTAGGTCATGTTTTCTGTCATGCATGTACATCCATGACAAATTTATGACAAAATCAAGATAGTCATACCTGTGCTGTCGTAGAAGTGTTCCATGACATTACCAAAATTATCATCACGGTATTGTCCACTTCCATGATGATAAATCGCGCGTCACATAAGTGCTTTCGTCAAGGGTGACTGACACGTGGCATCCACCGTAACGGAACGCCGTTAAGCTATCGGATCCGGTTTTGGATCCGATAACCCGTTAACAGCTCCGACCAATGGGGATTTTCCACGTGTAAAATCATCATTGGCTGGAGGAAACACGTGTCGGCTCACCGTTGGGACAGATGTCATCCACTCATTGGACCCAAAGCGCCTATGATACGTTGACACGTGGCACGGCCCAACAGAGGCTCATATAGGTTAAAAAGGCCGGCCCAGTCAAAGGCCTGTAGTACTTACTCAGGTACTAGTGGGCTAGCCCAATAACGGCCTGCTTAATAAAGGCCCATTTACAGCCCGAAGCCAGATCTGGCCCATTAATTGTTCGCCGATTATTTGGGCCCATTTATGGCCCGAAGCCAGATCTCGCCCGTTAATTGTTCGCCGAATATTTGGGCCCAATTACAGCCCAATGACTTTCGGCCTGTTAGAGGCCAGATGTAGACACATTTCAGCCCGGTGTGACTTTCGGCCTGGGAATGGCCCGTGCTGCCCATGGGCCATATATGGTCCGACGGGACATCGGGCCCACTAACGGCCCGTGATAAAGGTGGCAACAGTTAAGCCCAACGTGACTTTGGGCATGTTAAAGGCCTGTCGCATAATTCGGCCCGTTGATGTCTGTACTAAGCTTTCGGCTCTTAAAGGCCCATGATATAAGTGGGCCAACTAAGGCCCAAGATATGTTTCGGCCTAGTAACTGCCCGTGATATAACTGGGCCCAAAAAGGCCCGGTCTACATTTCAGCCTGCTAAAGGCCCGTCGACGACTAGTGAAAATTGAGGCACAATATGCATTTCGGCCTACTAAAGGAGCATGGTTTCATCTGGGCCGTAACAGGCCAGTACAATATTCAGCCTGTTAATGGCCCAACGCTACCTGGGCCAAACTAAGCGCTGGGTCCACAAAAGGCCCAACTAAAATATAGGCTGGTATAAGTTGTGGGCCTCGCACAAAGTGTGAAGGCCCCAATGATTCGGGCCCAAGAAAGATGCAGGCCGGCCCAATTGTGGCCCGCTAAACACCAGGCCCGTTAGAGGCGAATGTTTCGGCCCGGTCGACTACATCTGATTTTTTTTCAGATAGCGAATGATGGCAGTAACTAGTAGGAATTAAGAACAAACCTACTCTATACAATAAAGAAATTATGACATAGTAACTAAGAATAAACCTACACTATATAGTAAAGGATTTATGGTATATTACATCCACTGGGCGTCGAAGTTCGCCACCAGTGATCATAACGCGCAACGAAGAAGCAGATTACAAAAACTGGGCACCATTGCAACGTAACAAAATAATACTGAACCGAGATCACCTCCAAGACAGTTCAAGAAAGGTTAGCCTTGTGCGGGAACTGCTGCGTAAGCTACTGAGCAAGGCTGTGAGACCGGCCTAGCATGTCGGTTATAGCTTCCAGGTGTAGCTATTTAGCGATGAGGTTCTCATTGGTGTTCTCCTCAATCTTTCTTAGAGATAGGACTTCAAGTCGAAGTTGAGTTGCAGAATGCCTTTCTGCTAGAACTTGGGACTGAAGAAGTCGAACTGATTCAGACAACAAATTCTGTGAGCTTGTCTGACTGCTAGTCTCAAGTAACTTGAACACTGCATCAAGACAAGACTTTGGGGTTGTCTCGCTACCTTCAAGATGTTTTGCCTTCTTTGCTGCAATATATGTTGGGTTTGTCTCATAGCCTTCAGCAGACTTGTGCATGCCATCAGTCATGTCACCCTGAAACAAAGAAGAGAGACGACAGGTTTTGCATGTGTATAAACAAAGATGATAACTGTGCTGTCAATTCCATCCAATTTCAATTAGAAAATAAAGAGTAAGTTCAAAATATCAATAGCATAATTTGACATTGTTCATAATGTGGGGAACTTCGCCACACTACTGGACTACAATGTCAACATAACAAGCATAGATGAAGGGCAAAGAAAATCATTGTATCTATTTTGGTTAATGTGCATGGCATGTTGTTCATATCATCAGCCACATCAGTAAGATAAAACAGGAGATGACAAGGTGCAAACGTGGGCTGTTTCACCACACACTGGATTATAGATCCACAAAAACAAGCATACATATAGGGAGTATTGAGTAATGAGCATGGTATGAATAAGGAATTTGGTTTTACAATTAAAACTTAGAACTTACGATTCTTGCGAACATGCATTTTGGTAGAAACAGCAAACTAAACAGCAGTAAACGATAGGGAGTATGAGCAAATTAAACAGCAGTTGAGGATAAAGGCTTTAGAAGGACTGACTTACATTAACAGCTAACACCGGCTTTATAGTGCCCTTCTCCATGTCAAGGGAAGGATAACTCAAGAATTTCAGCACATAATCTTCTTCATAAGCATTGCATGTACTCTACATTTTGTAGAGAGTAATTATAGATATGATAATACTGGAAGGGATTGAGGATAATGAAGATAAGATGCAGATTGATGCTACATAATCAACTACCAATCCATGGAAGTACAAGCATTACAGGACAAAATGTGCTGACAAGAGCAATGAGCTACACTTCTGCACTGGTATTGTCTGTGTATTCTACTTTTTGGTAAGATTAAATATAGATCTGATCTTTTTTTGTAAATAGTGGGCGAGGGAGATAAGATGCAGAATGCTACACAATGATCCAATCCCTCTTCCCATAATACAAGAGTGTTTTGAACACTGGTGTACTGTACAAAACGTTCTTATATTATGGGACGGAGGGAGTAGCTGTTAATGTAAGTACAGTGATAGATGACGTTCAGTCCTTACAAGAGGACTGCAGAGCTAAACCTCTTCAAAAGCATTGGGTTGATTCTAAATTTATGTAAGAGTCCTTACGGATCTCATAATGTCCACCAAATGGACGATAACGAGGCTAACATGTGCAGTGATGCTACATAATCAAACAGCTATGAAAGTAAGTATGGTCATACAAGGCAAGAGGTACTCACAAGAGCAATGCAGTGTGCTGCATAGTTGCGAGATCCTGTGGTCCCTTGAGAATGAATGTTCTTCTACTAAAAGTTTTCGTACAAGTGAGACATTAAGGCAGATGCAGAAATGTAGTTCAAATTGTGACGTGTTATCATAGATAGTACCTTACGCTGCAGCCGAGACCAATGTGTAACAAGATTATTCCAGTCACCGTCGGATAAATGTAGCACCGGAGACTTTACAGAAATTTCGTTTAGAGGCTTGCCATCGAAGTGCGCTTGCCTCTGGTAGGAACGATACTTCATCAATTAGTGCTTGAAAAGCACAACCAACCTTTGCTCGTCTTCACAATCCAGTTTGGTCCTCGCCTATTTAAATGAATGAAATCTTGTGTCTTCTGTCAGCAGAAACATATGCAGTAATGACCATGAATAACATTAGTACATTACTTACGCGTAAGTTGCGGAGGAAGACTGGAAATTGTTCTGTGTCTGCGGTATAATCTTTCCATGAAGGAAAGATGCGCACAAAGTTCCTAACAACAATATAAGCTTTGTCTTCTAAACTGGGAAGAAATGGAACAGGGGTCCTATTTGCTGCAATTGGGGCTCTCTCTGGTTCGAAAAGGAATTTGGCAACTGGATTTGGTGTACTCTTTGCTGGAATGGGGGTTTTGCGTCGTAGAGCTGGTGCTATGTCAACTGCCATAATCATAATGTTTGCTGCAGTTGGGGTCTGCTGAGTTGGGGCATCAAAAATGACCACTGAAGTAGGGCTAGAGTCTCCTAGAGTTGGGGTGTTTTGTGGGTTAGGTGATATTGCAACTACACCTAATGGGCTATTTGATTTATCAGTTGCCACTACCATTTCCAAATACTTTTCTTGTGCTCCTCCATGATCAGCAATCGCCCTCTTCCTTTTGAACGTCTGATACACAAGAACAACATTTGATTGGATAAATATGGTATGATGACAGATGGAATATGTACTGAAAATGGATAGGCAGGGCGTATTCACATACACGATGTGTAAACTAAGCTAATGGCAGTTCAACAAAGTAGAAGCAATGCAAAGCATCAGTTGCAAGATATGTGCGACAAATATAACCTTGGAAAGTTAGAGCAAGCACCTTGATGGGTGAATAAGATAGGGCATCTTCCTCTGACTCCTCCACAAGGGAGCTACATTGACTTAGGTCTCCCTCTAGCTCAGAATCACTGTTAGGATCATATTCTGAGCATGAATCTGTAGGTGGAGAGCGTTTGCATTGCATTGTATCCAGACTTGATTTCATTCCCTTAATGCCAAGTTTGACAGCCATGGCATTGTTCTTCTTTATTCTTTTCATGCGTGCAAGCTCATAATCATCATGATGCTGTTCAGAATCTGAGATTCACGGAAACATAAAAAGTAGTCAGATTATCTATGGAATGCATTGCGGATTCAACTCGAAGAGTGTCTCCCTATAAACCCCTGCATATGCAATGTTCACCCCCAACCGTGCTGACCAGACCACACACAGAAATACAAACCCCCTATGTCTCTATAACAGGCAGACACACATTTCAAAACTAAAGTAGGAACATTAGAATCCTATGAAATTCGTACTTGAACAAATAAACTAAGGAATTATGAGTGGCATAATGTTTAGCTGCAAGGGTGGAGTGTTGGTAGTGCGACACAAAGAAAGTAGGCAGAATGTATTCCATGTAAAAGATCGAAGCCTATGTAAAAACTGGAAATGACAGTTTCTTTCTATACAATGCAGTGTTCATTGCCCAGACATGATGGAAGAGACCACATAGAGAAATACTATTCACTCATGTCTACGGTTGCAGTATTTAGAAACAGGGTGGTCCACCCTAAAAGAATATTGACAACAAATATGACAAGGCAAGCATAGATGTAGTGAATAAATCATTTACTTGTGAGCTTACTAGGACAAGTATGCAGAATTGTAACTGCAGTAAGAGACCGTCCAAAATCTGAATCAAGAAGTTTGTCTAGCACTTATTGTTTGCAACTAATCGACGTGAATAATTGCATTTTATATTGAATGAGTAAGAAAGACAAGTAAAATTGTCAACAAACCTGGCTTGCAGTAGTAATCTGGGTCAATGTCACTACGACCAACAATCCAAAATGACTAGTGTCTGTTCCTAGGGCCGGAATTTTGAAAACCCTGTGAACTTTACAGGTACTAAAGATTACCGAAATACATCTGAACCATTAAGTGTAGGTAGCACTGACCACACAACAAACCCTAATGACAGTACTGCCAATGAGTAATGAATCAATTAGAAAATGGGTGATGAGGAGTGGCTGCTGAGTGTTGAGGACTTATCTCAGGATAAATCGGGTTGGCTTAGTGGGTGCTGCATGCCTGAGCCCTGAACGGACCAGGAAGGTAGGCACGGCGGCGCGCCCGGGCAGCGGTGACGCTGTTGGGCGAGTGGCTCCTGACCTCCTGTTAGTCTGGCTTCTCCTCCTAGAGTCATGCCGTCCGGGGACGGCAAGTCGTCAGCGAGGAAGGCGGGTGGGGGCGAGTAGAGATCGGAAGCGCGCAACAGAACAGAGGGGAATCGAGGCCTGGGACGACCCAAAATCCCAGGGTGGGCCGGACCACCGTGGGCACCCTGTAGAGATACACACCCGAGCGGCGAACATGCATTTTCAAAACGAATTTAGGAACATTTACCTGACCAATTAAACGAATCTGTTTTAATAATATCAGATTCATATTTGAACAACTAATCTTGTTTAGCTTCATGGGTCGAGCAGTGCTATTATGACACGAAGCACGTATTCTGATCGTATAGTGATCATAAAAGGGGGGAACCGGAGAAATGATATTTAGCAGCCATTGTTTGCTTCGAACTAAGAACTAATTTCTATGAGCTGAAAAGAAAGTAGAGTAACCAAGTTAAGATCTATTTTCAGGTTGAGATCAAAAAGTTGAGGAGATATGAAGTACCACCTCTCTTGCGGCGCCATGTAGGCATCGGGGGTGCGATGGCTATCGGTGGCGTTGAAGAAGATCTGCGACGGTAGACGGGTGCATCAGGGGATAAGTCCCGTTGAGGTGGAAGAGAAGGTCGTGTGAGAGGCCCCGGCAAAGAGGGCGATGGCGCCGATGAAGCGAGAGGACGTGATGCAAGGTTCTTGGTCCATCGCCGTGGATGAGAAACGTCCATCTCTAGTAGTGGACGACGCGGTCTTGGTAGGCTCTCCGGCATGGTGGAGGACGGTGGCGATGGATGTGGTGGAGGACGGCGGCGATGGATGTGCTGGAGGACGGCGGCGATGGATGGGGTGGCGGACGGAGGCTGGTGTGGGGATGGTGTTCTAGCGCGGACGGTGTATGAATGGGAAAATGGAGGGAGAGGTACGGGGAACCATGTCTTTTGGACGCGCCTGTCTGAAATATGGGAAAGTTACGAACTTAGCCCCGGTTTAAAATTTGGACGTCTAGTCGGTTGGGGATACGAGGTAATCTCGCATCTCGCCAATATTTGCCCAGAGCGATTTCGGGGAGGAGAGGGTGGTTGGCGCCCATGGTTGGCGCCCACAGTGTATGAACGGCGCTGACAGGTAGGGCGGTTGTGTCACGTCTGTGTGAAGTTACAAACCTGCCCCTATTGAAAATATTTGCCTACATTGATTTCGGCCGAGTCGCGTTTGTTTTGCCGCCCACCGTGTATGAATGGGGAAATGGAGGGAGAAACAGATGTCTTTCGGACGAGCTTGAATCAAATTTGTTTTGCCGCGCATGTTTGGCGCCCATCGTGTCGGAATGGGCTCAGAAGCGGTCGTGTCACGTCTAATTGAAGTTACTATCCTACCCCTATTTAGAGCAGTGGAAATCGGGCCGATGGATTGTCCGTGTAATGGGTAGACAGTAATTTCCATCTCCCAAACACTTGGCTTCGGGCAGCCGACATGGGAGTGGACATTTTGCCGCTTCTTTCGAATTTTGGGACAATAAGCATCCACGTTTACCCTGGCAACTAAATTCGAATCCATTTTGTATTCCTATACGAATCTTTATAAATCATTCTATCACTAGTAGAAAACAGAGCTTTGGTTCGGCAGGGCAAGCCCATTAGTCCCGGTTCAGTCACGAACCGGGACCCATGGGGGCATTCGTGCCGGTTCGTTAGCCCAGGTGCCGGCCGGGGCCTCGTGGGCATTGGTCCCGGTTCGTGGGGACCCATCTGTATCGGTTCTAGGCACGAACTGGGACCAATGTGCCTCGCTCCTGGCCCACAACCATTGGTCCCAGTTCCAGCCACGAACCGGTACAAATGAGTTGCCTATATATACCCATCGCCGCGGCAGAGCACTCCACAGTGCTCTGTTTTTTCTGGCCGGCAAGGGGAGGGCATTTGGGTGCTCTAGCTCACCTCCTATACACATGAGGTGTTCGATGAAATGTCTGAGCCACACTAGTTAATCTTTCTCCTCTCGAAACTCGACCTCTGAGCTCCATTTTCCCTGAGATTTGTCTAGGTTTAGCGGTCCGTCACGTCCCGTCCCCGTCTTCACCGCCGTCGATCGCCCGCGCAGATCTCGTCGCCGGCACCACCATGGTGAGCCTCTTGTTCTTATCTTCTTTCTGAAAGAAAAAAGCTCTTACTTCAGATGGATACTTGTCTAATTTTCTTACTTTTATTATTCCTTGTTATTATATAGTGCGATGGTTTTGGTATGCGCCCCCGTCGACCCTCGTCCTGTCTATGATTCGGATGTGGTATATATTATCTTTTTATAACTATTTGGTTCATTTATTGTTTATGACAATTATGCCGACCAACGTGACATATATTTTATTTATCTAGGAATTGGTTGAACCGGAAATTCCAACCGACCCTATTGTCGAGAGGTTAAATTTAGTTGAAGAAGAAAACAATTACTTGAAGGAAAAAATAAAAAAATTTGAGGAGGAGAAGATGATATTGGAGTTGCATGTTGCGGATGTCGTCGATGATCACAAGATCAAGATGGATGCAATGCGATTAAAGATTAGAAATATTAGAAAATATGCCATTCATACCGAGGCTTGGTATCATTATGCAGTTGGATCAATTGTTACCTTGGTTGCGATTATGATCGCATATGTTGTTGCATTGAAATGTTTTACATAATTTCAATGTATGGTTTAATTAGATGCTCTGGAGAGCTATATGTTGTTCAATGAGAACTATGTATGTACTTTGGTTTGAATGTGATGATGAACTTCTATTAATTTGGTCACTTATCTACTTCGAAAGAGATTATCCGTTTTATACACAAAGTGCATCCAGTTTTTGCCGTAGCCCTCTCTACTTTCTTGCACATGGTATGTGGGTGAAATGATGATACCATGCCAACTTTCAACCTTTTCAGAGTTCATTTGAAATGCTTTTCAATTTCAGGGTCTTATAGCTCAAAATAATCAGTAAATGCATGAAAAATAACAAATGAAGTCAGAAAGGGTTGAAAGTTGATGATGTGGCTTTGAATGGTGCATTTTGAACACAGAAAAACTCTAGAGTTCAAATAAGTTCAAAAAAATGAAATCCCTTTGTAACAGACGAGTTTCTGTATGAAACCCTAATACTTCGTAAGAGATTGTCTGTTTTGTACACGAAGTGCATCCAGTTTTTGCCGTAACCCTATCTACTTTCTTGCACATGCTCTGTGGGTGAAATGATGATACCATGCCAACTTTCAACCTTTTCAGAGTTCATTTGAAATGCTTTTCAATTTCAGGGTCTTATAGCTCAAAATAATCAGTAAATGCATGAAAAATAACAAATGAAGTCAGAAAGGGTTGAAAATTGATGATGTGGCTTTGAATGGTGCATTTTGAACACAGAAAAACTATGGACTTCAAATAAGTTAAAAAAATGAAATCCCTTTGTAACTAAAATCCCTTTATAAAACTCTAATAGCAAAAGGAATGAACTAAAAAGCTTTTATAAACCTATTGTATTTTTTAAAGTAAAATTATATAAAATTCATGCCACTGAAATTATCAAAGTATTTTCTGATGAAAACATGAAAAGCAGAAAGAAACAAAATAAACTTTAATAAATAAGTAGAAACAAAATAAAACAAAACAAATAAGTAGAAACAAAATAAACTTTAATAAATAAGTAGAAACAAAATAAAATAAATTAAAATTTAATACAATAAATAAGTAGAAACAAAATAAAATAAACTTTAATAAAATAAAGAAGTAGAAACAAGATAAACTTTATAAAAGTAAACTAAATAAACTTTAATACAATAAATAAAAATAGAAACAGTAAGTTTTTTGTTGTAAGTAGAAACAAAATAAAATAAATAAAGCGACAAAAAAATATAAAAAAGTGCCACCTACTGGGCCACCACGGCCTGAATACGACTAGAAACCCAACCATGGGCCAGGATTCAGGCCCGCAGGAGGCCTAGTAGGCCCACAAGTACATCGTGACAAATTAGGCCCGCAAGCCTGCAGTTGAGAGGAACTCGAGATGGTTGGCGCACCAGCGCTTATAAACCACTCCCGAGCTCTCTCAGCTAGCGAGGTGGGACTAAAGTTTTGGCCGCGACGCGGGCAGCACAGGGCCTCTGGTCCTGGTTGGTGCCACAAACCGAGACTAAAGGGGTGCATTGGTACCGGTTCATGGCACCAACCGGGACCAATGCCCCCCCCTTTAGTCCCGGTTGGTGCCACCAACCGGGACCAAAGGCCGCCGCTTCCCGCCCATTGGGCTGCCGAAAACTAGCCTTTGGTCACGGTAGGTGGCACCAACCGGTACTAAAGGGTGCATTCGTACCGGTTGGTGCTACGAACCGGGACCAATGCCCTGGGTATATAAGCAGGACTTGTGAAAATTTTCACTTCTCATCTCGCAGTTGCCGCCCCGACGACGCCGACGACATCGGCGCCGCCAGGCTGCCGGCCCCGTCCGCCGTCTCCGTCGTCGCCGTCGCCCCTGTCCCGGCCTCGCCGCACGCTGCCCCGACCTCGCCGTCGCGCACGCCGAGCGCCCTGCCCCGACCTCGGCGCCGCTCGCCTGAAGTGTGAGCCCACGCCGTTCCCCCTCCTCTCCCCCTCCCCCCCCCGCGCGCCCGCCCCAGCGCCGCCGCCCGCCCCGGCACCGACGACGAAGCAGGCCCCCTGTTGATATGCAAAAGTTAGGATTTTTGGTGATATTATTGTAGAATATGATGATGATATTGTAGAATATGCAAATGTTTGTATGTTCATATGCAAAGAATTTTTATTTTGTTCATAGAATTTGTATTGTTTTTTTTGTTCATAGAATTTTTATTGTAATTTTGTTCATAGGATTTTTTTATTGTAATTTTGTTCATAGGTTTTTTTTCTGTTGTAATTTTGTCCATAGAATTTCTATTTTGTTCATAGAATTTTTATTGTTTTTTTCTGTTGTAATTTTGTTCATAAAGTTTTAGGATGAAAAAAAAGAAGAAGAAGAAATAAAAATTCTATGAAAAAAAAGAAGAAGAAGAAATAAAAAGGGAGGAGGAGAAGTTTCGTTTACTTTTAGGATTATTTTAGTTTATGTTTAGTTTAGGAAGAAGGAAAATAAAAAGATGAAAAAGAGGAGAAATAAATAAGAAGAGGACAAAAGGAAAAAAAGAGGAGAGGAAGAATGGAATAGAGGAGAAGAAGGAAAAATAGATCCTTCTTCTCCTCTTTTTTTTTCTTCTTTTTCTTCTTCTTCTTCCTTTTCTAATTTTTATCAGATATGTCGTTGTCGATATAACCCCCTCTCGACCGTGATAACTTATTCCACGGGAGCACCGCCCGGCCCTCTCGCTCGACCAAAACTCTCGAGGACACCCAAACCCTAGAAAAAAACGATGTCGGTCTCGTACCCCCTCCCGCCACGCCCCTACCCGACAAACTCTCTCGAGGCCACCCCAAACGTTTGCCAATAATATATGCATCTGTCATGTTTGAATAATAATTGCCATGTTGTAAATATTTGCAAAACTATGGACCCCCGAGACGAAGCAACAGAAGCGTGTTGGGGGACATAATCGCACACGGAAGTGATGCCGTCTTCTCGTTCTCAACGACACCGATGGTCTAGAAGAACAGGGTGAAGAAGCAGACTACGGTGATCGAACAATCGAGGAGGAAGGACATGATCATGATGGCTCCGGTGACCCAATGCCGGCGCAAGAAGGACACCCTGATGACGGCTCCGGTGACCGAACCGAGTCCGGCCAGGTATATATAGTAGTTAAGCCTGTGCTGACTAGCTAATTGATGCATTCATTGTTTTGGTATATGTACACATATTAATTAACTCTTGTATTTATTCTTTTTCTAGCCCTCCAGATCGAGCACAAGTTCGGTAAAGAGACGAGGCCCAAAGAAAAAGTTGCGCTCGGAGGAAAGGTTTGAGATCATAGAAATCGCGCGCGATGGCATGCCGATTGAACCCATCCGGACAAAGGAAGCATTTGATGCTCAATGCGGGTTTCTTGTTAGGGACAAGATCCCGATCTGCATCCACCAATGGGTAAAGCCGGCTAAAGAAGACCCTGAGGTGTCTTATGTCTCCGATATGCAAAAAGATGATCTTTGGACCGCGCTGAAGGAAAATTTCACCCTACCGCCAGAGGAGGATCCGGAGAAGCCAGTTAAAGAGCAATTGCTCAAGTCTCATGCTCTTAAGAAGATGGCAGAACTATTCGGGAGGTGGAAGAATGAGCTGGAAAAATTTGTCGACAAAGAAGAGACACCAGAATTCATCGGCCGGTATGAGAAGATCAGAGATCACTGGCCCGCATTTGTGGCCCACAAGACATCGGACAAGAGTAAGAAGATGTCAGTAACAAACAAGAAGAATGCTGCGAAGAAGAAGCTTCACCATCGCACGGGGTCAGGTGGCTACCTCAAAGCCCGGCCGTTGTGGGCCAAGGCTGAGAATGACCTGCTTGATATAGGGGTCGAACTAGAGACATTGAGGTGGCCAGACCGTTGCCGGACATGGTTCTTCGGGGCTGGCGGAACCTTGGAACCTGTATCAGGGAAGTGCGTTTGGATGGACAAAAAAATGAGAATACCAGTCACGAGGCTTCAAGAGTATATCGATGCAGCCCAGCAAGGGACGTTCATTCCAGACAGAGAGAACGGCGAGCTCACAATGGCCCTCGGGAATCCTGAGCACCCTGGACCGTCACGAGGCACGCCAGGCTCCGTTCCGTGGAAGGCTGGGTTTCCGGACGCAGGCGGTTACAAATGCCAGGAGAGGAGGAAGAAAGTGGAGCATACCCAACTGCAGGCGCTGCACGCAAGAGTACTAGCAATAGAGGAACGAGAAGCAAATCGCAGGAAACGACCTGCCGAAGCTTCCCCCGAAGCTACCCCGCCATCTCAGCGGAGAAGCAGCGTGGCTTCCATCTTGCTGCTTCAGCAGGAGCCTGTCTTCACGGCTCCTGCTAGCTACCCCGTGGATGCTATCACGGAGTCTCAACATTGCCACCTTATGACACAATGGATGAAATTCAAAGTCAAGGCGGCCGTTGGCTCTGTTTTACCTCCTGAACCTGGCGCAACCTACCACTGCCGGCCGATTCCAGAAGGATATGCTAGGGTGATGGTGGATGACATAACGGATGGATTTGAGGACCTCGAGCTTGACCACCCTACCGGTGAAAGGGAGACTCGGCTGGGTTCTTCTCTGAAGACTCCATGCCTATGGCGGAAGGAGCTCATCAACCTTTCGAACCGGACGCCTCCGCCTCCTCCTCCTCCTCCGGCGAGTCAGGGCACTCCGCCTCCTCCTCCGCCTCCTCCTCTGGCGAGTGATCAGGGCACTCAGCCTCCTTCTCCATCGCGTGGCGGCACTCCGCCTCCTTCTCCGCCTGCCCCAGCGCGCCTGAGCAGCCAGCCTCCTCCTTCTCCGCCTCGCCAGCAAGGGTGGAAGAGACCCGCTGCCGCTCCGGCTGCTCCGGAGCGTCGTAGTCCTTCTCCTCCACCTCGTAAGCAAGCACGAAAGAAGAAAGCTGCAGCCGCTCTGTCTACTCCGGCGTCAAGCAGTACAGCCAGAGGCGGGAGGTAATACAGATTCGGTCCTTCTCTGAAGACTCCGCCGAAGTTACCATACGAGAGGACCGTGGAGGAAAACACGAATATCGTGTGAGCCTAAGTGACGAAATTCTTTGAAGGGGTGAAAGCAAAGAAACATCCACCTCCGGAGGAGAAGATAGATCCGGTGAAAGCGAAGCACACACTGGATGCCCTGAAGAAACCACCAAAGTCTCCGCCAAAAGCCAACTATGACAGCATTATTGAAAAGTCATTTCTTGAAGCGAAGCGGTCGGGAAGTACTATCAGTGATCAAAGGTTAGCAGAACGACGAGCTAGGAAAAAAATTGCGCAGCTCGGCGAACAAGCGGACCAATCGTGCCCCCCGCTCAAGGTGTCTAGCGACATCGTCGCTAATGATCCGAGGATGGTGCCCGGTTATAGCAATCTTGGAGATTACCTGCCCGACGATGTACATTATGATTTCTTGGAGGGGGACGAACACGGATACGAGTACGGGAAGCCTCTCATCAAAGATGAAAATCTCTAACAACGATGATGCGAAGATTCCATGATTGGTACATGAAAACCTGCAGAGAGTCTGGGGGACGAATACTTTGACGCTGAGAGTTAAAGAGGAGCATGACGTCGTTGGAATTGAACTGTTGAATGTTCCATTTGAGGAGTTCTTCCAGTTTTTCAATCAACAGGCCCTCGATAAATTAACGATCACTTGCTACCGTCTGTAAGTACTACTTCTGTCATTAAGTCTCTATATATAGGTTATTTCTTTCATTGCATGTATTTATAATTATCCTCACTATATTATGCAGATTGAAGATCACCGAACTGAAGAAAAGACAAATCGGTGATACTGGGTTCATTAACACAAATCTCATAGATGCAAATGAGGTTAAATTTCATGCCAAAGATACCGAGGCCAACTTGCTACGATCGTTGGTAATAAATGAAAACAAAGATATAATACTCTTTCCTTACAACTTCAAGTGAGTGTTACTGTCTTGTGCATATTCGGTTTCCCTTATTAGTCCAGGTTATAGTAATGTAATTGATGAGTTATGCATGTGTGCGCAGGTTCCACTATATTCTCCTAGAGATTAAGCTTGAGCAGGGACTAGTAACCGTCTTAGACTCGAGATGAAAAGATCCTAAGGAGTATGCGGACATGACTGAAATGCTCGAGAAGTAAGTTAAATCGATCATTATCGCACCATATCAGCAACTTTGTTCATTTCCTAATATCAAGTAATTGTTTTCTTTGTCTGGCAGGGTTTGGACAAAATTCACCAAAAAAGCTCCGGGACTGCCAAAGAAGCTGCAATTTAGACACCCGAAAGTAAGTACTACTAGCCTGTTCCGCGCATCTCCTAGTGATTCAAGCGCTAGTTTCATCAATACCATTTATAGCATGCTTGCTTATCAATTTGGTTGACCTCTATTTCTTGTAAAGTGGTTGTGGCAGTAAGCCGGGAATAATTACTGTGGATACTACGTTTGCGAGTCCATCCGCCACACGACATGTGAGCGGGGCTACTCTGATGAACAATATGAAGTGTGTAAGCAATAATATTCACAATTTTATTTTATTACCATCATTTGTGTTGAGTTTCATTTATTCATATATATATATATATATATATATATATATATATATATATATATATATATATATGTGTGTGTGTGTGTGTGTGTGTGTGTATTGACCCCCTTCTTCAAATTAGATCTTTCGGATGCGGGATGAACTCCTACCACCAGATCATATGCGAGCAATTCAAGAGGAATTGGCAGAATTCTTCCTTGACCACGTGATCTCTAAAGACGGAGAATACCATGTGGACCCTGAGTTCATATATAATTAGGAGATTATATTGTAAGAGATAATTATATTGTATATATGTAGCCAGTAGCGTCGGATAGATATACGAGAACTTGTTGTTCGACGAATCTCTCGGAGAAGGAGGTGTGGTCGATATCACTTCTCTCTGTATGCATATGTTCATAACGATCTTTTGTTTCCTTCATTTGCTTACTAGCTAGCGTGTCGAGTCCTCTCTATACGTATAATACGTAGCATACGTCGACCAAGCACAGAGATAAGAGAGGACACTTCTCTCTATTAATTAGCTAGATAACACAATATATGAAAAACCTAAATTAACCCCCCAAAACACCTAAACCACCCCCTTTCAAAAAAACCTCAGCTCCTGCCAGCTGCTGACGTGTGGATGCCTATTGGACCCGGTTTGGGCCACCAACAGGGACCAAAGGGCATCCTGCCTAGGCTTGCTGCACGGGCCACGTGGAGGCCCATCTGTCCCGGTTCATACATGAACCGGGACTAAAGGCCCAGGGCATTAGTAACGACACTTTAGTCCCGGTTCAACAACCGGGACAAATGGCCCTTAAGAACCGGGACAAATGGCCGTTTTTCTACTAGTGTATGTGTTTATATATATCTTCAAAAGGATGACAAAGATGTGCTCCACTGTCATATATGAATATGGTTTACAAATGCCGATACTCAAATTCAGAAGCTAGAATCCAGTTTAAGGTGAATTCGAATATTTGGAACACTTCATGTCCAACTCAAATGTCACACGCAGCATAATGTGTACTCCCATTTAGATATGTACACAAGCGATGTATCAAGATTCAAATACCAAGTCTATCAACCAAGAATGTACAGAACTAACAGACATATAAACACTTATAGAGTATATGGATCAATAATATCAACTAGCATACATAAGCCAGGCCGCTGTACTTTTCTTTGCTACAACAGCATCCTTTTCTTAGCCAAGCTACTACAGCATCTTGGCCCTTTCCGATGCGTGCCACTTATGGTTCATCTATACTACTATTATTGCTGAATGCACATTCAGCCTGATTGGAATATTTGTAGGTCTGGCACAGCAATCAAAATGAAATGTCTCCGAGTCTTATCAATTAATACAGACTTGTGCTCAAATAAAATTACAAACCAAAAAACAAAAAACAATTATTACATGATCTCTAAAACAAATGGTTTGATTGATTACATGAACAAACAACACAAAGGTTATTCAATGATGGAAAGAACATTTCACCTATGATTTACCAAGTGGGAATTTAATTTCCTTTATTACTTCAGGACCTTAACAATGTGGTCAGTCTCAGCTTGCTTCGTTTTGAAAGCCACCAAATATTTAATGGTTGTCTTGAGTACTGCTACTGATTGCGTTGGTTGCTTCCTCAACATGTCAACTTCATCTCTAAGTGCAGAAGCAGAATCTCTTTCTACCACTAGTTTAGCCTCTAGAGCATCAGTAGTTGGCAATTCATAATACACGATTGGGCTGGCGCCACTGCTGTGGGATGATACAACGTCCATGGGGACCTCACTCTTTGATCTTGGGCTGACCTGTTTTGCCATTAAAGTTTCAATTGGATTCAGAAAAGTTGAACATAGCAAAACATCTCAACTGGGAGTTATAACAGCAAACTAGTTAAACAAACAAGGAATTAAAGAGTTTCAATTCGATGCTGAAAAGTAGTTATTAACATCATTGTAACCCGTTGTTGCAGCAGTGTAACATCCCAAAATTCTAAATTTTGGAATGTTATATCAAATAGATAGTTTTGATTGATTGTTTGATTTGCTTGTGTGAAATTGAGTGAAATTTGAAACTTTTGAAAGTTAAATGAGAGGGAATAAAAGGACTTTCCCAAACTTTCATTTTTGCTTTTATGATCTCCATGAATTCAAATTCTTTTCATCACAAAACCCTGGAGAGAAGATGACATGACTTCTTCCATTTACTTAAATGAAAAGGGGTGTTGAAAATATTTGAATTTCATAGGGAAATATTCAATCAGAAACTCTAAGCAACTCAATGATTTTCATGAGAGAAGATAAAATGACTTCTCAAAACATATGAAATATGAGTTGGAAGTTTAAGAGGATCAAATTTAAAGTCCTTTTGAAATTATTCTCAATTTGGAGTTACCTGGATTTTATTCAAATTATTTTTCTCCAAAAATAAAATATATGAAATAAATTTGAAGTCATTTTGGTATTTTTAAAATGATTTTTTACTGGATTTTATTGGAACTGTACCGCTGTTTGATTTATTTGAATTTTTGTGGATTTTATTCGATGCTAGAAAAATGTTCATGTTGTAGAAAATCTTTTTCTGAATTTTTTGATACATTATATGCCTATGTTAAATTTTTATTTTATTTGGTTTTTATTTTTGTCAATGTTTAAAAAAAAACTTTCTCTCCGCCCACTGGGCCGGCCCAGCCGAAGCCAGGCCAAGGCCCAGCACCGGCGCCACGCCGCCACCGGCCGCCCCCTTCCCCACGCCACCGCCCTCCCTTACACCTTTAAAAAGCCGCCCCGGGACCCCCTCCTCCCCTCGCGTCACCGCCGCATCCCGCCCGCATCACCGCCGCCGCGGCCATATCCGCCGCCGCCGCCGCAGCAAGCGCCTCGCCGCCACGCCACTGCCGCCGCACTGCGCCCGCGTCGCCGAGCCGCACCGCTGTCGCCCTCGTAGTTGCCGCCGCCCACCCCCGCCGCTGCAGCGCCGTCCCGCCTCGTCATTGCCATCGCCGGAGCTCGCCGATCCGCCGCTGCCACCGGAAACCGCCGCCGCCGGTTTCTTTGGTGAACCGGTATAAAACCGCGAACCCGCCCCGGTTTATTTTATTCGTTTTCGGTTTTTAGCGTTAGATCGTTTTTTATTAGGTTAGCTTATTTAGCGGACGTTTGTCCGTTAGTCCTCTTTAGCGAACGTTTTCGTTCGTTAGCGTTCGGTAGTGAACGTTCACTTTTTAGTCTTTTTCTTTTTCTGTCTTTTCTCGTCAGGGACCTATCCGTGATTAAAGCTTTTACAGAATAGCCCCTGGTTTTCAAACACTCACAACTTTTACACCGTTATGATCCCCTCTATCCAGTAAAACAACTTAAACATGTTTTTGAAAGTTTAAAATTTGTTTTTCAAACAGATTTGAATTTGAATATTCTTTTGATCGTAACTTGAGTTTCGTAGCTCCGCTTGAGTTGATTCTTTTTGCTAATCGAAGCTCTTGAACTAAACTTTCTGATAAGGCCAAATTCACCTAATTTCGGTACTGTTGGAAATTGTTTTATGTTGCAACAGTTATTTTCTTGGTTTTCATGTTTTCCGAATTGTCTTCTTCGTTCTTTCCGATCTTTTGAGTGATTGCTTATGTGTGGTTACTCTTGCTTGCTCACGATAGATTGACTGGAGTGTGACGAGTAGAACTATCAGGCGTTATGAGTGCGAATCATCTTCATCAACAGTACATGCAAGTTCACACTTTGATCATGTCCCTTTCATACCCAATTTTTATGCATTAGTTTCACCCTCAAACATTGCATGGTTAGGACTTGATAACATGTGGGCATTGGGAAGTAGTTGATGAGGTAGGAACCTATTGTCCTGCATTCAAACCTTGGGAGTTACTTCTACGTTATGCTTACTGCTATGCTATGCTCGTAGACATCGATTGGGTTTGAGTGTGTCCATGACAGATGTGAGATTATTATTTAATGGTTAACTTAAGGTGGCTACTTTAATACACATCTCGGTGGATTGGTTGGGGCACCCTGGAGCACCCAGTGGTTTGCCCGGGCACCTGGAGAACCCAGTGCTTTCCCAAGGGGATCCTGGAGGACCGTGTGATCACCCTATGGAATGCCACCCAGGCTCAAAGGGATCATAAGATTATTCATGCTAGAAACTTCTGTGTGCAGCCACAAGCTGTTATGGGCTCTAGCATAGTTGAGTATGTTGCATGACCTCTTCCAGTGGTAGGCTAGCAGATGCAGGGGGTGTAGGTTGGTACTGTCTACCCGGGGTTAGAGTTAATGCTTCTGAAAGACTGTGTCTCGGTCTTCCGTTTCTCAAACACCATGTAGTGCGAGAAATCCAACGGAGGAGATCGAGTCTTGTGGGGAAAAGTGCGCAAACCTCTGCAGAGTGAACTAATCATGATTAGTCGTGTCCCCGGTTATGGACATCTTGCACTACTAGGAAAACGGTTTTTAACGACGGTATATGTGGCCGTTAAAGGTTGGATTGTGGTCGTTAAAGGTCAATAACGACCACAATCTGCTGGTCGTAGTAGGCTCCGTCGTTCAAAGTATAACGACCACGTACCTTTCTTGGTCGTTATTCTTATAACGACGGGATGGTATGTCGTCATTGATCCCAAGGCAATAACGACCACTTTTGTCATCGCTAATAATAGTGGGATGGTGTGTTGATCCCAAGGCAATAACAACCACTTTTGTCGTCGCTAATAATGTTACCATGCTGGCCAAAAAGTATCATTACCGACCACTCTCTTCACACTTTCATATCCTTCAAAACCACTTCTATTATAACATTCCTTCAACAATCACTTTATGCAGCATCCAACATTTCAATATTAACATCCACATTAATATATAAACAAAAAAAATTTAATTGAAAGGATCAATATTCCAACATTTCATAACCTCTTTTATTAATAGAAGTACCAATATTCTGACATACAATTCTGAAATTAAAATATCTTGTAAGAAATTTCAGTCAAAAGCACTCCTTATATCACCAATGTACTTGATCATATCTATATGGAAAACGAGACAAGTAGAAAAGACAATATTTATTAGTCTTCAATAGAGGGACACCATCGTTGTTTGAATGGATATCATTCTTCACCAGCGTTTATAATGCCTCCTTATGCTTATATATATTCTGGTGGACCATCAGTCCTACAAAATGTTGATTAGTTTATGAAAGTCAATCCATGTAAATAAATGGCATCAAAGTATAATGAAAAATAAAACCAATGTGTGAGAACAACTTACTTGATCATGTTGGCGTTCATGAGAACTATCAGTTAGAGATCTACCAGATAGAAGATGCTTCATTTCTGATACTTCTTGCGCCATGCCATTGACCTTTTCTTCGAGTACTTGTTTCGCTTGCTCAGAAGCTTGAAGTTGAGAAACTAATTCAGCCTTACTTAATGCTGATCCTCGCAAATCTCTTGCTCTAATTCCACCACCAAATCCAACTACGCGATCACGCCTCTTAGATGTGTCACATTTCTGCATGACTTCATCATTTGAAAGACCAGGATTCAACTGAACTATGGTCTTAATTTGTGCCTGAAGTGCCAACAGTAAGTTATTTGCATAAACTTCTATCTCTAAGTAGGAACTGTACACGTTCTGTTCATTATGGAAGTTATGAACGTTAAATTAAGTCTTACATGTTTGGCGGAGGTTGTAGAATCAGGGAAGTCTGTACCCTTCTTGTGTGTCTCTGAAAATAGTTTATCCATACTCGGTGGATTGTTTTCCTTTCCTCCCTGTTCCAACATAGGCAAGTGACTATTATTAGTTGAAATAAAATGGCAAGACAACTCACACTGATATTATATTATTGGAATGAAAAACAATAGAAGTGAAAGTGTGTACCATGTCCCAAATTATTTGTCTAAAGGGTTTACTACCAGATCGGTGAAGCATTTTGAGGTTCGCTCTGTTTTGGGTGTTTCTCTTGCTCTTTTTCTGTAGTTAAAGAGGATTATATTGTCAACTGCACAAAATGGTTGAAAATTAAGAGGCAACATGAGAACTTACCAGAAACTCCTTGTTGAAAAAATGCTCCTTGACAAGCCATTCCCAGTCATCCTTTGGAATATCTTTAGGTACCTTTTTCATAGCCTCCTGCATAGTCTTGTTGGGTTTCACAAAATGCCGGTGCAAGACTCCACGCCAGTTGATCCAAAGTTTCTTGACATGGTCTAATATCTCATCTTTGTAGACATCTATTCCAATGTTGTCGTCAATATTTTCGAAGTTGTCCTAAATAGTTGTTCATAAAACAGAGTCTCATAAATACATCAATACAAAAATTCAGATTATAATGCTAGATCTTTTAACCAAACATACCTTAATTGCATCAAATATATGTTTCCGAGTTGCATCAGTAATATTGGACCATTCCTTTACCCTCATCGGGGTAATTCTAGGATTACGGACGATTCTACCCAAGTGTCGTGCAAAACTTTTGGAAAGCGCACGGTTATTGTAAAACCGGACTTTAATTTTTTGGGACTCCTTGAGATCAGCTACTTCTTTGCACTTATTTTTCCCACGGACCCTACGTTTTTCACCCGTTTGAGATCCTGCACCGTTCGAAAGAAATACGTTAATCAAGTACAAAAAAAGAAAAACATTCAAGCTACAATTTATATTGTAGCGGTCCGAATGAAGTATAAACTAATCAAGTTGCATTGCTGAGCTTACTAGTATTGGACGTAGCTGTAAGGCCATGGTTACCCTGCACTTCTTCATTTTCCAGATTTTCATCAACTAATTCAGTTGCATTGTTGTGCTTACAGGTCCTGGGATTCTTCACTTTCCAGATTTTCATTATCCATTAATTCATCTGCACCATTTGCACCATCTGAAAATATACAACCAATCGGTCAGCATGGTGGATGAAGGAAAAATCAAAAAATTGAATTTTTTTCATACCATGAAAATCATGCATATCATTTCCCATGTCACCATATTGCTGGTATCAGCTTCATCACTCATAGCTGCAATATATTATGAGTTACTTGAAGACAATAAAGCATAGAAACAATTCTTGGTACAATATATGGTACTTAGAAACTCACTTCGGGAATCATCAACATCCCAATTTGTAGTAAACAAGATTGGTGTATTTGTTGCCGCATCATTTCCATCTATGAAAACAAGCAACCACATTATATCATCCTTTAGTAGATAGCTTGAATAATATTTTTATGTTTCTGTAATACCTTTTGCAGCTAACTCATACTTTTTCCATAGTTCCTCATCTTGCAAATGAGGCTTGTGAGTAACCCTTTTTCTGCTGAAATCTGCTATTTGACTTGATTTCGCTGGCAAGGTCCGCCTAGCAATACCCTGGTGTACCAGTCCGGACTTATTCAACTGCGAGGAGCATCTTTCCCGAGCTAATGCTGTCAAGTTTCCATACCTGTGCTGACTCATTGTGATACCTACGCATATAGCGTTAGTTTGAAGTGTGCACAAAAGCTATACAAGGTAAAATTGAATTAAATAAGTGAATATTTATATTCTGAAAATGAATTATTGAATGCTAAATCAAATAAAGTAAGTACAGACCTACTTGTGTCACTGTTTATTAATAATGTGAAAGCAAAAATATGAAGAAAATTGATTACTACAGATTAAGAGTTGCATAAACTAGTGTCATCATGTTGTTCTCTTTCTACGTGATGTTGATGTCGAATTTTGAAGCAAGTTGTCTTCATCGCCATTGTCAGGTTCAGCTTTAGAGTCATCATCAGACTGTCCATGTGGTACACTATAAGCATGACGTGATGGATTTTTCATGACTGCGTGCCATCCTTTTATAAGATTGTCCTTGACAAAAAATACTTGAGAGACTTGGCTAGCCAGAACGAAAGGCTAATCTGTCAGAAGCAAACGCTACAGGTTAAGACTAACAATTCCATGCTTGTTGTCTTTCTTCATCCCATGCTCTTTGTCAAATATGTCAATCCAGTTGCAACGGAATAATGTCACACGCCTTCCACCTAAGTATTGCAGTTCGACTATCTCTGTCAATATGCCATAATATTCTACTGTATTGCCATTATCCCCTTGTTCTGAAAGTACATCCACCCCACTGTTCTGTGTGCAGAGGTGTCTATCTCGACTTTGAACACGATATCTGAATCCATTCATGTCATAGCCAGTAAAACATGTTACATTTTCCAATGGACCACGTGATAGTGCCAAAAGGTCTTCGGTGAGCTCACTCTTATCATGTTCGTGCAAGCTGGCTACCTACGCAGTGAAAAATAGCTATGTTAACATCTTCACACAGAAATACTGAAATGTACGTGCATATGTATGTACATATAGACTTTATTCTGGAATCTTTACCTTCTCTTTGAACCACTGACTGAACTTCTGGTTCCACATACTTCCTTTCGCTGATATCTGGGGCATCCGGCAACGGGGTCCACGTGCCATATGCACAAATTAGAGCACACAACTGCACGGTAGAGACACCCCGGTCGTAGCGCCGCAGTAATGGCCAATGAGCCGTCAAATCTCAAACCCCCCCTTTCTTGCTTTAGTAGTAAGCTGGACGGACGAAGCGGCAATATTTTACTGGGCCTGAATCCCCTTCTCCCTCGCCTGCTTGTTCAGGGAAAACCCCCTCTCGGCGATTGCATAGGGTTTTCTCATGGAGAACCAGGTACGATTTCTTCATCCATCCCCGATAAATCCAAGTCCTTTGGTCACGGATAATCCTAGGATGGCAGCCGCTACCGTTGATGCATTTTTATTCCTACTGAATCTTGTGTGTTTCATTTGCAGTGCCCAAAGTGCGAGGACCCTACAGGTTTCTGCGCCCTCGGCGAGACGCCACACTTGTTCCTTCTCATCCTAACACAGGATTTTAAAACACGCACAGTATATTCCTAGAGTCCTCGTTTCTATCCGGGAGGGTGGGGTTTTTTTGAACATGTTGTCGACTAATTTGGAAATTTGGATTTCTATATTTGGGTAAAAGGTACTACCAGTACGATGGTCAACACTGACGTG
Organism: Aegilops tauschii subsp. strangulata; assembly: GCF_002575655.3. Lineage (NCBI taxonomy): Eukaryota > Viridiplantae > Streptophyta > Magnoliopsida > Poales > Poaceae > Aegilops > Aegilops tauschii. The sequence continues at coordinate 577,968,891 of NC_053039.3, read as the reverse complement.
AAGGAGGAAGTTATTTCTAGATTTGGATAGGGAATACATTGTGTTCTCATATTATTTGTCCTGCAGTGCATTATTTGCTCTGCTAGAACACATGTACTCAAGATGGTCAGACTTGCCATAACTGAAGACACCAGTTTAATGGTCATAGTGAAGACAAGCCATGGATATAAGTTCCGAGTTGGGTTCATGAACCAAGAAGATCGCTGCTTTTTTTATGGCCGAACTTGGATAAACTTTCTCAAGTGTTACGGACTGAAAGTTGGCGCACGAATGTTGATGGAAATAGCAGAACCTGGTCTCATCTTCACTACGATCTTCCACCCCGACGTCGTTCCAATTCTTCATCCATGTTAGTTTTGTATCTGGTTCTTGCTTGTTGCCTCGATTACTTCTTTATCCACCTATTCTGTCTAGAAACGAATCTCTCACGAAGATGCTACTTCTAACTAATATTTTCTTATAATTCGTGGCACGTGTAGGTTTTTTCAGAGTTAAGTAGGCAGCTCGTTTGTTATTTTGTAACAACTCGACTATTACTAATGGCACTGAAGTTGACTGGGACGACATCCACTAGTTTCTACACTTTATTGATCGTCTTGAGGTCCTTGTGGGGCGTTTCAATGGTGGAAGGCCACGTGGGATATGTGTGCCACTGCTGCACTCGTTGAACAGGTCCAACTCTGTCGAGAAACTTATGGTACGAGCTGTTTTCTGTTATATATGTTGTTCATAAACTATTGCTTATACGCAGTTTTACACCTGTGATCTTCTTGAAGCAGAAACTGCCCAGTTCTATTGTTCCTATACAGATGCCTGACCATGGTCGGGTCAGACTTGCGCTTGGTCACAGCATGATGTTTATGTCGACCTACTCCATTCCCCTTGGAGGTGAAAAGATACTTATTCATGGGTGGTCTCAAATAATGAAGGCCCGTCCATCCTGGAGAATAGGACAGAAGATTATGTTCCTACTTTTCCATGGCTCCAAAGCGAATATCCTGTTTATTGACCACATTGCGAGATGAGGCCGCTTTCAGAAGGTTGTGGATGCGTGGGGTGGCGCCTGGGCCTTGTCCTGGGGCTTGGCGGCCTCATCCTTGGTTAACTGTAGGCAAAGTAGCACTATTTAAGGCGTGCTTTGTACGGTTGAACCTGTATAAGTACTCATACTGCTTTCAGCTATGGTTGTTAAGTGCCCCTGCTGGTTGCAGTTAAGGTTGTTAAGTACTCCTGCTGCTTTTACAGTCTGTCGCGTTTCTTCAGTCATGTCTTCCTCCAGCCGCCAAAACCAAACCAGCGGCGGCGGGGCCGCTTGCATCCGCCTCCCACGGCTGGCTGCGCCTCAGCGCACGCATCGCCGCCCCACCGTCTCCTAAATCGTTAACGCCGACGTCTGAGGCCTCTCCGTCGTCCTCCGTGCGCTTTGGTGCGCTCGCCGCGGCGCCGCCCTCTCGCGTTGTCAACATGGTCAACAAGCAATAGGAATCGGCAGAAGTACGTGGAGAGGATGACAGTACGGGCCCACCATGTCAGCGTATGGAAAAATAAAATGCTTCCTCCTAGTGTTTTCCTGACATCTGGGACCCACGACATTGTGAGCGTATATAGTCAATAGGCAAGAGAACAACACAAGATCGGCTGACACCTGGGACGTAGCTGCTCGAGTAGTATTTTTTTTGTTATTGTTGAGCCGGTGCAGGGTTTGAACTGGGTTGTGGCCCATCTAGCCCAGGCTTATATTTTATGTTCACCATGTGACCAGCCCAGCTATTTTTTCTTTGTGTAAATGAGCCCAGTTTATTTTTTCTGAAGAATACCCAATCCAGGCCTATTTATTTTTCTACGCCCTGATAGGCTGCAACTCTTTCAAGATGCCTGCAAATCTTGAAAGTAATATGAAATGGGTTGTAAATATAAAAACAGATGACAAATTGGCAATTACTTTATAATTTCTGAATTTTTTCACATTTTCAGATTCCTATTTAGTGGGCATTAACCTAATTTTAATATATCTTGAAAGTACTTTAAATCTGGCTCGACATTTCGGTATTAAAAATAGTTTGGAACCCGCAGAAATATGCGAAATTGGCACTGGCCAACCAAAAAACAGACTGCAATAAATTGCATAAGAAGTCGCAATGAGCTATTTATAAATTACTAAAAAAGAGAGAATGGTCTGACTTATGGGCCTATTAAGTTGACGCGTATGCAAGATTTTTTTAGTTATTATATACGTCAACAAACGATTCTAGCAGACGTAACCGTTGGATGTCAATCCAAAGGCCGTCGTGTTTCTTCAATCTCTGATCTTCTAGCTCCAGCCGTCAAATCCAGCGCTGGCAGGACCGCCTGCTCCCGCCTCCCGTGCAGGCCTCACCGCCCCCTACTACTCCCACCGCTGGCCAGGGCATCCCTCTACTCACCCACACCCTCTGTTATTCTGTGGCGACGGCAGCCTCACACCGCAGCCGAACCAGTGAACCCTCGTACTCCTCTCCGCGTCGGCATCCACTGCCGCGTCTTCCCCGGCTCCGCGTCGTCCCCTTACTAGGCCTCTCCGCCGTCCATCGCCTTGGTGCTCTCGGCGCGGCGTGGTCAACGTGGTCAAGGAACTACTTCCATTGGAAGAGTACTGTCGTGGAGAGGCTGACAGCTGGGTCCACGGCAGCCGCAAGGAAGTGCCTCCTTATTACGCGGAAAATAATTATTCCTCCACCTAACAGCAGGGACCCACCGGACGGGCCACCATATTTGGCGAAAAAAACGTTTCCCCCTGACTACTGGGACCCACCGGACGGGCCACCGTATTTCACGAAAAAACGTTCCCCCCGCTGTCAGCTCAGACCCGCCGGAAGAGCCTCCTTATTGGGCACAAAAAATGAATACTCCCCATGCTAGTTGGGACCCACCTTGGTGGGAGGATGACTTGTGGGCCTACTAAGTTGACGGGGACGGAATGCTTTGTCATCTTAGTCAATATGAACGATTCTAGCTCCAGTGACCATACGATGTCTATCCAACGGTCGTAGTGCTTCTTCAACCTCTGGTCTTCTTGCTCCAGCCGCCCAAAGCAGCGCCGGTCGGGACGGAGGCTCCTGCCTCCCGTGGACGGCTGTGATTCCGCGGAGGCCTCACCTCCCCCTACTACTCCCACCGCTGGCCAGGCCATCCCTCTACTCACCCACACCCACTGTTATTCTGCGGCGACGGCAGCCTCGCACCGCAGCCGAACCAGTGAACGCTCGTACTCCTCTCCATGTGGGCATCCACTGTCGCGTCTTCCCTGGCTGCGCGTCGTCCCCTTTCTAGGCCTCGCCGTCATCCACCGCCTTGGTGCTCTCGGCGCGGCATGGTCAATGTGGTCAACGACCGACTTCCATCGGAAGAGTATTGTATGTGGAGAGGCTGACAGCTGGGTCCACGGCAGCCGCAAGGAAGTGCCTCCTTATTACGCGGAAAATAATTATTCCTGCACTGGACAGCAGGGACCCACCGGACGGGGCACCGTATTTCGTGAAAAAAAACGTTTCCCCCCTGAATGCTGGGACCTACCAGCTACATCTTTGCACGCAAGGAAGTGCGTCCAGGCAAAAACAATTGATTCGCCCCCTGACTGCTGGGACCCACTCACGCGTACGTACGGCCAGGGCTCGGGTACATGACTGGGTCGGAACGGAGAAACTGCGTCGTCCTCGTGTTCATGGGGAGGCAACAGAATGCATCATGTTCATCGGGAGGCAACGGAACGCGTGGGAGCCAACCGGCTTGGAGGGAACAGCCGATGGAAACGAGGCCAGGCACACCGCAGAACGGAGGAAACGACCTTGTGTTCAACCGGCCATGTTCGAAACAGGATCCTGTTCATCGGGAGGGGTCTGGCGTACCGCAAAACTGAGAAAACTGACCTCCTACGGTCGAAAGGGGGGTCCTGTTGATCCTAAGGGGTGTGGCGTACCGCAAAATGGAGGAAACGGACTTGTGTTGGAGCGCTACGGTCGAAACGGGGGTCCTGTTCATCCGAAGGGGTGTTGCGTACCGCAAAACGGGACTCCACGGGATACTGTTCATCTTCACCGTCGACCCCTTCCAGCCTCCACGGGCTACTGTTCATCCACCGTCGACCTCCTCCAGCCTCCACCTACGTCTGTTCATCCACGGGCTCCTGTTCATCCAGCCTCCACCGCGTGCTACTCCACCGGCTACTGTTCAACCAGCCCTTTCCACGGGATCCTGTTCAACCTCCCCTCCACGGGGCTACTGTTCATCCAGCCCTCCACCGTCTCCTGTTCTTCCAGCCCTCCACGGGGTTGTCCTGTTCATTCAGCCCTCCACGGGGTCCTGTTCATCCGGCCCCAACCGGCTCGATCGATCGGGGTCCTGTTCATCCAGAGGCAACACCACAGGGTCCTGTTCATCCACCCCCACCGGGATCTGTTCATCCAACCCCCCAGCAACGCTCACTGTTCATCCAGAGGCAGCATCGATCGGCTTCAGTTAGCAGCAGTAGCGAAGGAATCACTCGATCGGGTTCAGTTAACAGCCATCGATCGATCGCTCGGGTTCAGTAACGCGTAGCCTGCAGTGCAATCGCTCGGGTTCAGTTAGAGCCCAACGCCTTGCTCGGGTTCAGTTAGAGCCCAACGCCTCACACCTACGCATGTGCGTGTACGAGAGAAACGTGCAACGCTCGGCCCCGACCACCCACCGTAACTGGGACCACCCCGATATTTTCCTCGCCCTCGCTTCTACCACTATTTTCTCCGTCATGGACGGCCCAAAGAATGCCATGCAGCTGCGTCTCCGGCCCGCCCAGGACGAAAGCCCATTTCCTGTGATGATTTTTTGTCATAGAAGTAGGACAACACCACATCTATGATGATACCGGGTTTTGTCACAATTATCATCATAGAAGTGTCATAAGTATGACATTAATTTTTTCGTTCGGCCCAAAATGTCATGGATGTGTCTTTTTTTGTAGTGCTTGCCGCCGCCGTCCACCTCCTATGCCATCGCCAGTCTGCCATTGCCCATTGTCGCCGACCCTCCCTCCCTCCCGTGGTAGCTCTCCCTCCTCCCTCAGCCCCATCCCTCCCTCCAACCCTCCCTCCCTTTCTCCCACCCTATGTTCTTCCCTCCCACCCTCCCTCCCTCCGACCCTCCCTGCCTTTCTCCCACCCTATGTTCTTCCCTCCCACCCTCCCTCCCTTCGACCCTCCCTCCCACCCCCTATTCTTCCATCCCACCTTCCCTCCCTCCCACCCCTATTCTTCCCTCCGTCCCTCCTCTCTCCATCCTTCTCTCCCTCCTTCCCTCCATCCCTCCCTCCCACCCTCTGTTCTTCCTCTGTTCTTCCTCCCACCCTCTGTTCTTCCACTAAATAGGTAGAATGTTAGTGCTAGATAGGTAGAATGGTAGAATTTGATTGTAGAATGTAGGTTTTTTAATGGTAGTGGTACATAGGTACAATGGTAGAATTTGATGATTGTAGAATTTAGGTATTTTGAATAGAATAGATAGGTAGAATTTTGGTCTAGAATGTAGATAGAAATTTTCAGTAATAGAAAATTTTCCTAAAAAAATTAGTAATATAAATTTTTAGGTATAAAAAATTTTCAATTATAGAAATGTATTGGAATGCTATATGACAAATTTTTAGGTATCAAATTTAGTAATATGAATTTTTAGTAAGAAACTTTAGGTATATAAATTTTCTTTTCAATATAGAAATGTATTGGAAAATTTAATTATTTTTATGTCATTATCACTTTTTCATCAAAGAATGCTACACGAGAGTTGATGATCTAAAATTTTCACTCGATGGAATATGCAGGCTTTGAAGTGTCGCATCTCCCTGCTGGAGTGATTGTCGTCAGAGCTTCCTCTACTCCTCTACACCTGAGTCGGTGAACTAAATGTCCACCTCCTCCTTGTCTTCTCCTTGGTGTTAAATAGAGTATAACTAGTGTCTTTAGTTATGCTTCATGTCTAAATGAAATGTTCGGGTTCTAGATGTAGTAGTAGTAGAAGAGTAGCTGTGGCAATGTGAAGCTAGTTTTTCTAAATAATAATTGATACGGATAGAATTTCAATTTTAAACATCATTTTATGTGTATGGCATCTTTGTATCACAGGGAAAATCCGAGTGGCCTATGTTTTATCAGAATGTTGATTCATTTTCGTTCTGGCAAATTTCAGGCGTTTGATATGTCCTTTTCAGCAAAGGTCATGCCAGATTTTTCCTGCATTTTAGCATGACTTGTGCTAGAATTTAGTAAATATCAAGTGCCTTGGATTTGCCATAAAGAGAGTTAAGCGACATTTCAGGTTGACTTTAAGTCTGTCGGGGCTCCTTACATGACAGTCAAAAAAATAGCGAGGGAGAGTGTCCACCATATATGAGAGAAGAAGAATTTCGACTGTTGTTGTGGGGGTCGCTCTTCCTCTTCCTTCCCATGATAGACCTTTCGGTAATGCATGGGAAGGAAGAGAAGAGCGACCATCACCGACGGTCGAAAAATCAGTGAGGGAGTGTCCACCATATATGAGACAGGACGGAGAATTCCGACTGTTGTAGTGGGGGTAGCTTTTCTTCATTCCAAGGTGCTAGACATTTTTGTCTAATGCACTTTGGAATGAAAGGAGGAGCTAGCTACCACCACCAACGGTCGCAAATGTCAGAGAGGAAGAATCCCGATTGTTGTCGTGGGGGTCACTTCTCCTTCATTCCCGTGTGCTAGACATTTTGGTGTAATGCACTCAGGGACGAAGGGAGGAGAGACCATCACCGATGGTCAAATATATCAGAGATGGAGTGCCCACCATATACACCACGTGAGATAGGAGTTTTCAACAAAAGTCTCGACAAACAAACAATCAACCCGTGATGAATATTAATTATTTGTGTGTTGAGTTCCTATTGTTTGTCGTCGATTTGTAATCTTTGACTTATGAACACAGGATATGTCTAACGACGATATGATCCCTGAGTGCGACTAGTGCGAAGATGCACGGGGTATGTGCGACAGGATGCCTCATCTACAAAATGGTAGGTGCTTCACCATCGTGCTGAAGGAGACTTTCGACGTTTTTGACGGCAAGTATTTTTGCGTAATTAAGCCAGACTTGTGATTTTTGGCTTCAACGTGTAATTTCCATTTTTTTACAATTCGAATAGTTCATCCCATGTCATGCAAGACCGTATGTCTTGGAAAAGCTAGGTTTCGAAGATAGGGAGAGAACAGAAATGAAGAGAGCTCACCTGAGGAGAAAGTGTGATTTCACTTTTTTGGTTAAGCTATTTAATTTACCAAATAGCTCGCATTTTGGTTGCTCAACTTGGAGAGGACTTTGCAAGTCCTTTGAATTTAAGGAGGATATGAAAATAACGTTCGATATTCGTCCCGAAGATGAAATTGACGACAATATCGACATTTGGGTGGATGTGGACATGCTTCCAATTCTACATCTTTGGGAGTTTGACAAATAAATTTGTTAAGTAATTTACCTTGTTTATTTAAAAAAAATATTGACGGCTTATTTCTGTTGACAACTTATTTCCATTCTTCAAGAAATGTGCGAAAGATAGTAGACAAAACCTACTAGACTGATGGCTCTGGACTAACTTTCGAGGATAAAGATCATCTTGTCTCATTTATTATTGATGTTGAGACTTTCAATAACAATTATGAAATTCCTCCACATTATGGTCAACACATGCCACTAGTCCACGTGTTGAACTACGACAACATCCATGGAAATGGCATGGTAAAATATTTACTATTATGACACTAGTGCATCTTGAACATACATTCTTCTAATTAAAGATAAAATATGCTTACTACATTATTATTATGCTCTCAACAGAAAATCCCAAAGGATTTTGTGCCTCATATGATGCATACGAAAGGTTACATTGATATTATGAGCTTACAACCAAGTCCGTCTATGGTTCTCCGCTGTGCATACACGATTTCTAAAAGAGATGAAGACCTCACAATCAAAGAATGGAAAAAAGTTATGAATAATCACAGCGAGCTACTTGGAGGCAACATGGTGTGAAGCCCACAAATTGGAGATATGATAATCTCCATTCTCCATAATGGAGAGTCAGGGGCTATCCTGTTTTATGTTGTTTTACCTTAGAGAGGGTAACAGGTCCTAGCTAGCTAGTACTCATGATCATGTGAGGAGGAGTTTTTATTATGCTGATGAGTGATGTGCTATAATGATGAGTTATTAGATGACTATGATGATGATGAGTATGACTTGCTATTATGATAATGATGATGCTGAGTTGTTTGATCAAAGTGACCAAGTTTGGATTAGTAGTACTTTCGATTTGCACCATGTTGCCTCCACTTGAACCTAATACACATCTCTTTCACGCACTGATATAATAACCCATCACAATCATAAAATCATATGATGAGACTACTGTATAAAACCTGTACAAATACAAAGGAAATATGCTGCAGAAAAAAATCAAAAAATAATGACAGTAGTGTGGGGTATGTGTGTAGCAGCAGCGTGTCCTTAGCAGTAGCAAGCTTGTTATTGAGGCGTTGCAGCTATTAGCAGTAGCGATATTACCTAACACACGCCACTGCTACCTATGGATAATAGTAGCGCAGTCTTACCCACGCTACTGATAAAAGTTAGTTGTAGCGCCGTAGCAGTAGCAAGGGCGCCCGCGCTACTGCTAGGCTTTTTCCTAGTAGTGAAATATGGTGAAGTGTCATGTAGTCGACGTTCACATGACACCTCTAAAGGAAGTACAACATACATATCATCAAAATATCGAAAGAATACCAACTTCACATGATTACTTATAACAAGACTTCTCCCATGTCCTCAAGAACAAAAGTAACTACTCATAAATCATACTCATGTTCAAGATCAGAGGTGTATTGAATATGCTTAAGAATCTGAACATATAACCTTCCACCAAATGAACCAACTAGCATCAACTACAACATGTAATCAACACTAGTAGCAACCCATAGGTACCAATATGAGGTATAGGGACAAAGATTGAATACAACAGATGAACTAGGGTTTGAGACGATATGGTGTTGGGGAAGATTTTGATGAAGATTGGTCCTCCCACGATGAGAGGATTGTTGGTGATGTTGATGGCTTCGATTTCCCCTCCCGAGGGGAAGTATCCCTGGCGGAATCGCTCCGCTGGAGAGCAAAAGGGCTCCTGCCGAGGTTCCACCTCAAGATGATGGTGCTTCGTCCCGAAATTATTTTTCTATTTTTTTCTAGAGAAAATAGGATCTTGTAGGATAAGGGGGCCACAGAGGCCTGTGGTGGAGCCACGAGCTCACCTGGCATGACCTAGGGGGGCACCACCTGAGCTTCTGGCTCACTAGTGGGCCCCTCCCGATGATTCTTCTTCCAGTATTTTTATCAATTCCAAAATAATTCTCTATAAATTTTCAGGTCATTTGGAGCTCAGGAGAATATCCATCTATGTTGTAGCTTTTTCAGGTCCAGAATTCTAGCTGTCGGCAATCTCCCTCTTCAAGTGAAACTTGCAAAATAAGAGAGAAAAGGCATTCGAATTGCTTTATAAATCGAGAATTTTTTTTATAAATAATAGCAGGAAAACATGATGCAAAATGGACATATCACCTACTTGAACATGGTTTTTGATGCTATAATTATTATCCAATGATTTGTCTCATCGCTATTATGTGTGAGTTGTTTCTTTTTACCCTATGGGTTAATTGGTGATCATGATTGGTTTGAGTTGCATGTCCTTTGGTGCCCATAATATGAATGCGCACGTATATGCACTAGTAGAAAAAGTCCCATTTGTCCCGGTTCCAGAGGCCCATTTGTCCCGGTTCAGGAACCAGGACTAAAGGGTCGGGACTAAAGCCCAATACCTTTAGTCCCGGTTCGCCTACGAACCGAGACAGATGGGGATCCATCTGGACACTGCGGCTTGCCCAGGCAGGAGGGCCTTTTGTCCTGGTTGGTAGCACCAACTGGGACCAAAAAGCATCCACGCGTCAGCAGTTCAAGGGCTGGGGTTTTTGTATTTTTTGAAAGGGGGGTGGGGTATGGGGGTTTTGGGGGTTTTGTAGGGTTAATTTAGGGGTTTCATATATTGTGTTAGCTAGCTAATAGAGAGAAGTGTCCTCTCTTATCTCCGTGCTTGGTCGATGCTACATACTATACGTATAGAGAGGACTCGACACGCTAGCTAGTAATTAGAAAATGAAGGAAACCATTAAGTACACAAGATACTCATGAACATATACAGAGAGAAGTGATCGACCTCTCCTTCTCCGAGAGATTGGTCGAACAACAAGTTTTCTTATATATATCCGACGCTACTAGCTACATATATACAATATAAGATCTCTTACAATTCCCTAACATCTAATGTCAAATTCCACATAGTATTCTCTGGCTTTATTTATGACATGGTCAAGAAAGAATCCCGCCAATTCCTCTTTAATTGCTCGTATGCGATCTTCTAGTAGGAGTTCATTCAGCATGTGCCACATCTAATTTGAAGAATGGGTTCAATACATATATATGAATGAAACTCAACACAAATGATGGTAATAAAATAAAATTGTGAATATTATTGCTTACGCACTTCATGTTGTTTTTTAGAGTAGCCCCGCTTAGAGGACGTCGCGTTGTAGATGAACTCGTAAACATAGTATCCACAGTAATCATTCCCAGCTTCCTGCCACAAGCACTTTACGAGAAATAGAGGTCAATCAAACTGATAAGCAAGCATGCTATGGTATTGATGAAACTGGCTAGAATCAATGGGTGATGTGCGGAACTAGCTAGTAGTACTTACTTTCAGGTGTGTAAATCGAAGCTCCCCCGGCAGTCCCGGAGCTTTTGCGGTGAACTCTTTACAAACCCTGCGAGACAAAGAAAATAATTACTTGATATCAGGAAATGAACAAAGTTGCCGATATGGTGCGATAATGATTGATTGAACTTACTTCTGGAGCATTTCAGTCATGTTCGCATACTCCTGGGGATCTTTTCTTCTTGAGTCTAAGACGGTTACTACTCCCAGCTCAAGCTTAATCTCCAGCACAATAAAGTGGAAGCTGCACACGCATGCATAACTCATCAATTACGTTACTATAACCTCGAGTAATAAGGGAAACCGAATATGCACAAGACAGTAACACTCACTTGAAGTTGTAAGGAAAGTATTTTCTCTTTGCTTTGATTTTGAAGCAACTATTGTAGCAAGTTGGCCTCGGTTTCTGTGGCATTATATTTAACCGTCCATTCATCTATGAGATTTGTGTTACTGAACCCAATATCATAGATTTGTGCTTTTCTGCATTCGACGATCTTCAATCTGCATAATATAGTGAGGATAATTATATATACATGCAATGAAAGAGCTGATCTATATATAGAGACTTAATTACAGAAGTAGTACTTACAGACAGTAGCAAGTGACGATTATTTTATCGATGGCCTTTTGATTGTGAAACTGGAAGAACTCCTCAAATGGAACAGACAACAGATCAATTCCAACGAGGTGGTGCTCCTCTTTAACTCTCAGCGTCAAAGTATCCTTCCCAGACTCGCTGCAGGTGTCCATATACCACTCATGCAATCTTTGCATCATTGTTGTTAGAGGAGGATGACCAGGTTTGACGAGAGGCTTCCCATACCGGTATTTGAATTCGTCCACCTCCATTGTATCAAACTGTGCATCATCGGGCAGGTAATATGCAGGATTGGTACCGGGCACCATCCCTGGATGATTAGCGACGATATCGCTAGACACCTTGAGCGGGGGATAGGATTGGTTCGCTTGTTCATCGAGCTGGGGATTTTTTTTCACTTCTTCGTTCTGCTAACATTAGATGACTGCAAGTACTTCCCGACCGCTCCACTTCCTTATATGTCCTTTCAATAATGCGCTCATAGTTGGTTTGCGGCGGAGACGGTGGTGGTCGCTTCAGGGCATCGATAGTCCGCTTCGCTTTCACCAGATCTATCGGCTTCTTCGGAGGTGGATTTTTCTTTGCAAAAAAGTCCTTCACTTGGGCTTTACAGATCTTCGCGTTTTCCTCCTCGGTCATCTCGTATGGTAACTTCTCTAGAGGCTTGAGAGATGGAACGAATCTATATTGCCTCTCGCCTTTGGCTATACTGCTGGACGCCGGAGCGGCGACATCTCTCTTCCGTTGCAGCTGACGAGTAGTAGAAGGAGGCGGAGTGCTCCAACGCGCCGGAGCAGGCGGAGCAGCGGCTTCTGTCTTCCGTCGTTGATGACGAGGTGGAGGAGAAGTCGGGCTGCTCGGACGCGCCAGAGCAGGCATAGAAGGAGGCAGAGTGCCGCCCTCATGCACCGGAGCAGCCGGAGAAGGAGGCGGAGTGCCCTGATCATTCGCCGGAGGAGGAGGAGACATAGTGCCCTGACTTGCCGGAGGACGAGGAGGAGGCGGAGGCAGAGGCGTCCAGTTCGGAAGCTTGATGTGCTCCTTCCGCCATAGACATGGAGTCTTCAGAGCAAGACTTAGCTGAGTATCCCCTTCACCTGTAGGGTGGTCAAGCTCCAGCTCCTCAAATCCCTCCGTTACTTCATCCACCATCACAACAGCATAGCCTTGTGGAATTGGACGACAGTGAAAACTTGCGTCGGGTTGAGGAGGTGCAACAGAGCCGACAGCCGCCTTGACGTTGAGGTGCTGCCATTGCGTCGTAAGCTGGCAATGCTGAGCCTCCGTGATAGCATCCACGGGGTAGCTGGCTGCTGAACAAGCTCGGTGGAAGCCACGCTGCTTCTCTGCTGAGATGGCGGGGTAGTTTCTGGGGTAGATCCGGCACATCGCTGGCTCTCAACTTGTTCCTCTAGCTTTCGTACCCTTGCATTCAGCTTCTGTAGTTCGCTCTGCTCCAGTTTCCTCTTCCTCTACTGGGTTTTGCAACTGCCTATGCCGGGAAACCAAACCTTCCACGCAACAGAACCTGCCGTGCCTCGTGTTCGTCAAGGGTGCTCAGGATTCCCGAGGGCCTCGGTGAGCTCATCATTCTCTCTGTCGGGAACAATCGTCCCTTGCTGCGCTGCGGCGATACACTTCTGAAGATTCTTGACGGGTATTTCAATTTGCTCCTCCGTCCAACGACACTTCCCTGTTTCAGGGTCCATGGTTCCCCCAACCCCGAAGAACCAAGTCCTTGAACGGTCTGGCCAGTTCAGTGTCTCTGGTTCGACCCCTTTAGCAAGCAGGTCTTGCTCAGCCTTGTCCCACAACAGCCGGGCTTTGAGGTAGCCACCCACTAGTAGAAAAAGGGTCATCTGTCCCGGTTGGTAAGGGCCTTTTGTCCCGGTTGTTGAACCGGGACTAAAGGGTCGTTATTAATGCCCTAGCCCTTTAGTCCCGGTTCTTACACGAACCGGGACAGATGGGCCTCCACGTGGCCGCTGCGGCCAGCCCATGCCGGAGGGCCTTTGGTCCCGGTTGGTGACACCAACCGGGACCAAAAGGCATCCACGCGTCACCATTTCAGTGGCTGGGGTTTTTGTTTTTTTTGAAAGGGGGAGGGTTTAGGGGGTAATTTAGGGTGTGTAAGCTAGCTAACAGAGAGAACTGTCCTCTCTTATTTCCGTGCTTGATTTACCAACACTACTGCTATGCCTAAACATGGCTTAGATTAATGTGAAGGCAACATGTGGTGCATGTCGAAAGTAATATTAATCCTAACTTGATCAAGTTTGGATTAGTACTACTTTCGACATGCACCACATGCTTGTTGCCTTCACTTCATTCCAACCCATGTTCATTTCACCCATTGATATATAATAACTCTTCATGCCCGCATCATGCATCATCATAATAACAAGTCCTACTAATCATCATCATACAACTTCTACTCGTTATTAATAACAAGTCATACGATCATCATCCTCATAGTCATCGAACCAACCCTACTTAATTGTTCTTAGCACATGATCATCGGTATTAGGTAGGACCTAAATACCCGCTTTAAGGTAAAATAGCATAAAACAATATAGACCCCGACTCTCCATTATGGGGAATGGAGATCATCCTGTCTCCAATTTTTGCGCTTCGCTTCCTTTTGCTTCCAAGAACCTCCTTGCGACTGTCCATACATTTTTTCCATTCTTTGATTTTCATGTCTCCACTTCTTTTAGAAATCCGGTATGGACAGTTGAGATTCGTAGGATGACCTGGTTGTATGTTCAAAACATCAAGGATACCATTCTGATACATCAAATGAGGCACACAATCCTCTGGGATTATCTGTTGAAAAACATAGTAATAACTTCATAGTTAGCAATGATGTACTAGTTTTAGAAGTATGCAAAAGATGCACGGATGTCGTAATAGCAAGAAATCTTACCAGGGTATCTCCATAGTAGTTACCGTAGTTCAACATGTGCACTAGTGGCACGTATTGACCATAATGTGGAGGAGTTTTACAATAGATATTGTAATTTTCAAGATCAGTATAAAATCCGACCAGATGAGTTTTCTCCTTATAAGTTAACTCAGAGCCATCGGTGTAGTAGGTTCTGTCTACCATGTTCCGCACATTGTTTGAACAATCAAAATAAGTTGTCAATGAAAATAAGCTGTCAACTATTTTGAAATGAACAATATAAATTAGCTAATAACTATGTTTGAGAAACTCATATAGCGGTAGAATTGGAGGCGTATCAACAAGGACCCAAATGTCCATATTGTCTTGCTCGATGTCAGGATCACCAAGATCCATGGTGACAAGCATACCCTCATCAAAACCATACATCTTGCAAAATGCTTCCCAATTTTTGCAACCAAAATGGGTTACGCTCTCAGAATTATACAGATTTACTTCAAAATCTATATCATGATGGGTCCTTAGGTGAATTTTCTTTGTTTCCATACTTTCATGGTCTTCAAAACCCATCCTCTCCAAGACGTAGCGTATTGCATGGCATGGGATAAGCTAGTCGAATTGTAAAAGATGATAAGTACACGTTGAAATAGTTGAAGTTTTGCTTAATTACGAAAAATTACACTTGTCGTCGTTGCGTACCGTTTCAACATCGAAGGTCTCCTCCAGCTTAATACTGAAGCGCCAATCTTCGTCCAGGTGAGGCCTGTCGCACAGACCTCGGTCGTCGTGGCACCAGTCGCACTCCCCCGGGAGACTTTCGTCGTCCAAGTATGACATTTCCTATGTTCATAATTCAAATATTAAACATCTACAACTAAATATATGTACTAAAAACCTAAGTTAGATCATTATTATTCATCACGGGTTGACTATCGGTTTGCCGAGTCTTTTCTTCAGAACTCTCATCTCACGTGGTGTATACATTCGACCGTTGGTGATGGTCCCTCCTCCTTTCATCCCCGAGTGCATTACACCAAAATGCCTAGCACACGGGAATGAAGGAGAAGCGACCCCCACGACAACAGTCGGGATTCTTCGTCCTCTCATATATATATATATATATATATATATATATATATATATATATATATATATATATATATATATATATATATATATATATATATATATATATATATATATATATATATGGTGGAACTCTCCCTCACTGATTCCTCTCAGACATTTGCGACCGTCGGTGATGGTAGCTCCTTCCTTTCGTACCCGAGTGCATTACCCCAAATTTTCTAGCACACGGGAACGAAGGAGAAGCTACCCCCACGACAACAGTCGGGATTCTTTGTCCTCTCATATATGGTGGAGACTCAATAGACTTAAAGTCAACCCGAAATATCGTTTAATTATCTTTCTAAAACCGGTTCGTGGCTGGTCTCACCTCGAGGTCGGAGGGGGTCGGTGACGGGAACGACGGCGGGGATGATGGAGGGGGGCTCCTAGATTTCTGCGAAAACAAAAACCCTATAAGCTATCAACTAATCATATGCATACGCCTTGCATAGTGCTCTCCAATTTTAGCATTCAAAGTAGGAGTAGTTTTCCAATTTGAGCATTCAATAAGCAAAATCAAATCACAAAATAAAGTAGTATTCAAATTAGGATGCATTCAATTATAAGCAAAACTACATCATCTCCATACGTCCGAACATCGTCGAATATTATCACTAATACACCTCGAATACTATCATACATATCGCAAGTGCAGCTAGAACCGTAGCGCCCGACGGGTATCGGCGCGGGCGGTGGACACCCAAAGGGAAGGAACCATCACAGGATCATAGCTCTAGTGAGATCCCCGAAGAACCTGCCGGGTATTGTCGAACCTGCCTTCCAACGCAACCATGTAGCAATGGACGTGCTGGTCCTCCTCGCTGACACGGTGATGTACCACCTCCGCGGTGTCCGGAAGCCTTGGCACCGTCACTGGCCCACGCGACCGCCACCAAACAAGGATCAGGTCAACGACAGGCTGGCTCCTCACCAACCTACGCCCCTCGGAAGGTAGCACCTCCCAAAACCAGCCCGGTGGAGCCCAGTCCCGGACATGGCCCCTCTGATCAAGCCGGCCTCCTCCGCCGAGGATGCGGGATTGGCATCGTCGACGTCGATGCAGGAATAATTGCTTTAACTAAAAATATAAACTAGTTCTATTAATTTTCTTGCTAAAAATAAACTACTTCTATATATAGTAAAATAAAGTAGTTTTATTAAATCAACTGGTTCAACTAGCTACTAAGCACTTACTACAAATAAAATAAAGTAGTACTTACTAAAAACAAACTACTTCAACATATAGTAAAATAAAGTATTTTTTTTAAATAAACTAGTTCAACTACTAAGCACTTACTATAAATAAAATAAAGTAGTACTTACTAAAAATAAACTACTTCTATATATAGTAAAATAAAGTAGTTTTATTAAATCAACTAGTTCAACTACTAAGCACTAACCTAAAATCAAGTAGTACTTACTAATTTTACTTTTCCTCTACACTAACCTAAAATGCACTAACCTAAAATCGATATCTACTAACAACCTAAATAAAAAATTAATACATATATGAAAAAAAACATATATAAACAAAAAAATGCTATGAACATTATATTCATACATACATAGCCACATCCATTCATCATATAGCTACCACATACATATATACATTATATATATATATGAAAAAAATGCAATGAACAAAAAAATAATAAACATTATATGAAGAAAAAAGCACTGAACAGAGCCGTGGCGGTGGCGGCTCACATCGGGGGCGGCAGGCGAGGGTGACGGCGTGGGCAGTGAGGGCGTCGGCGACGGCCACGGTGGGGGGGCGCGGGCCGGGGCAGGGGCGTGGCCGGCGACGACAGCGACGTTGGGGGCGGGTCGTGGCGCAGGGGCGCGGCCGGGCGTGCTCGGGGGTGGCAGAGGGCGACGCCGTGGGTGGCAGACGGCGTCGGCGTGGGCTCGGGGGCGGCGGACGACTTCGTCGTGGGCTTGCGGGCACGGGCGACGGCGACGGCGGCGGGGCAGCCTTGCAGGGTCAAGGAGGTCGGCGTCGTCGGGGGCAACTCGCGATGAAATTGTGAATTTTCGCCAAGTGTTCCTTATATAGGAAAGGCTTTGGTCCCGGTTCGTCGCACCAACCGGGACCAACGCCACCTTTAGTCCCGGTTGGTGCCACCAACCGGGACCAACGCCACCTTTAGTCCCGGTTGGTGCCACCAACTGGGACCAACGACCTCTTTTCAGCAGAACAAAGGGCCGGAAGCGGCGGCCTTTGGTCCCGGTTGGTGGCACCAACCGGGACTAAAGGGGTGGCATTGGTACCGGTTGGCGCCACGAACCGGTACCAATGCACCCCTTTAGTCTCGGTTGGTGCCACCAACCGGGACCAAAGGCCTTGTGCTCCTGCGCCCGCGTCGAAAGTTTAGTCCCACCTCGCTAGTTGAGAGGGGCGCGCTGTGGTTTATAAGCCCCACTGCCGCACCCCTCTCGAGCTCCTCTCCATTGCAGGCTTACGGGCCTAATTGTCACTGCTATGCCTGATGGGCTTACTGGGCCTTCTGCGGGCCTGAATGCTGGCCCATCAATGGGTTTCTAGTCATATTCAGGCCGTGGTGGCCCAGTAGGTGGTATTTTTTTTGCCTATTTTTTTGTTTTCTTTTTTTGCTTTATTTATTTTGTTTTGTCTCTACTTACAACAAAAAACTTATTTATTTTATTTTATTTAGTTTGTAATTACTTATTTATTTTACTTTATGATAATTCTTTTTGCTATTAAAGTTTCTATCAAAAAAAGTTCTTTATGAAAATTCTTTTTGCTTTTAATGATTTTGAACAGAAAATACTTTGATAATTTTAGTTGCATCAATTTTATATGATTTTAGTTTCAATAATACTAGAGGTTTCTTATAATGTTTTGACCAGAAAATACTTTGTTAATTTTAATTTCATAAATTTTATTAAAGTTTATTTTATTTTGTTTCTACTTATATATTTTAATAAAGTTTATATTATTTTGTTTCTAACTACTTATTTATTTTATTTGTTATTTTTCATGCGTTATTTTTCATGCATTTACTAATTATTTTGAGCTATAAGACCCTAGAATTGAAAAGCATTTCAAATGAACTCTGGAAAGGTTGAAAGTTGGCATGGTATCATCATTTCATTCACATAGCATGTGCAAGAAACTTGAGAGGGTTACGGCAAAAACTGGATGGACTTCGTGTACAAAACGGACAATCTCTTTCAAAGTATCAGGATTTCATACGGACACTCATCTGTTACAAAGGGATTTCATTTTTTTAAACTTATTTGAACTCCTGACTTTTTGTGTGTTCAAAATGCACCATTCAAAGCCACATCATCATTTTTCAATCCTTTCTGACTTCATTTGTTATTTTTCATGCATTTACTAATTATTTTGAGCTATAAGACCCTAAAATTGAAAAGCATTTCAAATGAACTCTGAAAAGGTTGAATGTTGCATGGTATCATCATTTCATCCACATAGCATGTGCAAAAAAGTTGAGAGGGTTCCGGCAAAAACTGGATGCACTTCGTGTACAAAAGGGACAATCTCTTTCAAAGTATCACGATTTCATACGGAAACTAGTCTATTACAAAGGGATTTCATTTTTTAAAACTTATTTGAACTCCTGACTTTTTGTTTGTTTAAAATGCACCATTCAAAGCCACATCATCATTTTTCAATCCTTTGTGACTTCATTTGTTATTTTTCATGCATTTACTAATTATTTTGAGCTATAAGACCCTAGAATTGAAAAGCATTTCAAATGAACTCTGAAAAGGTTGAAAGTTGGCATGGTATCATCATTTCATCCACATAGCATGTGCAAGAAAGTTGAGAGGGTTACGGCAAAAACTGGATGCACTTCGTGTACAAAACGGACAATCTCTTTCAAAGTATCAGGATTTCATATGGAAACTCGTCTGTTACAAAGGGATTTCATTTTTTTTAAACTTATTTGAACTCCTGACTTTTTGTGTGTTCAAAATGCACCATTCAAAGCCACATCATCATTTTTCAATCCTTTCTGACTTCATTTGTTATTTTTCATGCATTTACTAATTATTTTGAGCTATAAGACCCTAAAATTGAAAAGCATTTCAAATGAACTCTGAAAAGGTTGAATGTTGCATGGTATCATCATTTCATCCACATAGCATGTGCAAAAAAGTTGAGAGGGTTCCGGCAAAAACTGGATGCACTTCGTGTACAAAAGGGACAATCTCTTTCAAAGTATCACGATTTCATACGGAAACTAGTCTATTACAAAGGGATTTCATTTTTTAAAACTTATTTGAACTCCTGACTTTTTGTTTGTTTAAAATGCACCATTCAAAGCCACATCATCATTTTTCAATCCTTTGTGACTTCATTTGTTATTTTTCATGCATTTACTAATTATTTTGAGCTATAAGACCCTAAAATTGAAAAGCATTTCAAATGAACTCTGAAAAGGTTGAAAGTTGGCATGGTATCATCATTTCATCCACATAGCATGTGCAAGAAAGTTGAGAGGGTTACGGCAAAAACTGGATGCACTTCGTGTACAAAACGGACAATCTCTTTCAAAGTATCAGGATTTCATATGGAAACTCGTCTGTTACAAAGGGATTTCATTTTTTTAAACTTATTTGAACTCCTGACTTTTTGTGTGTTCAAAATGCACCATTCAAAGCCACATCATCATTTTTCAATCCTTTCTGACTTCAGTTGTTATTTTTCATGCATTTACTAATTATTTTGAGCTATAAGACCCTAAAATTGAAAAGCATTTCAAATGAACTCTTAAAAGGTTGAATGTTGCATGGTATCATCATTTCATCCACATAGCATGTGCAAAAAAGTTGACAGGGTTACGGCAAAAACTGGATGCACTTCGTGTACAAAACGGACAATCTCTTTCAAAGTATCACGATTTCATACGGAAACTAGTCTATTACAAAGGGATTTCATTTTTTAAAACTTATTTGAACTCCTGACTTTTTGTTTGTTTAAAATGCACCATTCAAAGCCACATCATCATTTTTCAATCCTTTGTGACTTCATTTGTTATTTTTCATGCATTTACTAATTATTTTGAGCTATAAGACCCTAAAATTGAAAAGCATTTCAAATGAACTCTGAAAAGGTTGAAAGTTGGCATGGTATCATCATTTCATCCACATAGCATGTGCAAGAAAGTTGAGAGGGTTACGGCAAAAACTGGATGCACTTCGTGTACAAAACGGACAATCTCTTTCAAAGTATCAGGATTTCATATGGAAACTCGTCTGTTACAAAGGGATTTCATTTTTTTAAACTTATTTGAACTCCTGACTTTTTGTGTGTTCAAAATGCACCATTCAAAGCCACATCATCATTTTTCAATCCTTTCTGACTTCAGTTGTTATTTTTCATGCATTTACTAATTATTTTGAGCTATAAGACCCTAAAATTGAAAAGCATTTCAAATGAACTCTTAAAAGGTTGAATGTTGCATGGTATCATCATTTCATCCACATAGCATGTGCAAAAAAGTTGACAGGGTTACGGCAAAAACTGGATGCACTTCGTGTACAAAACGGACAATCTCTTTCAAAGTATCACGATTTCATACGGAAACTAGTCTATTACAAAGGGATTTCATTTTTTAAAACTTATTTGAACTCCTGACTTTTTGTTTGTTTAAAATGCACCATTCAAAGCCACATCATCATTTTTCAATCCTTTGTGACTTCATTTGTTATTTTTCATGCATTTACTAATTATTTTGAGCTATAAGACCCTAAAATTGAAAAGCATTTCAAATGAACTCTGAAAAGGTTGAAAGTTGGCATGGTATCATCATTTCATCCACATAGCATGTGCAAGAAAGTTGAGAGGGTTACGGCAAAAACTGGATGCACTTCGTGTACAAAACGGACAATCTCTTTCAAAGTATCAGGATTTCATATGGAAACTCGTCTGTTACAAAGGGATTTCATTTTTTTAAACTTATTTGAACTCCTGACTTTTTGTGTGTTCAAAATGCACCATTCAAAGCCACATCATCATTTTTCAATCCTTTCTGACTTCAGTTGTTATTTTTCATGCATTTACTAATTATTTTGAGCTATAAGACCCTAAAATTGAAAAGCATTTCAAATGAACTCTTAAAAGGTTGAATGTTGCATGGTATCATCATTTCATCCACATAGCATGTGCAAAAAAGTTGACAGGGTTACGGCAAAAACTGGATGCACTTCGTGTACAAAACGGACAATCTCTTTCAAAGTATCACGATTTCATACGGAAACTAGTCTATTACAAAGGGATTTCATTTTTTAAAACTTATTTGAACTCCTGACTTTTTGTTTGTTTAAAATGCACCATTCAAAGCCACATCATCATTTTTCAATCCTTTGTGACTTCATTTGTTATTTTTCATGCATTTACTAATTATTTTGAGCTATAAGACCCTAAAATTGAAAAGCATTTCAAATGAACTCTGAAAAGGTTGAAAGTTGGCATGGTATCATCATTTCATCCACATAGCATGTGCAAGAAAGTTGAGAGGGTTACGGCAAAAACTGGATGCACTTCGTGTACAAAACGGACAATCTCTTTCAAAGTATCAGGATTTCATATGGAAACTCGTCTGTTACAAAGGGATTTCATTTTTTTAAACTTATTTGAACTCCTGACTTTTTGTGTGTTCAAAATGCACCATTCAAAGCCACATCATCATTTTTCAATCCTTTCTGACTTCAGTTGTTATTTTTCATGCATTTACTAATTATTTTGAGCTATAAGACCCTAAAATTGAAAAGCATTTCAAATGAACTCTTAAAAGGTTGAATGTTGCATGGTATCATCATTTCATCCACATAGCATGTGCAAAAAAGTTGACAGGGTTACGGCAAAAACTGGATGCACTTCGTGTACAAAACGGACAATCTCTTTCAAAGTATCACGATTTCATACGGAAACTAGTCTATTACAAAGGGATTTCATTTTTTAAAACTTATTTGAACTCCTGACTTTTTGTTTGTTTAAAATGCACCATTCAAAGCCACATCATCATTTTTCAATCCTTTGTGACTTCATTTGTTATTTTTCATGCATTTACTAATTATTTTGAGCTATAAGACCCTAAAATTGAAAAGCATTTCAAATGAACTCTGAAAAGGTTGAAAGTTGGCATGGTATCGTCATTTCATCCACATAGCATGTGCAAGAAAGTTGAGAGGGTTACGGCAAAAACTGGATGCACTTCGTGTACAAAACGGACAATCTCTTTCAAAGTATCAGGATTTCATATTGAAACTCGTCTGTTACAAAGGGATTTCATTTTTTAAAACTTATTCGAACTCCTGACTTTTTGTGTGTTCAAAATGGACCATTCAAAGCCACATCATCATTTTTCAATCCTTTCTGACTTCATTTGTTATTTTTCATGCATTTACTAATTATTTTGAGCTATAAGACCCTAAAATTGAAAAGCATTTCAAATGAACTCTTAAAAGGTTGAATGTTGCATGGTATCATCATTTCATCCACATAGCATGTGCAAAAAAGTTGACAGGGTTACGGCAAAAACTGGATGCACTTCGTGTACAAAACGGACAATCTCTTTCAAAGTATCACGATTTCATACGGAAACTAGTCTATTACAAAGGGATTTCATTTTTTAAAACTTATTTGAACTCCTGACTTTTTGTTTGTTTAAAATGCACCATTCAAAGCCACATCATCATTTTTCAATCCTTTGTGACTTCATTTGTTATTTTTCATGCATTTACTAATTATTTTGAGCTATAAGACCCTAAAATTGAAAAGCATTTCAAATGAACTCTGAA
Organism: Aegilops tauschii subsp. strangulata; assembly: GCF_002575655.3. Taxonomy (NCBI): domain Eukaryota; kingdom Viridiplantae; phylum Streptophyta; class Magnoliopsida; order Poales; family Poaceae; genus Aegilops; species Aegilops tauschii. The sequence goes on along the minus strand of NC_053039.3, from coordinate 577,945,617 downwards.
AAGGTTGAAAGTTGGCATGGTATCGTCATTTCATCCACATAGCATGTGCAAGAAAGTTGAGAGGGTTACGGCAAAAACTGGATGCACTTCGTGTACAAAACGGACAATCTCTTTCAAAGTATCAGGATTTCATATTGAAACTCGTCTGTTACAAAGGGATTTCATTTTTTAAAACTTATTCGAACTCCTGACTTTTTGTGTGTTCAAAATGGACCATTCAAAGCCACATCATCATTTTTCAATCCTTTCTGACTTCATTTGTTATTTTTCATGCATTTACTAATTATTTTGAGCTATAAGACCCTAAAATTGAAAAGCATTTCAAATAAACTCTGAAAAGGTTGAAAGTTGGCATGGTATCATCATTTCATCCACATAGCATGTGCAAGAAAGTTGAGAGGGTTACGGCAAAAACTGGATGCACTTCATGTACAAAACAGACAATCTCTTTCAAAGTATCAGGATTTCATACGGAAACTAGTCTGTTACAAAGGGATTTCATTTTCTTGAACTTATTTGAACTCCAGACTTTTTGTGTGTTCAAAATGAACCATTCAAAGCAGAGACTGATTTTGAATGGTGCATATTCAACACACAAAAAGTCTGTAAAGATCGCCAACCCCAACATAAAAAATGAGCATAGATGCACCTATAGAGAGAATTCAACCTAAATTCAAAATAAATTTCTATGAATTTCATAGAATTCACTCTAAATTTAGGTCAAATTCCCTTTATAAGGGCATCTATTTTCATTTTGAGAGGATATCAACAAGGCAGAGAGGGACGGGCTTATAAACCGGTGTGAGCGCCCTTCGGTTGGCGAGGTGGGACTAAACTCTGACCGCAACGAGGACCAACCCTTTAGTCCCGGTTTGTGGCACAAACCGGGACTAATGGTCATGGGCCAGGGGCGAGGCGCATTGGTCCCGGTTCGTGCGTTGAACCGGGACCAAAAGGTCCAGACGAACCGGGACCAGTGGCCCACGTGGCCTGGCCGGCCCCCTGGGCTCACGAACCGGGACAGTTGCCTCCTTTGGTCCCGGTTCGTGAGCGAACCAGGATTAATGGTATTACGAGGGCCGAACCAATGCCCTGTTTTCTACTAGTGACCTGACCCCGTGGGATGGTGAAACTTCTTCTTTGCAGCATTGTTCTTGTTTGTCTCTGACATCTTCTTAGTCCCGTCCGATGTCTTGTAGGCCACAAATGCGGGCCAGTGATCTCTTATCTTCTCAAATCGGCCGGTGAATTCTAGAGTCTTCCCTTTGTCGACATAAGTTGATTTCAACTCATTCTTCCACCTCCTGAATAGATCTGCCATCTTCTTCAGTGCATTGGTACCGGATCCTCCTCTGGTGGTAGGGTGAAATTTGCCTTCAGCGTTGTCCAAAGATTATCTTTCTGTCTATCGTTGACATAAGGAACTTGAGCGTCTATGTTCTTAGCCTGATTCCATAGTTGGATGATGATCGGGATCATGTTCCTAACAATAGCCCCGCACTGAGCAGAAAATGCTTCCTTGGTCCGCCTGGGTTCAGTCGGTTGGCCATCCTGCATGATTGTTGTGATCATGAACCTTTTATCCGGGCGCAACCTTTTCTTCGGCCCTCGTCTCGTTACCGAAGTTTGGCTCGATCCGGAGGGCTATAAAAGAAGAAATAAGAGTTAATATATGTACATACCAAAACAATTAATGCATCAATTAGCTAGTCAGCACAGTCTTAATTAATATATATACCTCGCCAAACATTGCAACACCTCCCTCCACCGCTCGGTCACCGGAGGCGTCATCACGGTCTCCTTCTTCCACCGGCATTCGGTCACCGGGGACATCATGGTCATGTCCTTCCTCCTCCATTGTTCGATCACTGGAGCCTTCATCCTCTCCTTCCAGACCATCGGTGTCGTTGAGAAACGACAAGACATCACCTCCTCCGCGGATGATGTCCCCCAACAACTCGTCTTCTTCTAAGTCTCTTTGATGATCCATAGTTTCTGCAAATATTACAACATGACAATTAATATACAAACGTAAGAGATGGATATATTAGTGGCAAACATAGACCTAGCTAGCTAATCACAACAAGGAATGTTAATTGGTGGCCTCGAGACTTCTATGGCTTGGGGTGGCCTCGACAACGCTTCTAGGGTTTGGGGTGGCCTCGACATCGTTTTTTTCTGGGGTTTGGGTGTCCTCGAGAGTTGGTCGAGCGAGAGGGTGTTGATCGATGTCCCCATCTTGACCCCTCGGCAATCCTCGACCCTCGACCACTCGACGATAGGGACATTTTACCTTAGTAACTTGGAAAAAAAATGTTATCGGGGAGGGGGTATATCGGCCCCCCTTCTCATGTCGAAGTTATTGGGGAGGGGGTACATCGACAACGATGAGATATGTACATGGAAAAAAATGTTATTGGTGAGGGGGTATATCGACCCCCCCCTCATGTCGAAGTTATCGGGGAGGGGGTATATCGACAACGACGACATACATACATGGAAAAAAGTGTTATCGGGGAGGGGGTATATCGACCCCCCCTCATGTCGAAGTTATTAGGGAGGGGGTATATCGACAATGACATATACATCCATGGAAAAAATTGTTATCGGGGAGGGGGTATATCGACCCCCCTCCCTCATGTCGAAGTTACCGGGGAGGGGCTATATCGACAACGACATATATAATTTTTTTCTTCTTCTTCCTTCTCTTCCTTCTTCCTACATCATATAAATATATATATATATGATGTTTTTTCCAGATTATATGTATATGTGTAATTATATGTATGTGTGTATATATGATTATATGTCCTATTTTTCAGATTTTTTGTTCATATATATGATGATTTGTTTTTTGCATTTTTATAAAAATGTATATATGTATGTATATTCTGTGTGTATAAACACAGAGAGGAAGGTCGGCCAGACTGAACGTGGCGGTGGCGTGTGGTCGGGGCAGGGCGTGGTCGGGGCAGGCCGGGGGCGCGGGGCGGCATTGGGGCAGGCCGGGGGCGTGGGGCGGCATCGGGGCAGGGGCACAGGCCGGGGCGGCGTGTCGGGGTAGGGGCACGGGCCGGGGCGGCGCGTCGGGGCAGGGCGGGGGCGCGGGCCAACGACGACGAGGAGCGGGCGGCGACGGCGACCACGGGGCGGCGACGGCAAGCATGGGCAGCCTGGCGGCGTCGATGAGCTCGGCGTCGTCGGGGGGCAAATGGTCGATGAAACTGAAAAATTTGACAAGTCCTGCTTATATACACAGAGCATTGGTCCCAGTTCGTGGCACCAACCGGGACCAATGGCACCCTTAGGGCTGCTGAAAAGAGACCTTTGGTCCCGGTTGGTGGCACCAACCGGGACTAAAGGGGGGCATTGGTCCCGGTTGGTGCCATGAACCGGTACCAATGCGCCCCTTTCGTCCTAGTTGGTGCTACCAACCGGGACCAAAGGCCTTGTGCTGCCCGCGGCCAAAAGTTTAGTCCCACCTCGCTAGTTGAGAGGAGCTCGGAGTGGTTTATAAGCCCCATTGCGGCTGCCCTGTTGAGCTCCTCTCAAATGCAGGCTTACTGGGCCTAATCACACACTATGCTGCTTGTGGGCCTACTGGGCCTTCTGTGGGCCTGAATCCTGGCCCATGGTTGGGTTTCTAGTCGTATTCAGGCTGTGGTGGCCGAGTAGGTGGCATTTTTTCATTTTTTCCAGTTTTTTGTTTTCTTTTTTGCTTTATTTACTTTATTTTCTTTCTACTTACAACAAAATACTTACTATTTTTGAGTGATTCTTTTTGCTTTTAGGTAATAAAAATTATAAACTTTCTTTTAGTGCCATTAGTTTTCCAATTTGAATAGTTTAAATTTGAATTTTGTGCAATTTGTGTGAATCACTAGTTTGTGAATAACTTTACTATAAAAATAGATTTTTGAGTGATTCTTTTTCCTGCTATTTAATATTACTGTGTTTTATCATTATATTCAATTTGGTAAATTTTAGGTTATTTGAAATATCTGTTTTAATCAAAAACAGATTTTGTTATTTTAGTTTGCTATTAAAGTTTCAAACAAAAAATTTCTTTATGAAATTTCTTTTTGCTATTAATGTTTTGAACAAAAAATACTTTGATAATTTTAGTTGCATAAATTTGATATAATTTTAGTTTCAAAAATACTAGAGGTTTATAAAGGATTTTTAGTTGATTCCTTTTGCTATCAGAGTTTCATTAAAGCTTTCTATTTCATTCTTTTTGCTATTAGAGTTTCATTAAAGTTTTTTAGTTCATTCTTTAGTTCATTATTTTTGCTACTAGAGTTTCATAAAAAAATTCTAGTTCATTATTTTTTATATTAGTTCATTTTTTAGCTAAATGACCCTGAAATTGAAAAGCACTTCAAATGAAGTCTGAAGAGTTTGAAAATTGGCATCGTATCATCATTTCACCCACATACAATGTGCTAAAAAGTTGAGTGGGTTACGACAAAAACTTGATGCACTTCGTGTACAAAATGGACAAGCTCTTTCGAAGTATCAGGGTTTCGGACGAAAACTCATCTGTTACAAAGGGATTTCATTTTTTGAACTTATTTGAACTCTAGACTTTTCGTGTGTTTAAAATGCACCATTCATAGCCACATCATCAATTTTCAACCCTTTTGACTTCATTTGTTATTTTTAATGCATCTATTGATTTTTTTGGAGCTAAATGGCCCTGAAATTGGAAAACACCACAAATGAACTCCGAAAAGGTTTAAAGTTGGCATGGTATCATCATTTCACCCACATAGCATGTGCTAAAAAGTGGAGAAGGCCGAGTTACGGCAAAGAATGGATGCACTTCGTGTACAAAATTGACCATCTCTTTCGAAGTATCGGGGTTTCGGACGAAAACTCATCTGTTACAAAAGGCATTTCATTTTTTGAACTTATTTGAACTCTAGACCTTTTGTGTGTTCAAAATCCACCATTCAAAGCCACGTCATCAATTTTCAACCCTTTCTGACTCCATTTGTTATTTTTAATGCATTTACAGTTTTTTGAGCTAAATGACCCTGAAATTGAAAAACACTACAAATGAACTCTGAAAAGGTTGAAAGTCGGCATGGTATCATCATTTCACCCACATAGCATGTGCTAAAAAGTTGAGAGGGTTACGGCAAAAACAGGAAACACTTCGTGTACAAAATGGACAATCTCTTTCGAAGTATCATGGTTTTGGACAAAAACTCATCTGTTACAAAAGGCCTTTCATTTTTTTGAACTTATTTGAACTCCAGACTTTTTGTGTGTTCAAAATGCACCATTCAAAGCCACATCATCAATTTTCAACCATTTTGACTTCATTTGTTATTTTTAATGCATTTACTGATTTTTTTAGCTAAATGACCCTGAAATTTAATAACACTAAAAATGAACTCTAAAAAGGTTGAAAGTTGGCATGGTATCATCATTTCACCAACATAGCATGTGATAAAAATTTGGGAGGGTTACGGCGAAAAGTGGATGCACTTCGTGTACAAAATGGACAATCTCTTTCGAAGTATCAGGGTTTTGGACGAAAACTCATCTGTTATAAAAGGCATTTCATTATTTTGAACTTATTTGAACTCCAGACTTTTTGTGTGTTCAAAATGCACCATTCAAAGCCACATCATCAATTTTCAACCCTTTCTGACTTCATTTGTTATTTTTAATGCATTTACTGATTTTTTGAGCTATATGACCTTGAAATTGAAAATCACTACAAATGAACTCTGAAAAGGTTGAAAGTTGGATGGTATCATCATTTCACCCACATAGCATGTGGTAAAAAGTTTAGTGGGTTACGGCAAAAACTGGATGCACTTCGTGTAGAAAATGGACAATCTCTTTCGAAGTATCAGGGTTTCTGACGAAAACTCATCTGTTACAAAAGGCATTTCATTTCTTCACATGTAACTGCAGTGATATTCTAGATCAAAGGCATCATCATAATAGTTGTGGAGAGAAAGTCTTCACTTTTTCTTCGCTTCTGTCCTCTGCTTATTGCGTTGTAACCATGGATAATCTTCATCGTTTAACACGGTGCTTGGGTCAGCCTTGACTTTGAAGGGAGGAATTTCTTGAAACTTTTCATAATCTTCAGACATGTCTGTCTTGCCCTCCAATCCCACGATGTCTCTTTTTCCAGAAAGAACTATGTGGCGCTTTGGCTCATCGTATGATGTATTCGCTTCCTTATCTTTTCTTTTTCTCGGTTTGGTAGACATGTCCTTCACGTACACAACCTGTGCCACATCATTGGCTAGGACGACTGGTTCGTCTGCGTACCCAAGATTGTTCAGATCCACTGTTGTCATTCCGTACTATGGGTCTAGTTGTACCCTGCCTCCTGACAGATTGACCCATTTGCACTGAAACAAAGGGACCTTAAAATCATGTCCGTAGTCAAGTTCCCATATGTCCACTATGTAACCATAATATGTGTCCTTTCCCCTCTTGATTGTTGTATCAAAGCGGGCACCGCTGTTTTGGTTGGTGCCCTTTTGATCTTGGGCGATCGTGTAAAATGTATTCCCATTTATCTCATACCCTTTGTAAGTCAATACAGTCGAAGATGGTCCCCTGGCCAACGAGTACAGCTCATCAGAAACAGTGTTGTCGCCCCCGAGACATGTTTGCAACCAACTGCCAAAATTCCTGATGTGTTCACATGTAATCCAGTCGTCACACTACTCCGGGTGTTTGGAGCGCAGAGTGTTCTTGTGTTCATCGACATACGCGGTCACCAAGGTAGAGTTTTGTAGAACTATGTAGTGTGCTTGAGACCAAAAATGCCCGACCCTGCATATTATTGAGTCCCCTCCTAGTGTGCCTTTTCTAGTCAGTCTCCCCTCGTACCGCGATTGAGGGAAACCAATATTCTTAAGGTCAGGAATGAAGTCAACACAAAACCCAATGACATCCTCTGTTTGATGGCCCATGGAGATGCTTCCTTCTGGCCTAGTGCGGTTACGGACATATTTCTTTAGGACTCCCATGAACATCTCAAAGGGAACATATTGTGTAGAAATACGGGGCCCAGAACGACAATCTTGTCGACTAGATGAACTAGGACGTGCGTCATGAAATTGAAGAAGGATGGTGGGAACACCAGCTCGAAACTAACAAGACATTGCGCCACATCACCCCTTAACCTTGGTAGGATTTCTGGATCGATCACCTTCTCGGAGATTGCATTGAGGAATGAACATAGCTTCACAATGGCTAATCGAACATTTTCCGGTAGAAGCCCCCTCAATGCAACCGGAAGCACTTTCGTCATAATCATGTGGCAGTCATGAGACTTTAGGTTCTGAAACTTTTTCTCTGGCATATTTATTATTCCCTTTATATTCAACGAGAAGCCAGATGGGACCTTCATACTGAGGAGGCATTCAAAGAAGATTTCCTTCTCTTCTTTGGTAAGAGCGTAGCTCGTAGGACCTTCATACTGCTTTGGAGGCATGTTTTCCCATACATGCCCAAGAAGCCTAGCAGGTTCACGCAAAGGTACTTCGTCACGTGCATCACGTTGATTGATGAGCGGACCTCTAGGTATTTCCAGCAGGGTAGGTCCCAAAATATAGATCTCTTCTTCCACATGGGTGCGTTTCCCTCAGCATCATTCAGAACAGATAGTCCGCCGGGACCCTTTCCAAAGATTACCTGTAAACCATTGACCATAGCAAGTATGTGATCACCGGTACGCATGGCGGGCTTCTTCCTGTGATCTGCCTCACCTTTGAAATGTCTTCCTTTCTTTCGACATTTATGGTTGGTCGGAAGAAATCGATGATGCCCCAGGTACACATTCTTCCTGCATTTTTCCAGGTATATACTTTCGGTGTCAACTAAAGAGTGTGTGCACGCGTGGTATCCCTTGTTTGTCTGTCCTGAAAGGTTACTGAGAGCATGCCAATCATTGATGGTTACAAACAGCAACGCATGCGGGTCAAATTCCTCCTGTTTGTGCTCATCCCACGCACGTACACCGTTTCCATTCCACAGCTATAAAATTTCTTCAACTAATTGCCTTAGGTACACATCAATGTCATTGCCAGGTTGCTTAGGGCCTTGGATGAGAACTGGCATCATAATGAACTTCCGCTTCATGCACAGCCAAGGAGGAAGGTTATAGATAGATAGACTCATGGGCCAGGTGTTGTGATTGCTGCTCTGCTCCCCAAAAGGATTAATACCATCCACTCTTAAACCAAACCATACATTTCTTGCGTCACCTGCAAACTCCTCCCAGTACTTTCTCTCGATTTTTCTCCACTGCGACCCATCAGCGGGTGCTCTCAACTTCTCGTCTTTCTTACGGTCCTCTCTATGCCATCGCATCAACTTGGCATGATCATTGTTTCTGAATAGATGTTTCAACCTTGGTATTATAGGAGCATACCATGTTACCTTGGCAGGAACCCTCTTCCTGGGGCGCTCGCCGTCAACATCACCAGGGTCATCTCGTCTGATCTTATACCGCAATGCACCGCATACCGGGCATGCGTTCAAATCCTCGTACGCACCGCGGTAGAGGATGCAGTCATTAGGGCAAGCATGTATGTTCTGCACCTCCAATCCTATAGGGCATACAACCTTCTTTGCTACGTACGTATTGTCGGGCAATTCGTTATCCTTTGGAAGCTTCTTCTTCAATATTTTCAGTAGCTTCTTAAATCCTTTGTCAGGCACACCATTCTCTGCCTTCCACTTCAGCAATTCCAGTACGGTACCGAGCTTTGTGTTGCCATCTTCGAAATTGGGATACAACCCTTTTTTGTGATCCTTTAACATGCGATCGAACTTCAGCTTCTCCTTTTGACTTTTGCATTGTCGCTTTGTATCAACAATGACCCGGCAAAGATCATCATCGGGCACATCGTCTAGTTCCTCTTGATCTTCAGCTGCCCCCGTTGCAGCATCACCGTATTCAAGGGGCACATAGTTGTCATCATCCTCTTCTTCTTCATTGTCTTCCGTCATAACCCCTCTTTCTCCGTGCTTGGTCCAAACATTATAGTGTGGCATGAAACCCTTACAAAGAAGGTGGGTGTGAAGGATTTTCCGGTCAGAGTAAGACTTCGTATTCCCACATATAGGTCATGGACAATAGATAAAACCATTCTACTTAATGTACTTCGACAAAATTATGAATGCCCTTAATGTACTCGAAGGTGCGTCTGTCGCCGAACATCCTTTGCCGGTTCATCTGTGTGCATTATATATAATTAAGTGTGTCAAAAACCATTACAGAACATCATGAATACATAAGTGACCAAATTAATAGAAGTTCATCATCACATTAAAACCAAAGTACATACATAGTTCTCCAGAGCATCTAATTAAACCATACATTGAAACTATGTACAACATTTCGATGCAACAACAAAAGCGATCATAATCGCAACCAAGGTAACAATTGATCCAACGGCATAATGATACCAAGCCTTAGTATGAATGGCATATTTTCCAATCTTTCTAATCTTCAAGCGCATTGCATACATCTTGATCTTGTGATCATCGACGATATCCGCAACATGCAACTCCAATATCAGCTTCTCCTCCTAATTTTTTTAATTTTTCCTTCTAGTAATTGTTTTCTTCTTCAACTAAATTTAACCTCTTGAAAATAGGGTCGGTTGGAATTTCCGGTTCACATACCTCCTAGATAAATAAATTCTATGTCACGTAGGTCGGCATAATTGTCATAAACAATGAATGAACCAAATAGTTATAAAATATAATATATACCACATCCGAATCATAGACAGGACGAGGGCCAACGGGAGCGGACACCAAAACCATCGCAGTATATAATAACAAACAATAATAAAAGTAAGAAAATTAAACATCTATCTAAATCATACAAGTAAGAATTTTTTTAGAAAGAAGATAAGAACAAGAGGCTCACCACGGTGGTGTCGGCGACGAGATCAGCGCGGGCGATCGACGATGGTGAAGACGGGGACGGGACGTGACGTACCGCTAAACCTAGACAAATCTTGAGGAAAATGGAGCTTGGAGGTGGAGCTTGGAGAGGAGAAAGCTTAAGTAGTGTGGTTCGGGCATTTCATCGAACACCTCATGTGCATAGGAGGTGAACTAGAGCACCACAAAGCTCCCCGCTCGCCGGCCAGAAAAAACAGAGTAGTGGAGGGCTCTGCTCGCGGGCGAGGGTATATATAGGCACCTCATCGGTCTCGGTTCGTGGCTGGAACCAGGACTGAAGGCCCCCCTTTGGTCTCGGTTCTAGCCACGAACCTGGACCAACGGATGCGGTCCGGGAGCGAGGCCCATTGGTCTAGGTTCGTGTCTGGAACTGGGACCAAAGGGTCCAGACGAACCGGGACCAATGCTGCACAAGGCCTGGCCGGCCCCCTGGGCTCACGAACCGGGACATATTCCCCCATTGGTCCCGGTTCGTGACTGAACCGGTACTAATGGGCTGGCATGGCCTGGCCCAAAGCCCTATATTCTACTAGTGATGGATCACATCCTAGGGTTAGTTGTATGTTGAGATAACTATGCATAGGTCGGCCGGAGCGAAGGAATTACACGGGCCGAGTGTAGGATTCATTACATATGGGATGAAGGGGGCTAATCTATCTTAATGCTATTGTTAGGTTTTACCTTAATGAACTTGTTAGTAGCTGCGGATGCTTCACTACTAGGGAAAAGCCTAGCAGTAGTGCTGGTTTTAGCTAGCAGTAGCGCGGGGCACCGCGCTACTGATAAGGCGCTACAGCTAACGTATAGCAGTAGCGTTTGTTTTCTAGTGCTACTGCTATACCTACTTAGCAGTAGCACCATCTCAAGAACGCTCTATTGGTAGTTACTAGCAGCGCCTCTCTGACCCGCGCTACTACTATTATGTAGTATTCTATTTCTTATTTATTTTATGTCGTATTCATACACTGGTATGCAAGTTTTCATACAATAGCAATTTAGAGGTTGTTATTACATCATAATGTGTTATTACATCATTGGGTCAAAGAACCACGAATTAGTTTCAAGTGGATGGATCCAAAGTGACCAAGTTGTGCTAATCCAACTTGGTCTCTTTGGATTCGTCCACTTGAACCTAATTCGTGGTTCTTTCACCCAATGATATAATAACACATCATCATCATCATAATATCATTAATAACTTATCATCATAATACATCATTGTCATATAGCAACTCCTCATCATCATCATTTTCATCCATGAGATATCATATAACAACTTGGTCACTAGTTATAATAACAACTCCTCATCATCATCATCATAGTACTCATAATCACTACTCCTCCTCCTCATCATCATCATCATCAACTCTAACACACTGTAGCACATAATAACAACTTCTCATCATCATCATAGTCGTATATAATCAACACTAACTAATTGTTCTTAATACCTAGGACCTACTCCTGTCTCCCAGGTAAAATACCATAAAACAGATAAACCGGTCCATCTCCATAATGGAGAATGGAGATAAACCTATCTCCAACTTGTGGCTTGCGCACATTCATTTTGTCTCCAATTAGTTGCGTGTGCGCATTCATCACTTTGCTCCATTCTCTGGTTTTGAGCCTTCCATCGTTTGAAGAAATTGAGTATGCACTGTGGTAAGCCTTTGAAGGAGTTGGTCGTAAGCTAACCATATGCATATCACCTTCGATAAACATCAAGTCAGGCACAACCTCCTTTGGAAGCCTCTGTTGAAAAATGTAATAGTAACATATATAATAGTAATGTAGTTTAGTTAAGAATGATGTATGCAATGAAGTTACCATCATTAACAAAATCTTACTAAGTTTTTGGCAATGAAGTTACCATCAAGCAATTTATGGACTAGTGGCACGTATCTAGTAAAATTTGAGCTGATATAGTGATTGGTTTTAGAGGCCTCAATATCTTCTATGAATGAGACAAGACAACTGTAGTATGTGCTATCTACAACCTTCCGAGTATTTCTTGAAGATAAGAAATAAACTGACAATTAGAAATAAATAAGTTTAGTACCGACGAACACCAAATATTTTTCAATTAACAATATAAAGTACTTAACTTAACAAATTAGTTTGACAAACTCACATCTAGGAAAAACTGGAGGCATATCCATCCACCCAGATGTCGATATTATCATCATCATAATCTTCGAAACAAATATCAAATCTTATTTGCATACCCTCCTCAAATCCATATGCCTTGCAGAGAGCTTTCCAATTAGAGCAACCGAAATGGGAGTGATTGATCGCATTGTACAGCTTAACCAGAAACTCATAACCATGTTTAGTTCTTAAGTGAACCTAATCGAATTGAAAAAATTCCAGAAATTACACGTTGAACAAACGAAGCACAAGTGATGATATTAATTACGATGAAATTCTTGTCGTTGCGTACCGTACAAACATCAAAGGTCTCTCCCTGCTTGATGGTGAAAACCTATCATTTTGCAGGTGAGGAAACCTATCGCACAAACCCCGGTAATCGTAGCAGTTCCCACACTCCGGGATCCCATCATCATACATCTCATGTGTTCAAAATTCAAAGATTATAACTCGACAGCAAAACCCAAAATGTTGTTTAATGCTCTTTCCGGCATTTCGAACACACTCGATATTTCCTATATTATAGCACAAGCCATACCAAAATTCACGAAAAAATACGGCACGGCCTTTGCTACAAAAGTACATATCGAGCGCCTGAAATTTTTCGGAACAGAAATTAATCAACACTCCGGCAAAACATAGGCCACTCGGAGGTGATCCCTGCAAACGTAGGCCACTTGGGCAAGCACATATCCTATTTGAGAAACACTAGATATACATGTTTATATCTACATCATATTTGAGCAACACTAGCTAGTACACAACACTAGTTATACATGTTTATTCACTACAGACGATGGCTATCGAGGGTGAGGGTGTCGTCGGTGATCTTCTTGGCATTGTCGACCGGCTTTTCGGTGATCTACGTACCCTGTGCCACATGAGCATTCAAACTTGATGCTCATTGCATTTCAATGGTTGAAAATATTAACAAAAACATTTCAATATATCTTATATATAATCCTAACATAACTAAATTTGGCAATATAGGTCTCTCTCTCTAAACTAGTTCTGCTAACCACTTACTAAATTAACTAGTTCTATTAAACACTTACGAAAAACAATGCAATGTAAGTGTTCTACTCTATTCAAAACTTACTTAAATTTCTATTACCCTAGTTCTACCCTAAATTTCTTACTACAAAGTTCTGTTACTAAATTTAATACCTAAAAATTTCTTACTAAAATTTCTTACTACAAACAATGCAATGTGAGTGAGGGAGGAAGGGAGGAGGAGGACGGATGAGGCAGGGAGGAGGAGGACGGATGAGGCAGGGAGGGAGGAGGCGGGAGTGAGGAGGGGAGGTGGAAGGAGGGAGGGAGGGAGGGATCAAGAGAGCTAGGGACGAGGAGGGGAGGGAGGTGGAAGGAGGGATTGAGAAACTATCTCGATGGAGATGGAGTAGGAGTGTCGGTGGCGGCAGGCGGCGACGGGGTGCGGGGGAGAGTGAGAGTGGAGTGGAGAGGGGAGAGTGAGGGGCGGCCAGTGGAGAAGATAGGATGGCTTTAGCAGTAGCACACGTTAGGGTAAAGCGCTACTGCTAAACACCATAGCAGTAGCGCTCTTTCTTCTTGCCGTGCTACTGCCATGCCGACAGTAGTAGCGGCTTCTGCGAAAACGCGCTACTACTAAGGCTAAGCATGTAAAAAAATAATCAAAAATACATTGGTTATCAATGATCTTTTTGTGTAGAATCTAAATTGTTAGTATGAAACCTCACCGGTTTAGGAACCGGTGAAGATTCATATTGCGACCACAAATCCTACAGAGTTCAATGAAGATCAAGTGGTTGTGATAGTTGGAGCAGTAACATATTTACGGTGGTAAACACCATGTTCGCGGAGCGAGGTGGGACTAAACTTAGTTGCAAGGAGGGGACTAAACTTAGCAGTAGCGAGGGTTTGCGAAAAGCGCTACTGCTAAGTTCAATAGCAGTAGCATGGTTATGAAAAGGCGCTGCTACTATACCTAGTATGGCGGCAACGTCGTGGCAATTGAAGTAGTAGCGTTGTTTCCTCCTGACGCGCTACTGCTATGTGGATATCAGTAGCGCGGTTCGTTGTCACGCGCTACTGCTAAGTAGCAGTAGCGCCTTATTTTAAACAGCACTGTTGGTAAGATTCTGTGCATAAGGTATTTCGTAGTAGTGCTTGCTAATATTTCCAATAATAAGTGCATAAAATTCCAAGTAAGGGATGATATGTTAGTAGAGGCCTCTCCCACACATAAAATTGTAATGAAGATTATCTCTTTAGTTATCAATTGCCTAGGGACAATTCCGCAAATCGCTATATTTACTTTATTGTTCTTTTATTTAAACAACAACTAACTCTTATGTGCATGTTCTTTATTATCTTGCAAACCTATCCCATTAGAGTTGCAAAGTAGTTTATTTCTTGTTTCTAGGTAAGGCAAACATTTAGTGTGCATAGAGTTGTATCAATGGTTTATAGAACTAGACAGAATATTAATTCTACCTTTAGCTCTTTGTTGGGTTCGACACTCTTACTCACCTAAATGGCTACAATCGATCCCCTACACTTGTGGGTTATCAAGACCTTTTATAGTGTCATTGCCGGGGAGCAATAGCATGGAGAGTGTTCTAATGTGAGCTCGTTTGCTTTATCACTAAGTATATTTTATTTTTTGTTCTTTGTTGTTCTCTATATTTATTTATGGATATGGAACACAAAACACACACAAAAATTAGTTGCACTTGCAACCCATGGAGATGAGGAACCTTCTAAGACCCTTGATGTTGCTTATGTGTGGAACACTAAATATTACTTCGATAATTCTGATAAATCTCTGTTCAAAATGGTAATGGGATATACTTTGGATAAACATGAATACTTTAGGGATTATTGCTTGAATCAAAAAGGGAAACCCTTATTGGATCACATAAAAATGTTACATTGGTACATTGGTATGCTTATAATTTGTGCCCCATGTATGATTTTGTCGGGTGGTAGGTGCGACATATGCCAACGGGTGGCTTATCATTGTGGGAGCTAGTAAGACGTCGCCGGTGCCTGGAAACGGGATGAGGCGAAGACATGCACGCCGGCGAATCTTACGTAGGTTCGGGGCTCTCCGTGGAGGTAACACCCCTAGTCCTGCTCTGCGGGGTCTCCGCATGATCACTAGATCAAAACGAGTAGCTACAAGTGCTCCTTGAGCTGTCGGATTCGAGGGAGAAGAAGAGCAAGGCTAGCTCTCCCTTTCCTCTCTATATGGTGTGTGTGTAACTCTATGAGACCAACCCTTTGCATGGGTGCCCCGGGGGGTTTATATAGGCCTACCCCCAGGGGTACAATAGTAATCCGGCTGGGTGCGGCCCCAACCGTCAGTGTCTGTGCCCGCCGACTTCTCCGCCGGCCTTGGGGGCCCGCCGACTGGTGGGTCCCGCCGGCTGCCGGCCTCTTGGTCGACAGGCCGGCCCCACCGCTTGGGGGTCTTGTCGGCGGCTGGTTACTGTAGCCTCGCCCCTGATGACGAGGGCTTTGTCGAGGTAAGCGTGGCTACAGTGTGCCGCCTTGTGGGCTCTCACTGTAGCCTTACCTCGTCTTGTCTCCTCAGTGTGGCACATGTTTCGAGGGACGGGGTAGCCTGCTTCTGGGGGCCGGCTACGCCCCTGGCCGACTAGGGGAAGGTCGGGTTGCCTTCGAGCGTCTCTCTGGCTAAAGGGGCCCGCCGCCCACAGGCCGTACTGGCGTCTGTCGTGGATGACGTCAAGGCCAACATGGCTACAGTGCCACGCCGGACGGGAGATGGCTGACCCGTACGACGTCCTGTGGCCATGCCTGCTTCAGGATTCGGGGGTAGTGGGCTGTACTGTGGCCACGCCCTGTCTTATCTCCGTTATGTGGGCATAGTTTTGGTGGGTGCGGTCTTGGCCGGCTTCTTGGAGTCGGCGTTCTTCATGGCCGGCTTTTGGGAGTTGGTGTTCTTCATGGCCGGCTTTTGGGAGTCGGTCCTTTTGGAGCCGGCTTCCTGGAGTCGGCCATCTCGTAGCTATCTTGGGCGAGGTTTCTGGGAATGGGTCGCCTTCTGAGAGTCGGCCCCTGGGATAGCCGGCCGGGGGAAGGCGGCCCTGCGCTTCGAATGCTTGAAGGCTCAAATGGCCTGATAATTTCTTGAGAAGCCAGGGGGACTCGGTTAGGCTACCCGTGGCTATTTACTCCGACAGTAGTCCCCGAAGCTGATTGAGCTTCGAGGTGGGATGGGAGTCGAGAGGCTCGGTCAGCTTCCTATCTTGACAAGCCGACAGCTGGGAGCCAGCTTCGGCTTGGCGCGCTGTCTTGGCGAATTTTTTTGAAGTCGGAGGGTGGGAGTCTGCCGCCGCGCGCACCGGGCCGCGGGCCGGCCACTTGCCGCCTACGAAACACGTGACATCCCTTGGCTAAAAAGCATGCCAGCCCACGCGCGCGACGAGACGTCGCCGCAGGTCGGGGGCCCACCACTCCTGCGCCGGGCCCAGGCGCGGATTCTCTGTGGCCCAAAGCAGCCCGCACGGCTTCCTGCGGCGGTTTCGGCACGCCTTTAGGGTGTAATAATCGCGGGGCGTGGGGGGAGTGGGTGCAGTTAATCCCACATCCCACCCGACGCCTCGCCTCCTCGGCTTCGCCGTGCGAAGCTATAAGTAGGGGAGGAAGCGGCAGGCACTCGCACGCCCCTCTCCTCTCCGCCATCTTCTTCTTTCTGCTCTTCCTTGCAATAGCGCCTCACCGCCGCACCGTTTTACCACTCGATTCTTCGCCGCCGCGCTCAGTCTCGCCAGGCCTACGGCACGATGCAGTACAGCGGGGATTGGGACGGCTCCAACGTCCATGAGGATCACGTCGAGTTCCTCCGCAAGATGCGGCGGCTGCCCGGCGCGGACAAGGTGCGGGTCCGTCTCGCGCCGGAGAAGGAGATCACGCCGGAGCCGGAGGAAGGCGAGCGGGTCCGCTCGCATTTCTTGCGCAGCATCGGCTTGCCCGCGAGCGCCTTCTTCCGCTCCTTTCTCGAGTTCTACCAACTCCAGCCGCACCACCTCACCCTGAACACGGTGGTGCTGCTGTCCGCCTTCGTCACCTTGTGCGAAGGCTACCTCGGCATCCTCCCCACCCTCGAGCTCTGGGGGGAGTTCTTCCAGTCCAAGCTGGGCACGCGTATGCAGGGCGTGCCGGCTCAGAGTGACGCCTTCATCGCGATGCGGAGGGTGACTGCCGACAACCCCTTCCCCATCATCACGCTGATCCAGTCGGTGAAGCTATGGCAGAAGTCATACTTCTATGTGAGGAACGTTGCCCCGCAGGGCGACTACGTCAATCTGCCGGCTTACGAAGCCGGCCCGCCGGTGGGTAGGCGGCCCCAGTGGTCCTATCGGGCCGTGACGCTGACGCCGGCTGGAGCCGCAGCTGTCGCCCGACTGCGGGTGATGATCCAGTCGGAGGGCCTATCGGGGCCCGACCTGCTGGCCGCCTTCGTCACGCGCCGGGTGCTTCCGCTCCAGAGCCGCCCTCATCTGATCTGTCAGATGAGCGGCTAGCTCGATCCGAGTCGGATGTGCACCAAAGACATGCCGCACGACGAAGTGGCCCATATGGTGAACTACCTTGCGAACTTCAAGCTCGCCACAGACTGGCAGTTTGGCAAGGAGCCATATTGCCGAGCTCACCCGCCGCCCATGGTATGTTCTCTTTTTCTCTATCTCCTCTCTCAGTTTTGTCGCCGAGTTCCTTTTGGCCGACTCTGACTAGTCGGCTTGTCTCGATAGAGCCCTCTTCTTCGGCCTGCAGGCGGGTCGGACGCGGAGCGCCGATTCGTCCCCGACCGGGCGGAGCATGATCTGGAGGACCCCGACTTGGGGGCGGCCGCCATGGACGACAACACCGAGGCGGGCGGTGGCCAAGCCGGCGGCGAGGCAGGCGGCTCCGGGCTTGGAGTTAGCTTCGACGATTGGCCGGATGATGACGAAACGGAGGTCGTCCCAAGCCGCCAGCCGGCGCGGGTTCCTCCGCCGCGCCGCCTGCTCGGGGCGGCGGGCAAAAGCGTCGTGCCGCGCCGGGCTTGTTCGGTAGTCGGCCGAAGAAGCCCAGAGGCGGGGCGGCGGCGACCCGGCGGGAGGAGGCGGCCGCGAAGGCGGCCCGCTTCCGCAAGGCGGTGAGGCAGCCGCAGACGGTGTCGGCGTAAGTATATACTCCTTCGTGTATTCTTGTTTTTTTCTTTTCTCTGGTAGCTCCTGAGTCCTTGTCTTTTCTCCAAAAAACCAGGGCTCCATTATCGCTCGAGCGGGCTGCTGCCGCCTCCGTCGTTGGGTCGCCGGGAGGATCTGGGAGCACTACTCACCGCGTGGACCCCCGTGCCGATATTCAGGCGGCGACGGAGCGGAACGCGCGGGAGGTGCGGGAGGCGCGGGAGGCGGAGGCATTGAGGGCGGCCGCCGCCAAGGCGGCGCAGGAGCAGGAGGCGGCGAAGACGCTTGCTGACGCCGCGGCCAAGGCCCAAGCGGAGGCTGCGGCTACGGCGATGGCGGAGGGGGCCTTGCTGATCACCCCACTGCGCGTCGCGGCGCCTGGGGCCCCAGGGCCCTTGCCAGAAGAAGCCGGCGGTGACCAGCCGGGGCTGGAGCGGGAGGACGACATCGTCATCCTGGAGAGGGTGGCGGCACCGGCCCCGCCGACTGGGGCGACTCAAGGCGGCCGGCCTGACCTGCCGCCTGTGCAATCGGTCGGGGGCGAGCCGGCCGCGAAGACTGATCTGGTGGTCCGGACGCCGTCGCGCCAGCGCACGGGGAAGGCCGCATCAGAGCCGCAGAAGGCTGCATCGGAGCCGCAGCCGGCCGCGGGCTCCAGCTCGTCGGCCCAGGATATGGAGGCGGCCAGCGCCAGCTCGGGGTGGACGCCGGGCGGGGGGACGGCCGTGATGAATGTGGCCGCGCAGGACGTCCGGACCCGGCTTCAAGCCTAGGCTACGGCACTGAGGAAGTACAACGACGAGTTCCTTGCGACGCGGGCGGCCATCCGGGTTTGTCTCCTTTTCTTGCTTTTTTGATCTTGGTTTCTTCCGTGGGGGCGCGTCAGCGCACCCACTGGGTGTAGTCCCCGAGTTCCGAGTCGGCTGCTGAGAGGCGGCTTGGAACTTCTTCGCGGATCTAGTTTTGCTATTCTTGCTCTTACTTCGCTCTTCTGCTTGTCTTGCAGGACTACCACAGCCTTCGCGCGGTTGCCTTCAACTCCCAGGCTCGGGAGCTGACCCAGAAGACCGCTGACCTATCTGAGAGCCGGGGTAAATGCTTCGTCCTTTATCTCACGTGGGGGCGCGTCAGCGCACCCACTGGGTGTAGTCCCCGAGATTCGGGCCGACTGCTGAGCAGTCGGGTCGGATCTTCCTTGACGGCTTCTTCTTATTGCTTCCTTTACTCTGCCATCCTTGCAGCGGCCAACGCCAGTCCGCGGGAGCAGCTGGGAGGGTCTCAGGCTGCCCTCCGTGTTAAGGAGGCCGAGTTTGCCGCCTTGGCGCAGGAGCGTGACCGCCTGGCCAAGAGGTTGGCCGACCAGGAGGAGAGCCACAAGGCGGCCCTGAAGGTGGTGCAGGACAGCGAGGCCGCCCTCCAGGCCGAGTACGAGACACAGGCGGCTAGCTGGGCCGAAGTGAAGCAGACGCTGATCAATGGTTATGGCCAGATCGAAGATTTGGTTGACGGTAAGCCGCCTTCTTCTTCGTCCTTTCTTGCCGCTTGCCATTTTGGCTCGTTTTTTATCTTGGTGTTTTCTCTTCTTTCTCTTTCTTTCTTGCGCAGAGTACTTCCCTGGCTACTCCACCGCCGCCATCCAGATCATCGAGGCCCGCCGCGAAGCACAGAGGCAGGCTGGCGCCGAGATTGCGCCAAACGCTCGCCGGTCACTGGAGGAGCAGGTCATGGCGATCCAAGCCCGCCTCCAGCCGGCTCATCGCCTGCTCTGCCGGCTTCAACGTGTTGGGGCGCAGATGTTGGCCACCCTCTGGCCTGGCGAAGTGGTTCCCCGCACCCCCAGTCGGACTGCCGACTGGCTGGAGGTGGCGGTCGGCCGCTTCGAAGCCTGGAAGGCTTCGACGGCTCGGTCCGGCGCCAGGCGGGTGCTGGAGTTCGTCAAGGCCTGGTATCCCGGGCTGAGTTTGGACCAGCTGACCACCTGGCGGCAGCAGGCCGACACGGAGCTGGAGCCGGCACGGCCGGCTATCATCCGACGGGCTTCAGCGATCGCCGACTACACCGACAGCAGCGCCTTCGCCCCTGAGGTGGACGACAACGGTGTTGCCCAGCCGGAGGAATGGTTCGGGCTGAACCCGGCAGACAGCGAAGACTCGGCGGAGGAGATCGACTCTAGCGACGAGGGCGAACAGGAGGAGGAGGAGGGTGAAGACGCCGGGCCGGATGGTGGAGCGGCCGGCTAGCCTCAGCTTGACCGTGCCTCCAGCAGCACGGCACGCGCGGGTGCACCGCATGCCGCCGGCGATGATCAAGCCGAGACCCGCTAGCCGGCCACTCCTTCTGCTGGTGACGCCATCTCCACCGACCAACCCGGCTCCCACACCGCGCCTTTAGTCTAGTCTGCTATCTTTATTTTCCTGTCTTATCACTTTTAGAACAATATTTTGTTAAGTTTGCACAATTCCACCCACTGGGGGTGTATTCGAACTATGTTGATTGCCGGCCTGTTGGGGGCTTTATATGTAGATATGACTATGCATGTGTTTGGCTTTTCCTTGTTCTTCGCTTTTCATCCTTCTGCTGTTTCCTTTGCCGACCTCCCTTGGTTGCCGCCTCCCAAGTCAGACAGTTGCTCTGCAATCTGTGGCTGGAGAAGTGCCTGGCCAGTTGGGAGGGCAAGTACTCTAGCTTTGTTGGATTATCGCGAAGTGTTTGGGAAGACGGCTAGCCGGCTGTTTTGACAGCCGGCAAGCGTGGTTGGAGGCCGTCCTTTCGCTATACAAGTTCATTAGTCCTTAGCCGTTTTTCGTGTGGGCATCCTTTCTGTCTTGGCTCTTGCTAGTCGGACAGTCGGTTCTTCGAGCTGCGACTTTCAACAAGAGAGGACTCGGGAGCCGGCACACTACTTGTCTGACTTCATGTAGAACTTTAACATAGCTTAAGGCGGCCAGTCCCCGGGCCGACTAGTCGAACCCGGTGCTAGACAAAAAATCAAATGTAATAATACATTCATGGATATGACACTCGTCACTCATAGATAAATGAAGGCAGTCCCCGAGTGCCCCTCGAGGGGCCTGTTGTTTTCGTACTTAATACAAAAGGGTAGCATGATACATACTGCTTTTAACTGTAAAATCTTCTCAGGAGGTTCGCATTCCATGGTCGCTCCGACTCCTTGCCAGAATCATCCCTCTTGCGTGCTCTTGGTTTTTGCGCGTCGATCGGGTAGTAGGAGTCGTTGCCTAGTGCCTTGCTGATGACGAAAGGGCCTTCCCAAGGGGCCGAGAGCTTGTGCTGGCCGGCTGTTCGCTGGATCAGCTGAAGCACAAGGTCGCCCTCCTGGAAAGATCTTGGCTTGACCTTGCGGTTGTGGTAACGGCGCAACCCCTGCTGGTAGATGGCGGACCAGCTGAGTGCTAATAGCCGGCCTTCTTCCAGCAGGTCGACACCGTCTTCTCGCGCTTCCTTGGCCTCCGCCTCCGTGTACATGGTGACCCGAGGCGAGTCGAACTGGATGTCAGTTGGGATGACAGCCTCGGCACCATATACAAGGAAGAACGGAGTGAAGCCGGTTGACTTGTTAGGGGTAGTACGCAGGCTCCAGAGGACAGCCGGCAGCTCATCGAGCCAGCAGCCGGCCGATCGCTCCAGTGGTATGACCAGTCGGGGCTTGATGCCGGAGGGGATGAGTCCATTTGCTCGCTCGACCTGGCCGTTTGACTGCGGGTGGGCAACGGATGCTAAGTCCAGTCGGATACCCTGCGTCGCGCAGAAACGTGCCAGTGCTCCTTTGGCAAAGTTTGTGCCGTTGTCGGTGATGATGTTGTGCGGTACGCGGTACCGAGTAGTGATGTCGGTGACGAACGTCACGGCAGTCGGCCCGTTCAGCTTCTTGATCGGCTTCGCTTCGATCCACTTGGTAAACTTGTCCACGGCGACAAGCAGATGTGTCAAGCCGCCGCGGGCTGTCTTGAATGGGCCCACCATGTCCAGTCCCCAGACGGCAAAGGGCCAGGTGAGGGGAATGGTCTTCAGTGCAAAAGCCGGCAGGTGTTGCTTGGAACTGAAGACTTGGCATGCTCTGCAGCTCTTGACTATCTCTTTGGCATCTTCCAAAGCAGTCGGCCAAAAAAACTGTGGCGGAAAGCTTTGGCCACAAGTGATCTTGAGGCTGCGTGGTGGCCGCATTCACCTTGATGGATATCCTTGAGGATTGTCACTCCTTTCTCTGGCTCGACGCTGCGCTGGAAGACTCTAGTGACACTGCGCTTGACAAGCTCTCTGTTTATTATTGCATATGCTCCAGCTCGTCGTTGCACTAGTCTTGCTGAGATCTCATCAGCCGGCAGCTCTCTGTTGACTAGGATTTTGAGGATGGGCTGGGGCCATGATGGAGCTGTGACTTCTTCTACTGTTAGTACGGCCACCATGACTTGGGTGGGTGGGTCGGGTGGCGTGGAATTGGAGTCGGCCACTGCTTCTTGTGTTGCTGCAGTCCCCGGGCCGACAGCTGCAGTCCCCGGGCCGGGTTCTGAAGTCCCCGAGCCGGGTGCGACTACGGCAGTCCCCGGGCCGGTTGTCGAAGTCCCCGTGCCGCCTGCGGGGTTCCTCAAGTCGGATCCGGCTGCATCGGGGACAGGCGGTACAAAGATAGAGTCCGACTCTGGAGACGGCTTGATGGACGGCTTGAGGAGGCGCTGGAGGGAGACACCGGTTGGTATAGCCTGTCGGGTGGAGCCGATCCGTGCCAGGGCATCTGCTTGGTCGTTGTCGGCCCTTGGTACGTGAAGGAACTCGCACCCTTCGAAGTACCCACTGATCTGCTGGACGAGGAATCGATAGTTCGTCATGTTTGCATCCTTGGCGTCCCAGTCGCCAGATGACTGCTGGACCACCAAGTCTGAGTCGCCATAACACAGGATCCGGCGTATGCCGAGTTCTTTGGCTAGCCGGAGCCCATGTATGAGCGCCTCGTACTCGGCCACATTGTTGGAGGCGGCGAAGTGGATTTGCAGCGTGTATCTGAGTTTGTCGCCTTTGGGAGAGGTGAGGACGATGCCGGCTCCCAAGCCGGTGCGCATCTTGGACCCGTCGAAGTGCATCCGCCAATGGGTAGAGTCGGGAGCCGGCGGTAGGTACTGGGTCTCGGCCCAGTCGACGAGGAAGTCGGCCAACGCTTGGGACTTGATGGCGGTGCGGGGTTGGTAGAAGATTGTGTACGGTGCCAATGCAATGGCCCATTTAGCCACCCGGCCGGATGCATCCCGGCTGCCTATGATCTCGGCAAGCGGGGCGGTGCACACGACCGTGATGGGATGCTCTTGGAAGTAGGGCTTCAGGTTCTTGGCGGCGAAGTACACCCCATAGCACATCTTCTGGTAATGCGGGTAGTTTTGCTTTGAGCTGGATAGTACTTCGCTTAGATAATACACCGGCCTTTGGACTAGTTGGGCTCAGCCTTCTTCCGGGCGTTGGACCACGACAACTGTACTGACCACTCGGCTAGTCGCGGCAATGTAAAGGAGCATGGGCTCCTTCGTCGGGGCCGCCAGGACAGGTGGAGTAGTCAGCATTTTCTTCAACTCATGGAAGGCTTGGTCGGCTTGGTCATTCCACTCGAAATGAGTGGATTTCTTCATGAGTCGGTACAGGGGGAGGGCCTTCTCTCCTAGCCGGCTGATAAAGTGGTTTAAGGAGGCCAGGCACCCAGTGAACTTCTGCACATCTCGAAATTTGGTGGGAATCTCCATCCTCTCGATGGCCTTGATCTTCATAGGGTTGCACTCGATGCCGCGTTCAGAGACCAGAAAGCCTAGCAGCTGGCCGGCTGGTACTCCGAACACGCATTTCTCGGGTTGAGCTTGATCTGGAATCGGCGCAAGTTGGCAAACGTTTCTTTGAGGTCCTCCAGGAGGGTGCCGCGCTTTTCTGTCTTCACCACAATGTCGTCTACGTAGACGTGGGCATTTCTGCCGAGTTGCTTGAGGAGGCATTTCTGCATGCAACGCTGAAAAGTGGCACCGGCATTCCTTAAGCCGAATGTCATAGTCAGGTAACAGAAAGCTCCGAATGGTGTGATGAAGGCAGTCTTCAGGCAGTCTGCTGGGTCCAACTTGATTTGATGGTACCCTGAGTACGCATCCAAAAAACTTAAAAGCTCGCATCCGGCCGTAGAGTCTATCACTTGGTCAATCCGTGGCAAAGCAAACGGATCCTTGGGGCAGGCCTTGTTGAGGCTGGTGTAGTCTATACACATGCGCCACTTGTTGTTCTTCTTCAATACCAAGACTGGGTTGGCAAGCCACTCTGGAAAAAATACTTCCATAATAAAGCCAGAGGCGAGGAGCCGGGCTATCTCTTCTCCTACAATTCTTCGCTTCTCTTCTGACAGTCGGCGGAGGGGCTGCTTGACCGGCTTCGCGTCGGCTCCGACGTGTAATTTGTGCTCGGCGAAATCCTTCGGGACACCCGGCATGTCCTTTGGGGACCATGCAAAGACATCTCGATTCTCATGGAGGAAGTCGACGAGCTCGCCTTCCTATTTACAGTCCAGGTTTGCCCCAATGACAGCAAACCTTTCCGGATTCTCCGGGTCCGGAGGTATCTTCTTCGTCTCCTTGGCCGGCTGGAAGGAGCCCTGCGCATCATAATCTTTGGGGTTGGGGGACAAGGCCGGCTGCTTGCCGGCCATGGCCACAACCCGTTCCAGCATCTTCTTCTCTTCTGCCACTACGAGGGACTCGGCCAGCCGACTGCTGGCCATAGCGCACTCGATGGACTTCTTGTAGTCGCCGGCTATAGTGATGATCCCCTTCGAGCTCGGCATCTTCATCTTCAGGTAGGCGTAGTGGGGCACAGCCATGAACTTGGCCAAAGCAGGTCGGCCAAGCAAAGAATGGTAGGGGCTCTCCAGATCCACTACCTCAAACCAGATCGCTTCTCGGCGAAAATGATCCTTGTCTCCGAAGAGAACATCCATCTTGATCTTGCCGATCGGGGAAGAAGACAAGCCGGGCACGATGCCATAGAACACGGTCCGGCTTGGCATGAGCTGCTTTGCCTTGATATTCAGCTTCTCCATGGTATCGCGGTACAGTATATTGATACTGCTTCCGCCATCAATCAGGACACGGGAGAATCGGGCAGCTCGCCTCTCCGTCGTGAGGGTGACATCCAAGACTAGTGCGTAGGAGCCAGTGGATGGCATCACCTCTGGGTGGTCGGCCTGGCTCCAGTTGATGGGCTTCTCGGACCAGTGCATGAACTCGGGGGTGCTAGAGACGACTGCGTTGACCTCTTGGTGCTGACGGCGCCGACTACGCTTATCTTCAACTTGTCTTGTGAAGACGACATAGGCGGCGTGCTCTTCAGGGAACTCATCTTGAATGGCTCCGACTGCTGGTCCAGCCGCCGGCTGCTGGGGGGCTGGAGGCGGCGGGCCGGGAGGCGGAGGCGGCACCAGCCCCTCGCCCTTGGAGATTTGCGTGAGCCAGTGGCATTTTCGGGTCGTGTGGTTGGACGGCTTCACGCCGCTGTGGAACTTGCAAGGGGCGTCGAGAGTCTGCTCGTAGGAGAAAGCCGGCTGCCAAGCCGGCCTGCCACCCTTCTTCTTGGGAGCGGGCCGCTCTTCGGGCTGCTCATCTTCAACTGTGGCCACTTGCCGACTGGTGGAGGGCGGCGTAGGGGCCTTGCGCTTGTGATCATTCTGGTAGGGGCGCCGATTGGAATCGCCAGCCGGCGTCTTGGGAGCCGGAGCGATCACCTTCCCAGAGGCGTCCACTCGAAGCTCAGTCTTCATAGAGGAGTCGGCCGTGGCGTACTTGTCCGCGATGATCAGCAGTTCATCGAGGGTAGCCGGCTCGTCGCAGAGGAGTCGGTGCTTGAGGAGGGTGCCCTCTCGGCACCCGGCGGTGAAGTACTCGATGGCCTGAACCTCGTGCACCCCCTCGTAGGAATTGCGGAGCTCGGCCCACCGCGTGAGGTAGTCGCGGGTCGACTCGTTTGGCCCTTGGACGCATAGGGAGAGTTGGCGAGGCTTCGGAGGCCGCTTGTACGTGCTGGTGAAGTTACGGACAAAGACTTCCATGAAGTCCAGCCAGCTGTTGATGCTGTAGGGCTTGAGGCTGTTGAGCCAGGTGCGCGCCGTGCCCTGTAGCATGAGGGGGACGTACTTCACGGCTACGCGCCGATTGCCGTTGGCTATGCTGACAGCAGTAGAGTAGTCGATGAGCCAATCTTCCGGCTTCACAGAGCCATTGTACTTAGGCGTGTCTCTGGGGAGCGAGAACCCTTTGGGGAAGGGCTCGTCGCGGATGCGGGGGCCAAAGCATGGCGAACCGACATCATCTTCTTCTTCTAGCACCAGGGACCGAGCCAGGCGGTCGATCCGGTGGCGGGCGTCGTTCTCGCCGACTCCTTCGCGGTGGCCCAGTCGACCACCAAGAGTCGGATGCGTGACAGGTGGCGGGGTGGGGTATATCTCCCCTCGAGGCGGGGGAGGAGGCGGATTTCCTTCACGCTCCACCGCTCGAGGGCGGCCTTCTGCGTCGCGCTCGATGGTGATACGAGTCCGGCTGCGGCTAGCAGCCGGCTCCTTGTCTTTCCTCACGCGGGCGCCGCTCGCAGTCGGCGACCGGGATGTCGTGGCGCGCTCCCGGCGCGGGGGAGGACCCTCAGCGCGGGCGCCGGCTTCGTGCCATTCTGCGGTCGCGTCAATCAGCTGCTGGATCCGCCTTGTCATGTAGGGGAGGTCATCGGCTCCCAGCCCATTTAGCTCTTCAGCGGCCGCCTGAGCGGCTCGCAGGTTCTCGAGCGGGGTGGCGTAGACGGGGCGGTCTGCCCCCAGCATGCTGGCGATGGCTGCGCCGCGCTTCTGGACGAAGCTGTCTCGGCTCGGCCCGCCACGAGGCGGCGTGCCAAAGGCGGCGCGGTCGACTTCGCGCTGGTGAGCCTCGGTGAGGCGTCTCATGGAGGCTATCTTCTGGCCTTCTGCGATGAGGGCGAGGCGGCGTGCCTCCATGGTCTCGGCGTCGGCGTCGGCCGGGATGGGGATGGATAAGTCGTGCATCACCGCTTGCAGGGCGTCGTGGGCGTTCTCGCCCGAGTTGGCGACGTGGCTGATGACCAACAGTTCGCTGACAGCGCTGCTGCCGCTGTCAGCTCGAGGGAGAGGGTCATCGAAGACCACCACGTCGGAGGGGTACGCGTCGAGCGATGCCGTGTCAGAGTCGACAAGCATCGGGTCGGTGGAGCCGACCGACTCCAAGTCTACAGCAGGCTCGCTGGAGACGTGAAGTTGGTCGACGAGGCTGACGAGGCGGCTCTCGGGGTAGTCCGTGCTCGCGTCGGACGCGGGCTCGTCGGAGATGCGAGTCTCGCCGAGCAGATCGGCGAGGCAGCTCGCTGCGCAGGCGTCGTCGACGCCTTGCAGCGCGTCAGGGCAAACGCCATCGGGCGCAGCAGGCTGGCTGCGCTCGCGGGGGAGAAAAAGGGTTCCCGTCAAGAAGAGGTCTCCGGACGACGGTGCACCTGGCCCCAAGGTGGGCGCCAAATGTCGGGTGGTAGGTGCGACATATACCATCGGGTGGCTTATCATTGTGGGAGCCAGTAAGACGTCGCCGGTGCCTGGAAACGGGATGAGGCGAAGACATGCACGCCGGCGAATCTTACCCAGGTTCGGGGCTCTCCGTGGAGATAACACCCCTAGTCCTGCTCTGCGGGGTCTCCGCATGATCACTAGATCAAAACGAGTAGCTACAAGTGCTCCTTGAGCTGTCGGATTCGAGGGAGAAGAAGAGCAAGGCTAGCTCTCCCTTTCCTCTCTATATGGTGTGTGTGTAACTCTATGAGACCAACCCTCTGCATGGGTGCCCCGGGGGGTTTATATAGGCCTACCCCCCAGGGGTACAATAGTAATCCGGCTGGGTGCGGGCCCCAGCCGTAAGTGTCTGTGCCCGCCGAATGGTGGGTCCCGCCGGCTGCCGGCCTCTTGGTCGACAGGCCGGCCCCACCGCTTGGGGGTCTTGTCGGCGGCTGGTTACTATAGCCTCGCCCCTGATGACGAGGGCTTTGTCGAGGTAAGCGTGGCTACAGTGTGCCGCCTTAATGTGGCACATGTTTCGAGGGAGGGGGTAGCCGGCTTCTGGGGGCCGGCTACGCCCCTGGCCGACTAGGGGAAGGCCGGGTTGCCTTCGAGCGTCTCTCTGGCTAAAGGGGCCCGCCGCCCGTGGGCCATACTGGCGTCTGTTGTGGATGACGTCGAGGCCAACATGGGTACAGTGCCGCGCCGGACGGGAGATGGCTGACCCGTACGGCGTCCTGTGGCCATGCCTGCTTCGGGATTCGGGGGTAGTGGGCTGTACTGTGGCCACGCCCCGTCTTATCTCCGTTATGTGGGCATAGTTTTGGTGGGTGCGGTCTTGGCCGGCTTCTTGGAGTCGGCGTTCTTCATGGCCGGCTTTTGGGAGTCGGTGTTCTTCATGGCCAGCTTTTGGGAGTCGGTACTTTTGGAGCCGGCTTCCTGGAGTCGGCCATCTCGTAGCTATCTTGGGGGAGGTTTCTGGGAATGGGTCGCCTTCTGAGAGTCGGCCCCTGGGATAGCCGGCCGGGGGAAGGCGGCCCTGCGCTTCGAATGCTTGAAGGCTCAAATGGCCTGATAATTTCTTGAGAAGCCAGGGGGAGTCGGTTAGGCTACCCGTGGCTATTTACTCTGACAGATTTTACTTGTTGCTCTAGAATGGAGATTCAACACCTTTCCTTTTAATGTGAATTTAATCATAATGAAACATTGGCCTCTTATTCTAATGGTGTATATGATTACTATTATGTAGAACAAAAAAAGGGCAGCCCAGTGCATGTAGCTCTCGCTTGCGCAGGGTCCGGGGAAGGGTCCGCCCACTTTGGGTCTATAGTACGCAGCCTTTCCCTGCATTTATGTAAGAGGTTGTTTCCAGGACTTGAACCCGTGACCTCATGGTCACAAGGCAACATCTTTACCACTGCGCCAAGGCTCCCCTTCTAGTACTATTATGTAGAACAAATAGAAGAATTTGTTGTTTTTAAGGGTGCTTATGAAATTGCTTCTTTGCTTGAAAAGTATGGTGATGCTCTTTCACTGGTACAGCGAGGTGCTATACAAACAATTTTTAACCCCTTTCCGCGACGGCATTCTGTCGCCGAGTGAGTGCGTGCAATAGGATGCAGAGGCCTTGCCAAATGAAATCGTGTGCGATGTAGCACACACTAAATTCTTTCACATGTGTGGGATCGGTGATTAAACATTTCTAATGACGCAGTGAAACCAAATGGTGTGTCGTAATGAACCGTTTGGGAAAGAGTATGTAAGGCACACGGACCTACACATGAACTGTGTGCGATATGTGCCCCATCGCACACGAGTTTTCTGCGGGACTCGTCTGCCATGCAAGACTCCATCGCACACGTTTCCGAACAATTAACCCTGTACGATGATGTCCTATGACAAACGGTTCAAGAGCCCCTTCACACACATACTAGAGATGCAGACCATTTGTGATTTCTTGTGTATCACTGACGGTTGCGGTAAGACTGACGTGTGCTTTTCTTTTGGGATCCCACACGTTTCCTGAAAAATTTATGACTGGGATGGTATTTTACATTGGGCACGGTTTACTCCAAGCTCTCGTGTGTGATAATGTGGTATCACGAACGGTTCCGGAGCCCCTACGCACACGTGGTAGTGCTGCAAATCATCTGCGACCTGTTGTGTATCACCGACGGTTCCACTATGATTGACGTATGCTTTCCGATGTGGATCGCACACACTCATTTAGTTGAACAGTGTGCAGAGCAATTGCGAGGTTAAAGCAAAAATATCCCATTTGAATCAGGGTGCAAAAGGCAAATTTGCCACAATATGCAATTGAACAAATAGTGTCCATAGGAAGAACATTCATCAAATTTCGCAACAATTGCAACTGAACAAATGGTAGCTAAATTCCAATGATTTGTCGACATATATATGCATAACATAATTAATCATAGTGTACGAAATACGAAGACCTTATCAGATGGAAAACAATGGATCCATGTGTATATGTTTAGCGGCTAACTCTTACTCAATGTTTTAGGAGAAGGCATCCTGAAATCTTCATTATCACCAGTGGGATTGATGTAGTGATTCAGGAAGAAGTCGTTGATAAATCTCCAAATCATCAGCAATTCATCAGCGGGGAGCGGTTCAGTGGTCCTCGGTTCTAAGATGAGCTGCAGTATTTTTAAGATCAGAATGTGCCATATGAGTGGAGTAGAAGATATTAATTAAGATAGACTTATTGGTACTAATTGGTGAGCATCTTCACAACTATCAGTAGATTTGCAGATGGAGATCATGTGTCGGCAAACATAGTATCCACAATGGTTGTTCCGTGCTTGTTGCTGAGGACACTGAAATATTTTGTACATAATTAGTCATGTATTTGTCCTGTTAGGAACAACCTAACCGGTGTTAGATGTATTTTTTTTCTTTGGAGAGAAATAGAAAGAGGTTTATTTAGAAGCTCGAACATTTGACTAGCATAAGAAAAGGTATTTGCAGACTATTGGATACATTTTCTGAAAATAACGGATTTCGGTGTGTTACCGGAGAAACGATCTCGTGTTGCAGAGGTAGTTCTTTCTTGAACAGGTTCCCTGTTTAGTTTTCCACAACCCGAGGAAACTGCAAATGAAGGTGAATTTTGACAACATCAATTATTGAACTAGATATGAATTCAAATTAATTTCAACATCATAGAATTCAATACCTATCCATGAATTGATGAAGATGCGTCAGATCCTGAGCGTTTTTTGAGTCTCTGAGAGAATGCATGTAGTAAACTATGTTCTTGTTTGGAACAATGAATACCAAGATCCAGTGATTGCTACATATTAAGAGAGGCATGAACTTACGAATTATGTTGAAATCTGAAAGACAATCAGTGTATGCATGGTTGTTTATTTGACTTACAATTCATGATATGGCTAGAGAAATGATTCTGCATGGGACGTGTTTTCGATGATACGGGCGACCTGTTAATGGCCCACTCCCGTTCATCCTTACCATGTAATAATGTTGTGTCATTCGCTAATGTAGGATCTATGAAATACACACTCTCCCTTTTTATTCTCTGCGCGTCCAATCCCCTGAGAGGAATAAAATGCAGTTAGTTGTTTATCATTTACAACCTTGTATGGAGAAGTTGATCAGAGTTTGTTAAGTACTTACAAAATCAGGCATCTAACAAGAGTGGCATAAAGCTCGTCGAAGTTGAAGAAGAGATGTAAGTCCTTGAAACTCACACTGATGGAACCAGCATCATGTTGGAAATGATCTCTGTTGTAGCAGACTAGCAGAACATGATGACCTGCTAACATTTGATCCATGCAATATTTATGTAACTCGCGGCAACTGGAGTTGCACTCATAAAAGTGTTCGCAAACAAGAATTGGTTGGCCGTGGACGTAATTGCGTGCTTCAAGTACGTATGC
Source organism: Aegilops tauschii subsp. strangulata (assembly GCF_002575655.3). Taxonomy (NCBI): domain Eukaryota; kingdom Viridiplantae; phylum Streptophyta; class Magnoliopsida; order Poales; family Poaceae; genus Aegilops; species Aegilops tauschii. The sequence goes on along the minus strand of NC_053039.3, from coordinate 577,913,824 downwards.
TTTATTTTTAGCAAGCAACAAATCTATTTCTACATCATTCATGCCGTCAAAAATAATATTACCCTCTGATTCGAACTACTTGCTGTTAATTTGGTTCTTGGCGATGAGTGCTTTAAGTAAGAGGTAATCGTTCTCTTTCTTCTTTGCTCTCGGGCCGCGCTTCCTCATGGGTGCAGCCTTTTTGCCCGCTTCCTTCTTAGTACTTGAAGCAGCTCTGGTCCAAGGTTTGGTTGGCTGAAAGGCAGACTGCCGAGCAGACGGTAAAGCTGCGATGGACTGCTTAGCAAACGGTTTAGCTATGCCGGACTACTGAGCTGGTGGTGTTACTGTGATGGACTGCTGGGCTGTAGGAGCAGAGGCATCACACTGCTGACCATGCGTTGAAGCTATGTCGAGTTTATGCGCAGGTGGTGCTGACTTGTCGGTGTGCTGAGGAGGCCATGCCAACGCATTGGTTTGGTGAGCAGGCAGTGTTGACGCATTGGTATGCTGATCACGCGGCTGCGGACCGATGGACTGATGAGGAGTCGGTTCTGGACCTACAGACTGCTTAGCAGGCGGTTCCGAAGCATCAGACTACTTAGCACTCTATTCCACCAGGTTGGTCTGCTGAGCATGTGGTGTAGCTAGGTATCCCCCCGCTGCTTCAGCGGTCGGCATCTGAACTGGTGGTGCGTCTTCAGCAGTTGTAGGCCTTGCCACTGGCTGCTCTGGGGCGGACGATCACATGGCCTGTACAGCACAAAGTCAGGCGGGCTGATCACAGGTTGATGCATCAGCCGTCGGAATACGAGTATTAGGTTCCTTGGGGAAGCATGCGAGAGCTTCCATGGCAAGGAGAGCGTCACCGGTTGAGGGGCGACATTGGTTGCTCTTGGCGGGGCTTCAGGGGTCTCATCCATGAAGTCTATCTCCTTTTGTGGCCACTGGATGTGATGTAACAGTGTTTCTCCCAAGGTCCTATGCTCATCAAAGTCCCCTAGGATATTCTTCAGCGCAAATTCATTGAATCCAGGCTTTAGTTCAGTCATGTAGCACTTCATACATCCCGACCTCAATGGAAAATTGTCCAACAAGAGGCCCTCTTCCAAGAAGGGTGGGCAAACCCAGGCTGTTGCACATATTAGTGTACCTTCATAATGTCTAAGCACACCCTTCAGTCTGTCTTTCGTTCCAGATAGATCAGATATAGCGTCATCATGAGCAGCTGCAGTCTCAGTGTCGCTGGGGTCAGCTGATGCACGGCTACTCTTGTGCGGTGTTGTCGCGCAATAATCAGCATCCTCTGTGCCCTCCTCCCCTCACATCTGCTAGCTATCTGTCATTGTTAGAGACTTTTGCATCATCATTGACTCCTCAATTTCCTTTTGAACAGTCGGATATATGTCCTTCCTCAGCCTTTCATACAATTCATTCATTTCACTCCTCTCTTTTTTCATGCTGAGCTTCTCTTCTTTGCTGAGTGTGAAAGCCCTCTTGTGCGGGACATTAAGACGGGCTCTCTTGTTTCCAGAGCATCGGACAGAATGGCACATGGCCCTGAGTTCCTATAGAACCTTCCAGGGATCTCGGAAGCCTTTAACATCACGCGATAAAGTTTTTCGTCATGCGTGTTTTCAAAGTAATCAGTTCCGTCATCCCGCATCCTTGCACGTGCCCGCAAGTAGTCTCTAGCACGTTCGCCCCTGATTTCATTAAAGGCTGGTTTTCCCACCCGCAGCTACTGCTTCTTTCTCCTCCTGGTCCCATATCGGTTTCATGATGTTGTATCCTGCCACACCCATACGTCGGGTGTGTGTGTTCCTCTTCTCAAGTTCCTATTTCTTGGCACTCTTCCTAGAAAACTCTGTAGTTGCCCTGACCCTTTTGAATTTTGCCCAGTCTGCCTTTGTAATTTGGGGCTATGCGAGGATTGGGTCCTTGCCTTCACTCAAGTACTTCTTGTACAACACGTGCTTCTAGTTTCTCCAAGCATCCCTAGCCTTCTTCCGTGCAGCTTGTTCCACCTGCATTCTCCACTGCTCTGGAATGTTGAAATGATCCATGATCTCCCGAGCTATCCTTTGACGTGTTTCTGTGTCAGCCTTCCGAAACCCTGACAGATTGATGTTGAGCCTTGCCCCGCCAACAAATCCACACACACTCCTGAACTTTGTGTGTGCTTTATCTGGTTTAGTTGGAGCCCAAGACTTTAAGTCGATGTCGGTTACTTCATATACACCTTTAGGCTGGTGTGTGGGCTTCCATGGAGCGTTCCTCCGTGTCCTGACCGAAAGGGTAATTGCTACAGCTCTATCCCATTCCAGATTACTTGATCCATCACCATCTGCTGAACACCTAGGGTTTTCGGAATCAGATGAAGATACATCGCCTGAAGCATCAGTGCTATCGCTGCTACTCGGCATCTACAGATAACACATGTGAAACTCGGGAAAGGAGGATAAGCATGAAGCTAACAACTTGGTATCAAGTTGTCTAAACATTTCATGCAATAATTTAGAAAATGTACAGCTTATTTGTTAAGTTTCTGTGACTTGGGCACCCATGTTCTGTAAATGGACAGTAACTTATTGGAACAAATATAGCTTATACTAGTTTGGAAGGTAGATAATGAACATAAATATGCTCTCCGTTATTTTATAGCCAATTTGGGAACATACAGAACGAAATAGGAAGACGGGTTGCGAGGAAATATGCCTCACCGCGATGGAGAGCAGTAACTAACAGGTTTCATAATGAAAACACGGCAGAACCACAGGAGAGGCGAGGGTTACAGGATTGATATGCTCGAGGGTGGCTGGCGAGCAAACGAATACGGCAAGGTGCGGGCAGCCGCGTGTTGGGAACGACAGTGGAGGTAGGGTTGACGCCGAAGAGCGAGCACAAGGCCGGGTTGAGCACGCCGGCGCCGGAGAGGGTCATGCTGTGGATCTAGGGGAGGGGGAGTTGGGGATGGTGATTGGGTGGACTAATTGAGTGAAACGCGGGCGGGCGGTGGGGGGTGTTGGCGGCCTAGGTGAAAAGGGTGAAAAAATATCTGCGGTCGCCGTGTAGAAAGGCCTATGCAAACGATTGCCTCTAAGCGCTCGTGTGCACAAACAGCATAATTTTATTTGAAATGAAGACGTGAGTTTATCGTTTCGCCTCTAATTTTTCCCCACGGTAGGAAATCACCACTATACCACAGGTTTAATTTGTTGGCACATTTCAGGTCTCGTATGCTATATTTAAGACATTTTTTGGCATTTACCATGCATTTTGGCATATAAATCAAATCCTTGCCGGAATTGTATATGCTGATGAGAGGGATGAGGATTGCTGTTCGATCTAGGTGCATCCAATGGTGTAGACGTACGATCCGTGGGGTTTGGGTTCTGGCCAATAAGAACACACGATTCGGATTGCGCGCGCAGCAGGGGGGCATCGGCCACGGTTTGGTAGGCACACGGCTTTGGTGAGTGAACCGTGTGCTATTTGAAAACATTTACATGAACAAACGGCATATTTCCATTTGAATGAAAACATGAGTTCATCGTTTCGCCTCGAATTTTTGTTTCCATGGTAAGAAATCACCATCGTACCCTATGGTTCAATTTTCTGGTGCATTTGACATCTCGTTTGCTATATTTGAGTCATTTTTTATATTTTAACATCCATATATATATACATATATATATAGTCGCAACTACACGTGGGTGTTAGCAAAATCATTTGTGTGTCGCTTTGCGAGTTTTCATTCATTGTCTGAGAAATGGAAAAAAACTTCAAACAGTTCGGCCGCAGGGTGCGGCCAGAGGCGTAGGCCTTGTTGGTATTTTAATTACAGGAAATGCATATAGAGTCCGAAAATAACGAAAATCAGTGTGTCACCACGGTGTGCTCTCAGGATCCCATCAAAAAGTTGGGCAAGTTTGGCACATGTTTTGATGCCCACACCTTCCAAATCAGAGCATCTCACATGAAGGATCATAGTTTCCAAAAAGGAGACGTGGCACTTCGGACTCCAATCGTCGGTGACTACATCGTTCCGCCTCAATTTTTTTTCACGGTAAACAATCATGGATATATCCTAGGATTGATTTTCTGGTCCATTTCAGGTCTCGTCTGCTATATTTAAGTCGTTTTTTGCATTTACCTTGCATTTAGTGCATATAAAATCAAAACCGTACTACCACTACATGTGGGTGTGTTAGTTAGCAAAGAAGGTGTGCAAATCATTTGTGTGTCGCTTTGCGAGTTTTCATCCCTTGCCTGAGAAGCCGGGAGAAGTTTCAAACATTTCGGCCGCAAGGTGCGGCCACCGGCATAGGCCTAGTTGGTATTTTAATTACAAGAAATTTAGATGGACTCCGGACATCATCAAAATCGGCGTGTGCCCGTGGCGTGCTCTCACAATCCCGTTGAAAAAAAATTGTGAAGTTTGGCACAAGTTTTGATGATTGCTCCTTGGAAACCGGAGCATCTCACAAGAAGGATCATGGTTTCCAAAAGGAGACGTGTCAATTCAAACTCCAGTGGCTGGTGACTTCATCATTTGCCTCATAAAATATCACGTTACACAATCACCATTATACCACGGGTTTGATTTTCTGTCGCATTCTAGGTATCCTTTGCTATATTTAAGACAATTTTTGAATTTAACGTGCATTTTGTGGATATAAATAAAATCACAAGCGGAGCTGCATGTGTTGTCGAAAGGGATGAGGATTGTCGTTCGATCAGGGAGCATCCAACGGTGCAGACGTACGATCCATGGGGTTTGGGTTCTGGCCAATCAATAGGACGACTCAGATCGCGCGCGCGGCGGGGGGGCATCGGCCACAATTTAGTAGGCACACGGCTTTCGTGAGTGAACCATGTGCTATTTGAATACATTTACATGAATATACCCTATGGTTCAATTTCTAGTGAACCACGGTTTAGTGAACCATGTACTAACATCATATTTTCGTTTGAATGAAAACATGAGTTCATCGTTTCGCCTCGAATTTTTTTTCCATGGTAAGAAATCACCATTGTACCCTATGGTTCGATTTCTGGTGCATTTGAGATCTCGTTTGCTATATTTGAGTCATTTTGTGCATTTACCATGCATATATATATATATATATATACATATATATACACACATATATATCGCAACTACACGTGGGTGTTAGCAAGATCATTTGTGTGTCGATTTGCGAGTTTTCTTTCATTGTCCGAGAAATGGGAAAAAACTTCAAACAGTTCGGCCGCAGGGTGCGGCCAGAGGCATAGGACTTGTTGGTATTTTAATTATAGGAAATGCATATTGAATCCGGAAATAATAAAAATCATTGTGTCACCGTGGCGTTCTCTCACGATCCCATGGGAAAAAAATTGGTAAAGTTTGGCACAAGTTTTGGTGCTCGCACCTTCCAAACCGGAGCATCTCACAAGAAGGGTCATAGTTTCCAAAAGGAGATGAGGCACTTCGGACTCCAAATAGTCAGCGACTAGATCGTTCCTCCTCGAAAAAAATTCACGGTAAACAATCATGGATATACCCTTGGTTTGATTTTCTGGCCCATTTAAGGTCTCCTCTGCTATACTTAAGTCATTTTTTGCACTTACCTAGCATTTAGTGCATATAAGTCCAAACCCTACTACAACTACATGCGAGTGTTAGTTAGCAAAGAAGGTGTACAAATCATTTGTGCTTCGCTTTGCGAGCTTTCATCTGTTGTCCGAGAAGCAAAGAGAAGTTTCAAACATTTCGACCGCGAGGTGTGGCCACCGGCGTAGACCTAGTTGGTAATTTAATTACAGGAAATTCAGATGGAGTCCGGAAATCATCAAAATCGGTGTGTGCCCATGGCATGCTATCTTGACCCATGGAAAAAATTTGGTAAAGTTTTACCCAAACCGGAGCATCTCGCAAGAAGGATCATGGTTTCCAAAAGGAGAGGTGTCAATTCAAACTCAAGTGGCCGGTGACTTCATCGTTTGGCCTCATAAAAATTTCCACGGCACGCAATCACCATTATACCACGGGTTTGATTTTCTGGCGCATTTCAGGTATCGTTCGCTATATTTTAAGACAATTTTTGAATTAGCGTGCTTTTTGTGCATATAAATAAAATTACTACCGGAACTGCATTTGCTGTCCAAAGGGATGCGGATAGTCGTTCGATCAGGGAGCATCCAGCGGTGCAGACGTACGATCGTTTGGTTTTGGCTTCTGGCCAATCAGAATGCACGACTCAGATCGCGCGTGCGGCAGGGGGCATCGGCCACGGTTTAGTAGGCACACGGCTTTCGTGAGTGAACCATGTGCTATTTAAAAACATTTACATGAACTAACATCATATTTTCATTTGAATGAAAACATGAGTTCATCGTTTCACCTCGAATTTTTTTCCACGGTAAGAAATCACCATTATACCCTATGGTTCGATTTCTGGTGCATTTGAGATCTCGTTTGCTATATTTGAGTCATTTTTTGTATTTACCATGCACATATATATATATATATATATGTATATATAGTCGCAACTGCACGTGGGTGTTAGCAATATCATTTGTGTGTCTCTTTGCGAGTTTTTATTCATTGTCTGAGAAACGGGAAAGAAGTTCAAACAGTTCGGCCGCAGTGTGCGGCCAGAGGCGTAGGCCTTGTTGGTATTTTAATTACAGGAAATGCATATAGAGTCCAGAAATAACGAAAATCATTCTGTCACCATGGCGTGCGCTGACGATCCCATGGAAATTGTTTGGTAAAGTTTGGCACAAGTTTTGGAGCTCGCACCTTCCAAACCGGAGCATCTCACAAGAAGGGTCATAGTTTCCAAAAGGAGATGCGGCACTTCGGACACCAAATAGTCGGTGACTACATCGTTCCGCCTCGGAAAAAATTCACGGTAAACAATCACGTATCTACCCTTGGTTTGATTTTCTGGCCCATTTCAGGTCTCCTCTGCTATATTTAAGTCATTTTTTGCACTTACCTTACATTTAGTGCATATAAGTCAAAACCCTACTATAACTACATGTGGGTGTTAGTTAGAAAAGAAGGTGTACAAATCATTTTTGCTTCGCTTTGCGAGATTTCATCCGTTGTCCGAGAACCGGGAGAAGTTTCAAACATTTCGGTCGCAAGCTGCGTCCACCGGCATAGGCCTAGTTGGTATTCTAATTACAGGAAATTCAGATGGAGTCCGGATATCATCAAAATATGTGTGTGCCGGTGACGTGCTCTCACAATCCCGTGGAATTTTTTGGTGAAGTTTGGCACAAGTTTTGATGATCGCTCCTTTCAAACCGGAGCATCTCACAAGAAGGAACATGATTTCCAAAAGGAGACGTGTTAATTTAAACTCTAGTGGTCGGTGACTTCATCGTTTGGCCTCATAAAAATTTCCACGGCACGCAATCACCAATATACTACGGGTTTGATTTTTTTGGCGCATTTCAGGTATGCTTTGCTGTATTTAAGACATTTTTTGAATTTAACATGCATTTTGTGGATATAAATAAAATTACAACCGGAACTGCATTTGTTGTCGAAAGGGATGAGGATTGCCATTCGATCAGGGAGCATCCAACGGTGCAGACGTACGATCCGCGGGGTTTGGGTTCTAGCCAATCAGAACACACGACTCAGATCGTGCGCGTGGTTTGGTCGGCTGACAGCTTTCATGAACGAACCGTGTGCTATTCGCAAACTAGATTGCATATCTTCTGTTCATACATATTGGAGTGAGATCAATTTAGTGTGCTACCTCTATGGTATAATACTAATACTACTACTACTACTACTAATAATAATAATAATAATAATAATAATAATAATAATAATAATAATAATAGTAGTAGTAATAATAATAATAAACAGTTCAAATTCATTGACTGAGCTGACAGCAGATAAGGGTCAACATATTAACGGTTCTTACATTAGCAGAAGTTCGGGCATCACTCACAAATTCAGTACACGTGACAGTTCTAAATTGAACGAATTAAGTTACAGGGTAGGCATAAAAAGTAGTCTTACAACGTAATTCCCATGTACATGGGGGAACTGGGGTCATTACGTTGACCCCGAATGAACTTGGGTTTTCTGATGATTTTACTCTTCTCTGTTTGAGGGTGCGTGATCCCTTGGCTGGCAACTCAAAAAATTCATCGTACTCGTCCTCATTGGCAACATCCTCGACACCCAGTACCCTCATCTTCCTATGCATCACTACATGGCAGTTCTTATGCAAAAGTTCTTCCACATAGAAAATCTAGGTAGCATCGCTCGCAAGAATGAACGGGTCTGCGTAACAAGCCATCTTTGTCCTGTTGACAAAGATCTTCCTGTAATCATCAACCTTTACCTGACTAAGAGGGATCCATGTGCACCTGAATAATGCCACCTTAACTTTCACATAGTTAAGCTCCCAAATCTCTTTGATGGTTCCATAGTATACCCTTTTATCAGCTTCATCTATAGTCATGCATTCTATTCGAAAAGAGTTGTTATGATATGAGGTCTTCTCATCAAGTTCCTTAGTGTAGAACATGTAGCCATTTATGTCATATGCTTGGTACGTCAATACCGTAGGTGATGGCTTTTGTGCCAACCACGTAGCAATGTCATCCATAGATCCTTGTGCCAAACGATTCTTCAGCCATTCGGTGTAGTTCTTAGTGTGCTCCTTCATCTCCGCATCTAATGGATACACCATTGGTAAGAAGCTTTGGCGTATCCCCGCCAAGTGTTCTTCGGCATGAGCGCTGAGAACTGGGTTGTGAAGCAGTACCATCAAATGGGCTTTCTCTGCCAATTCTCTGGGTGTAGCCTTTTGCGTGCCAGCAAGGACTGGCTTACCTTTTACCCTTCCCTCATGGCGAGAAAGGGGCAAACCTATAAGTCTTGGTTTCATGTATTCAGTGCAAAACTCAACTACCTCCTCCGCGGTATAACCTTGTAGGATGCTTGCCTCCAGATGGTTTTGGTTCTGACAATAGCGCTTCAGTATTCCCATGAACCGCTCGAAGGGATGCATGTTGCGAAGAAACACAGGACCATAATACTTTATATCGTCGACAAGGTGCACAGTAAGATGGACCATGACATCAAAGAATGGCGGTGGGAAAAACTTCTCTAGGTTGGACAATATTCTTGCAATATCCTCTTGCATATGATCCAACTCTTCAGGATCTACAACTTTCTGCCATAGTTGGTTGAATAAATCACAGAGCTCAATGAGTGTGTTTCTTATATCTTTGTCCATCAGATTCCCGATGGCTACACTACAAAAAAATACACTTCCATGATGATACGTGTTTGTCACAGTAGGTCACGTTTTCTGTCATGCATGTACATCCATGACGATTTTATGACAGAATCAAGATAGTCATACCTGTGCTGTCGTAGAATTGTTCCATAACATTACCAATTATCATCACATAAGTGTTCACTTCCATGACGATAAATGCTGCATCATGGAAGTGCTTTCGTCAAGGGTGACCGACACGTGGCATCCACCGTAACGGGTCGCTGTTAAGCTATCGGGTCCGGTTTTGGATCCGATAACCCGCTAACTACCATGACCAATGCTGATTTTCCATGTGTAAAATTCCCATTGGCCGACGGAACCACGTCTCAGCTCCGCGTTGGCATAGGTGTCACTCATCCAATGGGCGAGATGCGCCTATGATATGTTGACATGTGGACCGGACCAACAGTGGCCCATTCAGGTTAAAAGGCCGGGCCTGTCAAAATAAGCGGGCCGGCCCATTAGCAGCCTACTTGAGTCAGGCCCATTTACAAGCACGACCCATACAAGTTACACAGAATCGGCCCATCAAAGGCCCATTCTAGATTTGATAATTTCCAGCACATCGTCAGTTTTAGCCCGTTAACGGCCCACTACGTCTTTGGGCCCAATTGCGGCCCGGGCTTCTTTCGGCCGGATAGCAGCCCATTGTCAGTTCCAGCCCGTTAACGGCCCGGGACGTCTTTCGGCCTTTTCTAGGCCCATTCTGCAGTTGGTCCAATTCTAGCCCGCTGTGACTTTAGGCCCGTTCTCGGCCCATTTGGTAAATGGGCCAACTCCTAGCCCATTTTGTCTCTCGGACTGTTAATGGCCCGCACAACAGTTGGGCCTTTGACTTTAGGTCCATTAGGGGCCCACGTTCCGGAGGGCATCATCTCAGCCCAACGCGACTTTCGGCCTGTTAAAAGCCTAGTTTGCAAATTGGGCCTCCTCTGTCCCATAACACTTTCGGCCTCTTACTGGCCTGTAAAGTAAAAGGGCCGAGACAAAATTGACATGTATTTCGGCCTGCTGGAGGACCGCGGGCCATTTCCATTATACGGCCCTATTGAGCTTTTGGCCTGTTAACGGCGTACTAAGAGCCTTTGTTACGGTGGGCCACATCATTTGCGATCCACTTAATATTATTTTGACTAGCCCAATTAAGGCCCGCTTTGACTACATAGTTTGTTTGTTTGTATGGCGTCCAGGAAATGTTTGGGCGTGTTGCCCCCCGTTTCAATGATATAGCATATTCAAGAATTATCCTACTCTATACTATCGCCTCTAAAAACATACACTATACAATAAAAAGACAAAGGCATAGAAACGTAGAATAATCCTACACTACTGGAATCTGGCATTTTGCCATCCGCCACATCTTTGCCATCTGCCAGCTGACGACAAAGAGGCACTTTGCTGTCCGCTTCCACAACGCGGACGGCAAAGAAAGTGCAGATGGCAAAAATGCGATTTGCCGTCGGCTGCTTCTTTGCCGTCGGCCAGCTGACGGCAAAGAGCTAGAAGGCAGATGGCAAAGAGCCAGGTGGGCCCCACAGGGCACGGCGTGGCTAGGTCAGATTCTTTGTCGTCCGCTAGCGGGCGACAAAAGAGGTGATTACTTTGTCGTCTGCTGGCGGACGACAACGTTAGTCCTTTGTCGTCAGCTTGCGGACGGCAAAGAGGAGACGTGGGCCAGCCCAAACGGTGGCCCTCGTTGCCGTCTGCTAACAAACGGCAAAGAAGGCCCACTTAACTGGCCGAGCCGTCTCCCCCCTCTCCCTCTCTTTCTCTCTCTCCCTCCCGTGCGCCCGCCTCTCTCCTCTGTCGCCGCCGCCCGCCATCCCCACCCCGTCGCTCCGCCGCCCCGCCGCCCCGCCGTGCCCCGTCGGCCCGCCGCCCCACCGCGCCCCGTCGCCGGAGTGGCCTCCGCCGGGCCGCCCCGGTGCCGGACCCCTCCCCGAGGTCCCTGCGCCGCCCCACCCCACTGTCGTCCTCCTCCCCGCAGCCCCTACGCTGCCCCGCCCAACCGGCCAACCTCGCCGGAGCAAGAGGTAATTTTTTCTGTTTTTTCCTTTTTTTTTTGTTCTCTATTTTTTTATTTGTTTTAGGTTAGTGCTAGGTTTAATTAGGTGTAGTTTTGAGTTTTTAGGTTTAGGTTAGTGCTAGGTTTAGGTGTAGTTTTGAGTTTTTAGGTTTAGGTTAGTGCTAGGTTTAGGTGTAGGTTTTTCCTGTTTTGTTTTAGGTTAGTGCTAGGTTTAAGAAGAGGAGAAAGGAGAAGAAGAAGAAGCAGAAGGAGAGGAAGAAGAAGAAGAAGAAGAAGAAGAAGAAGAAGAAGAAGAAGAAGAAGAAGAAGAAGAAGAAGAAGAAGAAGAAGAAGAAGAAGAAGAAGAAGAAGAAGAAGAAGAAGAAGAAGAAGAAGAAGAAGAAGAAGAAGAAGAAGAAGAAGAAGAAGAAGAAGAAGAAGAAGAAGAAGAAGAAGAAGAAGAAGAAGAAGAAGAAGAAGAAGAAGAAGAAGAAGAAGAAGAAGAAGAAGAAGAAGAAGAAGAAGAAGAAGAAGAAGAAGAAGAAGAAGAAGAAGAAGAAGAAGAAGAAGAAGAAGAAGAGGAAGAAGAAGAAGAAGAAGAGGAAGAAGAAGAGGAAGAAGAAGAGGAAGAAGATGAAGAAGAAGATGAAGAAGAAGAAGCAGAAGAAGAAGCAGAAGAAGAAGCAGAAGAAGAAGAAGAAGAAGAAGAAGAAGAAGAAGAAGAAGAAGAAGAAGAAGAAGAAGAAGAAGAAGAGGAAGAAGAAGGAGAAGAAGAAGACGAAGAAGAAGACGAAGGAGAAGAAGAAGACGAAGAAGAAGACGAAGAAGAAGACGAAGAAGAAGAAGAATAAGAAGAAGAAGAAGAAGAAGAAGAAAATGAGGGTTCCTCGGTGTCGATGGTACCCTAAATAGCAAGTATCGTCAGTGCGAGGTACATGTGGCCGTCAGTGTCGAATACTACATCCACGTCCCACAAGTGATACAGGGGTCCTGCGTCCAGCAACAACAGTTCTCGGCGTCGATGGCGGTCGAACACCATTGCAAATTTGTCTGGCAGCCTCAGAGATGACGATTGAAAGCTAAGTGTTGAAACTTGAAACACCCAAACTAACTCAAGTCGATTTGGTTGTTTGAAATATGAAAACTTGGCTTTAATCCTCTTCGCAGAGGCTGCCAGACAAATTCGCCAAGGTGTTCGACCGACATCGGCCACCAGAACTATTGTTGCGAGATGCCGGGCGTCGGCTTCACTTCGGATGTGGATCTAGATCTAGTGTTCAATGTCGACCGCCTCATGTACCTTGCACCGATGATAGTTGCTATTTAGTTTACCCAGGGACGAGCGAGTTAGAGGGTTCTCGGTGTCGATGGTACCGTAAATAGCAAGTATCGTCAGTGCGAGGTACATGTGGCCGTCGGTGTCGAATACTTGCTATGTTATTCATCTTTCGATTTAAATGTGCAGTTATTTCATCGCTTCGAGGGTCTGGTGTTCGACGAGCTCTGCCCCTGCATTCGTTGGTGAGCACAAATGACATCTCCTCCTCCCCCCTTCATTTGCTCTGTTCCGGTCTTCGTGCCGATGAAACTTGCTAGCTATAGGTGTCAATCATCAGTATGCGTAACCACTATGCGTCTCCCGTTCGAAAGGGTTACATCTATAAATATGCATGCATTTGCATATTTATAATTGTGATTCTTTCGAATTGTCCAACGTTATCCATGTACAGCCCGAGTATGTGTAGATTGGGTTCGTTTTCCCATATGCTCATCTCCGGATCCGATGCAGAATTTCGTCAGTGTCTCCCTGTCGTTCTCCGGGTACACATCCTCTCTGCTTATTGCCGAGACGTGTATCAGGAGAACAGCGGAGAGGTGCTGCCCAAATTTTGCGTTGGATCCGGAGCAGAGCATGGGAAAACGAACCCCATCTACACATACTCGGGTGGGATTAGGACCTATCTTTACCTATTAGCGTGTAGCTTGCATGGACATAATAAAACTAACAAACTCCATTAACTGAGGGATATGATTTGCTTAATTATGTATATATTTCTTGTGTGTCCAGTAGGAAGTCAATATGAGTGATCGTGCATGGATGTACACCGATTACACTAGTCAGAAAGTTTGGACCGAGGAATGGTTAACAAAAACCAAGGGGTTTGTTAGAGCCGCATTTGCAAATGGCCAGGAATTTAGCTGGTGCCCCTGTGCCAGTTGCGACAATTATAAAAAGAGGGACGAGCTTGAAATGAGTAAAGACCTGCAGAAGTTTGGTTTTACGCCTGGTTACATGGTCTGGACATTACATGGTGAGTCTGCCCAACGTGCCAGAGCCAAGGTTCGTCGTCGCACCGACGAGCATGGTATCGGGACCGGAGACATGGTGCAAGACTTTGACGATGCTCGGGACTCGGACGAGGAGATGGAGGAATCTGCAAAGGCCTTCACTGAAATGTTGGAGTCCTCAAAACGTCCTCTCCACAAGCACACTGAGCTTTGTCAGCTGGATGCCATCTCACAAATAATGGCTTTGAAGGCTCAATTCAACTTGGGCAGAGAATGCAACGACGCGATGATGACAGTATTCGGACGATTTCTACCCAAAGGCCATGTGCTACCTCCAAACCTGTACCAGTTAGACAAAATCCTCCGTGTTCTTAAGATGCCCTATGAGAAGATACATGCCTGTGAGAAAGGATGTGTCTTATTTAGGCTTCAGTATGAGGACTTGAACTATTGTCCCATTTGCAATTCTTCCAGGTATGTTGTGGTAGACAACGGTATGGGTGAGAAGACGCGGACCAAAATACCCGTTAATGTTCTTCGGTATATACCAATCGTACCAAGACTTCAACTTCTTTTCATGGTCGAAGAGACGGCTAGACAGATGACATGGCACAAAACGGGCAAAAGAACCGAACTAGATGCAGATGGGGATGTGATGATGGTGCACACATCGGATGGTGAAGCGTGGAAGCGCTTCGATGCATTACATAAGGAAAAAAGGCAGATCCAAGGCATCCTCGAGTCGCCGTCAGCACAGATGGGTTCAGTGTGTTTGGTCAGATGGCAACCCCATACAGCTGTTCGCCCGTGTTTGTCATTCCACTCAATCTACCCCCCCCCCCGGGCAGATTATGTAAAGAAAGAACATTTTCCTGACGTTGATAATTCCGGGGCCCAACTATCCGGGGAAGAATATGAATGTGTACATGCAGCCTCTTAAGGACGAATTGCAAGAAGCTTGGGATAATGGGTTCAAGACATACGACGCCTTTAGCAAACAAAACTTCATAATGCGTGCCTGGTACATGTACTCGACGCATGACTTGCCGGCGGATGCGCTATTCGTTGGCTGGTGTGTGCATGGAAGGTTCCCGTGCCCCACATGCAAGGGAGCTCTTGAGTTTCGTTGGCTGACGGCAGGGCACAAGTATAGTTGCTTCGACTTGCATAGACCGTTTCTACATCCTGGCCATAAGTTCAGGAAAGACAAGAAGAACTTCATCAAAGGTAGAGTTGTTAAACACTCTGCACCACCTGCGTTGACAGGCCAACAGACCCTAGATCAATTAAACGCTCTCGAGCCAGATCCAGAGCGTCCAGGATATTTCAAGGGGTATAATAAGGAACACGCCTGGACTCACAAGACATGCTTCTGGGATCTGCCTTACTTCAAAGACCTCCTTTACCCACACAACATCGACGTGATGCACACTGAAAAGAATATCGCCGAAGCCATTTTTGGTACATTGTTCGGCATAGAGGGGAAATCAAAGGATAATACTAAGGCTAGAGTCGATCAAGAGGAGCTATGTGATAGACCGTTACAAAACATGAAAGAACCGAAAGGAAAGGGGAACTGGACGAAGCGAAAGGCATGGTTCAATCTCGGAAGGCCAGCAATGAAGGAAATTATTTTTTGGGTGAAAATGCAGTTGATGTTCCCCGATGGGTATGCAGCAAATCTAAAGAGGGGAGCGAATCTTCAAAAATTGAAAATATTTGGTCTAAAAAGTCATGATTGACACATATGGATTGAGTGGATAATGCCGGTGATGTTGCGTGGCTTCATCCCTGAGGATGAATGGCTAGTACTGGCAGAGCTGAGCTATTTCTTCTGTGTTCTTTGTGTGAAAGAACTATGGCCTGGCCTCCTAGAAGAAACGGAACAGTTTGCACCGGAGTTGATCTGCAAGTTAGAGAAGATCTTTCCGCCAAGCTTCTTTAATCCAATGCAACACTTGATTTTGCATCTCTCGACCGAGGCACGATTGGGGGGGCCTGTGCAAAATCGTTGGTGCTACTCAACTGAGAGGACGCAGAAGACGCTTCGAGCAAAATGTAAAAATAAACGTAGAATAGAAGCATCGAAGGCATTCATCACTGAGGAGGTGGCAAACTTCGTGACAGCACACTACGAAGCCAAAAATCATCATTTGCATAATCCGAAGCCTCGGTACAATGCTGACGAACCTCAAAAGGGTCAATCCAACCTCAGCCTATTCAAAGGGAATCTCGCACCAGCTAGTGGTTGGAAACCAGTAAGGTTGGATGTTGAAGAATGGCGGACCATTTCGCTGTATCTCTTCAACAACCTAACAGAAGTACGGCCGTACATCGAGTAAGATCTCGGTACATTGTTTCACAACTTCTAATTCCTTTGAACTTCTCTTATTCCTGGATATTTGATGCAGTCGATACGTCGCCATATTCTCGTATGGAGCGGTGATCCAAAAGGATTCCGTCGAAGAGTATGAGTTTCTGGAAAAACAAGGAGCCAAACATCCCGGTTTCATCTCTTGGTTCAAAAAAGGGTAATTTCCATTAGACCCTTTCTTTTCTTTGGCTAATTTGCGAGTAATGCAACAATCCTTTCGTATTAAAATTGTAGGCTAATTCAGAGATTATGGATGCCGAATAGAGACAAGTACCTAATGGTTTTGACTATAAGGTCCGTTCATTTGACAAATACGACATCAACAGGTATCGCTTTCGTACCTATGGCAAAGAGCTATCTATGGTCGACCGAAAGTCTACAAATTGTTGTTATCGGCGAAGGAGGTATCGAGTATTATGGAAGAGTTGAAGCAATTTATGAACTTGAATCCTATGGTGAAAACCCACCAAACATCATAGTCTTCAGATGTTATTAGTTCCAGCCGAGGGAGACTAGAAGGACTCATGAACATATAGGGCTAGTCGAAATCAAACAAAGCACCCATTTGGATGTTCCCAATGTCTATATTACGGCTCAACAGGCAACCCAAGTTTTCTATCTACAGTGGGCCTGTCAAAGTGATCCAAATCTAAGTGGTTGGGACGTCGTTTATGAAGCGCCGCCACGTGTTAGACCACCTCCCCCCAATGAAAAGGATTATGAACCTCACATTAACCAAGACACATATGATGAAGGAGAATTCTTCCAAGATACACGTCTTTCCAAAAAAACGTTTCAAGAACCGCTCTACTCCACCCCAGAACATTGAAGTAGACAACGATAGTGAATCCGACTTCACCCCTGAACCGGAACAAGAAGAGCCGGAAGAAGAAGAAGTTACTGCTGCAGATGACCTGTCAATGCTTGAACGATTACGTAAAGGTGGCCTTCCACATGATGATGCATTTATTAATGATGATGATGAGCACGTCATTACTGATAGTGATGATGATGATGCTTTTATTAATGATGATGACGAGAACGTCATTACCGATAATGATTATTAGGTATTCAAATTTTTATGTTGTACTTGATTTATATAGTTATATGTATGATTGTATGATTTATACAGTTGGTATTTATAATTTTCTTACTTTGTATGATTGTTTCTTATACATAGTGCCATGGTCTTGATTTCCGTCCCGGTCGGCCCTCACCCGCTTTATGATGCGGATGTGGTAAATTCTCTTTCATAACTATTTGTTGCATTTCGCATTTACGACAATTATGGCCTTCAAGTTGACATAGAGATATTTTAATCTAGGGGGTATGTGAACCGGAATTTGAAACGGACCCTCTTGTCGAGAAGTTAAATTTAGTTGAAAAAGAAAATGAGTATTTGAAAGAAAAAATTAAAAGAATTGAAGAAGAGAAGATGACATTGGAGTTGTATGTTGCCGATGCCATCGATGATCACAGGATGAAGATGAATGCAATGCGCTTGAAGATGGATGCAATGCGCCTGAAGCTTAAGAAGATTAGAAAATATGCCATTGATAATGAGGCTTGGTATCATTATGTCGTTGGATCAATTGTTACCTTAGTTGTGATCTTCATCACATTTATTGTGATGAGGGTAAGTTTTCTCTAGTGTTTTGCTTTAGAAATGGATACTTAGCTTATTTTCCTCCTAAATGGCATAATTACCTAAGTTAGATAAAAAATAAGTTATACTTAGCTTATTCAGTTCATTTATGACATACTTAGCATACTTAGGTAAAAAATGGCGTGATAATCTTTGTTAGCTCCAAAATGATATAGACTTAGCTTATTTTCCTCCAAAATGACATAATAACCTTACTAAGCTCCAAAATGACCTATTTACCTACCTTAGCTCTAAAATGACCTACACTTAGCAATAAAATGACAGTTTTACCTACCTTAGTTAGAAGAAGAAGAAGAAGATAAAGAAGATAAATAAGATGAGAGGAGAAAAAGAAAGAGAAGAAAAAAATCTTCTTCTTCTTCTTCTTCTAACTAGTCTTCTTCTTCTTCTTCTAACTTTCATCTTTCCCAATTTACAGATTTGCTTTACATGAGGAAGCTTGGATTCATGGAGTGTACTATTCTTCTGGTGCTTCCTTGTTGTTTATGAAAACTTGTTTGGATATGTTGTTGGAAACTTGTTTCTGGTTATGTATATATGGATATGTTGGACTTTATTGAACTATGTTGTTGGATTGGATGAAATATGTTGTTGTACATGCTGTTGGATATGTTGGATATGTATGCATGTATATCTGTGTTTGAAACCATGTCTAATTAATGGGATTTAAATAAAAACAGGGGATATATAGCCTCTTTGCCGTCCGCTAGCAAACGGCAAAGAGCTTTACCGTCTGCTAGCAGACGACAAAGAGGACACGTGGCAGTCACCTGTTCAAACTAGGAACACTGGCTGCCTATTTGGTCATTTTGTCGTCTGCTGGCAGACGGCAAAGTGACCAGCTATGCCGTCTGCCAGCAGACGGCATATCTGGACACGTGGCAGCTCCTAGTGCTGCCTAGCTGGGCTCTTTACCGTCTGTCAGCGGACGGCAAAGATCTTTGACTCTTTGCCATCCGCTGGCAGACGGCAAAGAGCGTCGTTAACCCGCTAACGGCTCTCACGCTATCGCACTGCCGTCCGCTGTCTTTGCCGTCTGCTGGCCTCGGATGGCGGACAGCGTAATCCTTTGCCGTCAGTTTCTAAGAAGCGGACGGCAAAGAAGGCTTTTGCTGCACGCGTTCATCCGGACAGTTTGCCGTCCGCTAGCGGACGGCAGAGAAGTTTGCCGTCCGTGATCTATGCCTTTACCGTCCGCCATGGCGGACGGCAAAGAAGCTGATTCCAGTAGTGCTACACTATACAATAAAGAAATTACAGCCGAATATACCCACTGGGCATTATAGTTCGGCACCAGTGATAATAAATCGTACACAAATAGCAAATTACATACACTGGACAAATAAAGCTCATACTTCATGGACACGCATCAACAGAACTTACCATTTGAACTATAATCTCTTCAGAAAATAGGATTGGCCGGATTCAGATAGCACAAATTTCAGTCTGCAAAATCTCCAATTCCTTCGTGGTTACCTCAGTGTCTTGATTCATTTTTTGACTCCTGCATCTAATACATGCATGTCCAGTCGCAACTTGTTGATTGTACATTGAGAATCATGTACACGTTGTCTTGCCACCTCTAGTTGATGCTCGAGAACATCAGCACATTCCAATTCCAATCCATAATCATTCAGTAACAGCCATGCCGCACTGCTCGCAAATCTTTGTGTTGATGTCACTTCATCCTGAAATGTTTCTGTAAGTACACATGACTAGGGCAAAAATATAGTTACAACAGTGAAGCGAGCAAGACAGACTATTTTGTAGATAGAAAAACAGGACTAAGAATAATGTTACATGTCATGAAGCATAAGCAGGTGATATTTTGAAAATTATAAAAATGGTAGTCTGTGCAGCCTGCATACAGAAATCTCTCTTAGCTCACCAGAGGAGCATGATGTTGGGGCCAAATCCAAAACACGGACAAGTTACAAATTTAGACAGCACATTGCGTATAAGTGAACAAGCAGTTGGCCATTCTGTAGCTCACTTAAAGTCTTAGGGAGCATAATGAACAGCAGAGGGATTCATACAAACCTACTACAGCAAGCAAAACTATGCGATCATTAGCCTAGTATAAACTAGATTGTGAGCCTCATGCAGTAATAGTTGGTTAATAGACTTCAAAGCTTCAGACACACTTTGCCAGAGTAATTAAATGGTAAGGCCTTTAATTATGCCAATTAATAGTTATACAAGTACCCAACATCAGGCATCATTGTTTGGTCATCTCATTAACTGAGGACAAATAAAGCAATTGAAAAGAGCAAATTAACTATGCCTGAAACAAACGAGGAATTGAACTGTTGAGTTGGATACAGTGACTTACCTTAACTGGTTGAACAGGCTCAGCGCTGCTGCTGCTTCTCTTCCAAGGCTCCTTCCTAACATTTTGTACTTGGAAATCCTCAATCTTATCTTCATTGCACCCCCTCTGCAAGGTGACACAAACTAGTTACTCGTCTCCTTGGAAGATAAATATGCATACTTTCCAGTCTGTGAACAACACAAAAGGATAACATTATAACAAAACAACACCACATAATGAACACATGCCACATCTCTTGCACTTGCACACAATGATATGAGCATTTACTATGTGTGCACTATGTAAAAACTAGTCATACCTTCGAACTTGAACTCCAGGTACTCTTGGAGAGCCTACTTTAGTGTACAGCCAAACCTTTATGTCACCTATGAGTTAGACAAGCCCCCACTACAGCGCTTAGTGTTTAAACCATTGACAAGATCTGTTAGAGTGTTAGGTCAAGAACATAAAGTAATCAAAGCAAACAGTCCTGGTATGGCTGGCTGATGCAAACAAGCGATTGAACACATGTGTGAGCAAATCTTACATACTCCCTCCTTCCATCTATATAGGGCCTAATCGTTTTTCGAGGCTAACTTTGACCAAGTGTTGAGCAATAATATATGACATGCAAGTTACACAAAGTATACCGTCAAATTTGTACGTGAAAGGAGCTTCCAATGATATAATTATCACATTATACATCTCATATTTTATTAGTCTTCAATAGTCAAAGGTGGTCTTGAAAAACACATTAGGCCCTATATAGATGGAAGGAGCGAGTATCAAGAAATGAAGAAAAGAAGGAGGCTTAAAGACCATAACTTGACTGACCTTATTTAAGGGGCATTTAAACATCATGTGCAACGTATGAACTAACATAAACATTGCATATTCCAGATTCTACAATGGAATACACATGTATTATATTTTGCCATGTATGATGATGCCTAAATGTACACAATAGCAGGCAGGAGTGATTCATCATTGCACGCACAATTGAATTGCAGGTTAAGGGCAAGTTCTATTCCGCCTTTTCAGAGCTTATTGTCAAAATAAGCCATAAAATATGTAAAGAAGTCCTTTTTGAGTTATGGGCTTGGACTTAACTTATTTCGCTTTGGAGGGGGGTGTTTCGGGTAGAACCTCACTAAAAATTGAAGGGAAGGGGAATAGTGAAATGACTCTGTTGTCTGCCTATATTACACTCAAAATGCAACTGCTCACGCATGCGTCACACCTGACCCTCAAGTAAAAACAAACACGCAAGCATTCATTGCCCTGCCCGCTTGCATCTCCTCTCCCCTTTCCCTCTACCTCGATCCCTGCCTGCAGCGCTAGGGTTCCTCCAGCGAGCCGTCACCACTGGTCCCATCTGGCCTGGTCCTTGATGATGCTCTGTCCAGCTAGGCTGCATGGCCGGTGGGTAGGGGTATATCTCCCCGGCTCCTCCTCCCTCTGGCGCCGCCCCTCATTCTCATGGTGTCCAGCAGCTGCTCCACTGTGGTCCGTAGAACGCACTACTTCGGTGGGCGCCGCACAACTACGGCTGATGCCACACTGCGGCAGAAGGCACCTTATTCCCCCGTGGCCTTGAGGTGCTGTTGAAGGATGAGCTCATCCAACAAGTTGAGGATCTCCTCTGATTTTTTTGCCAAATTTTCATTCTGATCCACTATACGATGAATTGCTATGAGCTGCTTCTGCTGCTGCTATATGATGCATTGCTATGAGATGTTGCTGCTGCTGCTATATGATGAATTGCTATGAGTTGCTGCTGCTATATGATGAATTGCTATAAGTTGCTCCTGTTGCTGATATATGATGAATTGCTATGGGCTGCTCCTACTGCTGCTATATGATGAATTGCTATGAGCTGCTCCTGCTGCTGCTATATGATGAATTGCTATGACCTACTGCTGGTATATGATGAATTGCACACTGCTGCTGCTGTATGATGAGTTGCTATGAGCTGCTGCTGCTATATGATGCTTTCAGGTGCTGCTGCTATATGATAATAACCAGCCACTTGGACCATCGAATTTCAATAAATAATTGTTCTTCATTTAAATGTGGGTCATGCGTTCTTCGTTTAAATTAGGTAATGGGATCTCTATGGAAGACATTGACCAAAGTAGATTGTGCCAAGTAGATGGTATCTTTGTATTTGCATTTTGAACAAATAGTGATGGTCTGTTTTCCTATCATATTAATTGCTGCACTGGGTTCAATTTGTGATGTTTGCAAGTCAAATTAATTTTCATATGGGCAGCAAAATGAAAAAATATAATGCAATCTAGACTTTTCACTGATCATACCAAAGATAAGCTGAAAAGGAAGGCAATGAAAAGAATTGGTTGGCTTATTACCTGGAGCTTACATTCACAGGTGCTTATTTTTTTAGAATAACTCATAATAACTGTCCCTAAGAAACTTGGCCAATAGAACTGACATACAAATAACATGTCACGATGATTGCAACGGAGGAGTGACCTACCATAGCACACTGTATAGGCTCACCGCTGCCTCTCCTTTTTTTGCGATGTTCCATGAAAATGCCACATACATCTTGTACTTTTTCTTTGTGTAACCCTATCTGCAAGTTGACACGGCTAATTTCAGACATCTCTACATGATAATACATTGCATATCCCTTGCGCATATTTAAACCACCAATTAACGATTGTGTGCGTAGCATAAACTAGCCATGACTCTGTGTGCTGGACTAGCAGGCACTCTAGGGGAGCCTAATGTAGCGCACTGGAATTCCTACATGCCACCTATGATTTTGTGTAATGTAATACCTCTATTCCTAAATATATTTCTTTGTAGAGATTCCAATATGGACCACATACAGATGTATATAGATGCATTTTTTAGTGTAGATTCACTCATTTTGCTCCTTATGTAGCCTATAGTGGAATCTCTAGAAAGACATATATTTAGGAACGGGGGTATGAGGTAGTATCATGTATGACATCCACATATCTAATTTAGCAACCAGTAGTAGAAATCATTGTCTGCACAAAGGGATTACTGGTCAAAAATCCTAGCAAAGCACGTTGGCAGGCACACAACAATACAAGAGAGAGAGACGCACTTACAAGATCATAGCAATACCTCGGTTCAGGATCTTGGTTGGCCAAGCTGTTAGATCCAGGAAAAACATCGTCCTTGTAGTTATTGCCAGCTGCATAATAGGTAACAACGACCTGTTAGTATATTTGAAGTACATCGGGCAGGTGATGCTGGACGGGTTTAAAGGTGAGAAGTACCTAGGCTGTGGCAGTGCTTGGCATCTTGCCAGACAGTGGGAATCAGGTTAGAAACGTCAAGGGTGATGACGCTGCGCTGGCTATCGGGGTCCGGTAAGGAGATCTAGAACCGTCGAGTAGGGTGTTTGTGGAGCGGCTCCGATAGGGTGGACTACGGTGTGGGCGAAGCGGATCTATGGCCATGGACGAGGGCGTCGGTGAAGCTGCTCTGGTGGTTGGGTTAAGGATGGTGTGGACGATGCGGATCTGCGGCCGTGGATGGGGCGTCAGAAGCTGCTCCGGTAGGTTGGATGAGGGTGCGATGAAGTGGATCTGAGGCCGTGGACTTGTGAGTTGGCAAAGCGGCCCCGGTAGGGTTGAGAATGGTATAGGCGAAGCTACTCCAGTAGGGTTGACGATGGTGTCGGCGAAGCGGCTCCGGTATGGTTGAGGAAGGTGTCGGCGAAGAGTATCAGAGGCTGTCGACGGGGGCGTCGGTGGGGCGGCTCCGGGGGGTGTGGACGAAGCGTCTCCGGTGGGGAGTACGAATGAGCCACTGCATATGCGCTGCAGTTGACGAGAGTACCGGCAAAGCAGATCCGGCGCGGTGGACAAGGCTGGCACTGAATGGGCTGTGGTACAGTGGTGGATGAGTAGTCTACTTGTTTCTAGGGGAGGTGGGAGGGGTAGATGCAACCGCAGAAGCAGATCCGGCGACGTGGATGCCGCTGGCAGTGAATGGGCTCTAGTACGGCGGTGGATGAGCAGTCTAGGGTTTCGAGAGGGGAGGGGTAGAAAGGCCGATGAAGTATGGACGGCGTGATGTAAGATGCTCTGGTGGTGTGGAGTTAGTCGTTTTGGCGGGAGGGGGAGAGGAAATAGGGGTGTCGTGTGGTGGGGGGAACCAGAAGTTACCAAAGCAGCCCCGTCCTATTATGTAGATGAGGGCGGTATTGTAACTGTTGTTCTCCGTGCACCAAGGACAAAACGGGAATTTCGCATGCTAAAGACTAGGTGGCGGAAATTTTAGAAGGAGGCGGGAGATTTTGCCGCCCGTGGGATCGTTCGTATCCAGTTTCAACTAATTTTGGACCATGCTAGCGGGAAGCTCATGCAAGGCTGTGTACACGGGGCACGCGTCATCAGTTAATAACTGGTGTGAAGTCCACCCCAGAATAAAAGACAATAACACGGAGTTGATCTGCAAGTTAGAGAAGATCTTTCCGCCAAGCTTCTTTAATCCAATGCAACACTTGATTTTGCATCTCTCGACCGAGGCACGATTGGGGGGGCCTCTGCAAAATCGTTGGTGCTACTCAACTGAGAGGACGCAGAAGACGCTTCGAGCAAAATGTAAAAATAAACGTAGAATAGAAGCATCGAAGGCATTCATCACTGAGGAGGTGGCAAACTTCGTGACAGCACACTACGAAGCCAAAAATCGTCATTTGCATAATCCGAAGCCTCGGTACAATGCTGACGAACCTCAAAAGGGTCAATCCAACCTCAGCCTATTCAAAGGGAATCTCGCACCAGCTAGTGGTTGGAAACCAGTAAGGTTGGATGTTGAAGAATGGCGGACCATTTCGCTGTATCTCTTCAACAACCTAACAGAAGTACGGCCGTACATCGAGTAAGATCTCGGTACATTGTTTCACAACTTCTAATTCCTTTGAACTTCTCTTATTCCTGGATATTTGATGCAGTCGATACGTCGCCATATTCTCGTATGGAGCGGTGATCCAAAAGGATTCCGTCGAAGAGTATGAGTTTCTGGAAAAACAAGGAGCCAAACATCCCGGTTTCATCTCTTGGTTCAAAAAAGGGTAATTTCCATTAGACCCTTTCTTTTCTTTGGCTAATTTGCGAGTAATGCAACAATCCTTTCGTATTAAAATTGTAGGCTAATTCAGAGATTATGGATGCCGAATAGAGACAAGTAGCTAATGGTTTTGACTATAAGGTCCGTTCATTTGACAAATACGACATCAACGGGTATCGCTTTCGTACCTATGGCAAAGAACTATCTATGGTCGACCGAAAGTCTACAAATTGTTGTTATCGGCGAAGGAGGTATCGAGTATTATGGAAGAGTTGAAGCAATTTATGAACTTGAATCCTATGGTGAAAACCCACCAAACATCATAGTCTTCAGATGTTATTAGTTCCAGCCGAGGGAGACTAGAAGGACTCATGAACATATAGGGCTAGTCGAAATCAAACAAAGCACCCATTTGGATGTTCCCAATGTCTATATTACGGCTCAACAGGCAACCCAAGTTTTCTATCTACAGTGGGCCTGTCAAAGTGATCCAAATCTAAGTGGTTGGGACGTCGTTTATGAAGCGCCGCCACGTGTTAGACCACCTCCCCCCAATGAAAAGGATTATGAACCTCACATTAACCAAGACACATATGATGAAGGAGAATTCTTCCAAGAAACACGTCTTTCCAAAAAAACGTTTCAAGAACCGCTCTACTCCACCCCAGAACATTGAAGTAGACAACGATAGTGAATCCGACTTCACCCCTGAACCGGAACAAGAAGAGCCGGAAGAAGAAGAAGTTACTGCTGCAGATGACCTGTCAATGCTTGAACGATTACGTAAAGGTGGCCTTCCACATGATGATGCATTTATTAATGATGATGATGAGCACGTCATTACTGATAGTGATGATGATGATGCTTTTATTAATGATGATGACGAGAACGTCATTACCGATAATGATTATTAGGTATTCAAATTTTTATGTTGTACTTGATTTATATAGTTATATGTATGATTGTATGATTTATACAGTTGGTATTTATAATTTTCTTACTTTGTATGATTGTTTCTTATACATAGTGCCATGGTCTTGATTTCCGTCCCGGTCGGCCCTCGCCCGCTTTATGATGCGGATGTGGTAAATTCTCTTTCATAACTATTTGTTGCATTTCGCATTTACGACAATTATGGCCTTCAAGTTGACATAGAGATATTTTAATCTAGGGGGTATGTGAACCGGAATTTGAAACGGACCCTCTTGTCGAGAAGTTAAATTTAGTTGAAAAAGAAAATGAGTATTTGAAAGAAAAAATTAAAAGAATTGAAGAAGAGAAGATGACATTGGAGTTGTATGTTGCCGATGCCATCGATGATCACAGGATGAAGATGAATGCAATGCGCTTGAAGATGGATGCAATGCGCCTGAAGCTTAAGATGATTAGAAAATATGCCATTGATAATGAGGCTTGGTATCATTATGTCGTTGGATCAATTGTTACCTTAGTTGTGATCTTCATCACATTTATTGTGATGAGGGTAAGTTTTCTCTAGTGTTTTGCTTTAGAAATGGATACTTAGCTTATTTTCCTCCTAAATGGCATAATTACCTAAGTTAGATAAAAAATAAGTTATACTTAGCTTATTCAGTTCATTTATGACATACTTAGCATACTTAGGTAAAAAATGGCATGATAATCTTTGTTAGCTCCAAAATGATATAGACTTAGCTTATTTTCCTCCAAAATGACATAATAACCTTACTAAGCTCCAAAATGACCTATTTACCTACCTTAGCTCTAAAATGACCTACACTTAGCAATAAAATGACAGTTTTACCTACCTTAGTTAGAAGTAGAAGAAGATAAAGAAGATAAATAAGATGAGAGGTGAAAAAGAAAGAGAAGAAAAAAAATCTTCTTCTTCTTCTTCTAACTAGTCTTCTTCTTCTTCTTCTAACTTTCATCTTTCCCAACTTACAGATTTGCTTTACATGAGGAAGCTTGGATTCATGGAGTGTACTATTCTTCTGGTGCTTCCTTGTTGTTTATGAAAACTTGTTTGGATATGTTGTTGGAAACTTGTTTCTGGTTATGTATATATGGATATGTTGGACTTTATTGAACTATGTTGTTGGATTGGATGAAATATCTTGTTGGACATGCTGTTGGATATGTTGGATATGTATGCATGTATATATGTGTTTGAAACCATGTATAATTAATGGGATTTAAATAAAAACAGGGGATATATAGCCTCTTTGCCGTCCGCTAGCAAACGGCAAAGAGCTTTGCCGTCTGCTAGCAGACGGCAAAGAGGACACGTGGCAGTCACCTGTTCAAACTAGGAACACTGGCTGCCTATTTGGTCATTTTGTCGTCTGCTGGCAGACGGCAAAGTGACCAGCTATGCCGTCTGCCAGCAGACGGCATATCTGGACACGTGGCAGCTCCTAGTGCTGCCTAGCTGGGCTCTTTACCGTCTGTCAGCGGACGGCAAAGATCTTTGACTTTTTGCCATCCGCTGGCAGACGACAAAGAGCGCCGTTAACCCGCTAACGGCTCTCACGCTACCGCACTGCCGTCCGCTGTCTTTGCCTTCTGCTGGCCTCGGATGGCGGACAGCGTAATCCTTTGCCGTCAGTTTCTAAGAAGCGGGCGGCAAAGAAGGCTTTTGCTGGCACGCGTTCATCCGGACAGTTTGCCGTCCGCTAGCGGACGGCAGAGAAGTTTGCCGTCCGTGATCTATGCCTTTACCGTCCGCCATGGCGGACGGCAAAGAAGCTGATTCCAGTAGTGCTACACTATACAATAAAGAAATTACAGCCGAATATACCCACTGGGCATTATAGTTCGGCACCAGTGATAATAAATCGTACACAAATAGCAAATTACATACACTGGACAGATAAAGCTCATACTTCATGGACACGCATCAACAGAACTTACCATTTGAACTATAATCTCTTCAGAAAATAGGATTGGCCGGATTCAGATAGCACAAATTTCAGTCTGCAAAATCTCCAATTCCTTCGTGGTTACCTCAGTGTCTTGATTCATTTTTTGACTCCTGCATCTAATACATGCATGTCCAGTCGCAACTTGTTGATTGTACATTGAGAATCATGTACACGTTGTCTTGCCACCTCTAGTTGATGCTCGAGAACATCAGCACATTCCAATTCCAATCCATAATCATTCAGTAACAGCCATGCCGCACTGCTCGCAAATCTTTGTGTTGATGTCACTTCATCCTGAAATGTTTCTGTAAGTACACATGACTAGGGCAAAAATATAGTTACAACAGTGAAGCAAGCAAGACAGACTATTTTGTAGATGGAAAAACAGGACTAAGAATAATGTTACATGTCATGAAGCATAAGCAGGTGATATTTTAAAAATTATAAAAATGGTAGTCTGTGCAGCCTGCATACAGAAATCTCTCTTAGCTCACCAGAGGAGCATGATGTTGGGGCCAAATCCAAAACACGGACAAGTTACAAATTTAGACAGCACATTGCGTATAAGTGAACAAGCAGTTGGCCATTCTGTAGCTCACTTAAAGTCTTAGGGAGCATAATGAACAGCAGAGGGATTCATACAAACCTACTACAGCAAGCAAAACTATGCGATCATTAGCCTAGTATAAACTAGATTGTGAGCCTCATGCAGTAATAGTTGGTTAATAGACTTCAAAGCTTCAGACACACTTTGCCAGAGTAATTAAATGGTAAGGCCTTTAATTATGCCAATTAATAGTTATACAAGTACCCAACATCAGGCATCATTGTTTGGTCATCTCATTAACTGAGGACAAATAAAGCAATTGAAAAGAGCAAATTAACTATGCCTGAAACAAACGAGGAATTGAACTGTTGAGTTGGATACAGTGACTTACCTTAACTGGTTGAACAGGCTCAGCGCTGCTGCTGCTTCTCTTCCAAGGCTCCTTCCTAACATTTTGTACTTGGAAATCCTCAATCTTATCTTCATTGCACCCCCTCTGCAAGGTGACACAAACTAGTTACTCGTCTCCTTGGAAGATAAATATGCATACTTTCCAGTCTGTGAACAACACAAAAGGATAACATTATAACAAAACAACACCACATAATGAACACATGCCACATCTCTTGCACTTGCACACAATGATATGAGCATTTACTATGTGTGCACTATGTAAAAACTAGTCATACCTTCGAACTTGAACTCCAGGTACTCTTGGAGAGCCTACTTTAGTGTACAGCCAAACCTTTATGTCACCTATGAGTTAGACAAGCCCCCACTACAGCGCTTAGTGTTTAAATCATTGACAAGATCTGTTAGAGTGTTAGGTCAAGAACATAAAGTAATCAAAGCAAACAGTCCTGGTATGGCTGGCTGATGCAAACAAGCGATTGAACACATGTGTGAGCAAATCTTACATGCTCCCTCCTTCCATCTATATAGGGCCTAATCGTTTTTCGAGGCTAACTTTGACCAAGTGTTGAGCAATAATATATGACATGCAAGTTACACAAAGTATACCGTCAAATTTGTACGTGAAAGGAGCTTCCAGTGATATAATTATCACATTATACATCTCATATGTTATTAGTCTTCAATAGTCAATGGTGGTCTTGAAAAACACATTAGGCCCTATATAGATGGAAGGAGAGAGTATCAAGAAAAGAAGAAAAGAAGGAGGCTTAAAGACCATAACTTGACTGACCTTATTTAAGGGGCATTTAAACATCATGTGCAAAGTATGAACTAACATAAACATTGCATATTCCAGATTCTACAATGGAATGCACATGTATTATATTTTGCCATGTATGATGATGCCTAAATGTACACAATAGCAGGCAGGAGTGATTCATCATTGCACGCACAATTGAATTGCAGGTTAAGGGCAAGTTCTATTCCGCCTTTTCAGAGCTTATTGTCAAAATAAGCCATAAAATATGTAAAGAAGTCATTTTTGAGTTATGGGCTTGGACTTAACTTATTTCGCTTTGGAGGGGGGTGTTTCGGGTAGAACCTCACTAAAAATTGAAGGGAAGGGGAATAGTGAAATGACTCTGTTGTCTGCCTATATTACACTCAAAATGCAACTGCTCACGCCTGTGTCACACCTGACCCTCAAGTCAAAACAAACACGCAAGCATTCATTGCCCTGCCCGCTTGCATCTCCTCTCCCCTTTCCCTCTACCTCGATCCCTGCCTGCAGCGCTAGGGTTCCTCCAGCGAGCCGTCACCACTGGTCACATCTGGCCTGGTCCTCGATGATGCTCTGTCCAGCTAGGCTGCATGGCCGGTGGGTAGGGGTAAATCTCCCCGGCTCCTCCTCACTCTGGCGCCGCCCCTCATTCTCATGGTGTCCAGCAGCTGCTCCACTGTGGTCCGTAGAACGCACTACTCCGGTGGGTGCCGCACAACTACGGCTGATGCCACACTGCGGCAAAAGGCACCTTATTCCCCCGTGGCCTTGAGGTGCTGTTGAAGGATGAGCTCATCCAACAAGTTGAGGATCTCCTCTGATTTTTTTGCCAAATTTTCATTCTGATCCACTATACGATGAATTGCTATGAGCTGCTTCTGCTGCTGCTATATGCTGCATTGCTATGATATGCTGCTGCTGCTATATGATGAATTGCTATGAGCTGCTGCTGCTATATGATGAATTGCTATAAGTTGCTCCTGTTGCTGATATATGATGAATTGCTATGGGCTGCTCCTACTGCTGCTATATGATGAATTGCTATGAGCTGCTCCTGCTGCTGCTATATGATGAATTGCTATGACCTACTGCTGGTATATGATGAATTGCACACTGTTGCTGTTGTATGATGAGTTGCTATGAGCTGCTGCTGCTATATGATGCTTTCAGGTGCTGCTGCTATATGATAATAACCAGCCACTTGGACCATCGAATTTCAATAAATAATTGTTCTTCATTTAAATGTGGGTCATGCGTTCTTCGTTTAAATTAGGCAATGGGATCTCTATGGAAGACATTGACCAAAGTAGATTTTGCCAAGTAGATGGTATCTTTGTATTTGCATTTTGAACAAATAGTGATGGTCTGTTTTCCTATCATATTAATTACTGCACTGGGTTCAATTTGTGATGTTTGCAAGTCAAATTAATTTTCATATGGGCAGCAAAATGAAAAAATATAATGCAATCTAGACTTTTCACTGATCATACCAAAGATAAGCTGAAAAGGAAGGCAATGAAAAGAACTGGTTGGCTTATTACCTGGAGCTTATATGCACAGGTGCTTATTTTCTTAGAATAACTCATAATAACTGTCCCTAAGAAACTTGGCCAATAGAACTGACATACAAATAACATGTCACGATGATTGCAACGAAGGAGTGACCTACCATAGCACACTGTATAGGCTCACCGCTGCCTCTCCTTTTTTTGCGATGTTCCATGAAATTGCCACATACATCTTGTAATTTTTCTTTGTGTAACCCTATCTGCAAGTTGACACGGCTAATTTCAGACATCTCTACATGATAATACATTGCATATCCCTTGCGCATATTTAAACCACCAATTAACGATTGTGTGCATAGCATAAACTAGCCATGACTCTGTGTGCTGGACTAGCAGGCACTCTAGGGGAGCCTAATGTAGCACACTGGAATTCCTACATGCCACCTACGATTTTGTGTAATGTAATACCTCTGTTCCTAAATATATTTCTTTGTAGAGATTCCAATATGGACCACATACAGATGTATATAGATGCATTTTTTAGTGTAGATTCACTCATTTTGCTCCTTATGTAGCCTATAGTGGAATCTCTAGAAAGACATATATTTAGGAACGGGGGTATGAGGTAGTATCATGTATGACATCCACATATCTAATTTAGCAACCAGTAGTAGAAATCATTGTCTGCGCAAAGGGATTACTGGTCAAAAATCCTAGCAAAGCACGTTGGCAGGCACACAACAATACAAGAGAGAGAAATGCACTTACAAGATCATAGCAATACCTCGGTCCAGGATCTTGGTTGGCCAAGCTGTTAGATCCAGGAAAAACATCGTCCTTGTAGTTATTGCCAGCTGCATAATAGGTAACAACAACCTGTTAGTATATTTGAAGTACATCGGGCAGGTGATGCTGGACGGGTTTAAAGGTGAGAAGTACCTAGGCTGTGGTGGTGCTTGGCATCTTGCCAGACAGTGGGAATCAGGTTAGAAACGTCAAGGGTGATGACGCTGCGCTGGCTATCGGGGTCCGGTAAGGAGATCTAGAACCGTCGAGTAGGGTGTTTGTGGAGCGGCTCCGATAGGGTGGACTACGGTGTGGGCGAAGCGGATCTATGGCCATGGACGAGGGCGTCGGTGAAGCTGCTCTGGTGGTTGGGTTAAGGATGGTGTGGACGATGCAGATCTGCGGCCGTGGATGGGGCGTCAGAAGCTGCTCCGGTAGGTTGGATGAGGGTGCGATGAAGTGGATCTGAGGCCGTGGACTTGTGAGTTGGCAAAGCGGCCCCGGTAGGGTTGAGAATGGTATAGGCGAAGCTACTCCAGTAGGGTTGACGATGGTGTCGGCGAAGCGGCTCCGGTATGGTTGAGGAAGGTGTCGGCGAAGAGTATCAGAGGCCGTCGACGGGGGCGTCGGTGGGGCGGCTCCGGGGGGTGTGGACGAAGCGTCTCCGGTGGGGAGTACGAATGAGCCACTGCATATGCGCTGCAGTTGACGAGAGTACCGGCAAAGCAGATCCGGCGCGGTGGACAAGGCTGGCACTGAATGGGCTGTGGTACAGTGGTGGATGAGTAGTCTACTTGTTTCTATGGGAGGTGGGAGGGGTAGATGCAACCGCAGAAGCAGATCCGGCGACGTGGATGCCGCTGGCAGTGAATGGGCTCTAGTACGGCGGTGGATGAGCAGTCTAGGGTTTCGAGAGGGGAGGGGTAGAAAGGCCGATGAAGTACGGACGGCGTGATGTAAGATGCTATGGTGCTGTGGAGTTAGTCGTTTTGGCGGGAGGGGGAGAGGAAATAGGGGTGTCGTGTGGTGGGGGGAACCAGAAGTTACCAAAGCAGCCCCGTCCTATTATGTAGATGAGGGCGGTATTGTAACTGTTGTTCTATGTGCACCAAGGACAAAAGGGGAATTTCGCATGCTAAAGACTAGGTGGCGGAATTTTAGAAGGAGGCGGGAGATTTTGCCGCCCATGGGATCGTTCGTATCCAGTTTCAACTAATTTTGGACCGTGCTAGCGGGAAGCTCATGCAAGGCTGTGTACACGGGGCACGCGTCATTAGTTAATAACTGGTGTGAAGTCCACCCCAGAATAAAAGACAATAACATGGGATGATGCGTCGATTACTTGGACGTTCACACGGGCGCGGCCAATCGTACGGGTGTAGAGGCGCGTTCACAAAAAAGGTATCAAACGCTCAGCCTATGTATTTCTCGTGTAAATAGATAATTTAGTGCCATTGGTTATTTACTTTAAACATAATGCATTGACATGTTAGTGTAGAGGCGCACAAAAAGGAATGGATATTGTAGTCCCACAAAAGAAATGTATATTGTAGTCCGCTACCTAAAAGTGTCACCTCATATGATTGCATAGCCTCCGTTTCATAAATTGCGTACCCGTTGAATTCATATATGAATATTACATATATTACTTCATAATAGAACCTTAAATCATCCAATACTAGTGAATTTGAATGCAAGAGTAACAATGGTGCATGTACATGATAGCTACATTGGTTGTTTGAAGAAACATCACTGTAACTTTGGCATGCACAATTGTAAAGGTTTATTTAGATAGAAAAAAAATGTGATATGTGAGTGTCCAATCTTTGGCCTAGTTCTTTTGCAGGATTCTCCCAGAATCTGCCCCTCTCTAGCTTCTCCTAGAATCTTTGACCCCCTTTTGTTTTACAATCCTATCTAATTAGACCCTAACTAGATAGGATTGTAAAACAAATGGGGCTCAAAGATTCTGGGAGAATCTGGGGAGGGGTCAGATTCTGGGAGAATCTGGCAAAAGAACTGGGCCTTTATAGCGTTGAATCGATATTGTACCTTTGGCCACGATACGAAGTAGATATTGATTTATGTTCAAGCGATGCATGTCCACGATCGCTAGATAGTGGTACGTGAATGAATTGTGCAATCTCTCTCACACGCATACATATCTCATTTCCCTGTGGGCACCGGAATCACACACACGCACTTCGTGTATTTCTCTCCCTTCGTAAAGGTTAGAATTTGTCTTTCTACCCCGTCCTACAAGTCTCTCACACAGAAACACACATGCTCTCTCTGTCGAACACGCCCACCCCTTTAATTCCGCCCACCCACCACCACTAATGTCTCAAAGTATAATTATGTCTCTCACACATATGCCTAAGGTTAACTCGAGTTCCGAAACCATATGAATACATACAATGGGATTCCAGCAGAGCACCTTTTGTTTTGAGATTTCGCTCTCTCTGTCTCTCTCTCTCACACACACACACACACACATGCGTGCGTAGACATTGTTTCTCGCTTCATTTTTCCGGCACTTGCATGCACACCATTTGTTTATCTCCGTGATGCTTTAAGTATGCCTCGCACACATGCTATCTACCTTTCCCTTAATATAGATATGTGTCACACAAACTCCTTCTCCCTACTAGCAAGATTCCCATGCGTTGCATGGAACATCAAGATGCATTTGTATGAGTAGTTTATCTTGTGGGAGAAAAGGATGAACGAGGGAATGCCTTATTTGCAAACGTGGAAAGGGGCGTGGGTATCTTTTTGCAAAATTGCCATAGTTTCCTTCCTATCAGTCGGATATAAATCGGATGGCCTATATTGCAGGATGGCAGGAACACCATCATCACCAACTCTGTTTTTTATAAGAGTAGAGATATGTAAGTGTCACTGCCCCCCCCCCACACACACACTTCCTGACATCGAAGGAGTAGGGTGACACCTCGATCTTGATACTAATCTACCAACTGTCTTCTCCCTCAAACACATACACACACTATCCGACACCGAAGGAGTAGGGTGGCACCTCGATCTTGATAGTAATCTATCTACTCCTCTTTCAAAGACACACACATACACACACACTCGCTAGTTGTGCCACTATGCCTACCACGCACACTCTCGATATGTCTTTCTCTCCCTCCCCCTCCCCACCCCCACCCCAAAAATGACAGCAGAAGGGAGACAACTCGATCTGATCTTAATCTGTCAATTGGTTTCTCTCTCAAACATTGTGTCTTTGTGCCTCGCTCAGACAAACTCGATACGTCTTTTTCTTCGTAGCCCCCTCGCTATGTAGACTTCTCGCGCGTGCACAGTTGTAGTGACGATGACGCTGAACCCAGTGTGCCTTGTTTTTACCAGCCTCATGTGATAGTTTTCACCCTATTTTATGTTAATTAACAAGGTAACATTTTCTTTGTTACTACTAGTGAATCTGAAATCATTCGGGGCAAACATAAAATATATCACTTGAACCCAATAATCGCAGTAACTATTTTCAAAGAAACTAGCTAGATGCCCGTGCGTTGCATGGAACATCAAGATGCATTTGTATGAGTAGTTTATCTTGTGAGAGAAAAGGATGAATGAGGGAAGGCCTTATTTGCGAACGTGGAGAGGGGTGTGGGTATCTTTTTGCAAAATTGCCATAGTTTCCTTCCTATCCATTAGATATAAATCCGATGGCCTATATTGCAGGATGGCAGGCACACCATCATCACCAATTCTGTTTTCTACTCCCTCCGTTCCTAAATATTTTTCTTTTTAGAGATTTCAACAAGTAACTACATACGGAGAAAAATGAGTGAATCTACACTCTAAAAAATTTCTACATACACATCCATATGTGGTAGTCCATTTAAAATCTGAAAAAGACAAATATTTACGAACAGATGGAGTATAAGAGTAGACATGGAGATATATCTCCAACAAGGTCTACAACAAAAATATGCTGGAGTGGTTAGCGTCGGATGCTCGCAACGCGATGACATGAGTTCGAATTCTGTCTTTAACTTCAGATTTTTATATTATATATTACTTATTTAATATATACTTCTTTCGCTACTGTACTGACAGTGGAACCCACAGAGTACTTAGAATACAAGATTAAGGATGCACTTGTTTCTTTTTAACTTTCTGTACGAAGTTGTAGCCACCCTGCAAGTCACGTGTACAATGTACATGCAATTAACTTTTTATAGAGGGAGAATCATACACGCAATTAACTCAAATGAATTGGATGTGACTCTATTATTTCCAACATAAGAGCATCTCCAACGGTAGCCGGCAAATTTCCTCCCACTTCCTTCCGCGGAGGATGACATTAAACGCCAGTGGCATGCATTTTCACAACTCTAACCAACCAGATGAAATTCGTGCAAACACGGACTGGTTCCATATAAGCATGAAGGATTTCGTGTAAAAAAGCTAGATCTTCATATAAACATGATGGATTTCATTACATTTACATGAACTAAGCGGTGCTAATCCGGCTCTCTTGGTATAATTAATACTCCCTCCGTCCGGAAATACTTGTCCTAGAAATGGATGTATCTAGACTTATTTTAGTTATAGATACATCCAATTTATCCATTCTTAGAACAAATATTTCCCGCTAGCCGGAGAGGGAGTACCTAATCTAAATGGCCGCCTGCGGATCCCTTTGTCTTCCTCATGTCCGGCAGACACTTGCGGGGTCGACGAAGGTCCTCGGAAGAGACGAAGCAGCAAAGAAACTACCTGAGTGCACAGTTGTCGCCTCGGCGGTGGCCTTCATGGGACCCAAGTGGCGGTGGCCTCCCGTGTTCTACTTCTCCTCGATGATGGTGGCGGACATGGAGAAGCTGGCCACCGACTCGTCGCTCTCCATGCACCCGGCTTCTGTATCTGCCTGCATGGCCCTGCCGCAGGCACGGGTGGCGCGGGCGCAGGCACGGGAGGTGCGCCCACAAACACGGGAGGTGCGGCCACCGCAGACACTGGTGGTGTGGTACGACGCGACAGCGACGACGCCTGTACCGGCGTGCTCGCCGCCGTGCCGGCGTCGAGCAACTCGCCACTCCTCATCGAGCTGAACTGGAGCGGCAAGTTGCTGAACCACGCGTCGGCTTGGGGCGGCAACTGGCTCCATCGAGCCAAGTGAGGTTGGTGAAACACCGAGCGGCCTCGCCCGTATCCGGAGGGCTCGGCGGGCTAGCCAGCCAGGTAGTATGCCGGAGAACGGCTCCTCGGAAGCCATCGGAAGAGTGAAGAAAATGGTGAAGGAGGAGATGGGAGCGGCGGAGGGGTGCGATTCTTGCCCGTTGTCTGTCTGGCCTCGTGTAAATAGAGGGCGGACGGTAGGAGCTTGGCCGGCGTCTGGCCTCGTTTAAACTGAGGGCGGACGGGAGGAGCTCGGCCGGTGTTGCTTTTAATTCCGGCCCGCTCATGAACGGACATGTGGCCGGACTAGGTTTCTCGGTTTGCATGCGGGTTTAACGGAGGGGTTTGATGGAGGCGAGGAGGTGTGTTCAGCCAGGCGTGTAGCGGGCAGCGCAGTACTATTCAATTTGACAGCGGGTGGCGCAGTTCCCGATACGGCTTTAATGCAGACGAGGGAGGGGATAGCGGTTCCTGAAATGTTGAACGGCCAACGATGTGAATGCAACGCAGTTTGCACTCATATAAAGGTGCCCCTCCATTCCAATGAATCTACCACATCGTACGCACCTAAGCATTTGCCTAAGCACCTACACTAAGCGCAAAAGTGCTCACTCCAGACCCATGGTGGCGATGCGCGCGAGCGGCCAGCGGCTGTGCCAGATGGTCCACGACGTCGGCCTGCAGCCTGGTTCCGAGGATCGTCTCCAGACGGTGTTGGCAACCGGCTGGTGGATGGCCGCCGTCGACGCCAACTACGATTCTCAGTTGGACCAGATGATCGTTGCCACCACCAACAAGTTCACCATCCTCAAGAAGCTCGCGGACGACATCGCCGTACTCCTCCAGCCCGCGCGCCCGGGTTCCTCATTGCCTGCCAACCTAATCGGCCTCCATGGTTGGAACCTATTTCAAGCACTAGTGACCCTGCGACTGCCCGCTGACGCCACGAAGAATGTCCACCTGGAGGTCGCGCTCGCCATGAGGCGCGTCGCCCTGCAAAAATTCGTCGACCTACACATCCACGTGTACGAGCAAATCGTGTACATAGGTATCTACAAGGCCAGTGAGGACGCTACGACGTTAGTCTTCCTCAACTGGCTGGAAGCCTTGGATGCCTTTGCTGAGAAGCACTTTGACCTCGCCACAAAAGCCGCCGCTCCATAGCCACTGGTCGGTGGCCCGGCCCACTAAGTTGAGGAGGAGGAGGTCGTACGTTGATGGATGCATCTTTCTTCTTGCCTCCTGTAACCACCACTGTGATCGCATCATCGTGACCTTAATTCTTATTGTCCTATTGCATTCTCGTTCCAGTCAATACCGACATGTGTGATCCCTTTGCTTAATTATATGCATCACTGTAACTAGTACTCCATCCGTCAATTTATAAATTGTGCTTACCTTTTCCATCAACTTCGTGCAACGCACGGGCATCTTGCTAGAAACACTAGAACATGTCGGACCGCATGTGACAAAACCGACGATGCGCCAACCTAGCTACTACGTACCCTGCTTATCTGGTGGAAATATCCCCGCCCTAGCGTTTCCAATCGTTATTTCTATCTATCGATCGTGCCAAGGAGCAGAACCAAATGTTACAATTTATACATATTTCTCTACTCCTACTCCTATAAAAGACTCAGTTGGTGATGGTGGTGTGTCTGCCATCCATCGTTTCTGACCATTAGATCTGCATCTAATGGTTGTTAGGTAAGTTGTGGCATTTTTGCAACAATAGCCCACTTCTCTGGTCCAATTTGCAGAAAACCCCTTATTATCTTGAAAGCAACCACATCCCTCCCTCACCTCATCAAAACAGCCTGAGAAATATATTTTGAGTGAAAAGTAATATATTAGGAGTATATCAAAACAAGAGTGATTTCTTTCAAGTTTGTGAACAAGTACTACATTTCTACTACTTTGGATCCGTCGCAACGCACGGGCACATTGCTAGTAAAAGGAAAAGGCCTGCCGCGTTCGCTTCGCACCCCCACACGCCCGGGAATCGGGAGTACTCCACGGCCCGTCTGGCACGCCACATAGCTAGGGAAGGCGTGTTGCCTAGCATTTTCACTTTCATGTGGGACCGCCATTGAGCAAACCAACTATTGGCAAACCGCACCCCGCCCGCCGCCGGGTTGGAAAACACAAATGAGGGGATGATCTAGCTGTAGCACGGAAGCTAAGAAATTTGGTGTCAGATAGGGCTCGTTGATAGAGTAGGAGCACTCCGTACTACTACTCCTACTAGTAAAAAGTTTGTACACAACTAGTACTACCACTATACAACTAGGTACGTGGACGGCACAGCATCATAGGAACAAAAAATGGGAAGATCTTGTTTTGGGTGATTTATCTTTTTTTCAGTCAACGTAGTATGAATAATATGATGTGGGGGGCACCCATGAAGCTTATGTGGCTTGGTTGCATGGCTACGAAAGGTTAGAGAAAAATAAATAGATAATGTGTTTAGAGTGCACTCCACTAAATAGATATACTTTGGATCCATTGCAACGCACGGGCCGGCACATCTATATCTATACCCCTATATAGTGTGTGAATAACTTTGAAAGTTGGTCGTTGGATGAAGCCAATCCAACGGTACAAAGATGGCAAATCCGAGCACTACTGGCCGTTGGATATCATCTACATTCCATCAGATTCTGCCACATGTAGAATCTAGAAGACTCCATGGTTGAACTTAAGCATAATGCACAAACCTCAAAACACAAGCGCTTCTCCTTTGTTCTAGAATCTTCCATATTTGAATTTCCCAAATTTCTTTTATCAAAATGAATTGTCACTATTTGTTTTTAATTTATGCTTTACAATGCACAATTCCATGAATCTAAAAATAGATTTTTTTTATAAAACTAATTGATTTTGAACTAGATGAACTATAAGAATTAAACAAACATCTACATCATGCATATATGACTCAAAGCTTATATGCTATAGTGTTTTATTTATTCATAATTTGGTTACCAAATCTCATGCGTGCAATGCACGTGTACCTTACTAGTTGGTAGTAGTAGTAAGAAACAAATTCTAGGTTTGGCACGAGCTCGTACTGCGGGAGCACCACAAGGCCTGCCGCAGGAGTTACATTTCCCTCTCAGGGCCCACGGGACCAAGCTTCAGTGGCTTAGTGCACCGGCCTATGAGTCAATGACATGCGGACCTTAAATACAGCTGGCCCACATGTCATTCTCATGGTGGTGGCGTCGTTCGCGACTCACTCGTTCGAGATGAACCGGCCGGTGGTGGCGTGGCCGTGGCGAGGGTGCCACAGCTGGGCGTCGGGGCGTTACGAGGCGTAGATGGCCACACCGGCGGGTACTACCTGTAGTACTCCCTCCGTTTCTTTTTAGTTTACATATAAGATTTGGTCGAAGTCAAACTTTACAAAGTTTGACTAACATTACAGAAAAATATATTAACATCTACAATACCAAAGTTATATGTGATGAAAATTAGTTTCATCATGCATCAAATAATATTGATTTCCTAGCGTGAATCTTGATATCTTTTCCTACAAAACTAGTCAAACTTTACAAAGTTTGACTTTGATCAAATCTTATGTGCAAACTAAAAAAACGGAGGGAGTACACAAGTACTCCAGCTGAGGATTGATGCCCGGGACGAAATGTGTCACAGCCGCTGGATAAAAATTCGATGGTGCGGGAGTACGGGTCGGAGCACAAGAGGAGAGCAGCCAAACCACGTACAATCAGGTGTGGCTGTGGTAGAAAGTTGATGGTCACCGCAGTTCAGCTGGCCCGCATGTCATGCACACAAAGGCGGAGGAGCGGTGGGGCCAAGAGGGATGAGGTGCACGTCGGGGGACGTCGTGCCATGGGAATCGTGTGTGGGTGTGGCAGTGGTAGAAACAAGGAACGTAATGGTCGTCGTGGTTCAACTTCCATGGACAAGTTGTCATGTCTGCTGACACATGCATTGCAGACCCATCCGTCAGCTTAGCATAATGATCGTTAAGTGTTATTGCAATTGTTTTCTTCATGACTTATACATGTTCCTTTGACTATGAGATTATGCAACTCCCGTATACCGGAGGAACACCTTGTGTGCTATCAAACGTCACTACGTAACTGGGTGATTATAAAGATGCTCTACAGGTGTCTCCGAAGTTATTTGTTTGGTTGGCATAGATCAAGATTAGGATTTTTCACTCCGTGTATCAGAAAGGTATCTCTAGGCCCTCTCGGTAATGCACATCACTATAAGCCTTGCAAGCAACGTGACTAATGAGTTAGTTGCGGGATGTTGCATTACGGAACGAGTAAGGAGACTTGCCGGTAACGAGATTGAACTAGGTATGAAGATACCGACGATCGAATCTCGGGCAAGTAACATACCGATGACAAAGGGAACAACATATTTTGTAATTAATTAAGGTTCGACCGATAAAGATCTTCGTAGAATATGTAGGAACCAATATGGGCATCCAGGTTCCGCTATTGGTTATTGACCAGAGAAATGTCTCGGTCATGTCTACATAGTTCTCGAACCCGTAGGGTCCGCACGCTTAACGTTCGTTGATGATATAGTATTATATGAGTTATATATGTTGGTGAACGAATGTTGTTCAGAGTTTTGGATGAGATCACGGACATGAAGAGGAACTCCGGAATGGTCCAGAAGTAAAGATTGAAATGTGGATAGTATTGTTTGATCTCCGGAATGGGTTCCGGATGTTTCCCAAAATGTTTGGGAACGAGAACACTTTATCTGGACCAAAGGGGAAAGCCCACGAGGTTTTTGGAAAGCGCAAAAGGAAGTTTTGCGGAGTCCAGGGGCCATACGCTAGGGTCCCTGCGTCTGGGTCCAGACACCGGGAACACTAGCGTCTGGCCCTGGAGTCCGAGAAGGACTCTTGACTTTCGGGTGAAACCGACTTTGTGGAGACTTTTACTCCAAGTTTCGACCCCAAGGCTCAACATATAAATAGACGGGCAGGGCTAGCACCCAAGACACATCAAGAATCACCAAGCCGTGTGCCGGCAACCCCGTCCCCTCTAGTTTATCCTTCGTCATAGTTTCTGCACTGCTTAGCAAAGCCCTGCGGAGATTGTTCTTCACCAACACCGTCACCACGCCGTCGTGCTGCCGGAACGCATCTACTACTTCGCCCGTCTTGCTGGATCAAGAAGGAGATGACGTCATCGAGCTAAACGTGTGCTGAACGCGGAGGTGTCGTATGTTCGGTACTTGATCGGGAAGGGTCGTGAAGGTGTATGACTACATCAACCGCGTTGATAAACGCTTCCGCTTTCGGTCTACGAGGGTACGTAAACACACTCTCCCCTCTCGTTGCTATGCATCTCCTAGATAGATCTTGCGTTGGCGTAGGAAATTTTTGAAATTGCATGCTACGTTCCCCAACATATACCTACTTAGAAGTAGCGCTTTCCATACCAGCGCTACTGCTAAGTACTTTAGCAGTAGTGTTTTCCTGTCCAGCGCTAAAGAGCGCTACTACTACATGTTCTCATTTTTTGCTACGTATTTGCGATGTTTTTGTACAGGTTTTATACAGTATTCTAATCATATCATAAACATGCAATATGCTCATCATATCATACACATAATAGTCTCATCGTATCATCCAACACAAATCATGTCGTCACATCATAATCACGATATAGCTATACA
This sequence comes from Aegilops tauschii subsp. strangulata, assembly GCF_002575655.3. Lineage (NCBI taxonomy): Eukaryota > Viridiplantae > Streptophyta > Magnoliopsida > Poales > Poaceae > Aegilops > Aegilops tauschii. Next base: position 577,871,056 of record NC_053039.3, on the reverse strand, counting down.
AGTTACATGACATGTCTCATCATACATAATGTAGTACTTCTTGAGACATTGGTTCGTATCCCTCTCTCGCACTAGCATGAACCTAAACTAACTACTGGTTGTCGCTCGGAAACCGGTACACCTGGGCCTGACACTCCGGCCACTCGTCGTATACTCCTGGCGTAGCACTTTCTTCGCCATCGATGATCTTTGCACCTGCATCGTCACATGAGTCGATGATATGCAACATATATAGTTGAGCAACAGAAAGAGACAGACTTGGAAAAAATAGAAGCAACATATCATAAGCATAAATAACCAAGTTCATCGTACCCAAAATGCCCTAACTAGAGTGATCTTCGCTAGTTGAGGAGGACAGCTTAATTACATCACAAATAAAGTTTCGTCCTGCATAACTCAAAGTTTCGTCATAGAGAAAGTAGACGTTGAAATCACCAGAACCCTGTCCTTCATCCTTGCTAGCCATGTTTCCTACGATTAAATCTAGTCAATTAATTCTAGACCTAATAAAATGGATAATGACATAAAAAAAAGGCATATCTTTTGCAGGAACGTTGATTCATTCCCGGTGCGGCCCAGGCACTCGATATGTCCTAGTTTGTAGCACAAGTCATGCCGAAATTCACGGAAAATTTCGGCATGATCTTTGCTGAAAAGTGGACAAATCGAGCACCTGAAATTTGCTGGAATGGAAATGAATCAACATTCCGGCAAAACATAGGCCACTCGGCTTCATTCCCTGGAAACAACAAAAGGCCACTTGGGCACAATCGAACCACTTCAATGTTGCATATAACAGGACCACTTAAGAACATGTACATGAGCAACTACAACAATAGATATACATGAGCAAGCATTATTGAGGAATTTGCATATAACATAACCACTTTAAATTTGAATCTCCTAGTGTTTGACACTTCAAGAAAATCTACACAAATCTCATGCTCTCTCAAACTCAATTAAAAAACCAAATATAGATGGATGAACCCTAGAAACCTAGAACATTTACATATTTCTGTCCTAAATTGTTGTCCTGATAAAAGCTATGTCCTAATATAAATTATGAACCCTAGAACTCAATTTCTGTCCTAAATTTCAAATTATGAATCCTAGAACACAATTTCTGTCCTAAATTTCAAATTATGAACCCTAGAACTCAATTCAAATTATGTCCTAAATTTCTGTCATAATAAAAAACTAGCTGGGTGACCCGCGCATTTGCACGGCTAGATTTACTACATGTTAGTGTATATTCTATTAATTTCTCTCTCTGCTGTTTACTCACAATAACCCATTGTTAAACTTAATTGACCACATTGTTATAACAGGAATCTGTAGCAAACTCTTGATGAGATCTTTGTAAGAGGTATGAAAACATGTTCATAAGGATTTTGGTGCGCCACTTTTAATAATTTCCATCTTCCCCTCTATTTACTTAATGTTTTCCTTTATTTCTTATCTTTCAACCAATTGACTTTATGGTATTATCATTAATAATGAATATAAACACTGATAACTTTACGTAAATCTTGTGTCCTTTTTTGGCACCATCTTACTCCATTTTCATCCCTTACTTAGACATTTATGGTGTTTCCAATTAGTGTTATCTTGTGCTTCTAGAGGCTTTGGCTGCAAATCATCCTACTTAAATTACCTATGTCATTTGACTACTGATGCAAGGCAATATAATTATTAGCATATATCAACCAAACTTTCAAAAACATTCTCTCTTTTACTTGGACATGTCATAGGGTTTTTGTAGTCATCCCGATGTTGTTTGGCTTTGCTCTACAATTGTTTTTTGCATAATCAAGATATGTTAGTACATATTTAAAATGCCTCTTCTGCATTTATTATTAAAATATTGTCTCACACACTCACCCTTCAATTTTTGGGTCTTATCTATAAATGACAGTTGTATTTTTAATATTATTTATTTAGGACTCGTCCACCTAATTTCCGCCTTTGTTCGTTCTTTTTATCAAATCTTGTGTGGTTTTTTATTTTTCTTGGTCTTCATATAGTACATAATGCACATGACCCTTTTACACATTATTCTGTGAAACATTAATTCAAACTGACTCTTTCATTTCCGTGTCTTATAGTTTCTTTAAATCATTTCTCAATCACCAAGGCCTTTTTTAATATTTTGGGTTTTAATATATATTTATCTGCGTATATTCATAGGCAATTTGTAAACATTCCATTGTCTCTCCCCACCGTAGCATTTCTTTCTGATAGTAACCATATTGGTTTGCTATGCCATATATATTACATAGCGCAAGTGAAAAAAACATAATAGATAATCATCTTTTTTATCACACTTTGGAGTGAATACTGAGCTCATCTTTTTCTAATAGAAATGCCAAGGTTAATTTCTTAACATCTAAATTTGGTTATTATTAAATTTCTGAAGTACATATATGAGGGTAGTTGTTTACTTCTAATATTCAAACTTACATATATCTTATCTAAATAAGAAATAATTGTGCCAGACTAAAACATTCCCTTGTCTCTCCACATCGTAGCATGTTCTTTTATGATCGTAACCGTACTGGTTTGCTATGCCATATATATTATATAGCGCAAGTGAAAAAAAAATACATAATCGTCTTTTTTATCACACATTGGAGTGAATATCGGAGCTCGTCATTTTCTAATAAGAATGCTAAGGTTAATTTACTAACATCTAAATTTAGTTATATTAAATTTCTGAAGTACATATATGAGGATAGTTGTTTACTTCTAATCTTCAAACATACGCATATCTATCTTAATACAAAATGATTTTGCCAATATATTATTTTTTGGACAAAGTGCCTTAGTATACACTGTACTTGTCTAATTGCTAGGAAGGAAAAAATCTGTCAATAAAATATATGGACCGATAGACGTCAGTACTTTCCTCCAGAAAAAGAGATAAACATTGGCGTGATTGTTTTTTTATCAATCTTGTGTGGTTTTTTATTTTTCTTGGTGTTCATATAGTACATACTACACATGACCCTTTTACACATTATTCTGTGAAACATTAATTCAAACTGACTCTTTCATTTCCGTGTCTTATAGTTTCTTTAAATCATTTCTCAATCACCGAGGCCTTTTTTAATATTTTGTGTTTTTAATATATATTTATATGCGTATATTCATAGGCAATTTGTAGAACATTCCGTTGTCTCTCCCCACCGTAGCATTTCTTTCTGATAGTAACCATACTGGTTTGCTATGCCATATATATTACATAGCGCAAATGAAAAAAAAAACATAATAGATAATCATCTTTTTTATCACACTTTGGATTGAATATCTGAGCTCATCTTTTTCTAAGAGAAATGCCAAGGTTAATTTCTTAACATCTAAATTTAGTTATTATTAAATTTCTGAAGTACAAATATGAGGGTAGTTGTTTACTTCTAATATTCAAACTTACATATATCTTATCTAAATAAGAAATAATTGTGCCAGACTAAGACATTCCCTTGTCTCTCCCCATCGTAGCATGTTCTTTTATGATCGTAACCATACTGATTTGCTATGCCATATATATTATATAGCGCAAGTGAAAAGAACATAATACATAAATCGTCTTTTTTATCACACATTGGAGTGAATATCGGAGCTCGTCATTTTCTAATAAAAATGCTAAGGTTAATTTACTAACATCTAAATTTAGTTATATTAAATTTCTAAAGTACATATATGAGGATAGTTGTTTACTTCTAATCTTCAAATATACGCATATCTATATGCATATCTATCTGAATACAAAATGATTTTGCCAATATATTATTTTTTGGACAAACTGCCTTAGTATATACTGTACTTGTCTAATTGTAGTAAGGAAAAAAATCTGTCAATAAAATATATGGACCGATAGACGTCAGTACTTTCCTCCAGAAAAAGAGATAAACATTGGCGTGACTGTTTTTCACTATGGGAAGCCAATCAGTACGAATCTGATTCCACCACGGCACCGCTCTTTTCCATTGAGAGATATCCACGCCATCACGTTTGCCTTAAGAATGTGTGAGAACCGGACTGCTGCAGCTTGTTTTTTTCGGTCCATCGTGTTTGGTAAAAAAAAATCTGTATTAACCTAAGGTAGCCTTTCTTTATATAGACCTTTTAGTAGATACACATGAGTTAAATACGTGTTGGTTATAAAAAAAATATGTTGTACGTGACATGTAAAACTATCTGTTCATGGTAATATTTATATGTAATGCTGCATATTTTAAATCTAAACCGTTAATCTTTAAAATTTACGGTCAAGATAATTTAACATATGTGGACGAACGTGATGGCTTGTTTGACTCTTGTTTTAAGTATATAATAGATCAGTAAAAATTAAGAACCTACTGGACTTGTAGCACTAATAGAAATTTATATTTTTTATTGAATTTTTTCTCTAACTAAACCCTACTGCCTTAATTAACATTAAACCCTACTGCGCTAACATTTCTAGTTAAACCTACTGCCCTAACCATACCATATTGCCCTAGTACTTAAGCATCTACAAGTTTTGAAGGAAATATGCCCTAGAGGCAATAATAAAGTTGTTATTTATATTTCCTTATATCATGATAAATGTTTATTATTCGTGCTAGAATTGTATTAACCGGAAACTTTGTACATGTGTGAATACATAGACAAACAGAGTGTCCCTAGTATGCCTCTACTTGACTAGCTCGTTAATCAAAGATGATTAAGTTTCCTAACCATAGACATGTGTTGTCATTTGATCAACGGGATCACATCATTAGAGAATGATGTGATGGACAAGACCCATCCATTACCTTAGCATTATGATCGTTAAGTTTTTTTGCTATTGCTTTCTTCATGACTTATACATATTCCTCTGACTTTGAGATTATGCAACTCCCGAATACCGGAGGAACACCTCGTGTGCTATCAAACGTCACAACATAATTGGGTGATTATAAAGATGCTCTACAGGTGTCTCCGAAGGTGTTTGTTGGGTTGGCATAGATTGAGATTAGGATTTGTCACTCCGTGTATCGGAGAGCTATCTCTAGGCCCTCTTGGTAATGCACATCACTATAAGCCTTGCAAGCAATGTGACTAATGAGTTAGTTACGGGATGATGCATTACGGAACGAGTAAAGAGACTTTCCGGTAACGAGATTGAACTAGGTATGATGATACTGACGATTGAATCTCGGGCAAGTAACATACCGATGACAAAGGGAACAACGAATGTTGTTATGCGGTTTGACCGTTAAAGATCTTCGTAGAATATGTAGGAGCCAATATGAGCATCCAGGTTCCGGTATTGGTTATTGACCAGAGATGTGTCTCGGTCATGTCTATATAGTTCTCGAACCCGTAGGGTCCGCACGCTTAACGTTCGATGATGATTTGTATTATGAGTTATGTGATTTGATGACCGAAGTTTGTTCGAAGTCCCGGATGAGATCACGGACATGACTAGGAGTCTCGAAATGGTCAAGAGGTAAGGATTGATATATTGGAAAAAGGTATTCGGACACCGTAAAAGTTTCGGGACGTTTCGGATATTTATCGGGGAACCAAGGGGTTACTGGAACCCCCTGGGGAAGTTATGGGCCCTAATGGGCCATAAGTGAGTAGGAGAGGGAAGGCCACAAGGTGCCCCCCCCCAAGGGCAGTCCGAATTGGACTAGGGGGCGCCCCCCCCCTTCCTTTCCCTCTCCCTCTCCTTCCCTCCTTCCCCTTCTTGGAATAGGAAGGGGGGCGAATCCTACTTGGACCGGGAGTCCAAGTAGGACTCCCCCCCTTGGCGCGCCCTCCATGGCCGCCGGCCTCCTCCTCCCCCTCCTTTATATACGGGGGAGGGGGCACCCCAAAGGCACACCAAGTCTTCTCTTAGCCCTGTGTGGTGGCCCCCTCCATAGTTACACACCTCGGTCATATCGTCATAGTGCTTAGGTGAAGCCCTGCGACGGTAACAGCATCACACCATCGCCACGCCGTCATGCTAACGAAACTCTCCCTCGTCCTCAACTGGATTAAGAGCTCGAGGGACGTCATCGTGCTGAACGTGTGCTGAACACGGAGGTGCCGTACGTTCGGTACTTGGATCGGTTGGATCGCGAAGACGTTCGACTACATCAACCGTGTTACTAAACGCTTCTGCTTTCGGTCTACGAGGGTACGTGGAGACACTCTCCCCGCTCGTTGCTATGCTTCTCCTAGATAGATCTTGCGTGATCGTAGGAATATTTTTGAATTACTACGTTCCCCAACAATGGCATCTGAGCCAGGTCTATGCGTAGATGTTATATGCACAAGTAGAACACAAAGAGTTGTGGGCGATAATAATCATACTGCTTACCACCAACGTCTTACTTTGATTGGGCGGTATTGTTGGATGAAGCGGCCCGGACCCACATTACATGACCGCGTTCATGAGACTGGTTCTATCGACGTGCTTTGCACACAGGTGGCTGGCGGGTGTCTGTTTCTCCAACTTTAGTTTAATCGAGTTTGACTATGGCCGGTCCTTGTTGAAGGTTAAAATAGCACACTTGACGAAAATCGTTGTGGTTTTGATGCGTAGGTAAGAACGGTTCTTGCTAGAAGCCCGTAGCAGCCACGTAAAACTTGTAACAACAAAGTAGAGGACGTCTAACTTGTTTTTGCAGGGCATGTTGTGATGTGATATGGTCAAGACATCATGAGATATAAGTTGTTGTATGATATGATCATGTTTTGTAAAGTTATCGGCAATTGGCAGGAGCCTTATGGTTGTCGCTTTATTGTATGAAATGCAATTGCCATGTAATTGCTTTACTTTATCACTAAGCGGTAGCGATAGTCGCGGAAGCAAGTGTTGGCAATACGACAACGACGCTACGATGGCGATCAAGGTGTCAAGCCGGTGATGATAGAGATCATGACGGTGCTTTGGAGATGGAGATCAAAGGCACAATATGATGATGGCCATATCATGTCACATATTTTGATTGCATGTGATGTTTACGGCGGTAGCATTATAAGATGATCCCTCACTAAATTTCAAGGTATAGGTGTTCTCCCTGAGTATGCACCATTACTACAGTTCGTCGTGCCGAGACACCACGTGATGATCGGGTGTGATAAGCCCTATGTTCACATACAACGGGTGCAAGCCAGTTTTGCATGTGTAGAATACTCGGGTTAAACTTGACGAGCCTAGCATATGCATATATGGCCTCGGAACACTGAGACCGAAAGGTCGAACGTGAATCATATAGTAGATATGATCAACATAGTGATGTTCACCGTTGAAAACTACTCCATCTCACGTGATGATCGGACATGGTTTAGTTGATATGGATCACGTGATCATTTAGATGACTAGAGGGATGTCTATCTAAGTGGGAGTTCTTAAGTAATATGTTTAATTGAACTTTAATTTATCATGAACTTAGTACCTTATAGTTTTTGCATGTCTATGTTATTGTAGATCAATGGCCCGTGCTACCGTTCCTTTGAATTTTAATACGTTCCTAGAGAAAGCTAAGTTGAAAGATGGTGGTAGCAACTACACGGACTGGGTCCGTAACTTGAGGATTATCCTCATTGCTGCACAGAAGAATTACGTCCTGGAAGCACCGCTAGGTGCAAGACCCGCTACAGGAGCAACATCGGACGTTATGAACGTCTGGTAGAGCAAAGCTGATGACTACTCGATAGTTCAGTGGGCCATGCTTTAGGGCTTAGAATCGGGACTTCAAAGAGGTTTTGAACGTCATGGAGCATATGAGATGTTCCAGGAGTTGAAGTTAATATTTCAAGCAAATGCCCGAGTTGAGAGATATGAAGTCTCGAACAAGTTCTATAGCTGCAAGATGGAGGAGAATAGTTCTGTCAGTGAACATATACTCAAAATGTCTGGGTACCATAACCACTTGACTCAACTGGAAGTTAATCTTCCTGATGATAGTGTCATTGACAGAGTTCTTCAATCACTGCCACCAAGCTATAAAGGCTTCATGATGAACTATAATATGCAAGGGATGGAAAAGACAATTCCCAAGCTCTTCGCGATGCTAAAAGCCGCGGAGGTAGAAATCAAGAAGGAGCATCAAGTGTTGATGGTTAACAAGACCACTAGTTTCAAGAAAAAGGGCAAAGGGAAGAAGGGGAACTTCAAGAAGAATGGCAAGCAAGTTGCTGCTCAAGTGAAGAAGCCCAAGTCTAGACCTAAGCCTGAGACCGTGTGCTTCTACTGCAAAGGAACTGGTCATTGGAAGCAGAACTGCCCCAAGTATTTGGCGGATAAGAAGGATAGCAAAGTGAAAGGTGTAGTTGGGGATATAACTATTGGGTGTAACCCACCTAGGAGGGGCCGGGTTATACCCATGGCGACTCATAAGACAAAAGCCCATGAAGGAATCGAAGATGGCGGTTCATGAGGATGACTTATGAAGAGCCCAAGTGAAGGATTGAAAGTATGTCTAGTGGGGGTTGATTAGACTACTTGACCAAATAAAAATCTAGCATTTTCCCAATTTTAAGACTTGGCAGATTTTAGCAACTTAGCACTTGTCAAGTAAACAACCTACACATGCAAGTCTAAGAGTATAGCAGCAGAATGTAAAACATTGCACATGAAGGTAAAGGGAGGAGTTTGGAGGGAGCAAACACAATGTAGACACAGAGATTTTTGGCGTGGTTCCGTTAGGTGGTGCTATCGTACATCCACGTTGATGGAGACTTCAACCCACGAAGGGTAACGATTGCGCGAGTCCACGGAGGGCTCCACCCACGAAGGGTCCACGAAGAAGCAACCTTGTCTATCCCACCATGGCCATCGCCCATGAAGGACTTGCCTCACTAGGGTAAATCTTCACGAAGTAGGCGATCTCCTTGCCCGTACAAACTCCTTGGTTCAACTCCACAATCTTGACGGAGGCTCCCAAGTGACACCTAACCAATCTAGGAGACACCACTCTCCAAAAGGTAATAGATGGTGTGTTGATGATGAACTCCTTGCTCTTGTGCTTCAAATGATAGTCTCTCCAACATTCAACTCTCTCTCATAGGATTGGATTTGGTGGAAAGATGATTTGAGTGGAAAACAAATTGGGGAAGGCTAGAGATCAAGATTTATGTGGTTGGAATGGAATATCTTGACCTCAACACAAGTGTAGGTGGTTCTCTCTCAGAAAATGTATGTTGGAAGTGTAGGCATGTTCTGATGGCTCTCTCCACGAATGAAGAGTGGGTGGAGGGGTATATATAGCCTCCACACAAAATCTAACCGTTACGCACAAATCACCAAACTCGGTGGGACCGAATAATGAAACTCGGTCGGACCGATTTAGTTCAAAATGTGAACGTTAGGCATTTCGGTGGGACCGACATGTAAACTCGGTGGGACCGATTTCATTAGGGTTAGGGCATAACGTAATCTCGGTGAGACCGATTACACAAACTCGGTGGGACCGATTTTAGTAATAAGCTAACGAGAGAGTTGGTCAGGCAAACTCGGTGGGACCGATTCGCTCATTTCGGTTGGACCAAAAGGTTAGGAAGGGGAAACAAAGAGTTTGCATTGCGAACTCGGTGGGACCGATCGCTCATCTCAGTTGGACCGAAACGTTACGAAGGCAAACAGAGAGTTTGCAATCCCGTCTCGGTGAGACCGAGATCCCTATTGGTGAAACCGAAGAGACTAGGGTTTGTGGCAGTGGCTATGTCAACTAAACTCGGTGGCGCCGGATAGAAAGATTCGGTGGGGCCGAGTTTGACTTTTGGTTTGGTACATGTGTGGATATGAGAAAGTGGTTGAGGGTTTTGGAGCATATCACTAAGCATTTTGAGCAAGAAACCCATTAAGCAACACCTCATCCCCTTTTAATAGTATTTGATTTCCTATGGACTCAATGTGATCTTGGATCACTAAAATGAAAATGTAGAGTCTTGAACTTTAGAGCTTGAGCCAATCTTTTGTCCTTACCATTTTGAGGGGTCCACATTCCTAATCCATGCCATGCCAATCATTGAACTTTCCTAAAATATTTTTCTTGAAATGGCATTAGTTCAATGAGCTATATGTTGTTAGTAATTACCAAAACCACCCAGGGATAGTTGCACTTTCAATCTCCCCCTTTTTGGTAATTGATGACAACATATAGATCAAAGCTTCGACAAATGATGATAAGATTGAAGTACATCGTCGCTTTGAGAAGTATGTGATAAGCAAGAGCTCCCCCTAAATTTGTGCGTTATTTAAGATTTGCTTTTGAATGCAAATGCACAATCGATTAGGATCATGAGTTACTCTTCCATGTCACATACATCTTGGTGGAGCGCTCAAAATGGTATAAATTAAAAGCATCCACTCATCACCATGCAAAGTGAATGATCATATAGGGATATAAGAGATAGTATCATCCAAGCAAGCATTAAAGTAGCATATGATCAATCACATGATCATACAAGTATCTCACTCAAGGACATAAAGTATAAACCAAGCACACAATAAATTTCAACCTAAAGCAAGAGTGACAAAGAAGCAAAACACTCTCTCTCGAAGCCTATGATCTATACATATTTCTCCCCCTTTGGCAACAAGTTACCAAAAAGCTCAAATATGCTAAGTGCTATGCGTCTCTCAGGCTTGGTCTTTGGGAGGTGGTGTAGAGAGAACTCCAAGGACGAAGGCATCAGTTGATGTAGCTGGAGCTGGTGGAGTGGCTGCTGGAGGTGGCACTGAAGTTGTGGCTGCTGGTGCTGACGATGTAGCTCTAGTATCTGGTATCGGCACTGCAGCAGACCTCTGACCTCTAGGCACTCGCTGAAAAGCATCAGTAGTTGCCTTCCCTTTCCTCTCTTCTACTTCCTCCTGGAGCTGCTCAACTACTGTTTGTATCTCAGTAACCTTCAGATCAAGATCATAAAATTTGGTTTCTATGATCCTCTCCAAGCTCTCTTGGTTTTGAGTCAGGGTGGCCAAGCCCTTCTCAATCCTCAAAGTAGATTGGATTAAATACGCCAGCTGATCTTGCTTGCTCTTCAGGAAAACTTGAGATGCTTCCTCAACACTAGGCATTTTGGCAGCTTTCTCTGCTTTAGCTTTTGCTCTCTTCTCTTGTGCTTGAGCTGATGATGGTTCATCCTCATTCATTATAACATTGTTGTCTTCAAATTCAGGATATAGGGGTAGATTCTCCTTGTGCAACAAATATGTACATGTGCCCATCTTAGCATTGATGAGCTCCTGAATATGTGGAGCATACCACAGCTTCTCTTTTGGTCAGCAGCTGTCCTCTTGATTGTCTCTACAATCAGGCTCATGACATTGAACTTTTGAGGGACATCAAAAAGCTGTAGCAGGTTGATAGAATGTCCTCTGATCATCTTGTGATCTCCTGACTTGGGTAGCGCAGTGTGCCTTAGAATGGTGTTAATGGTAGGCAGACCAGACAACAGATAATGTATAGATCCAAGCTTGTGTGTCTCCAAAGCTTTATCAGGGATCTCTTTGTACATGTTTGCCATGGAGTTGTGGTATTTCTTCTTCTTTGCATACACATCTAAGTCATCTTCATGTTCCTCTGGGGCATTGATCGATTCAGCCCATTCTTCAACAGTGGATTGGTACCTAGTACCTTCAGACATCCATATGATCTTCCCATCTGGGTAAAAGTGAGCAGTGGAGTAAAACTGCATGATCAGCTCATCATTCCATTTTGTGAGCTTCTTCCCAACAAATTTGTCAACTCCACATGCTTTGAAGATGTCATATACTCCTGGGAAATGATCTTCCTTCTCCTTGATGTACTCCCAGTCAACCCATCTCATGTCACATACAATTGGCTTCTTGTCAAGCAAAATTGTCTCATAGAAGTCTTGTTGTTCTTTTGTATGAAACCTGTAGTCAACTTCAGTCCTCCTCCTTACAGCATAAGGATCAGACTGTCTCCACAATCTCAGTCCAGCATCCTTTCTGATATGCATGTCCTCAGCCACTGGATGAGCATCATTGTGGTCTGGAATCTTGGGTTTCAGCTTTCTCAAAACAAGAGACTCATCATCCTCTTCTTCAGCTTGAGGCACTGGGGCCTTGTTCTTCTCTTCTGCAGGAATGCTCCTAGTGTTTCTCTTGGGCTTTGGGGGTTTCTGAGCTTGAGCTTTGGGAGCAGTCTTGGGCTTTGATGGAGCAGCCCCTGACTTGATAGCATCTCCCATAAGCTTTTGAGCTTTGGGTGCTGGAGCAGCATCCTCTTCCTCTTCTGACTCTCTTACCATAGTTGATTTTCCAAGAACTTTTGCAGTTGTGTTTCTTGCCCTCTTCTTTTTCTTGTCATCTCCTGTTGCTTCACCATCATCAGATTCTCTGGTGAATTTCATTGTCTCTCCTGTTGCAACCTTCCTTGGCTTTGACATTGGGATTCTCTTGCCAGGTGCCTTCTTGTTCAAGCCTGGCTTTGTTGCAGCAGATGTGCCATACTCCTTCTTCAAGACTTTCTTCCTTGAGGTGGCTTCATCCTCAACAGCCACATAGTCCTCATCCTCAGAGTCTGAGGTTCTCTTCTTCCTTGTCCTGGTGGCTGCCTTGGGCAAGTTACTAGGTGTGCTCCTGCTGCCCTCATCATAGCTGCTTGATGGATCTGAACCCTCACTCAATTGCACTTGTTCCTCGGTTCTGTTCTGACTGTCACTCTGGTCAGACATCTTGGCAATCTCACTGACAGCAGACCCTGTGAATAGATGTAGATGAGGTAGAGTGTATGAGCATCACAAGGTGCAGAGGTTTTGTAAAACAGATGACTTAAACACTTAGTTTTAGTTCTCCAATGAAAGAATTTTGGAGCTACCGGTTTGATAAAGTCGGTGATACCGAAGCAATATTTGGAGCCTAAACATGTGAACTCGGTCAGACCGAGTCACAGTTTGGTGGCACCGAGACTGCTATGGTTTCACAGAGAATCGAACTCGGTCACACCGATGTGCAGTTTTCGGCCAGACCAAAAACGCATGTGCAATGGCCTAAGCCAAATCGGTGAGACCGATTTCTACAACTCTGTCGGTCTGAGATGAGTTCGGTGGAGACCTAACCCTAAATTTTCAAATCAAATTTAATCTAAGGATGTTTTCAGTGGATAGATCGTTTGCACACATGGTAAAGATCATGGCAAAGCAATGTGCTATGAATCGGAGTTTGGGAAATAGCACAAAGAATCAAACCCATACCCTAGTTCGGCAGAGGTTTGCTACGGCGACAACGGCAGAGCAGATTTCCGTTGACGGTGATGGAAACCGGCGTTGGGAGGTCGCTGGCGGCAAGGAGATGATCCGGAGACCCAAGTAGGCAGAGCAGGACACACGTGCGGGTTGAGGAGTTTGAAGAAATTTCCAAAAACTCACCCGTGGGTATATATATCCTGACCCTGTCGGTGTGACCGAGTGGAACAACTCGGTGGCACCGAGATGCAGAATCGCAAGCGGTTACTGCAACTCGGTGTGACCGAAAAGTTCAAATCGGTTGCACCGAGATGAAAAACCTAGATCAACTTAGTGAACTCGGTGAGACCGAAGTGGATGACTCGGTCATACCGAAATGCCCAAAGAGGTTTTGGAGGTTTAAGTCTATGACGAATCGGGGACTCCGAGTGCTCCTCACACAGAGTGGTTCGAATCTGACTTGATCAAACTTTGTGATGTAGCATGAGTAGAGTTTGAGACGAGAAAAGCATACATAGCTAGAGAGAGTACTTAGGCATTCTTGTCCATCCATTTGGCAAAAGAAAAAGAGCCAAACCATCAAAGCAACGAATGGATGTCCTCGAATGAGTAAAGTATGCATCCAACATGCTCACACAATAAAATGGCAAATGAAATATGTGACAGAGCATGCACAATCACTCTAGCAACTATCAAGCAATTGGCGATGACTAGGTCATCTATATATGAGTATATTGACTTAGGAGTCAAATGAGAACATTTGATCATAGGTCATACTCATCGTTTAAGCACAAGTGGGGTTGCCTCTTTTACATAAAGCATTGTTGTGTTCACATCATTAGAGTTGCTTTAGCTCAATTGATTAGAGTAAAGCTCCCCCTAGATGTGATATCCCCCATAAGAGGGATGAACTAACCTTGGGTTTTGTCGATGATGACTTCATGTAGGTGTTGAACATGTGGACGCTCAATGTTGATGTAGATTGTTTGGAGCAATCCATTTGAATGAGTTGCACTTTCAATACCTACACAGGTTAGTCCCATAAGGAACAAACAAGGATATCCATAGACATAGAGTGATGAACACATAGATGATGTCCATGAAAGCATTAGGTTACCTTGTCCCTTGTCTTACCAACAAGAGGGTTTGTGACTCCTTGAACTAGTGCATGATGTGGAAGTTGTTTGCACTTGTCCTTGCCAAAATTATATGAGTGAAATATGTTAGCGGAGTCACCCTCGGGAACTCCCTAGTCCTTCTTCTTCGGAATCCACACCATCTTGATGGGAATCCTTGGAGTTGTAGTCATACTTGATGAAGTAGAACTTGATGTAGTCTTGGGAACCCACTTGACCAAGGCCTTGGGAGCTTCTTCAAATGCATCAATCTCCTCTTGAAGCTTATCCTTGCCTTTTTGCTTGTGGTCTTGTGGTGAAAGATCATCTTGAGCTTGTGTTCCTTGGAAAGAAGTAGGATCATACTTCTCTTGTTGAGGAACAAACTTCGCCTTGGGGTATTGATCTTCTTCCCACTCAACTCCATTGGCATTGAACTTTCATTCAAAACCAACACCTTGATTCTTCTGGTGTCTTCCTTGCTTGCGTACAATTTCCTCAAATTGCTAACTTCCGGCAAGGCTATTGTAAACACCTTTCTCTATAATTCCCTTCAATAAGCTATTTTCTTGCTCAAGTGCAACTTGGCTAATAGGATCGTTAGTGGAATCAAGAGAACTACTAGAAGCAACAATATTTGATTTAGCATGATTTTTGTTACTACTAGATGAAGAATCTTTCTTACTCTTGTTGCTAGATTTTACTTGTGGCATGTAAGTAGACAAGAGTAAATGCTTGGCAATGTAAGAAGAACTTTTCTTGCGAAGATCATCATTTATTGCCTTTAAGAACTCATGCTCTTGCTCAAGATTGAGCTTTTCAAAGCATAGCTTCTCATGAGTCTTTAATAGTTCTCGATGATCTTCCAAGGTAGTTTCATGGGCTAACTTAAGAGTGTTTAGTTCTTTAGTTAGATGCTCAATCTCCTTCTTATCATCGTCATTCATTTTATCTTGATTAGCATGATTAATAGCAAGTTCATCATAGTTTTCATCACTAGAGTTGTCAACAAGTAAATCATCATCTCCTAGCAAATCATCTTCATCACTGTTGAAATCAACATACTCGGGGTGTGATACCTTTGGGACTTTAGCCATGAAGCATCTTCCAATTCCTTCATTTGGTGATTCAAATATGTCATAGGAGTTGGTTGACACAAGTGCTAGACCGGCAACACCTTCATCTTGAGTATATTCGGAGTCGGAGTGATAACTTCTTTCGGAGTGATGGTCGGAGTCGGAGCCGGATACCCATTCACCAACATGAGCTTGATGTCTTCATTTTGTGTAGCTATTTGATGATTTGTCCTTCCTTTCCGAATCCTTGCTTCTTCGAGAGGTTCTTCGTTCATAACGATCATCTCTACTCCTTCTCTCTCTTGATGGAGATTCTTCTCTTCTACTTCTTCTTTTGGGAGAATCTTCTCTTCTTTTGTAGGGAGCCGTACACTCATTGGAGAAGTGTCCGGGTCTTCCACAATTGTAGTAATTACGTTCACGACTTGAAGATCTTTTGTCATTGTAGGACCTTGACTTGGAACTTCTCTCCTTGCTTCTACTCTTGTAGAACTTGTTGAAGTTCTTCACCATTAGGCTCATTTCTTCATTGAAGGCTTGTTTCTCATTTGAAGATGTGGGAGCATCACATGAGGCTTTATAAGTACCACTTGACTTGTTGTGAAGCTCTTCCTTATCCTTGAGTGACATCTCATGAGCAACAATTCTTCCAATGACTTCCTAGGCTTGAGATCTTTGTAATTGGGCATCATCTGGATCAATGTGCACACGGTATCATATTTTCATCCGAGGCTCTTAGGATCTTCTTGATGATGAATTTATCGGTCATTTCTTCACTTCCTAAGGCGGCAATCTCATTTGTGATGAGAGCAATCCTAGAGTACATTTCAGCGACACCTTCACCATCCTTCATTTTGAACTTGTCAAGCTGACTTTGAAGCACATCCAATTTGGATTCCTTGACGGAGTCGGTACCCTCGTGCATATCAATCAAAGTATCCCAAATTTCCTTTGCATTCTCAAGATGGCTAATTTTGTTGAATTCTTTGGGGCACAATCCGTTGAAGAGGATATCACAAGCTTGAGCATTGTATTGCAGCATCTTCAACTCTTCCGCGGTAGCTTCACGGTTCGGTTCTCTCCCATCAAAGAATTCACCTTGCAATCCAATACACACAATAGCCCAAATGGCAGGGTTATGTCCAAGAATATGCATTTTCATCTTATGCTTCCAACTAGCAAAATTAGTACCATCAAAGTAAGGACCTCTACGGTGGTAATTTCCCTCGCTAGACGCCATACTCTCCAAGGTTGTGAACCCAAGGCTATGATCACCAAAAGCTATGGAAATCAAGGCAAATGGAGACCGTAGCTCTGATACCACTTGTAGGATCGAAAGTATGTCTAGAGGGGGGTGATTAGACTACTTCACCAAATAAAATCTAGCCTTTTCCCAATTTTAAGTCTTGGCAGATTTTAGCAACTTAGCACTTGTCAAGTATGTCTAGAGGGGTATGAACTCCTTGCTCTTGTGCTTCAAATGATAGTCTCCCCAACACTCAACTCTCTCTCATAGGATTGGATTTGGTGGAAAGATGATATGAGTGGAAAGCAACTTGGGGAAGGCTAGAGATCAAGATTTATGTGGTTGGAATGGAATATCTTGACCTCAACACAAGTGTAGGTGGTTCTCTCTCAGAAAATGTATGTTGGAAGTGTAGGCTGAGATCCCTATCGGTGAAACCGAAGAGACTAGGGTTTGTGGCAGTGGCTATGTCAACTGAACTCGGTGGTGCCGGATAGAAAGATTCGGTGGGGCCGAGTTTGACTTTTGGTTTGGGACATGTGTGGATATGAGAAAGTGGTTGAGGGTTTTGGAGCATATCACTAAGCATTTTGAGCAAGAAACCCATTAAGCAACACCTCATCCCCTTTTAATAGTATTGGATTTTCCTATGGACTCAATGTGATCTTGGATCACTAAAATGAAAATGTAGAGTCTTGAGCTTTAGAGCTTGAGCCAATCTTTTGTCCTTAGCATTTTGAGGGGTCCACATTCCTAATCCATTCCATGCCAATCATTGAACTTTCCTAAAATATTTATCTTGAAATGGCATTAGTTCAGTGAGCTATATGTTGTTAGTAATTACCAAAACCATCCAGGGATAGTTGCACTTTCACCAAGGCCCAAAGCTGACTTAAGGCCCGTATGTGTAAACCGCCATATATTTATGACTTGTATTATAAGGCAATTGTAATTGGTCACCGTGTCGGACACGCTTATGAGCCGGCCGGGACTCTGTAAGCTACGGGGTGTCAACCTGTGTATATAAAGGGAGGACCCGGCGGCGGTTTAGGACAAGAGACAAGAGATCGAAAGCTAGGTCAATCGAGGCATAATCAATACCACCTCAAACTGGATTAGGCCTTTACCTTCACCGCAAGGCGACTTACCAACGGTGTGTGCAAAACTGCCTTCATAATCAAATTGGGCGTAATGTTCATGCTTATGTGGATGACATTGTGGTGAAATCCAGACAGAAGGAAAGCCTGATTGATGATTTGAAGGATACCTTTGACAATCTCCGGGTTTATAAGATGATGCTTAACCCGGCCAAATGTGTTTTTGGTGTGCCAGCTGGTAAGCTTTTGGGTTTTCCGGTTTCCAACAGAGGCATTGAGGCTAACCCGGAGAAGATCAAGGCCATCACTTCTTTGGCTAAGCCGGTGTGTGTTAATGATGTTCAACGTCTGGCAGGTCGTATTGCGGCCTTAAGTCGGTTCATAAGACGGCTGGGTGAAAAGTCTATACCGTTGTACCAGATGATGAAGAGAACAGACCACTTTGTATGGAGTGATGCTTCTAATGAAGCATTTAAGGATTTGAAGAAACAGTTGGCTGAGCCGCCCGTTCTTGCTGCTCCCATTGATAAGGAGCCATTGTTGTTATATGTAGCTGCTAATGCCCGGGTTGTCAGTGTAGCTATTGTGGTGGAACGAAAGGAGGCAGGAAAATAATATCCGGTTCAGAGGCTGGTTTACTACATCAGTGAAGTGCTTATTGAGTCCAAGCAGAGGTATATACACTGGCAGAAGCTCGTATATGGGGTATTCATGGCCAGTCGGAAGCTTAAGCAGTATTTCTTAGGTCACCCCATCACTGTGGTGAGTTTTGCTCCCTTAGGGGATATTATTCAAAATAGAGAAGCCACAGGTCGGATAGGCAAGTGGGCCATTAAGATTGGACCTCATGGTTTGAAGTACGTGCCTCGCACGGCCATCAAGTCTCAAGCACTTGTGGATTTCATCAATGACTGGACAGAACTGCAGATGCCTGAAGAGAAGCCAGATAACACATATTGGACTATTCACTTTGATGGGTCCAGGCAATTGGTGGGCTCGGGGGCTGGAGTTGTGTTGACTTCCCCACGAGGTGACAAGTTTTGTTATGTTTTAAGGCTGATGTTCCCTTGTAGTAACTATGCAGCTGAGTATGAAGCCTTACCCCATTGTCTTCGGATGGCTAAGGAGATGAACTTAAGCCGAGTGAGGTGTTTTGGCGACTCAGACTTGGTGGCTCAGCAAGTTTCTGGCACTTGGGATTCTAAGGATCCACTCATGGTGGCTTATTGCCGAGAGGTTGATGCTATTGCAGGACACTTCAAGGGTTATCAAGTGGAACATGTTGATCACAGGAAAAATGAAGCGGCTGATGCCTTAAGCCGGTTAGGGTCCCAACATAAGCCGGTGCCACCTAACACTTTCTTGGATATTCTACATAACCCTTCCGTTAAGTTGCCTACAGAGGAGGATCTGGCTATTCCTGACCCGGAGGCACAGTTGGTGGCGGCTCTTCATGTTATTCCTGATTGGACGGTCCCATATTTGGCTTATATGACCCGGGGCGAGTTACCTGAAGATGAAACCTTAGCCAGGAAGATAACCCGGCGGTCTAAGTCGATGACAATTGTTAATGGAGAGCTGCACCATTGCAGTGTTACAGGGGCGTTTCAACGTTGTGTTTCTCCAGAAGAGGGTCGTGAGATTCTTCGTGAGATTCATGAAGAAGATTGTGGTCATCACGACGGCTCTAAGTCTCTCATGGCCAAGGCATTTCGTCATGGATTTTATTGGCTGACAGCTCATGTTGACGCAGAGGATCTGGTCAGTAAATGTGATGGTTGTCAGAAATTTTCACGGCGAGCTCACGTGCCGGCTCAAGAATTAAGGATGATTCCAATTACTTGGCCGTTTGCAGTCTGGGAGCTTGATATGGTTGGGCCTTTCAAAAGGTCCAAGGATAGGAAGACCCACATTTTGGTGGCGGTTGACAAATTCACAAAGTGGGTCGAAGCAGAGCCGGTCGGTAAGTGTGACGCGGCAACAGCAGTTCAATTCATCAAAAAGGTGATTTTTTGCTTTGGTTTTCCCCACAGCATTATAACTGATAATGGGACTAATCTGTCCAAGGGTGCTATGAAAGAGTTTTGTCAACGTGAGCATATTCGACATGATGTGTCATCAGTGGCTTACCCCCAATCCAATGGTCAAGCTGAGAGAGCCAATCAAGAAATTTTGAGAGGCATCAAGCCTCGGCCTATGGTTCCTTTGCAGAGGACGCCGGGTTGTTGGGTGGAGGAGTTACCTTCCGTGTTATGGAGTATTAATACTACCCCCAACAGATCTACAGGTTACACACCTTCATGGTTTACGGAGCAGACACTACTAGGGAAAACCTTATACACAGAACTTTAGCAGTAGCGCTTCTTAAAAAAGGGCACTACTGCTAGTAGCGCGTGCAGGATAAACACGCTGCAGACATGAACGTAGAAGTAGCGCGTCTACTTTTAAAAGCGCTGCTGCTAAAATTCTCACTACTAAGCCGATAGGCTACATATAGTAGTAGCGGTCTTCTACAAAGAGCGCTACCGCTAAGTTTATTTTAGCAGCGAGTTTACTATGAAACGCGCTGCTGCTAATGAAAAGAAAATTAAACGAAAAACAAATAGAAAAGTAAATGAAAATGAAAGAAATAAAAAAAGGAGAAAGGAAAAAAAATAAAATGTAAAGAAAAATAAATGAAAAAGGGAAAAAAGGAGATAGGAATAGCAGTAGCGTCTGTTCATCAGAGGCGCTATAGATAACGTAGTAGTAGCGCTTGTTTAGACCCCCACTATAGAAAGAGAAAAGGAAATCAGAAAAGAAAAGGAAAATACATAGCTATAGCAGTAGCGCGTTTACTGAAAAGTGCTATAGCTAACATAGCTATAGCGCTTTTACGGAAACGTGCTACCGCTAAGTTTGACTTAACCCAAAAGCGGTTTCCCCCTGGCCACCACTTCTCCCCCAAATCTCTCGCCCCACTTCGCCGCCATCTCCCCAATTCGCCGTCGCCCTACTTCGCCGCCGTCTCCTGCCGACGTCAACGCCCCCGGAGCCACCAGAGCCGCGCGCCGTCGACGCCACCGGAGCCGCGCGGCCTCATCAATGCCAGCGGAGCCACCCTCGGCGCCAGCGGAGCCACCCTCGATGCCCTGCCTCCCTCGCCGTCAACGGAGACGCCCCTGCCTCCCTCGCCACGACCGGAGCCATCCTCTGTAAGCCCCCACCCCTCCTCTCTCTCTCTCTCATGCATAGCACAAACATTGGACAGAGAACTAGCTAGCTAGGTTAACTAGTTTAATTAGGTTAATTATCTAGGTTAGTGCAAAATTTTAGTTAGGGCTTTGACAGAGAACTAGCTAGGTTAACTAGTTTAATTAGGTTAATTATCTAGGTTAGTGCAAAAATTTAGTTAGGGCTTTGACAGAGAACTAGCTAGGTTAATTAGGTTCGTTAGGTTAACAAGCTAGGTTAACTAGGTTCGCTAGGTTAGAGGAAAAATTTATTTTAGAGCATTAGGTGAGAAGGGTTAGAGAAATAGAGTTCCTTTGCAATTTAATTGGGTTCTATCCTAGGCAGAGAAGCGTTAGAGAAAATAATGTTGATCTTTCCTAGACTTTTATTGTTGATTTTATCTTTTCATTGAAGTGGTCATGTTATATCTTTTCATTGAAGTGGTTTGATTGTGCCCATGTGGCCTTTTGTTGTTTCCGGGGAATGGAGCGGGGTGGCCTATGTTTTGCCGGAATGTTGATTCATTTCCGTTCCGGCAAATTTCAGGTGCTCGATTTGTCCACTTTTTAGCAAAGGTCATGCCGAAATTTTCCGTGAATTTCGGCATGACTTGTGCTACAAAGTAGGACATATCGAGTGCCCGCGATTTGCCGCATCGAGAAGGAGTCAACGTTCCTGCAAAGCATAGGCCTTTTTTATGTCATTATTCATTTTATTAGGTCTAGAATTAATTGACTAGATGTAATCGTAGGAAACATGGCTAGCAACGATGAAGGACAGGGTTGTGGTGACTGCGACAACGTCTACCTGGCGGCAGAAGAATTTTTGAGGGAAGCCGACGATCAAGAATTGATGTTGCTGGGTCCACCTGTCACATTGGAGATTGAGACTGACATCGAGACCGGCGCTGAGACTGAGACCGGCGCTGAGACTGAGACCGGCATCGAGACCGGTGCTCAGACTGAGACCGGTGCCGAGACTAGCAGAGCCGGTATAGAACCGAAAGCAAAGAGGCAACGGCTTCCTAACAAGCTCAGGACTACTAGACTGGTGGTCACGGAGGTGGACGACGGCAATTTTGAGCCAACCGCGCCCGAGGAAGCGCGCGCGTGCTACGGGAATCAAATAGGCTGCATCATACGGACAACCGCCACCATCAACGATGAGAAACTACAGAAGATAGATAATATGAGGCCCTCCCTCCTAAAGAAGCTGCACCAGATATTCTTGTTACCGGACCGGAATGAAAAGGATTATAAAGATCCAGATAAGGACCCGGCAATGAAGAAGATAAAAAACACGCCATGACCAAGTTTAGCGACGCGTTGGCCGCCTGGAAATCAAGGGTGAAATATCGGATCATCAACAAAAAGGAACCCTACTCCGAGATTGTAAAGGATAATCCGACAATTACGGCAGAGCACTTTGAAATATTCAAGGCGGCTTGCGAGGCCGAAGCTGCCAAAAAAAGTCGAAGTACAAGAAGGGGCTTCAATAGAGGAACATTGGGTGCCACCACCTCGGAAGCCGTGGTTATGGCGAGAAGACGTCCATATGGGCCAAGGAGGACGCGGAAGCCGCGAGTCTGGGCATCCCAGACCCCTTGGCGGAGTTCACTGTCCCGCAGGAGCGTGACGTCCTCAGGGCCCACCACCGTTGGGACCCAGTGAAGAAGGTTTTCGAGATGAACGCGGTCACGATGGAGTTCATGAGACTGCTGGTAATTTTAGTTTCTGATCAATTCGACTGCACGTTAGTCATATTTGTAAATGATCCTTGTGCCTTTTGCAGAGAGAGCGGCACAGGATTGCGGCCGAAAGCGACTCGCCGTCTGGGGCGTTGGCGAGGCCCAAGTGGGACACTCCATTCAACCGGGCGTTGAACATATTGAAACGACTCCTGGTGGAGACTCGACCGTCGTATGGACACGTACACGGTGTCGGAGACGGCGCCACGTGGAAGAAGTACTACCGTGAGACCACGGAGGAGAGAAAGGAAAGACGGAGGTTAACTGAAGAAAACATCGACAAGAAGGTTGAGCATGCGGTTGAGAAGAAATCATCTGAGACAGTGGCAACAGCGGTAGCTGCCGCAAAACAGGTGCTTGTAGATATGTCTACTTCCTTGGTTCCGGCCGTTTTCAATTGGAGCAGGCAAAATCCAGAAAAAAATGCAGCGGACTTTCCCCTTGCTGACTTCTTGGGGAGCAGCTGACTAGCGTTGCACCAGCACCTGCAGCTGCACCTGCTTCCGCACCGGCTCCCGCACCGGCTCCCGCATCGGCTCCTGCACCTACTCCCGCACCGGCTCCCGCACCTACTCCGGCACCGGACGTGCTCGGCGGTGCTTCTTCTTTGGCCGAGCTCCACGCCCTCACGGTATCTGTCACACCGGCCCCCTTCAATAAATGTATAATCTCACTTTTTCGTTGCCTTTCGGATATCTCACGTTGCAGACTTTTCTTTGCAGGCCGACGAAACCCCGTGCACCATATTGTACACCATCGGCGACCAGAAGGTGGACGCGGGGAAGGCGACGATAATGGAGCTGAAGGAACCATTGTTCCATAGCCGGCCGATCCCCCCGGGCGTCTTCAAGGTTTCTGTGGCCAGTGTCAAACCGGGCCACGAGAATTTGGCTCCTCTGGTACTAGTGGGGGATGACGACGAGACCCCGCGGCGGCTTGGTGATTGTTGCAATGGGTGGGTCCTGTTGTGGCCAAAGAGTCTGCTTCGTCTAGAGGCGGCCGGGAGCACACCCACGAGCACGCAATTAGGTATGAACATCAACACCTCACCTACCCAATTAGCGTCGGCTGTCGTGTTGGGTGATAGCGGAGGGGGTGAGGAAAAGGCTCCATTAGTCGCTGGTGACGTCGCCATAGATGAGGATGAGGATGACGATGGCACTCAACAATATGTCAATACTGGCACCTACTTAGGGTTTGAGCGTCATGAGTCAGTGCCTAAATTGCCGTCTCCGGAGGCTGAACGTATTATGGACGACCTTCCGGTAGTAAAGAAGTCTAGGAAGAGACCGAGGAAAGGCAAAAAAGCTGCTTCTATGATCTAGGCGCCTAAGCAGCCTCGGGTTCAAGACCGTATAGACATCCCCGGTGCGGAAAAATGGCATATTCCCGGTTAACCAATCCTACCTGAAGCAGCGCTAGGGGCCAGATTCGGTGATCTAAGGAGACTTCATGATGATGTGCTGCGGATACAGAAAGGCCTCATTGCCTCGAAAGATCCAGGATACCCACTCTACGTGGTTAACGTTCCGCGGCAATTGTCGTACATCGACACATTCCCCGCGGAGAAGTTCTTCCTTTGATTCGATTACATATTCAACAGGTTTCACATGAAGAAGCTGGATTTTACGTTTGTCCGCCTTTATTCCTTGCACATGAACTACATCATCGGGGTTGAGTAGATACCTCATATCTGTGTCGCTGACCCGTACTTCATGCGCGAGGGCTTCTTGGGAATCTGCGCAATGCACCGTGAATACGCGAGGGAATACATCGTCAATTTCATGCTCGCCAATAAGGACAAGGAGGCGATCCTCGTGCCTTATCATCCCCTGTAATTCATCCGCGCGGATATCCTTCCTTCGATTTCAATATTCATTTGCACGGTGGAGGCTAATTAATTTGAGGTGTACTTATTTTGCACAGCGGCGGGCGCGCCGTCCTCATCATCCTCTACCCCCGATACTCCCACACTCTTTACTTGGACTCGTCGAAGAACATTAACAAAAAGGATTACACCCACATCAAGTCTGTTCTCGACAGTGCTATGTTTTACTACGAGGCACGGGGTGGAGAGGTCAAGGACAAGAAGAGAAGGGACGGCAGGCCCGCCTTCGGCCATAAGACCGACTTCTGCTGCATCCAGCAACCGAGTGATTCTCTTAATGATGGATTCTATGTCCTACACCACATGCTGGAGTACAGACGGGATCACCAGAACCTTCGCATGTCACCTACATCCGGCGATGCCCATATTCTGCAATGGGCAAAGAACGTAGGAGATATCGAGAATCATCGACTTCGAGCTAAGTTCTATCACATCCAGCACGAACTTTCCCAAATCATCATGAAGGAGGTCATCGGGAAAACAGGGATGTTCTACGAAGAAGGACAAATGTCGTGGGAAGACGTCCGAACACGGGTAGCCGCTCAGCGTCTCGACCTGAAGCCTTTCACTAGGCTCGGGGACTATCTCCCTGACTTGGATGGATGGCACTACATGTTGGAGTGATTGTCGATATATGAAAATGTGTCCATTTAGTCCATACTTTCTGTATGACGAAACTTTGAGTTATGCACGATGAAACTTTATTTGTGATGTAATTAAACCGTCCTCCTTGACTAGCGACGATCACTCTAGTTAGGGCATTTTGGGTACGATCAACTTTGTTATTTATGCTTATGATATGTTGCTTCTATTTTTGCCAAGTCTGTCTCTTTCTGTTGCTCAACTATATATGTTGCATATCATCGACTCATGTGACGATGCAGGTGCATAGATCATCGATGGCGAAGAAGTGCTACGCCAGGAGTATATATACGACGAGTGTCCGGAGTGTCAGGCCCAGGTGTACCGGTTTCCGGTTTTCGAGCGACAGGCAGTAGTTAGTTTAGGTTCACGCTAATGCGAGAGAGGGATATGAACTCATGTACTGCATAGTTCCGCTCTCACTCAGAGTGATAGCTCTTCTCGCGTATATCATTGTTTAGATGGATGACGATGTAGTTGCAAGTAACCGAGACTTATATCGCTATTTTCGAGATGATGACGAGAGACCACTTTGTGTTGGATGATGATTATGATGATGACATGATTTGATGAGACTATTTGTATGTATATGCCATGATTACATTTGTATGTGTATGATGTGCTAAAGATTATTGTATAAAGCCTATTCAAATATAAAACAAATATGCAGAAAAAAAACAGAAACTAATAAAACTAGCAGTAGCGAGGGGAACAAAGTTAGCAGTAGCGCTGCCTTACCAGTAGCGCTTCCTGCAAAAAAGCATTGCAGATACTAGCAGCAGCGCTCTGAACTAAAGCGCGGTACTGCTAGCCATGTATAGCAGTAGCGTGGGACGACAGGCGCTACTGCTACACGTTAGCTGTAGCGCCTTATCAGTAGCGCGTCGTCCCGCGCTACTGATAGGCAAAATACCTGCGCTACTGCTAGGGTTTTCCCTAGTAGTGACAGGCGGTTCTCCCTAGTGACATCCGTCATGACTCGCCCCGTGTGGCGGCTTATGTTGAAGCTGATAATAAAAAAGCACGTCAGGAAGCACTTGACCTGTTAGATGAGGAGCGTGACATCGCGGCGGCTCATTCGGTGATTTACCAGCAAGATCTGCGCCGTTATCACAGCCGCCGGGTTAAAACCAGGACTTTTCAAGAAGGTGACCTGGTGCTCTGGCTCATCCAGGATCCAACCGATATGCACAAGTTATCCCCACCTTGGGAAGGACCCTTTGTAGTCAGCAAAAATCTGAATAATGGATCGTACTACCTTATCGACATTTGAGAACACACGAATTCACGTAAGTCGGAGGAGGAGACCCACCGGCCGTGGAATACTGCTCATCTTTGGCCTTACTATACTTGAGCCACCGGCTCTTACAATGTACATATTTTGACAATGTATATATTATGATGATTATAATAAAGTCGGCATCCCTGATAAAGCAGGGCCTCTGTCATTTCATTTCTAATAGCATTGAGTCTTTATTACTTCTTACATATCACTTGGGGGCTTCCTGTTCAAACATAGGTGTATTCACCAAAGACAACATAGCGTTACTACCCTCTTGATTCCGGCTATCAAGCCAATATGATAATTTCATAAGAGCACAGCTCTGTGTATCTTGGTAATTCGGCTATCAAGCCAATATGATAATTTCATAAGAGCACAGCTCTGGTTATCTTGGTAATTCGGCTATCAAGCCAATATGATAATTTCATAAGAGCACAGCACCGGTTATCTTGGTAATTCGGCTATCAAGCCAATATGATAATTTCATAAGAGCACAGCTCTGGTTATCTTGGTAATTCGGCTATCAAACCAATATGATAAATTCATAAGAGCACAGTTTTGATTACCTTGATAATTCGGCTATCAAGCCAATATGATAATTTCATGAGAGCATAGCTCTGATTACCTTGACAATTCGGCTATCAAGCCAATATGAAACTTTCATGAGAGCACAGCTCTGATTACCTTGGGATTTTTGCTATCAATCCAATATTATAACTTCATATGAGCATAGCTCTAACTTACTTGGAGGATTACCGACTGGGTTACAAAGACCAAAGAGAGTCTGTTGCACAGCACAGCTCAAACATAGGTCTATGGTGAACCAGCGGCATATGATGATATTAAGTACTTGGGAGTATTGTCTTCTAAGTTTTGGGTTATCACCCTAACTGCTTTGGTATGGTAAGCCGGCAGTGTTTAATCACGTATCACAGGTATGATATTATATATATATATATATATATATATATATAATCATGATTAAACTGGCCCTGGTTATGCCCTATTTTAGTTGCCAGTGGTTTATATAAGGTATCATGACCCGCCCCGCGGTACAACCGCCGGGGCACTTGTGATTTACTTGTGTGCAGGATAATGATAAATCTCCTCTGCATGAATCAATGTTATCATAAGTATCAAAAGATATCTCTTTCAATGGCAGGACAAGCATTGTTGCTCAAAACAAAAGCGTGCACGATGGCACGACAGATCAAAGTTTCACTAGCCTATTACATGACTCAATGGACCCAAAGGATCAAGTGTTTTCAGATATTTAAACCGCCCAGCGGATCAATCTTCTTAGCCTTGGTGACTTGAGGCTTCTGGATCATCCTTCTCCGGTTCTTCGTCCTCCTCCGCTGTTTGGAAATTTGGTGATGATCAATCGATGCCACACAAGGCTTGAAATTCAGCTTCATCATCAATAAGTTTGGACGGGTCAACTTCAGGGGCGAAAGTATACTTACGGATAGTGGGGGATTAAACCCATCACTTTATAAGCCGGCGTGGGCATCTTCTGATTCTCCATGTCATAAGCCGGTTGGTATCTTGAAAGATCTGTTTCATCTGCAATCAGACTGGCCAGGGGGCGTATCTCCTTCACGCAGGCAACGAAGTCTTTCTTATCAAAGGGAGTGCCATCTTCTTTTAAGCTTGGATACCCAGTAGCTATATCGGACGGATCTAGCTCTGTTAGCCATGCCTTGGCCCAGCTTAAAGCTGTCATGGCACCGGCTCTTGCAGATGACTGCTTCATCTCGTCAATCCTAGCTGGTAGAATAGAGAGTTTTTTCAAGACGTCAATTAAGAGAGTCGGTGCTTGATTTGTCGGAGAAATTGTGGCCGGCACGCGCTGAGCTCCAGTACATAGTTGTTCAACAAGTGTATAAACAGCTTTGAGCTTCACAAGCATATCTTGGTTAAGATTGCTGCTCCTGGGACCTGCGTAATAATGGATTGGTTATAGGCGGTTTTTGTCATCACGGAAGAGAATTCAATTTTTTTATTAGCAAGGCGACTCACCAAAGATAGCAGAAACCATCTGGGATACACGGTGTTTTAAACCGGTAAGCTCAGTGGTCACCTCTTGAAGAGCCGCCTCCGCCTTTTCAGCCCGCTGGGTCAAGGAAGTTTTCTCTTCAACCCAGGTGTTTCTTTCGGTTTCAAAACTGGTCTTCAGTTTTTCCGCTTCAGCCAAGCTAAATTGGAATTTTGGGTCGGCCTTCTGGGTTTCAGTTTCTTGGTCCTTCAATCGGTTCTTTGCATCATCCAGTTGCGATTGAAGTTGAGCAGTGGCATCCTGTCAACCACAGATTGGCAAATACATTCACATCAGGATTATAGGAATATAAGTCCCAATCATTTTGCAAGCAAGAGTACTTGGCACTTGGGGGCTAATGCATATTGTTTGCGTCTCTTAACTATTTTATGCTGACCCGGTTGTGCTGTAAATAGTCGCAGCCGGCTCATGTGGGCTACACAGGTAAGCTCTCTTTTATAAATAAATGTTGAACAGGACCGGCTCATTCATGCTGATTAAGCCGGCCCTTGGGGGCTACGGATGCAATGTTGATCATTAAAATCCGGTTTAAAGCTGAAAGTGAAAGACGGTTTTTGCAAGGATTTTTTATTACAGATGCTTTATACTCATCGCTATTCTAAGTCTACAGCCTATTCTATTCTATTATACACAGTAGACTTGGGGGCTGACAGGATATGCATAACCTATTTAAGTCGGAATTCATACCTCATATTTTTGGTGCATCTGTTTCACCACATGAATCTCAAGATCGCGGCTAGAATGAACTTGGTTGAGATAACCAGAGAGTACTTCACTATTGCTCAATTGAGAATAGTGAGCGATATCAAATCTCACTTTCCGTTTTTCAATGAACTCCTGTTTAGCGGAGTGCTTAGCCAAGACAATTGGATTTCCCGGTTCTTTAAAGCCAATACCAGTGATCATAACATCATCGGTATGAGTCTCTGACGGCTTAAGTAGATTTGATGATTCAGTAATCAAGGGATTGAGTTATGTCTGGTTGCTGGGGAGGTCAGGAATCTTTGGCGAAATGTCATGGACAGGCTCGTCGGGTTGTACCACGGAGGTGTCAGATGCTGGAATTTGTTGTTCCGGTTCAGGAACTTTGGGATCTTCAGCTGGCTTGGTCACCTTTGCCTTCTTACTAGGCTTTGCTTGTCTGCTGCACAAGTTATGACAAGTCAGTATAGTTATAAGAGCAGAAGGAGGTAGAGAATAAAAGTAATTGTTGTTACCCATGGGCAGCTTTGAAAGCCGGCAGCTGGGTCTGTGATGAGTCGCCAGAGGAAGAGAGAGAAGCCTCCTGGTAGTTGGAGTCGGAAGAGTTAAGTGGCCGGCGAATGAGACCCGCCAGTGCATAAAAAGATTTTAAGTTTGGAAGGACCTCGTTTCGACGTTTCCGCGGGGCTGGAGTATTCGGTAAGCCGGAGGATAATTCTTCACCTCCACTGGTCCGAGTTTGTCGCCGGCTCTCATGCTGATGTTGCTTCAAAAGAAAGTAAGGATCCAGATGAGCTAAGGGGTGTGAAAAGCTTACTTTCTGGGTTACTCGTCGAATTTTCTGTCTTGGCAAAGGTTCTGAGCCGGAGGAAATAATAGTTACCTCTTCTTCAACTGCTTGGCTGGCCCCCGTGTCATCCTATGAATAATCAGTGTCAATAAGATAATTGAAATAGGAGCCAAGGGAGTCAAGGGCTACCTCCGACTCAAAGCTGTCATTCAGTTCAAACACATCAGAAGCACTTGGTTTTTTCTTATGTTTCTTGGCGGCTTTCTTGGCAGCCCTGGCCTTTTTAGCAGCTTCATGGTCATATTTCTTCTTCCAAAATTCAGATTCAGCCTGTGAAAGTCAGCAAAGTTGAGTTAAAAGAATATTTGAATGATGAGGTAAAAGTAAGACAAGTTAGAGACTTACATCCGGTGGCGGGTTAAGTTTGCAGAAAGGGTTCAGGCCCACTTTGCCGCAGTCTTTCGAGTCCTCGTTCAGAAGGGTTTTTTCCATTTCAGTAATTGCCTCGTCAGTCAAACACAAGGAGCTATGGCGCATTGGATCCTTGGGGCTACCCGTGTAAGTACACATTAAGCCGGGTCGGCGACTCAAAGGTATGATTCGCGAAGCAACCCAGCACCGAACCAAGTCAATGCTAGTTAAACCGTTTCCCAGCAGAGCCTTAACCTTCACAATGGTGGGGGCGAGTTTTTACGTTTAGCGGCGGTAAGCTTTTCAGGAAGATGATGCTTTGAGTCAAGACGCTCGGCACGATAACCCAGCAGTGGATTCTCGTCAGCCGGAGAGCTATCTTTCAGTAAAACCATGTCTGGTTCCAATCCTTGGGGTGACTCGGCAAGCAAGCATCAGGGAAGATGGCATCTCTTCTTCGTTGAATTGAGATTCCGCCAAGTTCCAAGCTGGGTTCGTTAGTATACTGGTTTTGGCGGTTTAAATAAAAGTATTCCCTAAAGAGTTCAACACTGGGTTCCTCTTGAAGGTATACTTCACAGAAGACTTGAAAATTGCAGATATTTGACACGGAATTGGGTCTGATGTCCTGAGGATGAAGCTGAAAGAAGTGAATAACATCTCGGAAAAATTTAGAACTAGGCGGTGAGAAGCCCCGATTCATGTGATCAGTAAAAACAATAACTTCATCATCCTTTGGCTGAGGTTTTTCTTCGCCCGGGTTAGGGGCACGATAATGCATGACATTTTTTGCTGGCAAGTACCCGATTTTCACGAAGTCTTTGAGTGTGTTCTCAGTGAAAATGGAGGGAACCCAGTTACATGAAGTGACTGTCTTTGGCGGCATTATGGAGAGAAGCTTGAAGGAAAGAAAAAATTTGCCGGTTCAAACTCATTCATTAAACCGGAAGTAAAACTCTACAGAATATATCCTGAATGGCGGCTTAGGTGGGGCCTAATGATATATGAATGGTTATAAACCGGTGTTGTAAGCCTCCATGACAGCAATGGTATTCAAGATCTGACAAGAGCAAATTCTACTAAGTGTTGAAGCAAACAGGTTTCACAGATTGATGCTAGGATTTTGGATCTACGACGCTTCGGATAATGAAAATATTTTTGACCTAAATTACAGTGCTCGAGCAGTTCATATGTTCAGATTGGTTTTTTTTTACACAAAGGAGATGATCTAATAACAAAAATAAGTATTGCGGCTTAGGAGAAGTGCTAAGTTTGGATCAAAGTTATAAGCTACAGCAAAGAACAAGGATGAACTCTGAAGAACTTCGACAGAAACCCTAATGGACATCTATGGTGAGAAGGAGAAGGTGCTTACCAAGTCCGCTGAGCAGTGGAGAGGCGCTATGATTATCTGGTCCCGTTCAGGTCGATGCAGTGGCCAGGGTCGAGGAAGTCGACGAGGTCGGCGGCGGCGGCGCTCAGGCGTCTAGGGGCGTCGCAAGAGAAGGGTTGAAGACGAAGAGGAAAGGGGAAAAGTGAGAAGGAGCCCCAGGCCCTATTTATAAGGAAATGGTTGACAGGCGGGTGCGAGAATCGAGGAGGTCAAAGAATGATTATCTAGTGACTCGGACGCCTCGATTTTTGGGACGGTTATTAAAGATAAGGATCTGTTAAGATCTGCTGGACATTTTTATAATATTTATGACAGATGACGTCATGGCTATTTTTCTGTTATTCCAGGAGATGACGTCATGGCGGGTTATAGTATTTTGTGAGAACAAACAAGGAAGGATTTTTCTAAGTGTTGGAAGATTGACATGAACAACATCAAATCAATCTGGGGCCTAATGTTGGGGATATAACTACTGGGTGTAACCCGCCCAGGAGGGGCCGGGTTATACCCATGGCGACTCATAAGACAAAAGCCCATGAAGGAATCGAAGATGGTGGTTCATGAGGATGACTTATGAAGAGCCCAAGGCCCAAAGGCGGCTTAAGGCCCGTAGGTGTAAACCGCCATATATGCATGACTTGTATCATAAGGCAATTGTAATTGGTCACCAGGCCGGACACGTTTATGAGCCGGCCGGGACTCTGTAAGCCGCGGGGTGTCAACCTGTGTATATAAAGGGATGACCCGGCGACGGTTTAGGACAAGAGACAAGAGATCGAAAGCTAGGTCAAGCGTATTCGCTCCCCGGTAATCGAGGCATAATCAATACCACCTCAAACTGGATTAGGCCTTTACCTTCACCGCAAGGGGCCGAACCAATATAAACTCCTGCGTCCTTTGTCCTGTTTAACCCCTTTAAGCTAACCCAGTGCGATGGCTCCACGACTAAGTCCTCACACTAAGACATCTGCCGTGACAATTCCACGACAAAAGGTATATTTGATATACATGTTATTGATGTGTACCTTACTAATGCTCGTAGTAGCGCCTGGGTATTTGATATTGGTTCTATTGCTCATATTTGCAACTCGAAACAGGGGCTACGGATTAAACGAAGATTCGCTAAGGACGAGGTGACGATGCGCGTGGGAAATGGTTCCAAAGTCGATGTGATCGCCGTCGGCACACTACCTCTATATCTACCTTCGGGATTAGTTCTAGACCTAAATAATTGTTATTTGGTGCCAGCGTTGAGCATGAACATTATATCTGGATCTTGTTTGATGCGAGACGGTTATTCATTTAAATCAGAGAATAATGGTTGTTCTATTTATATGAGTAATATCTTTTATGTTCATGCACCCTTGATGAGTGGTCTATTTTTGTGGAATCTCGATTGTAGTGATACACATGTTCATAATATTGAAGCCAAAAGATGAAAAGTTAATAATGATAGTGCAACTTATTTGTGGCACTGCCGTTTAGATCATATTGGTATAAAGCGCATGAAGAAACTCCATGCTGATGGGCTTTTGGAATCACTTGATTATGAATCACTTGATGCTCGCGAACCGTGCCTCATGGGCAAGATGACTAAGACTCCGTTCTCCGGAACAATGGAGCGAGAAACTGACTTGCTGGAAATAATACATACTGATGTATGCGGTCCAATGAGTGCTGAGGCTCGCGGCGGGTATCGTTATTTTCTGACCTTCACAGATGATTTGAGGAGATATGGGTATATCTACTTAATGAAACATAAGTCTGAAACATTTGAAAAGTTCAAAGAATTTCAGAGTGAAGTGGAAAATCATCGTAACAAGAAAATAAAGTTTCTACGATCTGATCGTAAAGGTGAGTATTTGAGTTATGAGTTTGGTCTTCATTTGAAACAATGTGGAATAGTTTCGTAACTCACGCCACCTGGAACACCACAGCGTAATGGTGCGTCCGAACGTCGTAACCGTACTTTATTGGATATTGTGTGATCTATGATGTCTCTTACAGATTTACCGCTATCAGTTTGGGGTTATGCTTTAGAGACGGCTACATTCACTTTAAATAGGGCACCATCGAAATCCGTTGAGACGACACCATATGAACTGTGGTTTGGCAAGAAACCTAAGCTATCGTTTCTTAAAGTTTGGGGCTGTGATGCTTATGTGAAAAAGCTTCAACCTGATAAGCTCGAACCCAAATCAGAGAAATGCGTCTTCATAGGATACCCAAAGGAGACTGTTGGGTACACCTTCTATCATAGATCCGAAGGCAAAATATTCGTTGCTAAGAATGGATCCTTTCTAGAGAAGGAGTTTCTCTCGAAAGAAGTGAGTGGGAGGAAAATAGAACTTGATGAGGTAATTGTACCTTTTCCCGAATTGGAAAGTAGTTCACCATAGAAATCAGTTCCAGTGATGCCTACACCAATTAGTGAGGAAGTTAATGATGATGATCATGAAACCTCAGATCAAGTTACTACCGAACCTCATAGGTTAACCAGAGTACGTTCCGCACCAAAGTGGTACGAGAATCCCATTCTGGAAGTCATGTTACTAGACCATGACGAACCTACGAACTATGAGGAAGCGATGATGAGCCCAGATTCCGCGAAATGGCTTGAGGCCATGAAATCTGAGATGGGGTCCATGTATGAGAACAAAGTGTGGACTTTGGTTGATTTGCCCGATGATCGGCAAGCCAAAGAAAATAAATGGATCTTCAAGAAGAAGACTGACGTTGACGGTAATGTTACTATCTACAAAGCTCGACTTGTTGCGAAAGGTTTTCGACAAGTTCAAGGAGTTGACTACGATGAGACGTTCTCACCCGTAGCGATGCTTCAGTCTGTCTGAATCATGTTAGCAATTGCCGCATTTTATGATTATGAAATTTGGCAAATGGATGTCAAAACTGCATTACTGAATGGATATCTTAAAGAAGAGTTGTATATGATGCAACCAGAAGGTTTTGTCGATCCTAAAGGTGCTGACAAAGTATGCAAGCTCCAGCGATCCATTTATGGACTGGTGCAAGCCTCTCGGAGTTGGAATATGCGCTTTGATGTGTGATCAAAGCATATGGTTTTATACAGACTTTTGGAGAAGCCTGTATTTACAAGAAAGTGAGTGGGAGCTCTGTAGCATTTCTAATATTATATGTGGATGACCTATTGTTGATTGGAAATGATACAGAATTTCTGGATAGCATAAAGGGATACTTGAATAAGAATTTTTCAATGAAAGACCTCGGTGAAGCTTCTTACATATTGGGCATCAAGATCTATAGAGATAGATCAAGACGCTTAATTGGACTTTCACAAAGCACATACCTTGATAAAGTTTCGAAGAAGTTCAAAATGGATCAGTCAAAGAAAGGGTTCTTGCCTGTGTTACAAGGTGTGAAGTTGAGTCAGACTCAATGCCCGACCACTGCAGAAGATAGAGAGAAAATGGAAGTCATTCCCTATGCTTCAGCCATAGGTTCTATCATGTATGCAATGTTGTGTACCAGACCTGATGTGTGTCTTGCTATAAGTTTCGCAGGGAGGTACCAAAGTAATCCAGGAGTGGATCACTGGACAACGGTCAAGAACATCCTGAAATACCTGAAAAGGACTAAGGATATGTTTCTCGTTTATGGAGGTGACAAAGAGCTCATCGTAAATGGTTATGTCGATGCAAGCTTTGACACTGATCCGGATGACTCTAAGTCGCAAACCGGATACGTATTTATATTGAATGGCGGAGCTGTCAATTGGTGCAGTTCCAAGCAGAGCGTCATGGCGGGATCTACGTGTGAAGCGGAGTACATAGTTGCTTCGAAAGTAGCAAATGAAGGAGTCTGGATGAAGGTGAAGGAGTCTGGATGAAGGAGTTCATATCCGATCTAGGTGTAATACCTAGTGCATCGGGTCCAATGAAAATCTTTTGTGACAATACTAGAGCAATAGCCTTGGCGAAGGAATTCAGATTTCACAAGAGAACCAAACACATCAAGAGACACTTCAATTCCATCCGTGATCAAGTCAAGGAGGGAGACATAGAGATTTGAAAAATACATACGGATCGGAATGTTGCAGACCCGTTGACTAAGCCTCTTCCACGAGCAAAACATGATCAGCACCAAGACTCCATGGGTGTGAGAATCATTACTATGTAATCTAGATTATTGACTCTAGTGCAAGTGGGAGACTGAAGGAAATATGCCCTAGAGGAAATAATAAATTTGTTATTTATATTTCCTTATATCATGATAAATGTTTATTATTCATGCTAGAATTGTATTAACCGGAAACTTAGTACATGTTTGAATACATAGACAAAAAGAGTGTCCCTAGTATGCCTCTACTTGACTAGCTCGTTAATCAAAGATGGTTAAGTTTCCTAACCATAGACATGTGTTGTCATTTGATCAACGGGACCACATCATTAGAGAATGTTGTGATGGACAAGACCCATCCGTTAGCTTAGCATTATGATCGTTAAGTTTTATTGCTATTGCTTTCTTCATGACTTATACATGTTCCTCTGACTATGACATTATGCAACTCCCGAATACCGGAGGAACACCTTTTGTGCTATCAAACGTCACAACGTAACTGGGTGATTATAAAGATGCTCTACAGGTGTCTCCGAAGGTGTTTGCTGGGTTGGCATATGATACATCTCCAACGTATCTATAATTTTTTATTATTCCATGCTATTATATTATCTGTTTTGGATGTTTAATGGGCTTTAATATGCTCTTTTATATTATTTTTGGGACTAACCTACTAACCGGAGGCCCAGTGCCAGTTGTTGTTTTTTGCCTATTTTAGTGTTTCGCAGAAAAGGAATAACAAACGGAGTCCAAATGGAACGAAACCTTCGAGAAGATTTTTCTTGGAACAAACGCAATCCAGGAGACTTCGAGTGGAAGTCAGAGACACAACGAGGCGGCCATGAGGCAGGAGGGCACACCCCCCACCCTCGTGGGCCCCTCGGAGCTCCACCGACCTACTTCTTTCGCCTATATATACTCTTATACCCTGAAAACATCCACGAGAGCCACGAAACCACTTTTCCACCGCCGCAACCTTCTATACCCGTGAGATCCCATCTTGGGGCCTTTTTCGGCGATCTGCCGGAGGGGCATTCGATCACGGACGGCTTCTACATCAACACCATAGCCTCTCCAATGATGTGTGAGTAGTTTACCACAGACCTTCTGGTCCATAGTTATTAGCTAGATGGCTTCTTCTCTCTCTTTGGTTCTCAATACAAAGTTCTCCTCGATGTTCTTGGAGATCTATTCGATGTAATACTTTTTGCGGTGTGTTTGTCGAGATCCGATGAATTGTGGGTTTATGATCAAGATTATTTATGAACATTATTTGATTCTTCTCTGAATTCTTATATGCATGATTTGATATCTTTGCAAGTCTCTTCGAATTATCGGTTTAGTTTGGCCTACTAGATTGATCTTTCTTGCAATGGGAGAAGTGCTTAGCTTTGGGTTCAATCTTGCGGTGCTCGATCCCAGTGACAGAAAGGAAACCGACACGTATTGTATTGTTGCCATCGAGGGATAAAAAGATGGGGTTTATATCATATTGCTTGAGTTTATTCCTCTACATCATGTCATCTTGCTTAATGCGTTACTCTGTTCTTATGAACTTAATACTCTAGATGCATGCTGGATAGCGGTCGATGTGTGGAGTAATAGTAGTAGATGCAGAATCGTTTCGGTCTACTTGACACGGACGTGATGCCTATGTTCATGACCATGCCTAGATATTCTCATAACTATGCAATTTTCTATCAATTGCTCGGCAGTAATTTCTTCACCCACCGTAATACATGCTATCATGAGAGAAGCCACTAGTGAAACCTATGGCCCCCGGGTCTATTTTCCATCATATAATCTTCTACTTTACATCATATAAGTTTCCGATCTATAATTCTAGTTTACTATTTATTTTGCAATCTTTACTTTTCAATCTATACAACAAAAATACCAAAAATATTTATCTTATTATCTTTATCAGATCTCACTTTTGCAAGTGGCCATGAAGGGATTGACAACCCCTTTATCGCGTTGGTTGCAAGGTTCTTGATTGTTTGTGCAGGTACTAGGCGATTTGCGTGTAGTCTCCTACTGGATTGATACCTTGGTTCTCAAAAACTGAGGGAAATACTTACGCTACTTTGCTACATCACCCTTTCCTCTTCAAGGGAAAACCAACGCATGCTCAAGAGGTAGCAAGAAGGATTTCTGGCGCCGTTGCCGGGGAGATCTACGCTCAAGTCAAGACATACCAAGTACCCATCACAAACTCTTATCCCTCGCATTACATTATTTGCCATTTGCCTCTCGTGTTCCTCTCCCCCACTTCACCCTTGCCGTTTTATTCGCCCTTTTTTGTTTGTCTCTTTTCGTTGCTTCTTCTATGCTTGTGTGTTGGATTGATTGTTTGTCAAGATGGCTCAAGATACTACTAAATTATGTGATTTTTCCAATACCAACAACAATGATTTTATTAGCACTTCGATTGCTCCTATTACCGATGCTGAATCTTGTGAAACTAATGTTGCTTTGTTGAATCTTATCGTGAAAGATCAATTTTCTGGCTTTCCTAGTGAAGATGCCGCTACCCATCTAAACAACTTTGTTGATTTGTGCGATATGCAAAAGAAGAAAGATGTGGACAATGACATTGTTAAATTCAAACTATTTTCGTTTTCGCTTAGAGATCGTGCTAAAACTTGGTTCTCTTCTTTGCCTAAAAATAGTATTGATTCATGGAATAAGTGCAAAGATGCTTTTATCTCTAAGTATTTTCCTCCCGCTAAGATCATCTCTCTTAGAAACGATATTATGAATTTTAAGCAACTTGATCATGAGCATGTTGCACAAGCTTGGGAGAGAATGAAATTAATGATACGTAATTGCCCTACACATGGTTTGAATTTATGGATGATTATACAAAAAATTTATGCCGGATTGAATTTTGCTTCTAGAAATCTTTTAGATTCGGCCGCGGGGGGTACTTTTATGGAAATCACTTTAGGAGAAGCTAGTAAGCTCCTAGATAATATTATGGTTAATTATTCTCAATGGCATACTGAAAGATCCACTCGTAAAAAGGTTCATGCAATAGAAGAGATTAATGTTTTGAGTGGAAAGATGGATGAACTTATGAAATTGTTTGCTAATAAGAGTGTTTCTTCTGATCCTAATGATATTCCTTTGTCCACTTTTATTGAGAATAATAATGAATCTATGGATGTGAATTTTGTTGGTAGGAACAACTTTGGTAATAACGTGTATAGAGAAAACTTTAATTCTAGGCCTTTCCCTACTAATTCCTCTAATAATTATGGTAATTCCTACAACAACTCTTATGGAAATTTTAATAAGATGTCCTCTGATTTTGAGACTAGTGTTAAAGAATTTATGAATTCGCAAAAGAATTTCGATGCTTTGCTTGAAGAAAAATTGCCTAAGATTGATTAGTTGGCTAGGAACGTAGATACAATTTCTCTTGATGTTGATTCTTTGAAACTTAGATCTATTCCACCTAAGCATGATATCAATGAGTCTCTCAAAGCCATGAGAATTTCCATTGATGAGTGCAAAGAAAGAACCGCTAGGATGCGTGCTAAAAAAGATTGCTTTGTGAAAGCGTGTTCTTCTAGTTTTTATGATAATAGTGATGAAGATCTAAAAGTAATTGATGTGTCTCCTATTAAATCTTTGTTTTCCAATATGAATCTTGATAAAGATGGGACTGGAGATGAGTCAACTTTAGTTAAAAGGTGTCCCAATGATTCGGAGTTTTTAGATCTTGATGCAAAAATTAATAAAAGTGGGATTGAAGAGGTCAAAACTTTACATAGCAATGAACCCACTATTTTGGATTTCAAGGAATTTAATTATGATAATTTCTCTTTGATAGATTGTATTTCCTTGTTGCAATCTGTGTTAAATTATCCTCATGCTTATGATCAAAACAAAGCTTTTACTAAACATATCGTTGATGCTTTAATGCAATCTTATGAAGAAAAACTTGAATTATAAGTTTCTATTCCTAGAAAACTTTATGATGAGTGGGAACCTACTATAACAGTTAAGAATAAAGATCATGAATGCTATGCTTTATGTGATTTGGGTGCTAGCGTGTCCACGATTCCAAAGACTTTGTGTGATGTGTTAGGTTTCCGTGAATTTGATGATTGTTCTTTAAATTTGCACCTTGCGGATTCCACCATTAAGAAACCTATGGTAAGGATTAATGATGTTCTTACTGTTGCAAATAGGAATTATGTGCCTGTAGATTTCATTGTTCTTGATATAGATTGCAATCCTACATGTCCTATTATTCTTGGTAGACCTTTCCTTAGAATTATTGGTGCAATTATTGACATGAAAGAAGGAAATATTAGATTCCAATTTCCGTTAAGGAAAGGCACAGAACACTTTCCTACAAAGAAAATTAAATTACCTTATGGATCTATTATGAGAGCCACATATGGATTGCATATCAAAGATGACAATACCTAGATCTATTCTTGTTTTTATGCCTAGCTAGGGGCGTTAAACGATAGCGCTTGTTGGGAGGCAACCCAATTTTATTTTTGTTCCTTGCTTTTTGTTCATGTTTAGTAATAAATAATTCATCTAGCCTCTGTTTAGATGTGGTTTTATTTTTTAATTAGTGTTTGTGCCAAGAAGAACCTTTGGGAGGACTTGGGTGAAGTCTTTGCGATCTTGCTGTAAAAAACAGAAACTTTAGCGCTCACGATATTAGCTGCCATTTTTCACTGGAGAGTGCTTTTAGGTTGATTATTTTTGCATATGATTAATATATAAATTCCTCACGTCCACCAATTTATTTAAGAATTTTTGGAGTTCCAGAAGTATACGTTTGATACAGATTACTACAGACTGTTCTGTTTTTGACAGATTCTGTTTTTCGTGTGTTGTTTGCTTATTTTGATGAATCTATGGCTAGTATCGGGGGGTATGAACCATAGAGAAGTTGGAATACATTAGGTTTAACACCAATATAAATAAATAATGAGTTCATTGCAGTACCTTAAAGTGGTGTTTTGTTTTCTTACACTAACGGAGCTCGTGAGATTTTCTGTTTAAGTTTTGTGTTGTGAAGTTTTCAAGTTTTTGGGTAAAGAATTGATGGATTTTGGAATAAGGAGTGGAAATAGCCTAAGCTTGGGGATGCCCAAGGCACCCCAAGGTAAAATTCAAGGACAACCAAAAGCCTAAGCTTGGGGATGCCCCGAAAGGCATCCCCTCTTTAGTCTTCGTCTATCGGTAACTTTACTTGAGGCTATATTTTTATTCACCACATGATATGTGTTTTGCTTGGAGCGTCTTGTATGATTTGATTCTTTGCTTTTTAGTTTACCACAATCATCCTTGCTGTACACATCTTTTGGGAGAGACACGCATGAATCGGAATTTATTAGAATACTCTATGTGCTTCACTTATATCTTTTGAGCTAGATAATTTTGCTCTAGTACTTCACTTATATCTTTTTAGAGCACGGTGGTGGTTTTATTTTATATAAATTATTTATCTCTCATACTTCACTTATATTATTTTGAGAGTCTTTTATAACAGCATGGTAATTTGCTTTGGCTATAAAATTAGTCCTAATATGATGGGCATCCAAGATGGGTATAATAAAAACTTCCATATAGAGTGCATTGAATATTATGAGAAGTTTGATACTTGATGATTGTTTTGAGATATGAAGATGGTAATATTAGAGCCGTGCTAGTTGAGTAATTTTGAATTTGAGAAATACTTGTGTTGAGGTTTGCATGTCCCATAGCATGCACGTATGGTAACCGTTGTGTAACAAATTTGAAGCATGAAGTATTTCTTTGATTGTCATCCTTTGTGTGGAGGTCGGGATCGCACGATGGTTAACTCCTACCAACCCTTCCCCTAGGAGCATGCGTGTAGTGCTTGGTTTTGATGACTTGTAGATTTTTTCAATAAGTATGTGAGTTCTTTATGACTAATGTTGAGTCAATGGATTATACGCACTCTCACCCTTCCGCCATTGCTAGCCTCTCTAGTACCGCGCAACTTTCGCCGGTACCATAAACCCACCATTTACCTTCCTCAAAAACAGCCACCATACCTACCTATTATGGCATTTCCATAGCCATTCCGAGATATATTGTCATGCAACTTTCCGCCGTTCCGTTTATTATTACACGCTTCATCATTGTCATATTGCTTCGCATGATCATGTAGTTGACATCGTATTTGTGGCAAAGCCACCGTTCATAATTTTTTCATACATGTCACTCTTGATTCATCGCATATCCCAGTACACCGCTGGAGGCATTCATATAGAGTCATATTTTGTTCTAGTATCGAGTTGTAAATAAATAAAAGTGTGATGATCCTCATTATTAGAGCATTGTCCCATGTGAGGAAAAAAAAGA
Source organism: Aegilops tauschii subsp. strangulata (assembly GCF_002575655.3). Classification (NCBI taxonomy): domain Eukaryota; kingdom Viridiplantae; phylum Streptophyta; class Magnoliopsida; order Poales; family Poaceae; genus Aegilops; species Aegilops tauschii. Next base: position 577,828,758 of record NC_053039.3, on the reverse strand, counting down.
GAAAGTCCAAATAAAAAAGAGAAAGGCCAAATAAAAAAGGCCCAAAAAGAGAGAAAAAGAGAGAAGGGACAATGCTACTATCCTTTTTCCACACTTGTGCTTCAAAGTAGCACCATGGTCTTTATGATAGAGAGTCTCTTATTTTGTCACTTTCATATACTAGTGGGAATTTTTCATTATAGAACTTGGCTTGTATATTCCAACAATGGGCTTCCTCAAATGCCCTAGGTCTTCGTGAGCAAGCAAGTTGGATGCACACCCACTTAGTTTTCTTTTGTTGAGCTTTCATACATTATAGCTCTAGTGCATCCGTTGTGTGGCAATCCCTACTCACTCACATTGATATCTATTGATGGGCATCTCCATAGCTCATCGACATGCCTAGTTGATGTGAGACCATCTTCCTCCTTTTTGTCTTCTCCACAACCACCACTCTATTCCACCTATAGTGCTATGTCCATGGTTCACGCTCATGTATTGCATGAAAGTTGAAAAAGTTTGAAAAGGCTAAAGTATGAAACAATTGCTTGGCTGAAACCGAGGTTGTGCATGATTTGGATATTTTGTGTGACGAAGATGGAGCATGGCCAAACTATATGATTTTGTAGGGATGAGCTTTCTTTGGCTATGTTATTTTGAGAAGACATAATTGCTTAGTTAGTATGCTTAAAGTATTATTATTTTTATGTCAATACTAAACTTTTGTCTTGAATCTTTCGGATCTGGACATTCATGCCACAATAAAGAAAATTAACTTGAAAATTATGTTAATATTATTTTTGGGACTAACCTACTAACCGGAGGCCCAGTGCCAGTTGCTGTTTTTTGCCTTTTTCAGTGTTTCGCAGAAAAGGAATATCAAACGGAGTCCAAATGGAACGAAACCTTCGAGAAGATCTTTCTTGGAACAAACACAATCCAGGAGACTTGGAGTGGAAGTCAGAGACGCAACGAGGCGGCCACGAGGCAGGAGGGCACGCCCCCCACCCTCGTGGGCCCCTCGTAGCTCCACCGACCTACTTCTTTCGCCTATATATACTCTTATACCCTGAAAACATCCAGGAGAGCCACAAAACCACTTTTCCACCGCCACAACCTTCTGTACCCGTGAGATCCCATCTTGGGTCCTTTTTCGGTGATCTGCCGGAGGGGGATTCGATCACGGAGGGCCTCTACATCAACACCATAGCCTCTCCGATGATGTGTGGGTAGTTTACCACAGACCTTCGGGTCCATAGTTATTAGCTAGATGGCTTCTTCTCTCTCTTTGGTTCTCAATACAAAGTTCTCCTCGATGTTCTTGGAGATCTATTCGATGTAATACTTTTTGCGGTGTGTCTGTCGAGATCCTATGAATTGTGGGTTTAGGATCAAGATTATCTATGAACATTAGTTGATTCTTCTCTGAATTCTTATATGCATGATTTGATATCTTTGCAAGTCTCTTCGAATTATCGGTTTAGTTTGGCCTACTAGATTGATCTTTCTTGCAATGGGAGAAGTGGTTAGCTTTGGGTTCAATCTTGCGGTGCTCGATCCCAGTGACAGAAAGGGAACCGACACGTATTGTATTGTTGCCATCGAGGATAAAAAGATGGGGTTTATATCATATTGCTTGAGTTTATCCCTCTACATCATGCCATCTTTCTTAATGCGTTACTCTGTTCTTATGAACTTAATACTGTAGATGCATGCTGGATAGCGGTCGATGTGTGGAGTAATAGTAGTAGATGCAGAATCGTTTCGGTCTACTTGACACAGACGTGATGCCTATGTTCATGATCATGCCTAGATATTCTAATAACTATGCGCTTTTCTATCAATTGCTCAGCAGTAATTTGTTCACCCACCGTAATACATGCTATCATGAGAGAAGCCACTAGTGAAACCTATGGCCCCCGGGTCTATTTTCCATCATATAATCTTCTACTTTACATCATATAAGTTTCTGATCTATAATTCTAGTTTACTATTTATTTTGCAATCTTTACTTTTCAATCTATACAACAAAAATACCAAAAATATTTATCTTATTATCTTTATCAGATCTCACTTTTGCAAGTGTCCGTGAAGGGATTGACAACCCCTTTATCGCGTTGGTTGCAAGGTTCTTGATTGTTTGTGCAGGTACTAGGCAATTTGCGTGTAGTCTCCTACTGGATTGATACCTTGCTTCTCAAAAACTGAGGGAAATACTTACGCTACTTTGATGCATCACCCTTTCCTCTTCAAGGGAAAACCAATGCATGCTCAAGAGGTAGCAGCATAGATCGAGATTAGGATTTGTCAAAACTGTGTATCGGAGAGGTATCTCTGGGCCCTCTTGGTAATGCACATCACTATAAGCCTTGCAAGCAATGTGACTAATGAGTTAGTTACGGGATGATGCATTACGGAACGAGTAAAGAGACTTGCCGGTAACGAGATTGAACTAGGTATGATGATACCGACGATCGAATCTCGGGCAAGTAACATACCGATGACAAAGGGAACAACGTATGTTGTTATGCGGTTTGACCGATAAAGTTCTTCTTAGAATATGTAGGAGCCAATATGAGCATCCAAGTTCCGCTATTGGTTATTGACCGGAGATGTGTCTCGGTCATGTCTACATAGTTCTCGAACCCGTAGGGTCCGCACGCTTAACGTTCGATGACGATTTGTATTATGAGTTATGTCATTTGATGACCGAAGTTTGTTCGGAGTCCCGGATGAGATCACTGACATGATGAGGAGTCTCAAAATGGTCGAGAGGTAAAGATTGATATATTGGACAAAGGTATTCGTGATGGAAATATGCCCTAGAGGCAATAATAAAGTTGTTATTTATATTTCCTTATATCATGATAAATGTTTATTATTCATGCTAGAATTGTATTAACCGGAAACTTAGTACATGTGTGAATACATAGACAAACTAAGTGTCACTAGTATGCCTCTACTTGACTAGCTCATTGAATCAAAGATGGTTAAGTTTCCTAGCCATAGACATGAGTTGTCATTTGATTAATGGGATCACATCATTAGAGAATGATGCGATTGACTTGACCCATTCCGTTAGCTTAGCATACGATTGTTTAGTATATTGCTATTGCTTTCTTCATGGCTTATACATGTTCCTATGACTATGAGATTATGCAACTCCCGAATACCGGAGGAACACTTTGTGTGCTACCAAACGTCACAACGTAACTGGGTGATTATAAAGGTGCTCTACAGGTGTCTCTGATGGTACTTGTTGAGTTGGCATAGATCAAGATTAGGATTTGTCACTCCGATTGTCAGAGAGGTATCTCTGGGCCCTCTCGGTAATGCACATCACTATAAGCCTTGCAAGCAATGCAACTAATGAGTTAGTTGCGGGATGATGTATTGCGGAACGAGTAAAGAGACTTGCCGGTAACGAGATTGAACTAGGTATTGAGATACCGACGATCGAATCTCGGGCAAGTAACATACCGATGACAAAGGGAACAACTTATGTTGTTATGCGGTTTGACCGATAAAGATCTTCGTAGAATATGTAGGAGCCAATATGAGCATCCAGGTTCCACTATTGGTTATTGACCGGAAACGAGTCTCGGTCATGTCTACATAGTTCTCGAACCCGTAGGGTCCGCACGCTTAACGTTCGGTGACGATCGGTATTATGAGTTTATGTACCGAAGGTAGTTCGGAGTCCCGGATGTGATCACGGACATGACGAGGAGTCTCGAAATGGTCGAGACATAAATGTTGATTTATTGGACGACTATATTCGGACACCGGAAGTGTTCCGGGTGGTTCCGGAGAAAACCGGAGTGCCGGAGGGGTTACGAGAACCCCCCGGGGAAGTATTGGGCCTTAGTGGGCCTGAGGGGAGAGAGAGGGCAACAGCCCAGGAGGTGGCGCGCCCCCTCCCATGAGGAGTCCGAATTGGACTAGGGGAGGGGGCGCGGCCCCTCTTTCCCTCTCCCTCTTCCTCTCTTTCCTTCCCCCTTCCCTCTTCCTAGTTGGACTAGGAAAGGGGAGTCCTACTCCTACTAGGAGGAGGACTCCCCCCTCCTTGGCGCGCCCCAAGGGCCGGCCGGCCTCCCCCTTGCTCCTTTATATACGAGGGGCAGGGGGCACCCAACAAGTTGATTGTTCCAAGCCGTGTGCGGTGCCCCCCTCCACCATAATCCACCTCGATCATATCGTAGCGGTGCTTAGGCGAAGCCCTGTGTCGGTAGCAACATCATCACCGTCATCACGCCGTCGTGCTGACGGAACTCTCCCGTGAAGCTCTGCTGGATCGGAGTTCGTGCGACATCATCGAGCTGAACGTGTGCTGAACTCGGAGGTGCCGTGCGTTCGGTAGTTGGATCGGTCGGATCGTGAAGACATACGACTACATCAACCGCGTTCTCATAACGCTTCCGCTTACAGTCTACGAGGTACGTGGACGACACTCTCCCCTCTCGTTGCTATGCATCACCATGATCTTGCGTGTGCGTAGGAAATTTTTTGAAATTACTACGTTCCCCAACAATTCGGACACCAGAAAAGTTTCAGGGCGTTTCGGATATTTATCGGGGAACTGAGGGGTTACCGAAACCCCCCGGGGAAGTTATGGGCCCTAATGAGCCATAAGGGAGTACGAGAGGGAAGGCCACAAGGTGTACCCCCAAGGGAAGTGCGAATTGGACTAGGGGGAGGGGGCGCCCCCCCCCCTTCCTTTCCCTCTCCCTCTCCTTCCCTTCTTCCCCTTCTCGGAATAGGAAAGGGGGGCGAATCCTACTTGGACCGGGAGTCCAAGTAGGACTCCTCCCCTTGGCGCGCCCTCCTTGGCCGCCGGCCTCCTCCCCCCCCCCCCCCCCCCTCCTTTATATACGGGGGAGAGGGCACACCAAGTCTTCTCTTAGCCGTGTGCAGTGCCCCCCTCCACAGTTACACACCTCGGTCATATCGTCGTAGTGCTTAGGCGAAGCCCTACGCCGGTAACATCATCATCACCATCGCCACGCCGTCGTGCTGACGAAACTCTCCCTCGTCCTCAACTGGATCAAGAGCTCGAGGGACGTCATCATGCTAAACGTGTGCTGAACACGGAGGTGTCGTACGTTCGGTACTTGAATCGGTTGGATCGTGAAGACGTTCGACTACATCAACCGCGTTACTAAACGCTTCCGCTTTCGGTCTATGAGGGTAAATGGACACACTCTCCCCGCTCATTGATATGCTTCTCCTAGATAGATCTTGCATGATCGTAGGAATATTTTTGAATTACTACGTTCCCCAACAAGTTTGTCCTAAAAATTATAATTAGTTAACTACTTAAGCATATACAAATTTGTCCTAAAAATTATATTTAGTTAACTACTCAAGCATATACAAATTTGTCCTAAAATTTATATTTAGTTAACTACATTGGGTGCACAATAACTATACAACTACTTAAGCATCTACATGTACTAGCTAATTTGATGAACCCTAACTAATTAGATGAACCCTAGCTAATTTGATGAACCCTATGAACCCTAGCTAGGCAGATGTAGGGGAGGAGGAGGTGTATGTAGGCGTGCTCACCTCGGGCGCCGGCGGAGTCAGGGAGCAGGAGGAGGCAGAGCGGCCGAGGGAGGAGGCGCGCGGCGTCGACGGCGGGCACCAGAGGGCCACGGAGGGCAGCAGACGGCGTGTGGAGGGCGACGGCGGCGGCGACAGCAGAGGTGAGTGGGGATTTGGGGAAAGTGGCCGTGGGGAAACCACGCGGGGGTTAAGTCAAACATAGCGGTAGCGCTTGTCCGGAAAAGCGCTATAGCTAACTTAGCTATAGCGATGTATACTAAAACGCGCTACTATGCTATAGGCTCCTTTTTCTTGGCGCTTGCTTGCCGCTAGTTGTGGGCCGACCCAACAATACACGAATGCAGTCCTCGTTCGCGGCATAAGCTCGGGCATTTGACCAATGAAAAGCACGGATTGACCATTGACGAGGACCATTGACCACTCAATGTTCACTACTGTCTTCTTAAAAAGATCATGGATTTCGAAAAGTTCAAAAAAATTGAAAAAAGGCAAGTCAAAAAATAAGATCATAAATTCGAAATAATTTCACAACTTGGAAAAAGTTTGTCATTTGAAATAGTACACTATAACATAAAAAGATCATGAACTTAAAAATCATGAATTTGAAAAACTTTATGACTTGAAAAAGTTCGTAATTTGAAAAAAAAAAGTTCACGAAATGAAGAATGTTAATGAATTTGAAATAAAATCAAACTTTTGAAAGAAGTTCATGAATTCGTAAAAAAATCATAAATGGAAAGATTCGCTAATTTGTAAAATGTGCATGAATAGGAAAAAAATTCATGGCTGCTTGGAAAACTTCATCATTTGGAATAACTTCAAAAAAATAAAAAATCATGAATTAAAAAATCACAATATTTGGGAATTTTTATAAATTTGAAAAGAGTTCATGAGATTTGCAAAAGGAAAAATGTTCACGCATTGGAAAAATGAAAAAGAAACAAAAAATAAAAATATATAAATGGGAAACCGAGCAGAACCAGCATTGGGAAAAAATAAAATGAACCCAGCCCGAAAATAAAAATAAATCGGTCCAAGAAAAACGATGGGAACATTCCAGAAGGTTTCCAAAACCGGTGATGGAGGAGGCAATAATATGGGCTAGCCTGCTTAGAACCTAGCAAAAAAAGAAGTGGGAGCTGCTTACGGATTGGGCTGCGCTTGACGTGTTAAGCGCAAAATAGCATTTTCGCTCTCGCATTTGATTACTTTTTGGAAGCATTGCGTACAAATGATTTATATTATGGGTCTTGCCATTTAGTGTGTTTCTGTGCTGGTCCTATAGTTTGTTTTATTTTATTTTTCATTTTCAATTCTCAATTTGCATGATTTTTTATAATTAATACAAAAATATAACTCGTCAACAAAAAACAACTATACGAACATTTAATTAAATAGTGATTTTAAATTATACATATTTTAAAATTTTACGTGCAATTTTCTAATCCATGAATATATTTTTAATACGTGAATATATTGCTAAAACCGTTAGCATGTTTTTTTTCCTGAATCAACTATTGGTTTTTCCGAAGGAACAAATGCTTTTGGCGTCTCCCTACTAGGTATACTTATTTCCATAGAGTTTTGTAAACCATGATCACGTCTCCAAGCCGAAGGATCAACACTAAATCCCAGTCGTTTCTTTCAAATATTACCAATTTTGTGTAGGCCATATTTTGGATAAATTTCTTCGTTATTTTTCCTAGTTGCTAGGATTTTGGCGGCACCGTGTGTGTGGGTATGCATGTGTGTGCGTGTGCGCGCTCACTCGCGCTCTTTCGTTTTTTCTTTTTTAGGAAATATTTATTTAGTCTTTTTTCAAAAAGGAACTATAACCTTCACTCTGTGTGCGGGTATAAGGTCCAGCATGCAATCTTCTTCGAAAATGCATGTAAGGCCTTTGTTGTTATGACAGTGCTCGTTGGAAGAACCTTATGAGGATAGCTTTAGGACGTCATGCATACTCGTCGAGATCACTAGCTAGGGGGGGTTACTATTGGACACTCACTACGCCTAATAAGACTGTGACATATAGGCACGGGGCACTTTCTGTTTGGCCGACCCATGTAGCCTCGGGTACTATATCAATCTGCGGCTACAATAGCGGTTCGATCCGCTGTAGACTTTGCGGGTATCCTATTTGGCGCGCGGGTCACCAGCTAGCGACCCTGCGCGTGCCCTGTTTCCACACTGTGTACATTTGGGCCGGCCCAACATACTCGCTTCTAGTTTTTCTTTTTTTTCATTTGATTTTTTCTACTTTTTCATTTTTTTTCTTCTTTTCATTTTATATATTTTAATATTATTATTATTACTTTCATTTCATATTTTTTGAACAATTTTCAAATCAGTGTAAAAAATATTAAAATAATTAGTAAATCATGAACATGTTTCAAATATATGAACAGTTTTTCAATTCTTAATATTATTTATCAATTCATGAACATTTGAACATTTACGTAGATTTTTAAGTTTATGAACATTTTTCTGAAATACATGAATATATAATGTAATTGACAAACGTTTTTGAATTGACAAACGTGGTGCTGGTTTTGCATGGATTATTTCGTTGCGGACATACCAGATGCGCCATAGCAACATCCTTAGTCTGACCCTCATAGACTCCTCGAGACTGGCAGCCTATAAAGAGCACATACAACTATAGAAGAATGTCCCGGGAAATTTAATAAAGTCGCCATGATGGCTTTCATTAAAAAGTTCGTGGAGGTCAAGTCATAATTATACGGAATTGCTATTTTTCAGCCGGATGAAAACAATTCGTGTTCATTCGTTTTTTTCAGCCGCTTGATCTCTTCATTGAGATCCGTTCTGGAGTGTTTTTTTCCATGGCTTAGTTTACTACTTTTTCTTATCGGGCCTGCTAGAATTTTGAGGAGACCCCTTTTTTCCCTCGCTGGCGGCCCCGTCGGTCTTCTCTTTTTTTGTTCTCTCCTCCGGTAGCTTCCCTTGGTCATTCCCCTTCTCATATCTCATTTCTAGCAACGCGACCGCGACCAGAGGTAAGAGAGAGGGGCATGGTGTTTTGGAGAGCCTCCTGGCCGCTCAATAGGGCGTCCGGCATCACCCCCCCCCCCCCCCCGACGCACCGACGCATCTCACGCATGAGGCCTGCTGCATCTCCCGCACCCCTCCCCTCCCATGCGCTTCATCTATTCTTCTTTTTTTAGGGATTTCCCGTTGTGTTCTTTTGGTCCTCAGGTTGAGTAGGTTGTGTGTTATGATGTGTCTATACATGTGGCGCTCAGATATGTTGTTTGATTCCTATTTTTTAGTTGCTATGTATTGGCCGTTTAGATTTTGCCTGCAAGTGTGGTTGGTCTGATTGATTCAGCTTGTTGTTTGATTCACCTCACTCGTTTTTGTTGTAGATGTGTGTAAAATGCTCAAATCGGATACCTTTCTGAGCTGTGTAGTTGTAGCCACATTTCGCCACATAGTGTAATGAGTTGTGTAGGTTACTTTGTAATTTTACTGTATATCTCTATGTAATTGTACTGTTCTAGCATTGAAATTACACTGTGTTCAGTTGTAATTTTTAGTGGATCTATAGTGGAATTTTCCAGGTTATTTACAGTGTATTTTTTCAGTGTAAATCTCACTGTAGTTATAATGTACTTGCAGTGTTTTTACACTGTAAGTATGTGGTATTTATGTGAGTATATTAAGTGTAATATCAGTGGTTTTTTATTGTAATTTCAGCATGATCTTGTGTAAATGTTAAGGTACGGTGCCTCAGAGTGTATTTTATTTTGTAATTTCAACATGATCTTTGTGTTAATGTTTTAGTGCTCCAGAGTGTGTTTTTCTTATCATTTGAATTGCTCTGTGAATCATAGTGGAATGTTAGTGTTATTACTGTAACTTGTCAGTGAAATCGTAGTGTAATTTTAGTGTTATTACTATATCTTGTCACTGGAATTACAGTGTAAATCATAGTGGAATTTAGTGTTATTACTACATATTTTTGTCAGTGAAAATCACAGTGCAAATCGTATTGTAATTTTAGTGTTGTTTGCTATATCTTGTAAGTGAAATGACAGTGCAAAACATAGCGGATTTTTAGGTCAATTACTATCTTGATAGTGAATTTACACAGTAATTCATAGTGGATTCTTTGAGTGTAATTACTCTATCTCATCATTGTATTTACTCTGTAATTCGTAGTGGATTTTCTTAGTGTGATTACTACTCCCTCCGTTCCGAAATACATGACGCTGGGGTTTTTTTCCGACCAGGTGAAAAAGCAGCGAAATGACCAGGTTACCCTCCAGTTTTGAATTCTCTCCTCGTCTCCACCCAGGTCGTCTTCCAGATCCGCCCGCCTCCGTCGCCCCCCACCTCTGGATCCTCCACCTCCATCGCCCCCGCCTTCGTCGCCCCCCACCTCCAGATCCTCCACCTCCACCTCCATCGCCTCCCATCTCGCCCAACAGATCCCCTTCCATCCTCCCCATCTTCCTGGGCCAGCAGATCCCCCTCATCGTCCTGGGCCAGCAGATCCCCCACCTCGTCATCCCAAGGCCAGCGCCCTGCTGCAGATTGCCGCCACCCTCCCAGGGCCTCGCCAGCTCCACCTCCAGGTACTGCAGATCGCCGCTGACTTCAGGTCCTGGTCGTTCAACAGGTCCAAAAAGGGGCAATTCAGTTGCAAATTTAGCATGACAAAATTCAGTACTGGAGCATGATGTTGCATGATGTTGGGAGGATTCAAAAAATCAGCACTGCATTGGAGTAAAAGTGCAGTACTCCAATGATGTTGGAGTATCATTAACAAAAAATCGATACTACTGAAACAATTGCATGATGTTGGAGTATCATTAACAAAATAACATGTGTTGGAGTACAGCTGCATGATGAAGTACTACAGGGGCAGAATCACTTTTACAACGTCATGCAACATCATTTTCATGACAAGAGTACTATTGCATGATGTTGGAGTACTATAGTGCTTGATGTTGCATGAACTTATACCGTGGCAGTACCTGAACATGCTCCAGGTCTAGCAGGTGGAGCTCCAAGCTCCATTGCACCAACTTCAGAACAGGCAGCAACTGAAAAAGGAAATAGACATAGTCAGGGCAGAGGCATGGATTTTGATCTCAACTGCACTCCAGCCGAAGAAGAAGACATACTCCAAGATGATATGAACATGGAAGAGCAAGAGGGCATCGATCCCGGTCAAGATGCAGTTGGTGAGCTCCAGTACTCCTGCCATGAACAATCAATAGTTCAATAGTTCAATATGAACAAATTTACTCCTAGCATTTCCTGTAGTACTCCAAATAAATTTGTTGCTTAACACATGTTAAATTCAGTTAAATTTGGGGTTGCTGTACACATAAGAACTACTCCTAGCATTTCCTGTAGTACTCCAAATAAATTTGATATGTGAACAAACAGGTGCCTCTCCAAATAAATGGAAGCACAAATATAACTAGTGTCGTGTGTTCTTTGTACTCCAAAGTAGGTATACTCCAAGTCTCCAGGTATAGTTGTGCAAGATGAAATCCTATCATTGGTTCTTACTCTGTGTTGACTGAATGAAATGGCAAGCTACTACTGTACTGTAGAGGAGGCCCTCAGATCTTTAACTCTCTTTTTTTTACTGTGTGGTTTAATTAGTTTCTCTCTAGTTTCGTTTAAAAAGGTTTTATTTAATTTAATTAATACAAAAAGGTTTTAGTTAATTTAATTAAAGAAACTGAAAGGTTTGAGTTAATTTAAATTAACTCAAAAGAGAAGAGAAGATCTACACTACTCCAAATCTTGAACTCACTTTTTTTTATTTGAGAAGAGAAGAGCAGAGCAAGCACTGCTACTGCTCCAAGCTAATCTGACTGCAAATTAGAAACTCCAAATCTGATTATTCAGGTACTCCAAATACCGGATATGTTTGCTACTCCAAATTTTGCAACCACTACTCCAAAACAATACTGAAACTACATCACAACAATTGCAGTTTTGAAGTAAAGCTTCAGTTAATTTTAAAATTTAAATTAAAGTTTCAGTTAAAATGGAGAGAAACAACAGTAAGTACTGTTGGAGTACTCACTAAGTACTGTAAGATGAGTACAGTACAGTACTGCTGCAAGAGGAGTACAATACTCCATTAGCTCATTGCAAATTTAACCAAAACTACAGTAGCACAGATGTTGGTGAGAAAACAACAGTACTATTGCAAGATGAGTAGTAAAATCAGTCCTACTGTGAACCCTACTAAGCTCACAGATGTTGGAGTACAGTAGAAAGAGCCTCACTTAACTCCAAACAAGACTCCAAAACATGCAATTCCACATCAGCATATGATACTCCTCTGAATGAATGACTGAAGCAGCAGGCGTCGGGCACCACGAGCATGGCATCAGCGTCGGGCACCACAAGCACCACCGTCAGCGTTGCCCTATAAGCACAACAGAGGATTGGAACTCTGAATTGAACGACAACTGAAGCAAAACAATCGACCATCGACTGTAAACCTCTGAAGAAATGTTGGAGTGCTGCTGCTGCTTGGTTGATTACAGAGGGCTTTGTAGGCCATTAAGGCCTCACATCTGACATTAGCATCCGTAACATTTCCTAGCACTACTCCTAGCAGTACACAAGATCACAAGAATCTCCATTTGCTAGCCCTACTCCTAGCACTACTCCTAGCATCTGACATTAAGTTTTCACGGAGAAGAGACAGTAAGAGGAAGATAGAGCAATACCTCAAGGAGTCATCATCCATGGACGCACAGCCGGGCCACCATGTCCATCCTCTCGCCACCTGACGCAGCAGCTGCTCCTCAAGGAGTCGCTCATGGAGGCCGCGCAAGGAGGAGGATGGCGGCAGCCGCGGCGGCGACAAGCTGCCGCAGGTGGTGTTCGACCGCATCCTTCGGCGTCAGATGGTGTACAACGCGCTCAAGCGCGGGGGCGGGGCGGAGGTGCCGTCGTGGGTCCAGCTACTCACCATCCTCCTTTCCTTCGGCACGTCGGCGCTCGGCATCGCCTACTGCTCCTCGTCACAGCCGCACAGATGCAGCAGCTCCCCACAGTCGCACAGATCCGGCAGCTCCCCACAGCCGCACAAATCCGGCAGCTCCTCACCGCCACAGTTCCTCTTCCCGCAGCTCCTCCTACTCGAGCAGCTCCTCCGGCGGTAAAAATCGAATCTTGGGACGACGAAGCAGGGTCGACGCGAGAGAAAGAGGGCAGCGGCGACGCGGTTAAGGGAGATGCAGCGACGCAGGCGAGGGAGATGCGGCTGCTACGCAGGCGAGGGAGATACGCGGCGACGCGGGCGAGGGAGATGCGGCGGCGCCATGGGCGAGGGAGATGCGGTGGGAGAGAAGCAGAGAGCGATACGGGCGAGGGAGACTGAGAGAGAGACTGAGAGCGATGCGGTCAAGGGTAAAAATGGAAAACGCGAATATTTCGTAGCGTTACGAGATTTCAACGTGCAGACGTAAAACGTCATGTATTTCGGAACGGAGGGAGTATATCTTATTAGTGTAATTACACTGTAGTGTATATTTACTCTATCTCGTCGGTGATCTAAACTGTAAATCCTAGTGGAATTTTTGTGTGGCATCACCGTAATTTCAGTGTAATTTTGGTATTTTGGTAGTTTGCAAGAGCTAGCGTTTATCTTGGGTTGCAACTGCTAGCGGTCATTTTCTCTGCTTATCGGTATTTTGATAATTCTTAGTGGAATTTTTAGTGTTTTTTGCTCTATATTTATCAGTGATTTTTAGAGAATTTACACTGTAAATCATAGTGGAATTTTAGTGTGATATTCACTGTAATTTGTAGTGTGCTTTTGGTCTTTTGTTGGTTTACTAGAGCTATGGTTTGTATTCGGTTGCAATGCTAGTCGTTTTAGTTCATTTTCTTTTGCTTATCGGTATCCTGTTCGGAGTTTTTGGTATTCTGCAGGGGTGTTTGAAAAGTTGCCTGATAACTTTTGTTAGTACTAATCCTTAAAGTAGCATATGCAGAAAACACATAGACAAATAGAAGATGGTGTAATTAATCTGACAGGGATGAGTTCATGTATGTTACTCGCTAAACCTTCAAGTAATCACTGTTTAGCTCACCAAATAGCTGAGTTCCCAGGCAGGTCCCTTGTACGTTCTCATAAAACAGAAGATGTGATTCATAGTAGTAGTAGCTTGTTGTAGTACCTTGCAGAGGTCCACGAAAAACAGAGCAGCGGTTCAAGAAAAAGAGATAAGATGTATGCAGTTTATTCCGAGAACTCTTGGTCCATCACAAGACAAGATAGGGCATTGCTAGGTCGTTAGTGGTGAGTATCACATTGAAGTTGAAGTTTTATTTATGGAACCTGAGTTACTTACTGTCACGGGCACAGGCAAAGCTTCACTGAAGAACTGATGAAACTCGGCACGGTTTAGTTTCATTTTTCAGCCAAAGAAGTTTTGTTAATAATTTACGCTGTTCATTTAAACCTCTTTTAACCCAGTGATGTGATTTATTGTATGCCACTGTATTAAGCATTTTTACATTTAGCCCATTTGCATTTTTATGACAGTGTTTTGTATTTGATTTTACTTCATGCGTTCTGTTATTATCTTTGGCTGATCCATTTATGTAACTAGTACCTTGCCCCGCAAGATGAACCCCTTTCTTCTTTACTAGTGGTTGGGGCCCGCCATTGCGGGCCGCTTGAGAGCAAGTACAATAGAGCTGAGTCAGCTGGCTACAAGAAATAAACTATTATATTCTTGCTTAGTTGGAGGAAAGAAAAGAAGAGAGATAAGGTAAGCGGGCTCTTGGTAAAGAGCCAGCTCTAGCAGGTGCTCCTAGGCACTTTGTGAGAGTGAAAGGTGGGTCATATAATAAAAAAGTAGTACACCCTTCTAATCAACTATTGTACATATTGACTATAAGATAGGCTATAGATGACATGGCAATGGCTTATAGCCAGCAGTTGGCTATACTATTAACCATGCTCTGAGAGGAAGCTATGCGAACCTCACTATCATGTCAAAAAAATTAAAAAATATTGTCGCATCACGTGGACATCACAACCATCTTAAAAGGAAAAAAAGGCTAGAAAAACTTTTTCTCAAAAAAGTCTCGTTACCATTTAAAAATTCTAAAAAAAACTTTCTCACCGTGACCAACCAGCATGCGCCATATGGCGTAGCTGGTTGGCCACCATTCTAGCGCCTCTTAATGGGTGGTTTAATATTGTTTTGGCTGAGAACAATGGTGTGTCTGCCTCTCTCTCATTTTTGTTGTCCGGGTTGGAAAATTGGGTGGACCTATTAAGTCTGTTGATTCTTGTGCAGTCTGTTTAAAAGTGGCACGGGAAAAAGGACTAACAGGGGACAGGGACAGGGACAAGGACAGAGACAGTTGTCACATTCTACTTGGCTGAAAAATCCGACTGAAACCCAATTGCATTTAAGCCAGATGTCAATTAGACATTCCCGGAAAGAGGATGTATCCTGTGCAACGAGCTATCTGATGCAACGGGTGCACCAGCTCAATCTGAGCCGCCGGATGCACAATAGAGGGACCAGATTGCATAAACATATGGGCTGCTGGTACATTTTACATATTGCTCCTCAGAAATCGTCCATTTGCGCAACGGTTCTTCCCAAAGACAGCGTCTGTTTCATTGTCCTCTCGTCTCCTGTACCTGAGCGTGCCAGAGTGATTTAGATCGGGAGCTAGGGTTAGCGACTCACATCGTCACATCTCTCGTACCCTCCCCTCGGCTGCCCAACCTTCTGCACCCTCTATCTTGTAGCTAGTTTCGTTGCCGGCGAAGCACCAGCGCCCCTCCTCTGCCCTGAAATGGTCGTCCCTAGTTGAGTTTCCATTGCCACCCGCGAGCGCGTGAATGCAGCACGGCTACACTATAGTTCCGAGGGACGTTGACGCAACAACTGCAAAGTAGTCGGCCATCTTCTACAGCTCCAGGATCCAGGGTGTGTTCTTTTAATTGTCCATGTACTATGGCCATGTATGGAGCCACTTCCATTATCAACCCTCCTCCCCCGCGTCGTCCGCTCTCGGGCGACTCGGGGGCGAAACCCTAGCTAGGCGCCGCCGGCCCCCCGCCTCCCCTTCTCCTTCTCCCCGCCGCCGCCGGCAGCCGTCGTCGGGCTTGCCCGCGCGGCGGTAGGTGGCGGCGGGGGCTTCCCCGCGCACCCGCCTCAACCTCTGGAGAGCCCCCCACCCCGCATCGGGCGCCGCCGCCCGCTTCCCTTGCTCCCTGGTGGCCGCCGAGGCCGGCCCTCTGCGGCGGCTGCCACCGGCGTTGTCGCCCCGCGCCTGGTCGCCGGGGACGGCTCCGCCCGTCAGAGTCGGCCGCCTCGGCCCTGGGATCGGGGCCATACTCCGATTTTGGCGGCTGGTGGGCCGGGGTTCGCCGGATCCGCCCGAATCTGGCCGGCGTGGCCTTGCCTCGTCCTACCTGGCTTGGGTGTTCGCGGTGTGGTGCTCCCTGATGGCGGCGGTGTGGGTCGTTCTCCATGTTTCGACGGGATGTGTGTGGTGGGTGGATGCCGGGGCGGCGGCCTCGGGCGGTGTGGACGGCGTTGCCTCTTCGGCGGGCGACGGCCGTGGGTGCTGGTGGTCCGCCACTTCGGCCGTGCGGGCGGCGAGGTCTCGGTGGACGTCTACTACAGTGGGTCGGGTTGCCCTGTCACCCTGCGTGCCTGCTTCGATGAAGTCCAACGCCTTCTCCGGTGCGTGTGCTCCCCTGGCCAGGTCTTTGGCCGGGTGGATGGGATGGGGGCGGGACCGAGGGAAACCCTTGGCCGTCAGCGGAGGCCATGACAATGGCGGCGCCTTTGCTGGGCGTCGGTCCCCTTCTTGGAGGCCTTGTCGAGGTCCTCTCCCGTCTTTCACTGTGATCTTCCTTTGGGCGAAAGCTCTAGTTCCCCTTGTGGGCGACGGCGTCGTACCCTCATCACGCTCCTTCTTGAAGGCGTCGCCTGGGGTTCCCGGAAGCATGGTGGGCGCTTTGCGGTGCGTGTGAGGTGTTTGGCGGTGGCAATGTGTGCGGCATTTCACCTATTCTCCGCCGGTCTTCGTCCTGTGGTAGCGCTCCTTCTGCTTGGAGATGGACTAGCGTACATGGTGGTGGTCGTTTGGCGTCATGGTAGCGTCGATGGCGGAGGAACCTGACAAGGTTGGTACCTCAATCTGCTCTGAAGATGGACCAGTGGGAGATGGCGGCGACGACACATGTGAGCGCGCCGGACCAGATTGTGTCCCGGACCCGGTATGTGGCTCGGTCGGGGCTTCCGGCTTTAGATGTTAGGCTTAGGTGAGAGGTCTGGGTATTTGGCCCAGCTTGCACCCCCTTCATCATATGGATAGGAGTAGCGGCAGATGTTGCCAAGATGGCGGATTCAGGCATATTGTTGTATTATTTTGTAAGGTCCTTGAGAATAATCAATAAAATGGCCACATGCATCTCCCAGATGCAGAGGCCGGGGGTCATCCTCCTTTTCTAAAAAAAATGGCTATGTATGGAACAATTTAATGTTTTTTTGTGGTTCAAGTGGATCTGTGTCATGCATAATCCCATATTGTTTGACCCGAGAGACTGGTTATGCTCCAGGAAATTTATGCTCAGGAAGTTGCAGAAACATATGTTTTGTTGTAGGAACAACCGGTTCAGAGTTTATGTTCTGCTTCAGGACTAATTGATGAGCCAGTTCAAGTTAAGACTAGTTTTCATCATGATGCATATCTTTGTTCTGTATTATAATTTGAGTTTCAGCCTTTTCCCTGACATGCTGCGGCGGGATGTTAATTGTATTTGTTTAAGTAGTCCATCAAGGCTTGAACTGTCTGGTAGCAATTTAATCAAATTAGAATGTGTACTGAAGAAACTCTGCAAAATTTAAAGTTTTTTTTGTGGAGTGCAAAATTAAGATAGTCAGTAACCTTACTGTCATGTACACAAAAGGGTTCGGACTTTGTGTAAGGACATGAGAGATAATATATTTCATAAGGAAAACTTTGTTTCTAGAGAATTCGTAAAAGAATGCCATCTGCTATTAATTTTGACAATTTCAAGCTCCGTATTTCCTTACACATACGTACATCAGGGTGCATTCCTATGGAAGCATTCAGACAATAGTATCTCTTTGCTTTAGCCAAATGAATGAGCACCATGCAGCTCCCCTGATCATCTGAAAAAGACCGACTTGATGCAGCTAGAACACTAGCTTGTACAACAAACTATGTTTTTTTAGACGAGCCTGTAGCTAAACATGCAGACGATACATGAAAATCACGACAATCATCAATTTTCAGATGCATATGGAACATGAGAGATCTCCAAAATAACAAGTAGAACGTGGCTGGATAAGATTAAACTTTGTGCTGTAGAGAATGTCAGTAACATTCCTGAGCTTACTCATCTATAAAAAAACTTATCCATACTTTGCCTCACTCCTGCAATCTAATATAATGTGTTGCAGGAAATTCAAAAAGAAGACAAGTATGGCAGATCTGAAAATGTTATGGGTCAACTGAAGAATTGCGTAATCAAATCAAGTGTCTAATAGTCCACCTGTACTTACTACTTAGTATGCTGCTAGCACATATATATGGATTCAATTACGTGCATTGTGGCATATACATGAACTATTGCTCAAATATTTGGCATCATACTGAGCTGTACCATGTTTCTACTCACACGACTAAACCATACTGCGACAGCGACAACAGTTTCGGAGCAGAGCAGAGCAGAGGAGGGGCGTGTGCTTCAGAGGCGCCGGAAGCAGGTACAGAAGAGAGGGGAGAAAGTTGGGTGGGCCAAGAGAGCGGGCGATGGAAGCTCCACCCGGCACGACCTTCTCCCTTGGGCTCGCCGGCGGCAATGGAAGCTCCACCGGGGACGACCGTTTCAGAGAAGAGGAGGGGCGCTGGTGCTTCACCGGCAACGGAACTAGGTACAAGTGAGAGAGGGGAGCGGGAGAGAGAGGCGGCGAGAGGAATCGCTAACCCTACTCGCGCCATGGCACGCTCAGGTACAGCAGAGGAAGACGAGATGCCAAGGAAAGAGACCATGTCTTGGAGGATGACTGTTTGCGCAAATTGACGATTTCTGAGGAGCAATACGTAAAATATGTACCAGCAGCCCATATGTTTATGCAATCTGGTCCCTCTATTGTGCATCCGGCGGCTCAGATTGAGCTGGTGCACCCGTAGCATCAGATGGCCCATCCTCGTCCCGGAAAGACGTGATGCTCATGAAGAATGAATGTGCTACTTACTTCCTGGCCAAAAGAGCAAGGAAATATTTTCACAAAGAGAAAATATGTTACTCCCTCTACTTTAGGGATCTAAAACATCTTATATTAGTTTACAAACACACAAGTACTTAATTAGCGTGTACGAATGACTTGCACACGGCCGGGTTATCTTTTTCTTCTTCAACGAAGCACATGCATGGATTATTTAATTTACAATCTACAAGCAGACGTACAAAACGTAGACGTACGTACATGGCAGCACGCACACACACATATACGTAGTTACTAATAACCAGCTAGCACACTGTTAATTAGTTCGCAAACAGATAAAAAGGCCAGCACAGTGTGTTGCACTCTTGCACGTAGACATGCATGCATGTAGGTACGTACGTACGTACGTACACGTGACAGATAGTACATGCACGCACCCACGTACGTTTGTATGTAATGCAGATCAGATGTACTAGATAGGATTAGGATAGACTCATGTCAGCGTCGTCTGTGCCGACCAGCCCACCACCTTGCATGATCCGATCCATCCATCATTTATGTCTGGGGCCGCCGGCTGCCCCCTGACCCTCCTCTGCTTCCGTTATTCCCCGCGCCGTTACTGCTGCTGCCGGCGTCATGAGTTCCGCCATTGGAGTTGGCGCCGGCCTCGATGCGGCGGAGGTCGTCGACGAGCCGGTCGTAGTGGCGCCTGACGTCGTCGGCCGTCTTGCCGCCCCCGACGGCGGCGGCGACGCGGTCCCAGCGGCCGGGCGTGTCGCGGTCGTACGTGTCCAGCGCGCGCTCAAACCTCTCGTTCTCGCTCTCGCTCCACGGCGCCGCCATGACCGGTCGATCTACCGATCAGATTAAGCTGAGCTATTTCTTGAATTTGTCTCTGCGTACGTGCGTGTGTGTCATTGCAAACCAAGTGCTCCATATTTATAGTACTTCCTAATATATTATGGGACGGAGGGAATAGCTAGCTAGCTAAATCAGTTAACTAAACAAGATGCAAATGCGCTATAATGGATGTCACAATGTTAATCTAGTTGCAAGTTGCAGGAATTGAATCCGGAGGTGGCTAAGCTACCTACCTAGATTAGCATTGGCGAGCAAGACTATTGGACGGCGTTTTATTCCCATCCCATGTAGGGGTAGTATATATCTTTACACAAAACCAAAATGCTTCAGTTGACTACCAAAGGTTAAAGGCACAGTAAATTCTGGGAAACCCAATAAATACATCTAATTAGTAATCAGAATCTAGATCCTCTATCTTTCTGAAAATTAATTAACATGATAGGCTTAGCCAACCATGTCCAAATTTGGTGGCATGCATGGCCCATTGCTACTAAGTACTCTCTCCGTTCCTAAATATTTGTCTTTCTAGATATTTCAACAAGTGACTACATACGGAGCAAAATGAGTGAATCTACACTTTAAAATATGGTAGTCCATTTGAAATCTCTAAAAAGATAAATATTTAGGAACCGAGGGAGTAATACATAGACGAGGATACTCCATATAGCTAGGTTCCATTCCCATTCTCATCCATCCACCAGGGGCAAAAACAATAGCACTCGCAATTTTATATAAGTAGGCTAATTAGCAGGGTCAAATCTGCCTTTGTGCCCAATATGCATCTAAAGGCCAGGGCATCTAATAAACTAGACATGAAACGACAACTTAATCTTCCTTTTAATTAACCACCATAATAATAACTTTCTCCAAAGGAATAATGTACGTACGAGGACCGTGTATGCCCACATAGATTTCTCCAGATATTGTGCATCGGCTAAACAAGGCAATTATATCAGTGCGCTGACGCATGCGCCCTGCACCTGGGAGAGAATGTAATAATCCACAATGAACTAGAGATTGCAAGCGAACAAGAGCAGTTTCTTAATTTAAATTTACATTACATGGATGGTTCTGAACAAGTATAGCGATCATGGTTCTCACTTTCAGTAAAATTTCGTTACATACTGAAATAACTGCCTTTCTGTCAAAATATTTCGGTAGTAGACATAAATTCAAATTATTTTTTGAGTTTTAAAAATATTTGTTCTGATCTCAATCAAATTCAAGTGGAAATTTCAGTCCTTCGGCCCGAAAAGGAAAACCGAAATCACCGACAATGGCTGAAATACTTGTGAAACTAAAATTCAAAACCATGACAGAGAATCTTCCCGACCATATTATGTCGACATGCGCAGGCTAGAGAATCTTCCCGACCATATTATTCATGTCCTACGTAAGCGCATCAATTAGCAATGGTTGTAAATATAATCACATAATGCAAAGTGATGCAGGGTGACCAATGCACAATCCAGAGAACCTGATGCTTGCTAAATAGATATTTACGATGCGTCTTACTAGCATTGCTCCAGACAAGAAGATAATTCCTACCTCACCCGGAAAAAAAAGGGAGGTAACTCCTACCTAGCCCTGGATTATGTGGCATTTCCCTGAGATTTAGTCTTTGTAATCTGCATACATGTTAGTACTGATGAGATAGGTAGGCTAGGGATCCTCCTTCATGTCCACAGGAACATCTGTGAAGATCGGGTACATGGGTGTCGGAAAGAAAAGCGAAAACATCACACCAAGCAAACAGCAAGACATTCGTGAAATTCTCAGCACAAGACATTTAACTTAAACCTCATTTCTCATGTCATAGCATCGCCAGCGACGACTCAGATGTCACACGACAAGCAAAAAATGGATAGCGGTAATAGTATTCGAATAATGGTGCACCCAGAGAGGGGCAGTCTGCCTGTTGAGTTGTAGTAGACAGTATGATGACACATGGTGCTGCTCTATGAGCAGGAGCTGCCCGCTTGCTCGCTGGCAGGAGGAGGTGGAGGCGATCAGATCTCATAGTTCCACGTGCTCTCCGCTACGAGCTTCGGTGCTTTGCTTTGATCGGACAGATCGAACGTCGTCGCGACCTGCACAGACAGCACGGCAGAATCAGATCAAAAAGCATACCTGTTAGATCAGATGATCTACAAAGTGAAACAACAAACAGACATGTCCAGCCAAATAATCAATCATGTGTTGTGAGGAAGAGGGATACTCTTATTTAGGGGGAGAGCGTATCCTATGCACCCGGAGTTTTTGTGCTACCAGTGCACCGAACATCAAAAACTTGTACTATAACTTCTAAAAAAATCCGAAAATAATTCAATATAAAGAAATAGCATACATCTAACATGTTACAAAATTTCAGTCATAAATATAACTCACAGCCTATCAAGAGAAACAAAAATAACAAATTCATTTGTGGTAGTGCAAACGGGCCCAATTCATGGCCTAGTTTAAGTTAATAACATTCATGTCATGATTTGTCTTTTTTTGTTTCTCGAGGTGTGAGTTGAATTTTTAGTTAAAATTCTATGTCATGATAGACATATATTGTTCATGTACTCATTTATTTTAAGAAATTTTGGGAAGTTTTTGACATTGGTGCATTGGTAGCACAAGAACCACCGTTGCACCAAATACATGACTCTGGGGGTACACTGCACATATCAGCACTCTGTTCAACAGCCAGTCGCCTCAGTATTTCCTAGTGTTCGAGCATTGGTCTTGAAACTGAATCAGATTGGATAATGATGTTCTGAAGACTAGTTTTTACAAAAATCGATGTAATGACTAGAACATACAAGGGACAATGGACACCCTCCTGGGAGAATTACTATTTGCAGATCTGCTAGATAAATCTGTCAAAAACACCACAGGAAGACAGTGCTCTGCATCCTCTCCTATTTCACTGTATTTCAGGCCCTACATGCTTTTCTTATTTACTCAGGGGAGACCAACTAACCTTTGATACCATTAGCAATTGAGCTTCACAAAGATAAACCACATATACCAAGTTTACCATTCTCTTGCCGCACTACATATTCTCTCTATCTGTTTTGTAAGAGGTATACACTTGGACATTTTGATGCATTTGCTATGAGATTTTCCTTTGCCCGTTCAACATGATATAATTCATGGCTACTATATCCTCTAACTTGGGCACTATCAGTTAGACTACCCCCAGGGCAGTTCCATAGACAGCAAAAAACAAGATCTTTAAGATATGCCCGTAAGACGCACTATCAGTTCGACCACCCAGGCAGTAGCACTTTTGGCACACAGCAATTACAGAACACAACAGCAATTATCCCCAACAACATAAGGCGATGTAGAAAACTGAGAGACAGGAATCCATTATCCAGGCCTTTGTGTTGGCTTGCTAGTAGATTAGACGACAATTTGCTGCTACTGCTCTGCTTCTGATGTAAGCCGGCATCTCATGCAATTAGATATATGTATCGTGCAACTCATCCAATACTAGAAATAAAACACCATTTTTAGTAAATTTGTCATGAGAAATTTTTTGGTCCCTGTAAGTCATGATCTTCTGGCTATCTCATCTATCATCGGATATACAAGTTGTGTTACCATAACGTCTAGGCAAATATACACACAAATAGTACAGATAACCACCATTACTAAATAGCTTTTCAGCTGTCACTATCCTTGAAGTTTCTTTACCAATTAATAAGTACTCCCTCCGTCCTACAATATAAGATGTTTTTGCAAGCTAAAACAGTTCGCAAAAACGTCTTACATTGTGGGGCGGAGGGAGTATAATTCAAGGCGGATGTTCAGGGAGCATCAGCTCTCTATACCCATATTTGGGATGAGCAAACTATATCTATACCCACATACATCCTTGTGGTACAAACATAATCACGGTCTTCCACAACTCAGCCAATCCACATCTTCCACCCCTCCCCCATTTCATCAGTCCATGAGTGTCCCTCTGCCTCCTCAAGTCTAGATCATACTTGGAGTTACCAGTGCTTAAGCAAACTAGACAAAAATTGAGAAAAATTGTTGCCAAGAAACTCATAAAGAAGAGTCAATGAAGTTTAACTACATAACCTAGTGCGTGTTCGCTAAACAGACCCAATTCCTTCATTCTATTGTCTG
This sequence comes from Aegilops tauschii subsp. strangulata, assembly GCF_002575655.3. Lineage (NCBI taxonomy): Eukaryota > Viridiplantae > Streptophyta > Magnoliopsida > Poales > Poaceae > Aegilops > Aegilops tauschii. The sequence goes on along the minus strand of NC_053039.3, from coordinate 577,804,981 downwards.
CTTAGTTTTTGAGAAAGGAAAAGTTACACCTTCAGTCCTCAGCTCAGGCAAACAAAAACAAAAAGAGAAACATGGTATTTAGATGATGATCTCAAGACACCCTCAGAGCTAGCCTGATTGCAGTAATCTGCAGAGTGCAGACACTACGAAATACTAGGAACTATCCTCAGTTGTATATATACAGTGATGTAAAATACTGAAACACGGGAATTCACTATAAAGGGCTTTGTGTTGAATGTTGACTTGCTAGTGGGTCATAAAACAAAGTGGTGCTGCTACGAATCTACATATATCTCAACCAATACTAAAGGAAACCATTGTCCTCCATGACACATCCAATCCTACAGTTTTAGTTTTGTCATATCCACAAACTAGCATAGGAAATATTAACTAAAACCAAACCCTGTATAATGTAACCCTGTATAGGAAATATTCCTTAGAACGCTTATACTATGCCCGTCATGTTCCGCATGCTGTGGCCTGTACTGGATCATTCTGGTGGAGGGACGTGATGGTTCTCAGCTGGAATTTTCGTGCCAACATCTTGTACGCCTGGCAATGGTGTTTCTATTGTCCTTTGGAAAGACAAGTGACTTGGGCAGCCCCTGGCTATGAGATTTCCTTGCGTATTTACCTTTTTCTGGATGAAGATGTTGGACTGAATGTGCTCGTGCAGGATCCATCGGTTGAACACCTATCCACTTATTTCACCCTCCCGCTCTCTGAAACTGTGCTTCTTGAGCTTCAGCAGCTAGCCTATTTGCTCAACGAGCAACTTCTTAATGAGGATCATCCCGATGATTGATGTTTGGACTGCATAACTCTGGGAGATATTCCTCGGCCAGTTATTATAGTTTTATGTTAAATGAGCTTCAGGTGCCCAAGGTTTTTTCTCTGGTTAGGACAAGCAAATATCTACTGAACCAAAAAGGTTTTCTATGGCTGATACTTGTCGATCAGTTAAACACCAGAGACATGATGGAAAGGAGGCACTGGCACATGGAGACTGGGGTTAACTGTGTTCTGTGCTCTTCGGCAACTAGGGAGGACAGGGCTCATTTGTTTTTCAATTGCGCTTTTCCCTAGGCTTGTTGGAGATTTCCCAATAACTCTTGGGCTGCTCACTTGGAGTTTTCGGAAATGATCAGGCTAGCTATGTCTCAGTTTCAAAATCCATGGTTTGTTGAAGTTATTGGGTCTGCTCGCTGGAATATTTGGAAACAGAGGAACGCTCCAATTTTTGAAGGGAGGCTGCTTACCTTAGCACAGTGGAAAGTTCTTTTCAAGGACCTACACCTCATCTCCTTCCGGGTGAAAGACAAGCACAGGGAATCTTTTTTGGTTTGGATGAGGTCTCTTTAACTTGGGGGCTTCCCTTTTGTGTGGAAGGGGTTTTGTATTTTTAGCCATTTGTTTATCCTTCTCCCTTATGGCTTCTCTGCATCTAAGTATTTAGGTCTCCTAACACCCTAACCTCCCTTGTACTCCCTCTGTAAACTAATATAAGAGTGTTTAGATCACTACTTTAGCTATCTAAACGCTCTTATATTAGTTTACGGAGGGAGTACTTTTTAGCTCCTGATTTTATAATATAAAAAATACCACCCTTACGGTTTCACAGGTCCAAAAAAGATTGAGTTACATACACTACACTCTTCCCAAGTTACTCTGTGAAATTAGATTACATTGTAGATTTGTACAGTGAGTTCAGAAACATTGGCGAAACAAATTTAGAACCATATGTGTGGGCTAGGCATAAAACTATTTAAGGGTTCACAAACCACACGGAACAAAATGTTAACTCCACTCACCTTCCCTCACTACTCTAGCTCCCCATATTCAACCCCACCAATCCACAGAATCATATGTGTGATCCATACACAAGATCATGGCATTCTGCACTATTCAATGATGCAAGGGTTCCACTGAAAAATGGTGGATTGGTTTCGTTCTAGGCATTACCACAGACAAGCAAAACTGATGGATCGCATAATGGAGATGGTACCTTGAAGGAGCCGCCGATGCTGGAGCTCCTGGTCCACTCGAGCCCGAGCTGCTTGGTGGAGGCCTGGTAGGTGCCCCTGACGGTGTCCCCGGCGTCGAACTTCCTGGCGACGGCGAACTCCCAGGCGTTCTTGGCGGTGTCGTAGACGGGCTCGATGGTGGTGAGGCGGCCGGCGCCGTGCGCGTAGGTGTACTTGACCCGGCAGCCGCCCCCGCCGAGCGCGTGGGAGACGCTGACCTTGTTGGCGGGGTCGAAGGCGATGGAGAGGTCGAGCGCCGTGCGGCCGGGAGGCGGGCCCCTGGGCGCGGGGGGCGGGGCCGGCGCGGCGCCGGCGGCCGGGGCCGGGATGGCCGGCTTGGGCGCGGCGGGCGCGAGGGAGGTGGAGTGCGTGTAGGTGAGGCTGACCCGCTTGTCGAGCACCGTCGCCGAGTTCATGAACTGGAAGCGCACATCCTGCGGCCGAGGCCATCGCCGTCGCCGGAACGGGAGAGAATCAGATGGGATGTGGGAGGGGAAAGGAGCGGACTTTGGGGAGGGGATTAGTTACGTGGTATACCTGGTTGTGGGGCTTGAGGTCGAGGAGGAAGGCGCCGGGCTTCTCAAGGGTGAGGGTGAGGCCGTCGAGGGAGGGGCCGGCGGCGAAGGCGGCGTCGGTGGCGGAGGCGCGGAGGCGGAGGTCGCCGGCGGCGGCGAGCGCGACCGTGGCGGCCGCGGTGGCCTTGTCGCCCTCGTAGCGGCCCTTCACCGTCGCCTTCATCCCGGCTTCTCCGGTTGCTTCCTTCCTCGGAGTCTCCGCCGCCGCAGCCGCCGCAGCTGGTGGTGGAACTGGTGCTAGTGCTTGGAGGTTGGACCCAACAACCCCCGTCCCGTCCCTTATCAACGGCCGGCCTCCTCTCCCATTTTTTTCTCCCCTTTTTTGGTGGCGTGGGATTCAACGAACAAGAATGGCTTTCCCTCGTGGACTCCGTCGCCCACTAGTATCTTCTTGAGCCCAATAGACAGGCTTGGACAACTTTTGGGCTACTCACCCTGCCTTGAGCCCATGACCAGTGTTGTGACTTCTTGTCATTGCTTTCCTAAAAAGAAGAGAGTGTCCAATTTTTTTTACTCAAAAAAAAAATGCGACAGAAAGGAGTGTGCAATACTATGACATGACAAGATTTAATCTTTCGGATTAGGCAGGCCCTGGATCCGGTGGCCATTTGCTCAGTTGCAATGCATGCCTTGTATAGTTGGACATGGCCCGCAGTAGAGGGGCGCGTCTAGGTCTCGCATGTAGAAGAATTCCTCACCTCCAAGAGCCTCTGCTTGGGCTGGCCAACTAAAGTGTTACATTCATTTGTTTTTCATAATTTTTAATACTTTGAAATAACCTAAATACATGCATTTGAAACATCACTTCACTGAAATTTTTAAAACGTTCACCATGCATTAAAAACATTGTTCATGTAATTCGTAAACGATATCATGTGATTCAAAAAAAAATGTTCATTACATTTAACAAATGCTCACTCGTTTTAAAATCATGTTCGTGGCATTTTAGAAAATGTTGATACAATGTAAAAACGTGTTCACATATTTTTGGGAAAAAGGTTATTCACATTTAATGAATGTTTGTAACACTTAAAAATATTTTGCGCGTTTAAAAAAATGTTCATGGCATTTATGAAATATGTTTAATGTGTGTTAAAAAAATTCCACCTTGTATTTCAAAAGTTTGATGTGCATTTAACAATACATTAATAGTTATTCAGAAAAACAATCATCGTGTATTTAGAAAATGTGAAAAATGTATCTGAAAAATATTCAACATGTACATAAAAAATGTTGAATGTGCATTTGATAAATGTTCAACATGTATTCAAGCAAAAATGGATGACAGTGAGATGATGGAGGTGGAGAACAAGGCCCAGCCGATGACATAGAAGAAAGAGGAGGGCTCAATGCGGCGGAGCAAAAGGAACAACAGTACAGTATCCGACTTTGATTCAGCTGAGACATTTTTGTTTTTTGCTTTTGTTTAGAATTCACGAATTTTCTTCCTTGTAGCTATAAATGATGGTTCCGACTTAATTGGATTTAGTAATGACGTACATAAACAATCAATCTATACGGCTGTACCTAGCTGACAATGCTAACTCTCTGTATATTTGTATTATCGAAATTTGCACAAACCTACAAGCAAAATTTCTTCCATTAAAGATGATTCATTTTACGAGGAATTTGTTTTATATTTAGTGAATTTATTAGGCAAACAAGGAATTGGAATTCTGCCTAGAAATCTAGGAGCAGAAGAAGATGTAAGACTTGCGGACTAGGCAAATGCTGTGCAGGCGAGAAAATGGTAAGTATGGTGTACTCATGGCAAGACACGAAAGCATACACACTCACCATAAGCTGTATCAACGAATGCATCTTGTTAATTAGTTTTGACCGCTCAAACATGCCCGATGTCCTCACCACCTCAAGCTCCATGACTTCAAGTTCACCTTGATGTATTCAGGTATCGCACAGCCCATAAACAACTGCTGGTAATATGATTAAGGCATGTGAATAATCTGTTTTTCTGAATTTGTTCATAAGGCAAATCCTCGAGGTTGGCAGCACATGTCCAATTCCATCTGTTTCCATTGCACACACATGTTGTTTTTCAATTAGCAACGCAAATTAGCGACCGTCTCAATGTTATGTCTCTGTTTTCTTTTGCAATCTGCAAGGAACTCAAAGATAGTTCTACGTTTGCTCACGTGCATTCTAGTCCATAAATTGTTTGGGCAATACAGAACAGAAGAATATGTACATGTTTGGTTACAAACTAAAGTTTCTTTTGATGCTTCTGAATTAGTTGAATCCTGAATTTTGTTGTTAAGAGAATAGATAGCTCTCTTCCCGCAAAAGAAAAGGAAGTAGCTAGAGCTCTCCTATGAATGTGTATTGAGATCTTCTGGCAATGCTAGGATTTTGAGGGTTTTTGTTTAAATTAAGTGGGCAGTTCTTGCTTCTGATCATTACAATTACTTAAGTGTTCATTTTGTTATCTTGTGTGTACAATATGCTATTCTCTATTCAGCTGACTGCATGACCAATATTATACTTATTCAGTATATGAGTAACTTAATTTTCTTGTTTCATGCAGTTTGGAGCAATTCGTGATTATTACCAGTTTCAAATTAGATTTATTTCAATTGCAATGAGGTACAAGACTGGCCCTCTTCCTTGCTGTCTTATCTTTGGTGTTTATTTGGTTGAACTAGCATAAACCTAACTTTTAATATTGATGTGTTTCCGCCCAATTTGTGCAGTAAGCCATGCTAGTCATCAATTAATCAATCTCAATGTTCCCTTAATAGATGATTGCTATTGATTTGCTGTGGCTTGGCTATCGAGGACAGAACATTTACCTTTCCCCCCTAATAGTTGTTTATTTGCTCCTTCTAGGAGGCCTGCATTTTGCTAATTGTCTATTTGCTAGAGAAGTAGTGGCAATGAACATTTTTATTCTGATGCCTTATCTGAATAGCTTCAGAAATTCTTAACATGAAAATACATAATATACTTATCTGTATGTGGTAAATGCTTCGTTGTTTAAATTTTCTCTTTGTTAAATGTTGGCGAGCAGAGTATATATTCTTGATTGATTATCCTGAATCTGAATTTGGGGAACATGATCTAACTAGCTTCTAAATCAGCTGAGTTGTACTGATGATGGTGTGTTTGCTGCTCACACATTTTATTCCAAGGGCCATTATGACAAATAATGGCCACTTATAGGTTGCTGGTAATGCATTTTCACACCATACATATGCTCGTGCTTACCCCCGTTGGGTAATCAATATGATACTGCTGCACTAATCAGTGGATTTCGGTTTGTTTTATACATGAAAATAAGGTAAGAGTGTTATGTCAGCTTCAAGTCCCTCGAAACCACATACTTTGTTCGCCTTGTTCTAGGTTACCTTCTTTCATGGTGGCATAAATCTGTCTTATAGAAAATAGACGTGGATGCTTTCCTCGTCAGTTCCATGTCATTTTTGTTTGGTTCTGCTGTAATGTCAGATGTATGTGAGTTTTTGAGGTGCACAGTTCACTAGCATTACATAGGTTAGCATATCTTTGCTCCCACATTTGCATGACACATGATTTATACTTGGATTGTATATGAATTACTGTTTGTGTATGCATATGCTACTGTTTTCACCTCTAGTATTGTAACTTCCTACTTCAGTGGATGTGGTAAAGTGCAACAATACTCAATTAGGCCGTACTGATTTTTATGGTCGTCTTTTTAGCATCTGGCAAAGCAGTAAGATTAAAGATGTAATGGCCGTAACTATACTTCTCGTCGAAAAGCGATCTACGGGAAAAAATCCTTGTCCTCAACTCCTCAAGAATCTGGAGGATGTTGTGAGAGATCTGACCTGGGATTGTTACTCTCATACAACCCTATTCACATCCATGTTGTACTTACACTTGCGAGCTACTCACTGGCTCTGCAATTTGAATGAAACAGTTCTCATTTTCAGTCATTTTTTTCTGGGTATTCCACACGGGACGAAAAGCAATATAAATACTTGTCTAATTTTCTTACTTTTGACACACATAATTATATATAATGCACGCAGATGAACCGGCAATGGATGTACGGTGACAGACACACCTCCGAGTACATTAAGGGCGTGCATAATTTTCTCGAAGTGGCTGAGGCAAACAAGCAGAATGGTTTATGTGTTGTCCATGCCCTAAATGTGGGAATACGAAGTCTTACTCTGACCGGAAAATCCTTCACACCCACCTGCTTTACAAGGGTTTCATGCCACACTATAATGTTTGGACGAGGCACAGAGAAATAGGGGTTATGATGGAAGACAACGAAGAAGAAGAGGACGATGACAACTATGTGCCCCCTGAATACGGTGATGCTACAACGGGGGAAGCTGCTGAAGATCAAGAGGAACCAGACAATGTACCCATGATGATGATCTCCGCCGGGTCATTGTCGATGCAAGGACATAATGCGAAAGTCAAAAGGAGAAGCTGAAGTTCGACCGCATGTTAGAGGATCACAAAAAAGGGTTGTACCCCAATTGCGAAGATGGCAACACAAAGCTTGGTACCGTACTGGAATTGCTGCAGTGGAAGGCAGAGAATGCTGTGCCTGACAAAGGATTTGAGAAGCTACTGAAAATATTGAAGAAGAAGCTTTCAAAGGATAACGAATTGCCCGACAGTACGTACGCAACAAAGAAGGTCGTATGCCCTCTAGGATTGGAGGTGCAGAAGATACATGCATGCCCTAATGACTGCATCCTCTACCGCGGTGCGTACGAGGATTTGAACGCATACCCGGTATGCGGTGCATTGCGGTATAAGATCAGACGAGATGACCCTGGTGATGTTGACGGCGAGCCCCCCAGGAAGAGGGTTCCTGCGAAGGTGATGTGGTATGCTCCTATAATACCACGGTTGAAACGTCTGTTTAGAAACGAAGAGCATGCCAAGTTGATACAATGGCACAGAGAGGGCCGTAAGAAAGACGGGAAGTTGAGAGCACCCGCTGATGGGTCGCAGTGGAGAAAAATTGAGAGAAAGTACTGGGCTGAGTTTGCAGGTGACCCAAGGAACGGATGGTTTGGTTTAAGCGCGGATGGCTTTAATCCTTTCGGGGAGCAGAGCAGCAATCACAACACCTGGCCCGTGACTCTATGTATGTATAACCTTCCTCCTTGGATGTGCATGAAGCGTGCCAGTTCTCATCCAAGGCCCTAAGCAACCCGGCAACGACATTGATGTGTACCTAAGGCCATTAGTTGAAGAACTTTTACAGTTGTGGAATGGAAACGGTGTACATGTGTGGGATGAGCACAAACAAGAGGAATTTAACCTGCACGCGTTGCTGTTTGCAACCATCAACGATTGGCCCGCTCTCAGTAACCTTTCAGGACAGACAAACAAGGGATACCACGCATGCATGCACTGTTTAGCTGACACCGAAAGTATATACCTGGACAAATGCAGGAAGAATGTGTACCTGGGCCATCGTCGATTTCTTCTGACCAACCATCAATGTCGAAAGAAAGGCAAGCATTTCAATGGCAAGGCAGGTCACCGGAAGAAGCCCGCCATGCGTACTGGTGATCACGTACTTGCTATGGTCAATGATTTACACGTAATCTTTGAAAAGGGTCCCGGCGGACTAGCTATTCCGAATGACGCTGAGGGACGCGCACCCATGTGGAAGAAGAAATCTATATTTTGGGACCTACCCTACTGGAAAGACCTAGAGGTCCGCTTTTCAATCGACGTGATACACGTGACGAAGAACCTTTGCGTGAACCTGCTTGGCTTCTTGGGTGTGTATGGGAAGACAAAAGATACACCTAAGGCATGGGAGGACCTGCAACATTTGCACGAAAAAGACGTCAGTATGAAGGTCCTGCTAGCTACGCTCTTACCAAAGAAGAGAAGGAAATCTTCTTTGAATGCCTGCTCAGTATGAAGGTCCCGACTGGCTTCTCGTCGAATATAAAGGGAATAATAAATATGCCAGAGAAAAAGTTTCAGAACCTAAAGTCTCATGACTGCCACGTGATTATGACGCAACTGCTTCCGGTTGCATTGAGGGGGCTTCTACCGGAAAACGTCTGATTAGCCATTGTGAAGCTATGTTCATTCCTCAATGCAATCTCTCAGAAGGTGATCGATCCCGAAATCATACCAAGGCTAAGGAGTGATCCCGAAATCAGTTTCGAGCTGGTGTTCCCACCATCCTTCTTCAATATCATGACACACGTCCTAGTTCATCTAGTTGACGAGATTGTCATGCTGGGCCCCGTATTTCTACACAATATGTTCCCCTTTGAGAGGTTCATGGGAGTCCTAAAGAAATATGTCTGTAACCGCGCTAGGCCAGAAGGAAGCATCTCCATGGGCCATCAAACAGAGGATGTCATTGGGTTTTGTGTTGACTTCATTCCTGGCCTTAAGAAGATAGGTATCCCTACATCGTAGTATGAGGGGAGACTGACTGGAAAAGGCACGCTTGGAGAGGACTCAATAATATGCATGGACGGGCATTCTTGGTCTCAAGCACACTACACAGTTCTACATAACTCTACCTTGGTGACCCCGTATGTCGATGAACACAAGAACAGTCTGCGCTCCAAACACCCGGAGCAGTGTGATGATTGGATTACATGTGAACACATCAGGACTTTCAGCAGTTGGTTGGAAACACGTCTCAGAGGTGACAACACTGTTTGTGATGAGCTGTACTTGTTGTCCAGGGGACCATCTTCGACTGTATTGACTTACAAAGGATACGATATAAATGGGAATACATTTTACACGATCGCCCAAGATCGAAAAAGCACCAACCAAAACAGCGGTGTCCTCTTTGATGCAGCAACCAAGAGGGAAAAAGACACATATTATGGTTACATAGTGGACATATGGGAACTTGACTATGGACATGATTTTAAGGTCCCTTTGTTTAAGTGCAAATGGGTCAATTTGTCAGGAGGCGGGGTACAGGTAGGCCCACAGTACGGAATGACAACAGTGGATCTGAACAATCTTGGGTACACTGACAAACCGTTCGTCCTAGCCAATGATGTGGCATAGGTTATCTATGTGAAGGACATGTCTACCAAACCGAGAAAAAGAAAAGATAAGGAAGCGAATACATCATACGATGAGCCAAAGCGCCACATAGTTCTTTCACACTACTAGGAAAAGGGCTATAGATAATATGGACACTAATGGCGCACCACACATGTGGTGCGCCATTAGTATATACTAATGGCGCACCATGTGTTGGTACGCCATTAGTGTCCAAATACTAATGGCGCACCACATCCACAGTGCGCCACTACTAACAATTTTTTTTAAAACTAGTAATGGCGCACCAGGGGATAGTGCGTCATTACTAGTTTAACTAGTAATGGCGCACCACACTCTCGGTGCGCCACTACTAACAATTTTTTTTTTCAAAAACTAGTAATTGCGCACCAGGGGACAGTGCGCCATTACTAAAACTAGTAATGGCGCACCACACCCTCGGTGCGCCACTACTAACAAATTTTTTTATTTTTTTTTCAAACTAGTAATGGCGCATCACACCCACGGTGCGCCATTACTAACTTTGCCCAAAAATTCCACCGAATGACCCCCCCCCCCCCCCCCGTCGACCGCCTTTTCAGTTTTAGAAAAAATAAAAGAAAATGATGGAAATGTCAAAAAAATAAAATAAAATAAGTTTCCCATGTGATATGTGGTCTAGTTGTTGGGAAAATTTACAAATATGAATTTCGACTTTATTTGCAAAATCTCTCTGGAATTTGTAAAATGGGCATAACTTTTGCATACGAACTCGGATTAAAAAGTTTTTTATATGAAAAATCATCTACTCGAAAAGATACATCCGAATTCAACCGGGGGAACCCCGTTGAACATTTTTAGAATCCCCAAAAACCTAACAGAAAAAAGATACGGGACTTTTAAGATCTCGAGGGGAAAAATGGAAAAAAATTCAAACTTACTAGTGGCGCACCATTTGCTAGGTGCGCCACTAGTAACAGAAAAAAAATAGTTTCAATTTTTTTTGGAAAAAATGTTCAAAAAATGATACGTAATATGAACGGAAGTTTGAAATATTTTTTCAAAATTTCATCACACTGATGAACATGAACAAAGTCCTAGAAATCAACAAGGTTTAATAGGATTGATATGCTAGATATATCAACAAGTGCCTGTTAAGTGAGCTGGTGCTGGGGTTGGATAGAACTCTGAAGTTAAGCGTGCTTGGGCTGGAGTAGTGTGAGGATGGGTGACTTTTTGGGAAGTTTGACCAAGGAGTGCGATTTGACTTGAGATTAAGCATATTGACCTGAGATTAAGCCATAGTGACCCGAGATTAAGAAAAAAACGAAAAAAAAAATTTGAAAAAAATATTTCTGAATTTTTTTTGAAAAAAAATGTTAGTAATGGCGCACCGTGTGATGTACTAATGGCGCACTGGCTGGTGCGCATTAGTATACCAGATACTAATGGCGCGGTGCGCCATTAGTAAAAAATTCTATTGGCGTGATGCTAGTGGCGCACCTGTAGTGCGCCATTAGTAGGCAAAATAGGTGCGCCACTAGCAGGCCTTTTCCTAGTAGTGTCAGGAAAAAGGGACATCGTGGGAGTGGAGGGCAAGACAGACATGTCTGAAGATTATGAAAAGTTTCATGAAATTCCTCCCTTCAAAGTCAAGGCTGACCCAAGCATCCTGATAAACGATGAAGGTTATCCATGGTTACGGCGCAATAAGCAAAGGACACAAGTGAAGAAGAAGTGAAGACTTTCTCTCCACAACTATTATGATGATACCATGCCAACTTTCAACATTTTTGTAGTTCATTTGAAATGCCTGTTGTAATAGACGAGTTTCCGTATGAAACCCTGATATCTCGAAACAGATTGTCCGTTTTGTACACGAAGTGCATCCAGTTCTTGCCGTAACCCTCTCAACTTTTCGGCACATGCTATGTGGGTGAAATGATGATACCATGCCAACTTTCAACCATTTCGTAGTTCGTTTGAAATGCTTTTCAATTTCAGGGTCTTATAGCTCAAAAAATCAATAAATGCATGAAAAATAACAAATGAAGACAGAAAGGGTTAAAAATTGATGATGTGGCTTTGAATGTTGCATTTTGAACACACAAGAAGTCCGGAGTTGTAATAAGTTATTAAAAATAAAAGAGAGGCGCAATGCTCATCTGCATGTTGCTTAGCTTCACGCCTTGAGGAAATAGTGTAGACTGCACAGAGCTATGTGTAGTTCTCGTCCGAAACCCTGATTGCTCCGTGCAGTCTACACCACTTCCTCAAGGCCTGAAGCTAAGCAACGTGCAGGTGAGCATTGCGCCTCTCCTTCATCGTCTCTGCACTCAGGGCTTATAAACCGCTGCGAGTGCCTCTCGCTTGGCGAGGTGGGACTAAAAAATAGCTGCAGAAAGAATCAACTAAAAAACTCTTTTACCGGTTCATGCCATGAACCGGTACTAAAGGTGCTCGTGGGGCCCCAGTCTTAGAACCGGTACCAAATGAAATACCTTTGTAACAACCTTAGAACCGGTACTAAAGGAATCAACTAAAAAGCTTTTATAAACCTCTAGTATTATTGAAACTAAAATTATATAGAATTTATGCAACTAAAATTATCAAAGTATTTTCTGTTCAAAACATTAAAAGCAAAAAGAATTTTCATAAAATAAATACAAAAAGCAAAAAAGAAAATAAAATAAATAAGTATAAACAAAATAAACTTTTATAAATAAGTAGAAACAAAATAAAATGAAATAAAATAAATAAGTAGAAACAAAATAAAATAAAATAAAATAAACTTTTATAAAATAAATAAGTAGAAACAAAATAAAATAAAATAAACTATAATAAAATAAAATAAATAAACCTTAATAAAATAAATAAAAATAGCAACTGTAAGTATTTTGTTGTAAGTAGAAACAAAATAAAAAAATAAAGCATGAAAGAAAACAAAAAATGGAAAAAAATGCCACCTACTGGGCCACCACGGCCTGAATACGACTACAAACCCACCCATGGGCCAGGATTCAGGCCCGTAGAAGGCCCAGTAGGGCTACAGGCAGATACAGTGTGTTTAGGCCCGTAAGCCTGTATTTGAGAGGATCTCGAGAGGGCAGCGGGAGTGGGGCTTATAAACCACTCTCAAGCTCCCTCAACTAGCGAGGTGGGACTAAACTTTCGTGCCACGACGCGGGCAGCACAAGGCCTTTAGTCCCGGTTGGTGCCACCAACCGGGACTAAAGGTGTGCATTGGTACCGGTTCATGGTACCAACCGGAACCAATGCCCACCCTTTAGTCCCGGTTGGTGCCACCAACCGGGACCAAAGGTCTCTGCTTCCCACCCTTTGGGCTGCTGAAAAGAGACCTTTGGTCCCGGTTGGTGGCACCAACCGGGACCAATGCTCCGTCTATATATACAACACTTGTGAAAAACTTCGTTCAGCTCTTCGATCCCGCCCCGATGACGCCGCCAGGCTGCCCCTCTGCCTCACCGTCGCCGTCGTCGCCCTGCCTCCGACGCCGTCCAGCGCCGCCCCGACGCCGTCGCTGCCCCGCGCCACCCCTGCCCCGACGACGCCGGCCCTGCCTCCTCTCGTCGCCCGTCGCCGCGCCCCTACCCCACCGTCGCCGTCGCCATGCCCTGCTTCCTCGTCGCCGTCCCCGTGCCCTGCCTCCTCGTCGCCGCCCCCCCTGCAGTGAGCTCATTCTCCTCGTCGCTGGGCGCCCTATCTGCATATGCATTTTCTAGCTAATTAAGTTTAGATGTGTAGTTGTATTAATTTAGATGTGTAGTTGTATTAATTTAGATGTTTAGTTGTTGTAATTTGTTCATAAAAACATATGCAAAAGTTAGAATTTTTTTCTGTTCATAGATTTTTTTGGTGATATTATTGTTGAATATGCAAATGTTTGTATGTTCATATGCAAAGAATATGTCAATTTTTCATAGAATTTTTATGATTTTTTCTGTTGTAATTTTGTTCATAGAATTTCTATGATTTTTTTCTGTTGTAATTTTGTTCATAGAATTTCTATGATTTTTTTTGTTCATAGAATTTTCTTTGTCAATTTATGTATATGTTCATATTGTGTATGTATAGGAAAATTGTGTATGATCAAAGTCATTTATGTATATGTTCATATTTAGAAGAAAAAGCAGGAGAGGAAAAAGGAAAATAAGAAGAGGAAGAAGGAGAAGAAGAAGAAGAAGAAGAAGAAGAAGAGAAATAAATAAGAAGATGAAAAAGAAGAAAAAAAATGAGGAGAAGAAGAAGGAATAGAGGAGAAGAAGAAGAAATAGAAGGAATAGAGGAGAAGAATATTCCTTTATTCCTTTCTTCTTCTCCTCTTTTTTTTCTTTTTCTTCCTCTTCTTATTTTTTATCGGGTATGTCATTGTCGATATACCCCCCTTCCCCGATAACTTTTAGTACTTACAAAGTGTTTAATATAATTAGTTAGAAAAATAATATAACTAGTTAAACTAGTTTATTTTTAGTAAGTACTACTTTATTTTATTTATAGTAAGTGCTTAGTAGTTGAACTAGTTGATTTAATAAAACTACTTTATTTTACTATAGAAGTAGTTTATTTTTAGTAAGTACTACTTTATTTTATTTATAGTAAGTGCTTAGAAGTTGAACTAGTTGATTTAATTAAACTACTTTATTTTACTATAGAAGTAGTTTATTTTTAGCAAGAAAATTAATAGAACTAGTTTATTTTTTTAGTTCAAGCAATTATTCCCGCATCGACGTCGACGATGCCTATCCCACATCCTCATCGTCAACTCGGCGGAGGAGGCCTGCTTGATGAGAGGGGCCATGTCCGGGACTGGGCTCTGCCGGGCTGGTATTGGGAGGTGCTACCTTCCGGGGGGCGTAGGTTGGTGAGGAGCCAGCCCGTTGTTGACCCGATCCTTGTTTGGTGGCGGTCGCGTGGGCCAGTGACGGTGCCGAGGCTTCCGGACACCGCGGAGGTGGTATGTCACCATGTCAGCGAGGAGGACGAGCACGTCCGTCGCTACATGGTTGCGTTGGAGGGCAGGTTCGACAATACCTGGCAGGTTCTTCAGGGATCTCACTCAAGCTATGATCCTGTGATGGTTCCTTCTCTTTGGGTGTCCACCGCTCGCGCCGATACCTGTCGGGCGCTACGGTTCTAGCTATATTAGCGATGCTATATGTATGATAGTATTCGAGGTGTATTAGTGATAATATTCGACGATGTACGGACGCAAGAGATGATGTAGTTTTGCTTATAATTGAATGCATGCTAATTTGAATACTACTTTGTTCTACGATTTGGTTTTGCTTATTGAATGCTCAAATTGGAAAACTACTCCTACTTTGAATGCTAAAATTGGAGAGCACTATGCAAGGCGTATGCATTTGATTAGTTGATAGCTTATAGGGTTTTTGTTTTTGCAGAAATCTAGGAGCCCCCTCCATCATCCCCGCCGTCGTCCCCGTCACCGAACCCCCTCCGACCTCGAGGTGAGACCAGCCAAATCTCCATGTCAATATGAGTCCTATAAGATATTTTGAAATTTTTTTGCTCATATTTTCAACCATTGAAATGTAATGGCCATCAAGTTTGAATGCTCATATGATGTAGATAAAAACATGTATATTTCCGTTCCGGCAAATTTCAGGCGCTCGATATGTCCTTTTTTAGAAAGATAATTAAACGATATTTCGGGTTGACTTTAAGTCTGTCGATTCTCCACCATATATGAGAGGAGGAAGAATCCCGACTGTTGTCGTGGGGGTAGCTTCTCCTTCGTTCCCGTGTGCTAGACAATTTGGTGTAATGCACTCGGGAATGAAAGGAGGAGCTACCACATCACCGACGGTCGCAAATTTCAGTGAGGAATCAGTGAGGGAGAGTCTCCACCATATATATATATGAGAGGACGAAGAATCCCGACTATTGGCATGGGGGTAGCTTCTCCTTCATTCCCGTGTGCTAGACAATTTGGTGTAATGCACTCGGGAATGAAAGGAGGAGCTACCATCACCGACGGTCGAATATGTACACCACGTGAGCTGAGAGTTTTCAAGAAAAGACTCGACAGACCGATAGTCAACCCGTGATGAATAATAATGGTATAATTTAGGTTTTTTAGTACATATATTTAATTGTACAAGTTTAATATTTGAATTATGAACATAGGAAATGTCGTACTCGGACGACGAAAGTTCCCGGGGGAGTGCGACTGGTGCCACGACGACTGAGGTCTGTGCGACAGGCCTCACCTAGACGAAGATCGGCGCTTCAGCATTAAGCTCTAGGAGACCTTCGATGTTGAAACGGTACGCAACGATGACAAGTATTTTTTTCGTAATTAAGCACGACTTGAACTATTTCAATGTGTAATTTTCATCTTTTACAATTCGACTAGCTTATCCCATGCCATGCAAGACGCTATGTCTTGGAGAGGACGGGTTTTGAAGACCATGAAAGTATGGAAACAAAGAAAATTCACCTAAGGACCCATCATGGTATGGATTTCGAAGTAAAACTGTACAATTCTGAGAGCGTAACCCATTTTGGTTGCAAAAAATGGGAAGCACTTTGCAAGATGTATGGTTTTCATGAGGATATAATTGTCACCATGGATCTTGGTGATCCTGAAATCGAGCAAGACAATATGGACATTTGGGTCCTTGTTGATACGCCTCGAATTCTACCGCTATGTGATACGTCTCCAACGTATCAATAATTTTTGATTGCTTCATGCTATATTATATTCTGTTTTGGATGATTAATGGGCTTTGTTATACACTTTTATATTATTTTTGGAACAAACCTATTAACTGGAGGCCCAGCCCAAATTGCTGTTTTTTGCCTATTTTAGAGTTTCGCAGAAAAAGAATATCAAACGGAGTCCAAACAGAATGAAACCTTCGGGAACGTGATTTTCGGAACAAACGTGATCCAGAGAACTTGGAGTCTACGTCAAGAAATCAACCAGGAGAGCACGAGGCAGGGGGGCGCGCCCTCCACCCTCGTGGGGCCCATGTTGCTCCACCGACGTACTTCTTCCTCCTATATATACCCACGTACCCCCAAACCAACAGAGGCATCCACGAAAACCTAATTCCACCGTCGCAACCTTCTGTACCCGTGAGATCCCATCTTGGGGCCTTTTCCGGTGTCCTGCCGGAGGGGGCATTGATCACGGAGGGCTTCTGCATCAACACCATAGCCTCTCCGATGATGTGTGAGTAGTTTACCTCAGACCTTCGGGTCCATAGTTATTAGCCAGATGGCTTCTTCTCTCTCTTTGGATCTCAATACAAAGTTCTCCACGATTCTCGTGCAGATCTATTCGATGTAATCTTCTTTTGCGGTGTGTTTGTTGAGACCGATGAATTGTTGGTTTATGATCAAGTTTATCTATGAACAATATTTGAATCTTCTCTGAATTCTTTTATGTATGATTGGTTATCTTTGCAAGTCTCTTCGAATTATCAGTTTGGTTTGGCCTACTAGATTGACCTTTCTTGCAATGGGAGAAGTGCTTAGCTTTGGGTTCAACCTTGCGGTGTCCTTTCCCAGTGATAGCAGGGGAAGCAAGGCACGTATTGTATTGTTGCCATCGAGGATAACAAGATGGGGTTTATATCATATTGCATGAGTTTATCCCTCTACATCATGTCATCTTACTTAAAGCATCACTCTGTTCTTATGAACTTAATACTCTAGGTGCATGCTGGATAGCGGTCGATGTGTGGAGTAATAGTAGTAGATGCAGGCAGGAGTCGGTCTACTTGTCTCGGACGTGATGCCTATATACATGATCATACCTAGATATTCTCATAACTATGCTCAATTATATCAATTGCTCAACAGTAATTTGTTCACCCACCATAATACTTATGCTCTTGAGAGAAGCCACTAGTGAAACCTATGGCCCCCGGGTCTATTTTCCATCATATTAATCTTCCAACACTTAGCCATTTTTATTGCCTTTTATTTTACTTTGCATCTTTATTATAAAAATACCAAAAATATTATCTTATCATATCTATCAGATCTCACTTTCGTAAGTGACCGTGAAGGGATTGACAACCCCTTTATTGCGTTGGTTGCGAGGTTTTTATTCGTTTGTGTAGATGCGAGGGACTTGAGCGTGGCCTCCTACTGGATTGATACCTTGGTTCTCAAAAACTGAGGGAAATACTTACGCTGCTTTACTGCATCACCCTTTCCTCTTCAAGGGAAAACCAACGCAGTGCTCAAGAGGTAGCGAGAAGGATTTCTGGCGCCGTTGCCGGGGAGTCTACGCAAAAGTCAACATACCAAGTACCCATCACAACCTCTTACCTCCCGCATTACATTATTTGCCATTTGCCTCTCGTTTTCCTCTCCCCCACTTCATCCTTGCCGTTTTATTCGCCCTCTCTTTTCCGTTCGCCTCCCTCTTTCTTTTTGCTCCTCGCACTTTCTGCCGTTATGTCTGAAATTGGGGAAATTATTGTCGATATGGACAATAACAATAACATGGAAAATTCGGATGCTCCTGCTGAAGAACCCCGTATCTTACATACAAAAAGTTCCGAATTGGTAGTGGTAATATTATTGGAAAAGGGGTTATTCAAGATTTCTTTACTTGTGCTGGTGCTTTGCCTTCTATGGGTAGTTCTATTCTTCATAGAACTAGTAGTCTTGCGGACGCTATTGCCATGCTTGTAGTTGAACTTGAAAGAAAATTTATGCACATGCACCTGTGCATACAAAGGATTTTCCTAGAATTTTCTAATATTGAGCATTTTTTTGTTAAGCGTTCCGCTACTATCTTTTTGGCTCATGAGTTCAGATTTATAATAAAAGAGGCCAAAGAGATCTTTGCACACTATAGAGTGGACGTTGGCCATCCTCCCATATAGACTATCTTATTTGATCAAGAGGAAATAATGTGTTTTCAATCTCTAGACTATGTTGCTTTTAATGAAAACCTTAGAACAAGGGTTCCTACCAACATTCTAGTTGATAGAATTTCTGAACTTAATAATGATTTTTCTATTCGAAATAATGAGCTAGGATACTCTCTCGAGTATAGGCTCACGAAATTTTGTCAAAAGAATGCTTATAATGATGAATTGGTTGTGCAATATGAAGGGCCGAAGGAGGAACCTATACCTCCAAAGGTTGACCTTGGGGACTTCTGTCCCATTAAATTTAGCCCTTTTGATTAATTTTGCTTGCCTCAAAGAAAACTTGCTGCTGAACATAGAGAATATGAAATGAGTTTTCGTGATCTATCCTATTATTATGGCAATACCTAGATCTATCCTTGCTTTTATGCCTAGCTAGGGGCGTTAAGCGATAGCGCTTGTTGGGAGGCAACCCAATTTTATTTTTAGTTTTTTGCTTTTTGCTTCTGTTTAGGAATAAATATTTGATCTAGCCTCTGGTTAGACTTGTTTTTATGTTTTAATTAGTGTTTGTGACAAGTTAAACCTATAGGATCTTCTTGGATGATAGTTTTTGATCTTGCTGAAAATTCCAGAAACTTTCTGTTCACGAAAACAATTGTTAAAAATCACCAGAAAGTGATAAAATATTGATTCCAATTGCTGATGATCAATAAACAAATTGTCTAGGTCTTCCTATTTTGGCTGAATTTTTTGAGTTCCATAAGTTTGCGTTAGTTACAGATTACTACAGACTGTTCTGTTTTTGACAGATTCTGTTTTTCGTGTGTTGTTTGCTTATTTTGATGAATCTATGGCTAATAAAATAGTTTATAAACCATAGAAAATTTGGAATACAGTAGGTTTAACACCAATATAAATAAATAATGAGTTCATTACAGTACCTTGAAGTGATGTTTTGTTTTCTTTCGCTAACGGAGCTCACGAGATTTTCTGTTAAGTTTTGTGTTGTGAAGTTTTCAAGTTTTGGGTAAAAGATTTGATGGATTATGGAACAAGGAGTGACAAGAGCCTAAGCTTGGGGATGCCCATGGCACCCCAAGATAATCTAAATACACCAAAAAGCCAAAGCTTGGGGATGCCCCGGAAGGCATCCCCTCTTTCGTCTACTTCCATCGGTAACTTTACTTGGAGCTATATTTTTATTCACCACATGATATGTGTTTTGCTTGGAGCGTCTTGTATGATTTGAGTCTTTGCTTTTTAGTTTACCACAATCATCTTTGCTGTACACACCTTTTGAGAGAGACACACATGATTCGGAATTTATTAGAATACTCTATGCGCTTCGCTTATATCTTTTGAGCCATATAGTTTTTGCTCTAGTGCTTCACTTATATCTTTAAGAGCATGGCGGTGGTTTTGTTTTATAGAAACTATTATTCTCTCATGCTTCACTTATATTATTTTGAGAGTCTAAAACAGCATGGTAATTTGCTTAAATTGGGAAATTAATCCTAATATGTTAGGTATTTAAGACTAGTAAAAAACTTTCTTATGAGTGTGTTGAATACTAAGAGAAGTTTGATGCTTGATGATTGTTTTGAGATATGCAGGTAGTGATATTAAAGTTGTGCTAGTTGAGTAGTTGTGGAATTTAGAAATACTTGTGTTGAATTTTGCAAGTCCCGTAGCATGCACGTATGGTAAACGTTATGTAACAAATTTGAAACATGAGGTGTTCTTTGATTGTCTTCCTTATGAGTGGCGGTCGGGGACGAGCGTTGGTCTTTCCTACCAATCTTCCCCCTAGGAGCATGCGCGTAGTGCTTGGTTTTTGATGACCTATAGATTTTTGCAATAAGTATGTGAGTTCTTTATGACTAATGTTGAGTCCATGGATTATACGCACTCTTACCCTTCCATCATTGCTAGCCTCTTCGGTACCGTGCATTGTCCTTTCTCACATTGAGAGTTGGTGCATCACCGATGCATCCAAACCCTGTGATATGATACGCTCTGTCACACATAAACCTCCTTATATCTTCCTCAAAAGAGCCACCATACCTACCTATTATGGCATTTCCATAGCCATTCCGAGATATATTGCCATGCAACTTTCCACCGTTCCGTTTATCATGACACGTTCATCATTGTCATATTGCTTTGCATGATCATGTAGTTGACATCGTATTTGTGGCAAAGCCACCGTTCATAATTTTTCATACATGTCACTCTTGATTCATTGCCTATCCCGGTATACCGCCGGAGGCATTCATATAGAGTCATACTTTGTTCTAGTATCGAGTTGTAATCATTGAGTTGTAAATAAATAGAAGTGTGATGATCATAATTCATAGAGCATTGTCCCAGAAAAAGGAGAAAGGCCAAATAAAAAAGGAAGGCCCAAAAAAAAGAGGAAATAAAAAGGGACAATGCTACTATCCCTTTTTCCACACTTGTGCTTCAAAGTAGCACCATGATCTTCATGATAGAGAGTCTATTGTTTTGTCACTTTCATAAACTAGTGGGAATTTTTCATTATAGAATTTGGCTTGTATATTTCAACAATGGGCTTCCTCAAATGCCCTAGGTCTTCGTGAGCAAGCAAGTTGGATGCACACCCACTTAGTTTCTTTTTGTTGAGCTTTCATGCATTTATAGCTCTCGTGCATCCGTTGCATGGCAATCCCTACTCCTTGCATTAACATCAATCGATGGGCATCTCCATAGCCCGTTGATTAGCCGCGTTGATGTGAGACTTTCTCCTTTTTTGTCTTCTCTACATAACCCCCATCATTATATTCTATTCCACCCATAGTGCTATATCCATGGCTCATGCTCATGTATTGCGTGAAGGTCGAAAAAGTTTGAGATTACTAAAGTATGAAACAATTGCTTGGTTTGTCATCGGGGTTGTGCATGATGAGAGCATTTTTGTGTGACGAAAATGGAGCATGACTAAACTATATGATTTTGTAGGGATGAACTTTCTTTGGCCATGTTATTTTGAGAAGACATAATTGCTTAGTTAGTATGCTAGAAGTATTATTACTTTTATGTCGATATTAAACTTTTATCTTGAATCTTTTGGATCTAAATATTCATACCACAATTAAGAGGGTGACATTAAAAAATTATGCCAAGTAGCATTCCACATAAAAAATTCTGTTTTTATCATTTACCTACTCGAGGACGAGCAGGAATTAAGCTTGGGGATGCTTGATACATCTCCAACGTATCTATAATTTTTGATTTCTTCATGCTATACTATATTCTGTTTTGGATGATTAATGGGCTTTGTTATACACTTTTATATTATTTTTGGGACTAACCTATTAACCGGAGGCCCAGCCCAAATTGTTGTTTTTCTGCCTATTTCAGAGTTTCGCAGAAAAAGAATATCAAACGGAGTCCAAACGGAATGAAACCTTCGGGAACGTGATTTTCGGAACAAACGTGATCCAGAGGACTTGGAGTCTACGTCAAGAAATCAACCAGGAGAGCACGAGGCAGGGGGCGCGCCCTCCACCCTCGTGGGGTCCACGTTGCTCCACCGACGTACTTCTTCCTCCTATATATACCCACGTACCCCCAAACCAACAGAGGAATCCACGAAAACCTAATTCCACCGCCGCAACCTTCTGTACCCGTGAGATCCCATCTTGGGGCCTTTTTCGGCGTCCTGCCGGAGGGGGCATTGATCACGGAGGGCTTCTGCATCAACACCATAGCCTCTCCGATGATGTGTGAGTAGTTTAGCTCAGACCTTCGGGTCCATATTTATTAGCTAGATGGCTTCTTCTCTCTCTTTGGATCTCAATACAAAGTTCTCCACGATTCTCGTGGAGATCTATTCGATGTAATTTTCTTTTGCGGTGTGTTTGTTGAGACCGATGAATTGTGGGTTTATGATCAAGTTTATCTATGAACAATATTTGAATCTTCTCTGAATTCTTTTATGTATGATTGGTTATCTTTGCAAGTCTCTTCGAATTATCAGTTTGGTTTGGCATACTAGATTGATCTTTCTTGCAATGGGAGAAGTGCTTAGCTTTGGGTTCAATCTTGCGGTGTCCTTTCCCAGTGACAGCAGGGGCAGCAAGGCATGTATTGTATTGTTGCCATCGAGGATAACAAGATGGGGTTTATATCGTATTGCATGAGTTTATCACTCTACATCATGTCATCTTACTTAAAGCATTACTCTGTTCTTATGAACTTAATACTCTAGATGCACGCTGGATAGCGGTCGATGTGTGGAGTAATAGTAGTAGATGCAGGCAGGAGTCGGTCTACTTGTCTCGGACGTGATGCCTATATACATGATCATACCTAGATATTCTCATAACTATGCTCAATTCTATCAATTGCTCAACAGTAATTTGTTCACCCACCGTAATACTTATGCTCTTGAGAGAAGCCACTAGTGAAACCTATGGCCCCCGGGTCTATTTTCCATCATATTAATCTTCCAACACTTAGCCATTTTTATTGCCTTTTATTTTACTTTGCATCTTTATTGTAAAAATACCAAAAATATTATCTTATCATATCTATCAGATCTCACTTTCGTAAGTGACCGTGAAGGGATTGACAACCCCTTTATTGCGTTGGTTGCGAGGTTTTTATTTGTTTGTGTAGGTGCGAGGGACTTGAGCATGGCCTCCTACTGGATTGATACCTTGGTTCTCAAAAACTAAGGGAAATACTTACGCTGCTTTACTGCATCACCCTTTCTTCTTCAAGGAAAAACCAACGCAGTGCTCAAGAGGTAGCACTATGTGAGTTTCTCAAACATAGTTATTAACTAATTTAAATTGTTTATTTCAAAATAGTTGACAGCTTATTTCCATTGACAGCTTATTTTCATTCTTCGAAGAATGTGCGGAAGATGGTAGACAAAACCCACTACACCGATGGCTCTGAATTAACTTATCAGGAGAAAAATCATCTCATCGCATTTTGTACTGATATTGAGAATTACAATATCTACAATCAAACTCCTCAGCATTATGGTCAATACGTGCCACTAGTGCACGTGTTGAACTACGGTAACTACCATGGAGATACCCTGGTAAGATTTTTTACTATTACGACATCCGTGCATCTTTTGCATACTTCTAAAACTAGTACATCATTGCTAACTATGAAGTTATTACTATGTTTTTCAACAGAGAATCCCGATGGATTGTGTGTTGGGGATCGTAGCAGAAATTTAAAATTTTCTACGCATCACCAATATCAATCTATGGAGTCATCTAGCAACGAGAGAGATGAGTGCATCTACATACCCTTGTAGATCGCGAGCGGAAGCGTTCAAGTGAACGAGGTTGATGGAGTCGTACTCGTCGTGATCCAAATCACCGATGACCGAGCGCCGAACGGACGGCACCTCGGCGTTCAACACATGTACGGTTGGGAAGACGTCTCCTCCTTCTTGATCCAGCAAGGGGGAAGGAGAGGTTGATGGAGATCCGGCAGCACGATGGCGTGGTAGTGGAAGTAGCGGGGATCTCGGCAGGGCTTCGCCAAGCTCAGCGAGAGGGAGAGGTGTCACGGGAGGGAGAGGAAGGCGCCAGGGGCTGTGGTCCGGCTGCCCTCCCCCCTTTGTATAGGCCCCCTGGGGGGCGCTGGCCCTGGGAGATCCCATCTCCAAGGGGGGCGGCGGCCAAGGGGGTGGCTTGCCCCCCAAGCCAAGTGGGGCGCCCCCCACCCCTAGGGTTTCCAACCCTAGGCGCAGGGGAGGCCCAAGGGGGGCGCACCAGCCCACCAGGGGCTGGATCCCTTCCCCACTTCAGCCCATGGGCCCCTCCGGGATAGGTGGCCCCACCCGGTGGACCCCCGGGACCCTTCCGGTGGTCCCGGTACAATACCGGTGACCCCCGAAACTTTCCCGGTGGCCAAAACTGGACTTCCTATATATAATTATTCACCTCTGGACCATTCCGGAACTCCTCGTGACGTCCGGGATCTCATCCGGGACTCCGAACAACTTTCGGATTTCCGCATACTAATATCTCTACAACCCTAGCGTCACCGAACCTTAAGTGTGTAGACCCTACGGGTTTGGGAGACATGCAGACATGACCGAGAGGACTCTCCGGTCAATAACCAATAGCGGGATCTGGATACCCATGTTGGCTCCCACATGTTCCACGATGATCTCATCGGATGAACCACGATGTTGAGGATTCAATCAATCCCGTATACAATCCCCTTTGTCAATCGGTACGTTACTTGCCCGAGATTCGATCGTCGGTATCCCAATACCTTGTTCAATCTCGTTACCGGAAAGTCACTTTACTCGTACCGTAATGCATGATCCCGTGACCAAACACTTGGTCACATTGAGCTCATTATGATGATGCATTACCGAGTGGGCCCAGAGATACCTCTCCGTCATACGGAGTGACAAATCCCAGTCTCGATTCGTGCCAACCCAACAGACACTTTCGGAGATACCCGTAGTGCACCTTTATAGTCACCCAGTTACGTTGTGACGTTTGGCACACCCAAAGCACTCCTACGGTATCCGGGAGTTGCACAATCTCATGGTCTAAGGAAATGATACTTGACATTTGGAAAAGCTCTAGCAAACGAACTACACGATCTTTTGTGCTATGCTTAGGATTGGGTCTTGTCCATCACATCATTCTCCTAATGATGTGATCCCGTTATCAATGACATCCAATGTCCATAGTCAGGAAACCATGACTATCTGTTGATCAACGAGCTAGTCAACTAGAGGCTCACTAGGGACATATTGTGGTCTATGTATTCACACATGTATTACGATTTCCGGATAACACAATTATAGCATGAACAATAGACAATTATCATGAACAAGGAAATATAATAATAACCATTTTATTATTGCCTCTAGGGCATATTTCCAACATTGTGTGCCTCATTTGATGTATCAGAATGGTAGCCTTGATGTTTTGAACATACATCCAGGTCATCCTACGAATCTGAACTGTCCATACCGGATTTCTAAAAGAAGTGGAGACATGCTAATCAAAGAATGGAAAAAATGTATGGACAGTCGTAAGGAGGTTCTTGGAAGCAAAAGGAAGCAAAGCGCAAGAATTGGAGACAAGATGATCTCCATTCTCCATAATGGAGAGTCCGGGTCTATATTGTTTTATGCTATTTTACCTTAAAGAGGGTATTTAGGTCCTACCTAATACTGATGATCATGTGCTAAGAACAATTAAGTAGGGTTGGTTCGATGACTATGAGGATGATGATCGTATGACTTGTTATTAATAACGAGTAGAAGTTGTATGATGATGATTAGTAGGACTTGTTATTATGATGATGCATGATGCGAGCATGAAGAGTTATTATATATCAGTGGGTGAAATGAACATGGATTGGATTGAAGTAAAGGCAACATGCATGTGGTGCATGTCGAAAGTAGTACAATCCAAACTTGATCAAGTTAGGATTAGTATTACTTTCGACATGCACCACATGTTGCCTTCACTTCAATCTAAGCCATGTTTAGGCATAGCAGTAGCGTTGGTAAACCAAGCACGGAGATAAGAGAGGACACTTCTCTCTATTAGCTAGCTAACAACCTAAATTAACCCCCAAAACCCCTAAACCACCCCCTTTCAAAGAAAACAAAAACCTCAGCTCCTGCCAGCTGCTGACGCGTGGATGCCTTTTGGTCCCGGTTTGTGACACCAACCGGGACCAAAGGCCCTCCTGCCTGGGCTCGCCGCAGCGGCCACGTGGAGGCCCATCTGTCCTGGTTCGTGTAAGAACCGGGACTAAAGGACTAGGGCTTTAGTAACGACCCTTTAGTCCCGGTTCCAAAACCGGGACAGATGGGCCTTATGAACCGGGACAAATGGCCCTTTTTCTACTAGTGTAATGGCTTGCAGCAGTATTGATGAGGACACCACAAGCATCGACAAGTCTCCAAAAATTATAGGTCCAATCACAAGAAGTCGCGCCAAACAAATAAGTGACCAGGTGAACACTAACTTAAGTTTACCTTGTAACCTTGGTGACACAACTATGCTTTCATCTCCATTGTTGTTGGTTGAACTTAGGTATAACATGGAAGCAATCCAACAACCTATGAGCTCTTAAAGCAACCGCTTTGGAGGAAGAAGTTTGGAGAAAACAAGTTGCAAGTGAAGCTGATGCTGTCAGTTTTTACCTCTGATGTTTTGGTGTGGCACACCCATGTGATGGAGAGACGGGGCCATAGGGGTACATCAACAGAAGCTACATCAAATTATCTTTCCAATGCAAAAAACCTCTAGTCATTCTCGTGGAAGGTGTCCAGGCTGTCAAGACTTTGCGAATTTCCGAGGAGCACTGCAACAACTCCCAAAGTTGACTGCTTATTCACCCAAGGAAGCCATGCAAACCTGCTTACTTTTGAAACCATTTTCACACCTAGCTAAGGGGGGTTGTCCCTGCTATAAAACCCCATCTCCCCCATCCTCTAGAGAACCTTTTGTCAAACCATTCAGTTACAAGCTTATGCAGCAAGACTGCTAGAGAGATCCGAGAGATCTTGCTACCTTTGCTCTTGTGAGTTCATTCGGATTCGCGAGAAGGAGCCTCTGGTTCCCCCTAGTTCGTGCTCTACGGTTCCGGCCGTTTTGTGTCGATTAGTCCCGGTTTGTGGTTCTGCGATTGTTCGGACAGCGGGTTGGAGTTCTTGTAGCTTCGGTCAGCCATCCCCAATGTACGGGTTGCATCCAACCTTGGCAGGTATAAAGCTAGTTATCCCGGCTGCTTGCAGCTAGTTATCCCTCCCGATTCGATCCTACGATGTGAAGATCGGGCCACCCTCGGGCGTGAACTCGTTTAATGGGTTCCCACCTATCATCTGGCATCAGAGCTTTCGTTAACACGGTAGGATCTGTTATCCAACTTTATCTTGCTATCATCCCTTTAGATCGAGTGTTTTTCATGCTATATTTTCTGTCCTAGAAGTCCAAAGCCCCACCAAAAATAAATCCAAGCCTTGTTGGTGCTGAGATCTTGTTGTTGCATACCTTGCATGTTCTTCATCTTTTAGATCTGCACCAAGTTCATCTTCATAAGTGCTTTCATATTTGGTTGTTGTGCTTTGGAAAAAGAGAGAAAAAAGTGGCAAAAAAATCAAGAGAGAAAGAAAAGAGTGGCAAAAAAAAGTCAAGAGAGAAAAAGAAAGTGTTGTGTAAGATCCAAAAGTTTCAGCTTGATAGAAAAATTTCAGAAGCTTGTGTGTTGTGTCTTTTTAATCTTGGTGCAAAGGTGCAGCAGATCTATCCCTATATTTTCTTGGTTTGCATCAACTTGATTTCAGCACAAGCCCCCTTTTTGTTTACCCCACCGAGCTCCACCAAAAACCGAAGCTAGTTCTTTGATCCCTGTCTTTCAATCGCTTTAACACATCCGGGAGAAGCACAATCTGATGTGAACTCATAAGAACTTTGGTGAGTAAGAGGTGAGGTTGTGTGATTCCACAAAATTATCCTATTCCACTTTTGGCCTTACTAATATGGCAGGATCTAGATCGAGTGTTCATGGAGAAAACCATGGGGAAGAAGATGCCCCGATCACACGTGCTGATTTTCAGGAATTACAGAACATGGTTCGAGACCTTGGAAGGATGTTTCACGAGCAACCTCCAGCAGGTGGCGATGGGGTTTGACACCGACAACACCCTATTGACCCACTTGAGGAAATTGGGGATGAAAATTCCGTGCATGCTGCTGTGGATGGTGACTTGGAGGATGATAACAACAGCCATGGTGGACATGTGGCTGCTGCTCGTGGGCGTGGTGTTGCTGCTCATGGAGGGCAGCGAGGAGGACAACTTCGAGGGCGAGGGCATGGTCCTCGTGGGCACTACTATGACCCTCATGAGCGTGTTGCTCGTGGTCATGGAGATGATTTTGATGATTATGATGGTGTCCCATACCGTCGTGCTGCTGAAGATGGGCGTCGTGCAGAACGTCGTGATCGAGATGGCCGAGATGACATAGCAAGAATCAAGTTGCATATCCCCAAGTTCACAGGAAAGGAAGACCCCGATGCATATTTTGATTGGGAAGAGCAGTGTGATCAGATTTTTCGTATCCATAACCTTGCTGATCAGAAGAGAGTAAACCTTGCTTGTGTTGAGTTTTCTGGTTATGCACTCACTTGGTGGAATCAACTACAAGAAAATCAGCTGCTGCTAGGCCGTGATCACATTGACACTTGGGAAGAGATGAAACAAGCCTTGATGCGAAGGTTTGTTCCTTCACAATATCAAAGAGATCTCCAAAACAGATTGCAGCGTCTCAGCCAAGGTACGCACA
Organism: Aegilops tauschii subsp. strangulata; assembly: GCF_002575655.3. Lineage (NCBI taxonomy): Eukaryota > Viridiplantae > Streptophyta > Magnoliopsida > Poales > Poaceae > Aegilops > Aegilops tauschii. The sequence goes on along the minus strand of NC_053039.3, from coordinate 577,776,185 downwards.
CGGTGGATGAGTACTATAAAGAGATGGAATTGTTGTTGGTTCGTGCTTGTATTCATGAAGATGAGGAGTCAAAGATGGCAAGATTTTTGCATGGTCTCAACAATGAAATTTCTGATTTTGTGGAGATGTTTCCCTATAACACTCTACAAGATATTTTGGAGCAAGCAAAGCGCACGGAGAGGAAGGTGCAGCGGAGTGATCATGGACGGATATCTCATAACCACACCACCACACCATGGCAAAGGTTGCAGCCAAGTGCCTCTCATGGTGGTTCTCAGTTTCAGCATACTTCACACCCTACTGCCACCCGGCGAACAGCGGCTTCATCGGCATCATCACCAGCCCCTAGGAATGTTGACAAGCGTGCTCCTTCTGCTCCTGGAAGTACCTCTAACCCCATGGCTGTACCATCATCTCGAAGCCGAGATATTGAGTGTTGGAAGTGCAAAGGGCATGGTCACATTTCTTCTGAATGTCGAAACAAGAGAGTTCTCTTTGTGAATGAACAAGGTGAATGGGAATCTGAGAGTGAGCATGGAGATAATGGAGCATCAGGTGATCATGAGGATGAAGAGGGCGAGAAGAGTGGTTGTGATATTCAGGCCGACATGGGAGATTGTTTTCTTTCTCGTCGTGTGCTTAGTGTTAATGCAGCTAGAGAAGAGAAAGGGCAGCGACATAATATTTTTCACACCCGTGGCACCATCAAGGACAAGGTTTGCAGAATTATTGTTGACAATGGCAGTTGCAACAACAATGCAAGTTCAGATTTGGTAGAGAAGTTGGGACTGAAACAAAGAAGGCACCCAAGTCCATATAAGATGCAATGGCTCAATGATTGTGGTACACTTCGAGTAAGCAACATTTTCACCATTCAGTTTTCCATTGGGAAGTACCGGGATCAAGTGGAATGTGACGTGGTGCCAATGCAAGCATGCCAATTGCTGTTGGGAAGACCTTGGTTGTATGATCATGATGTGCAAATCAGCGGCCGTACTAATCGTCTCTCGTTCCAATATGAGGGAGAGCGCATATCTTTGCTCCCTTTGACACCCGAAGAAATATTGATGGATGATCTGAAAAGGAAAGAGAGAGTGAGCGAGAAACACTTGAGTGACATCCACCAACATAGTGAGCGAGAGAATCCAAAGCCAAATAAAACCCCACAGCTTAAATTGACCAAGACATGGGAAAAACAGGGATTAGTTATGATGGCTAGGAAAAGGGACATGAGAGAGTTGAGAGAACCCAATTCCGTGTTCTTTGTACTTTTGTACAAGGACAATTTTCTTTCTACTAATGAATTAACCTCCACCACTCCTAGTGTTGTTGTTGAAATGTTGCAGGGGTATGAAGATGTGTTCCCCGAGGAGATACCACCAGGGCTGCCACCACAAAGAGGCATTGAGCACCAAATTGATTTGGTACCAGGAGCCCCATTGCCGAACCGACCACCATACCGCACAAACCCGGAGGAAACCAAGGAGATTCAATGACAAGTTGAAGGCCTACTAAACAAAGGTTATGTAAGGGAAAGTCTCTCTCCTTGTGATGTACCCGTTCTTTTAGTACCAAAGAAAGATGAATCTTCCCGAATGTGTTGTGATTGTAGGCCTATTAATAACATCACTATGAGGTATAGGCATCCCATACCTAGGCTTGATGATATGCTTGATGAACTTAGTGGCGCCACCATCTTTTCTAAAATTGACTTGCGAAGTGGCTACCATCAAATTAGAATGAGAGAGGGTGATGAATGGAAAACTGCTTTCAAAACAAAATCTGGTTTGTATGAGGGGTTAGTTATGCCATTTGGATTGACAAATGCACCTATTACTTTCATGAGATTAATGAATCATGTGCTTAGAATGTTCATTGGCAAGTTTGTGGTTGTTTACTTTGATGACATCCTGATTTATAGCAAAACTTTGGATGAACATGTTGAACACATTCGGTGTGTGCTTGCTGTCCTAAGAGAGGAGAAATTATATGCTAACAAGGAAAAGTGCACATTTTGCATAGAAAAAGTTGTGTTTCTTGGCTTTGTTGTTTCAGGTCAAGGTGTGGAGGTAGATGAGGAGAAGGTCAAGGCCATCCGTGAGTGGATGCCTCCACAAAATGTAAGCCAAGTACGAAGCTTTCTTGGCCTTGCTGGTTTCTACCGTCGGTTTGTGAAGGACTTCAGCACCATTGCTGCCCCAATGAATGAGCTAACCAAGAAAGATGTTCCCTTCAAGTGGGCAAACGCACAAGAGAAGGCCTTTCAAGAGCTGAAAGAAACATTGACATCCACACCATTGCTTGCACTACCCAACTTTGATAAGACTTTTGAAATTGAATGTGATGCAAGTGGTGTGGGTATTGGAGGCGTACTAATGCAAGACGGCAGGCCTATTGCATATTTTAGTGAGAAGCTAAGTGGTCCAAGTCTAAATTACTCAGTTTATGACAAAGAATTATATGCACTTGTGAGATCTTTGGAAACATGGCAACATTATTTGTGGCCTAAAAAATTTGTGATACATTCCGACCATGAATCTTTAAAGCACCTTAGGGGTCAACAAAAACTGAACCGTGGACATGCAAAATGGAGTGAATTCATAGAATCTTTTCCCTATATTGTCAAGTACAAGAAAGGAAAAGATAATGTTGTTGCCAATGCTTTGTCTAGACGCCATATTTTACTCTCACAACTTGATACTAAAATTCTTGGGTTGCAAAGCATTAAAGAATTGTATGTGAATGACCCATATTTTGCTGAACCACACTCAAAGTGTAGTGAGGGAAAAGGTTGGGAAAAGTTTCACTTGCATGATGGATTTTTGTTTCGAGCTAACAAATTGTGCATCCCAGAATGCTCTGTTCGTTTTTTTGCTTTTGCAGGAGGCTCATGCTGGCAGTCTCATGGGACATTTTGGAGCAAAGAAAACTGAGAGTGTGCTGATCGACCATTTCTTTTGGCCAAGGATGAGGCGTGATGTTGAGCGCTACGTGCTACGTTGTGAGATTTGCCGCAAGGTAAGTCACGTTTAAACCCTCATGGACTTTATACACCCTTATCAATTCCTAGTACACCTTGGGAAGATATTTCTATGGATTTTGTTCTTGGATTACCATGCACTAAAAGGGGGAGTCATTCAGTTTTTGTGGTGGTTGATAGGTTTAGAAAAATGGCTCATTTTATCCCGTGTCATAAGAGTGATGATGCTTCACACATTGCTGATTTGTTTTTCAGGGAAGTCGTGCGGCTGCATGGAGTACCACGCACTATTGTTTCAGATCGTGACACCAAGTTTCTGAGCTATTTTTGGAAAATGTTGTGGGCAAAGCTAGGAACAAAGCTTATCTTTTCCACTACATGCCACCCACAAACGGATGGACAAACTGAAGTTGTCAACCGCACACTATCCATGATGCTGAGAGCAGTTTTAAAGAAAAATTTGAAGATGTGGGAAGAGTGTCTCCCCCACGTGGAGTTTGCATACAACAGGGCAGTACATTCGACCACTAAATTTTGTCCTTTTGAAATTGTTTATGGTTTCAAACCTGCTGCTCCCATAGATCTTTTGCCTTTACCATTGCAGGAGCGAACCAATCTTGATGCAAGTAAGCGTGCTAACTTCGTGAAGAAAATTCATGAGAAGACCAAGGAAAAAATTGAGAAGATGACTGAACAATATGCAAAACGAGCAAACAAGGGAAGAAAGAAGGTGTTGTTTGAAGAAGGTGATCTTGTGTGGGTACACCTGCGGAAGGATCGTTTCCCAGGTCAACGCAAATGCAAGTTGCAGCCACGAGGAGATGGTCCATTCAAAGTTCTTGCGAAGATCAATGACAATGCCTACAAGATTGACCTTCCGATGGATTACGGTGTTAGTCCAACTTTCAATATGTCCGACCTCTCTCCATACTTTGGACCATCAGAGTCGTGGACGACTACTCTTCAAGAGGGGGAGGATGATGAGGACACCACAACCATCGACAAGTCTCCAACAATTATAGGTCCAATCACAAGAAGTCGCGCCAAACAAATAAGTGACCAGGTGAACGCTAACTTAAGTTTACCTTGTAACCTTCATGACACAACTATGCTTTCATCTCCATTGTTGTTGGTTGAACTTAGGTATAACATGGAAGCAATCCAACAACCTATGAGCTCTTGAAGCAACCACTTTGGAGGAACAAGTTTGGAGAAAACAAGTTGCAAGTGAAGCTGATGCTGTCAGTTTTTACCTCTGATATTTTGGTGTGGCACACCCATGTGATGGAGAGACGGGCCATAGGGGTACATCAACAGAAGCTACATCAAATTATCTTTCCAATGCAAAAAACCTCTAGTCATTCTCGTGGAAGGTGTCCAGGCTGTCAAGACTTCGCGAATTTCCGAGGAGCTCTGCAACAACTCCCAAAGTTGACTGCTTATTCACCCAAGGAAGCCATTCAAAACTGCTTACTTTTGAAACCATTTTCACACCTAGCTAAGGGGGGTTGTCCCTGCTATAAAACCCCATCTCCCCATCCTCTAGAGAACCTTTTGTCAAACCATTCAGTTACAAGCTTATGCAGCAAGACTGCTAGAGAGATCCGAGAGATCTTGCTACCTTTGCTCTTGTGAGTTCATTCGAATTCGCGAGAAGGAGCCTCTGGTTCCCACTAGTTCGTGCTCTACGGTTCCGGCCGTTTTGTGTGGATTAGTCCCGGTTTGTGGTTCTGCGATTGTTCGGACAGCGGGTTGGAGTTCTTGTAGCTTCGGTCAGCCATCCGCAATGTACGGGTTGCATCCAACCTTGGCAGGTATAAAGCTAGTTATCCCGGCTGCTTGCAGCTAGTTATCCCTCCCGATTCGATCCTACGACGTGAAGATCGGGCCACCCTCGGGCGTGAACTCGTTCAACGGGTTCCCACCTATCAAGTATGCACGGTTAATACTGTGAATTTCCTTCATCTTTCTTAGTGTGTGTATGTATGAAATATTGGGATACATATGTTCATCAGTGAGTGTCAGCTAAAACATGTTTTAACACTAGTAGCAACTTCTTATGCAGATCAGAGCTTGAGAAGGGCAAATTTCCAATTTCAATTAGTTAACATGACTGCAGATGTATGTATGTATGTATGTATGTATCCCTTTTCCCGCAAAAGAGGGAACAAAAACAACTTACCAGATGGTGTGTGGGATCATCATGAGTTAACACAGCTCAGAAAGCGTCTGTTAATTTGCACAAGGGAGGAACTGTCTGCTCTGATGAAACACCAGCAGTTGTTGACACCCACCACCATCAGGGGAAAAAACAGACCAACTAATGCAGCTACAGCTAGTGAGTGACTTGGTGTCATGGAGGGGAGACGATGACGTGGTCAGCCGGCGACGGGGTGCTCCTTAGCGTTGACGGTGGCCTTGTCGACGTGGCCATCCTGCTTGGGGATGATGAGCCCGAACCCTTCCTCCTTCCTCTTGTACACGATGTTCACCTCCCCTGCATTTCAGACGGCTCAGTTCAGTTATGTTTAGTCGGTATGTTCAGCTAACTTCAGTTTAGTCTGGTTCAGATAAGTTCAGTTAACTTCAGTTTAGTCTGGTTCAGATAAGTTCAGTTGAGTTGTACACATGAACAGTTTTCATGGAGCAAATGCAAGTGCAACTGTGAATGCAATGCTGCAGCACTTAGGTAGCTACCTGTCTGCTCGTTCCTGAAGGCATAGAAGTCGTGGTCGACGTTCTCGAGCTGCTCCAGCGCCTCGTCCACCGTCAGCGGCGCCATCTCAAACACCTTTGTGCGCACAACCTGCAAACCAACAGAATAGTTGATGAGCTCACACATCGGACCCTGGCACCAATTGTTTAATCAATCTTGAATCTTAATTAACGCAGCAACATAGATGAATTCTATTCTTCATAAAGACTAATTGTAAATTCCTGCACTAGATCAGATGGTGAATGAATAAAAGGTGCAAAATTGTCAGTCAAAGCAGTTGTAAATGAGTGGCATTTTGCTGAATGCAGCAGCAAAGAGAGATTGATTGATGGTTCGTTGGTCAGTGCAGTGGTCACCTTGGTGAGCACGGTCTCCTCGTCCTCGGCGCCGATGACCTCGATGAGCTCGTCGTCCTCTACCTCCGATTCATCTTCTACATCGGACAGCCGGAGGACTGCCACTCCTTGGTGCCCTTGAGGTATCGCACGTCGGTCTCCTTCTCCTTAATCTTGCGGAGCTTGCGCTTGACGACGGCGGCGGCGGCGTCAATGGAGGCGTAGGAGGAGTCCTCCTCCTCCTCGGCGCGCACGACGTCATGGCGGCGCGTGAAGAGCGTGACCTCGCAGCGGGAGAGCTTGGGGCCCTTGCTGAGGTCGCCGCCGCGGGCGGAGAGGCGCACGTCCACCTCCCGCACCAGGTGCGCCTGGTTGTGCACCGCGCGACCCACCTTGTCCTCGATGTGCTCCTTGAGCTCGTCAACTGCGAGCGCAGGAGGTGGGTCAGCCGCTCAGGTGGGGAATCGATGGCGCATTATTTGTGCGGATTGCGGGATTGGGGGAAGAAAGATTTTTTTATTTTTGCAGAAAAAAGAAAGATGTTACCTTGACGTTGCGGCCCTGCATGATGAGGCGCGCCAAGGAGAGGGGGCCGTCCCAGGCCGTGCGCACGGAGATGGAGACGGCGGCGGAGGCGGAGGAGGGGCGGTGGGTGGCAGCGGCGAGGGTGAGGGCGCGGCCGAGGAAGCCGGAGCGGAGGGGGCGGGAGCTGGGAGTGGCATGGTGGCGGGTGCGAGGGGTGAGGACGGAGGAGGAGGTCGATGGCCACACCGTGGCTGCAGTCGCCTCCATGCTCATTTACTTACAAGACGGACAAAGAGAAAGATGTAGACTTTTGCAGCAGCTCCAACGAAAAAATTCAAAAATATTCAGAAAAAATAGTATAAAATTTTCAGGGCATTCTGAGCACTTTTATTTTTGGGTTATTTTTTATACACGGGAAATTGAGAAAACGGACTAAACATGACATTTTATTTTATTTAACTAATAAAAACAGAAAACAAGAAGTAGGGATAGAAATTAGTGCTTACTAAATTCATCAACTTTATACTGCTCAAAAATGATTCATTAATAAGGTTGATCAGGTCTTATTAACAACCACTTTTGATTAGCATGAATCCAAAGAATTTTCGTAGATCACTAAGTTACCTTAATGGAGATATAAATGTCCCTAATAATAAGCATTTCACATTTCTTTTTGACAATAGGTAGAGGTATTTGAAAACTTCCAATAGTGATTGTCGGAGATTTTTCAATAACATTAATACCATTCACTTGGAATTGTTTTTTCGGAAAGTGCCCGTATGCTCATTACCATTAATATGAAAAGTGACATTGCTTTTATTGCAATCAATAACAGCGCCTGCAGTATTCAAGAAGGGTCTACCAAGGATAATCGACATGTTGTCGTCCTCGGGCATCTCAAGTATAACAAAGCCAGTCAAGATAGTAACATTAGCAACAACAACGGGCACATCCTCACAGATACCGATAAGTATGGCAGTTGACTTGTCAGCCATTTGCAAAGATATTTCAGTAGGTGTGAGTTTATTCAAGTCAAGTCTTTTATATAAAGAGAAAGGCATAACACTAACACCAGCTCCTAAATCACACAAAGTAGTTTTCACATAATTATTTTTGATGGAGCAAGGTATAATTGGTACTCCCGGATCTCCAAGTTTTTTAGGTACTCCATCTTTAAAAGTATAATTAGCAAGCATAGTGGAGATTTCAGCTTCCGGTATTTTTCTCTTATTAGTGATGATGTCTTTCATATACTTTGCATAAGGAGGCATTTTCAAGATACCAGTCAAGCGAGTACGCAAAAAGACTGGCCTCAGCATTTCAGCCAAGCGTTCAAATTCTTCATCATCATTCTTTTTAGTTGACTTGGGTGAAAAAGGCATAGGTTTTTGAACCCACGGTTCTCTTTCTTTATCGTGTTTTCTAGCAACAAAGTCTCTTTTATCATACCTTTTATTCTTAGGTTGTGGGTTATCAAGATCAACAAGTGGTTCTATCTCAATATCATTATCTGGTTCTTTTTCATTGTTTGGTTGGGTATCTTCATGAACATCACCATTATTTTTTTCATTATCACTAGGTGGATGTTCATTACCAGATTGAGTTTCAGCATCAGAGATAGAAGTTTAATTTTCATTATCAGGAGGTTTCTCTATTTCAGGTTCACTAGAAGCATGCAAAGTCCTATCATTTTTCTTTTTCTTTTTCTTTTTCTTTTTAGAAGGACTAGGTGCACTAGTGTTATTTATTTGTGAGTCTTGTTCAATTCTTTTTGAGTGTCCCTCGGGATAAAGTGGTTCCTGAGTCATTTTACCTTCTCTAGTTGCAACTCTAACAGCAAAGTTATGCATATTGTTATACATTTCATCAAGCAATTCTCTTTGTGATTTAGCAACTTGTTCTAACTGGGTTTGTACCATAGCACTACTAGGGAAAACCTTATACACAGAATCTTAGCAGCAGCACAGTACAAAAAGAGGCGCTACTGCTCATTTTCAGTAGCGCGGGTTCAAAACAGGCGCTACTGCTAACTGGTGGAACCGCGCTGCTAGTAAAATCGACCGACAGTACCCACCAACCTAGGTTTAGCAGCAGCGCGCTGCCGCGACCCGCGATACTGCTAATGTAATAGTAGTAGCGTGCTTTTTTCACTGGTCGCTACTGCTAATTTTGAAACTGGCCACATGGCGGGCCCTGCTTAGCAGTAGCGCGTGTGCAGAAAGCGCGCTGCTGCTATTCTCTTAGCAGTAGCACGCTTTACAGCCCGCGCTACTGCTAAGACGCAGCATAATTCCACCTTTTCCCCTCCCCCTCCTCCCCTCCCCATCTCCTCTCTTCCTCACTTTCCCCTACCTCCCACCTCCTTTCTCCCTCACTTTGCTTCATCCTCAATACTTCTCCCTCCATTACTCTCCCTCTTATACCTACCTTTCTCTCTCTTTATTACTCCTAGCTAAGTCCACCACCTCCTTTAATGCATCTCATTTCTCTTTTTCCTTCCCCCTCCACTAGTTGATGTTGTCTCCTCCCAAATTAGCTAGCTAGGTAGATGTAGCATTTAGTGAAGTGACCTATGTGCCCCTAACTAGATCTAGCTTTGTCAAGAAGAGCTTTGTCCACTTTTGATCTCCCTACATCATCATCTCCACCGTGTGCTCGATCTCGAGACGATAGGTGATTAAAAGTTCATGCTTTTGCAAGAATGGAAATATGTGTATGTGTGTGCGATATGATAATTGGGCGATATGATGGAAATTGTGTGTGTGGCATGAGTTGACGCCAGATTGTGCTTTTGAGTTGCCTATGTTTTACCGAAATGTCGATTTATTTCTGTTTCGGCGAATTCCAGGCAAACTCTAGATCTATATGTCCTATTTTTAGGGAAGGTCATGCCGAATTTTTGTATGACTTTGATGCATGCACGCATTTTTATAATCAATTTGTTTATTATTACCGTGCAGACGTTCATGATGGTCAGTGGAACGATGGTGGACAGGTGGTTGCGGTCGGCGGTGCAGGACATGAAAGAAAATAACCTGACAGAGGTTTTATGTCCGTGTCGAAAATGCAAAGGAATAGTTTGGCTCGACCCCTATGACGATGGTCGTGTTGAAGCGCACCTTCTCATGACTGGTTTCATGGATGGCTATACTCGGTGGATAATTGAAGATGAGGATGATGATGTTGAGGACGCCGACAGGGCAGGCAATGATGACACGGGGCAAGACAAAGAGATGATCGATAATGGCGGCGGGGAAGAGGCCGGACATGGCGGCGGAGAAGGGGCAGGACATGGCGGAGGAGAAGGAGATGGACATGGTGGCGGAGAGAACGTGGACTCCACGCCGCAGAGTTCGTCGGTACTAAGTTCAATAGTGCGGGACCGTCATGTTCAAGCACTGCTTCGCAAGGAGACGAGTACTGAGAGAGCTTCTTCTAGAGAGGAGGCTAAGTTGCAGCAACTGGTGGTAGACTCGAACACTCCATTGTATGATGGTTGCAATCCTGAGGTGACTCGCTTGAGTTTCACGCTCCAACTCCTGAAGACGAAGGCTAAAAACAAATGGACCGACACTAGCCTCGATGAGCATCTCAAGTACTTAAAAGATGTTCTTCCCACGGGGAATCTATGTCCTACTAGTGTGGATGAGGCCAAGAAGATCGTGTGCCCTCTTGATCTGCCGCACATTACATACCATGCATGCATCAACGATCGCATAATTTATCGGAAGGAGCACGCGGAAAAAACAAGCTGTCTCGTGTGCAATGCTTCTCGATACAAGAAGGCCGGGAAGAAATGTCCCCAGAAAGTTGTATGGTACTTACCGATCACTCCTCGTCTCCAGCGGTATTTCGTAGATCCCAAGTGAAAGATCATGGATGTCGCCTAGAGGGGGGGGGTGAATAGGCGCTTTAAAATAATTACGGTTTAGGCTTGAACAAATGCGGAATAAACCTAGCGGTTAATTTGACAAGCACAAAACCTACAACAACTAGGCTCACCTATGTGCACCAACAACTTATGCTAAGCAAGATAAACAACTAAGTGATAGCAAGATATATGACAAGAAACAATATGGCTATCACAAAGTAAAGTGCGTAAGTAAAGGGTTCGGTTAAGAGATAACCGAGGCACGTGGAGACGACGATGTATCCCGAAGTTCACACCCTTGCGGATGCTAATCTCCGTTTGGAGCGGTGTGGAGGCACAATGCTCCCCAAGAAGCCACTAGGGCCACCGTAATCTCCTCACGCCCTCGCACAATGCAAGATGCCGTGATTCCACTAAGGGACCCTTGAGGGCGGTCACCGAACCCGTACAAATGGCAACCCTTGGGGGCGGTCACCGAACCCGTACACTTTGGCAACCCTTGGGGGCGGTCACCGGTACCCGTCAAATTGCTCGGGGCGATCTCCACAACCTAATTGGAGACCCCGACACTTGCCCAGAGCTTTACACCACAATGATTGAGCTCCGAACACCACCAACCGTCTAGGGTGCCCAAGCACCCAAGAGGAACAAGCTCAAGGGCACCAAGCACCCAAGAGTGATAAGCTTCTCAACTTGTAACTTCCACGTATCACCGTGGAGAACTCAAACCGATGCACCAAATGCAATGGCAAGGGCACACGGAGTGCCCAAGTCCTTCTCTCTCAAATCCCACCGAAGCAACTAATGCTAGGGAAGAAAATGAGAGGAAGAACAAGAAGGAGAACACCAAGAACTCCAAGATCTAGATCCAAGGGGTTCCCCTCACATAGAGGAGAAAGTGATTGGTGGAAATGTGGATCTAGATCTCCTCTCTCTTTTCCCTCAAAAACTAGCAAGGATCCATGGAGGGATTGAGAGTTAGCAAGCTCGAAGAAGGTCAACAATGGGGGAAGAACACGAGCTCAAAGGATAAGGTTCATTGGGGAAGAAGACCCCCTTTTATAGAAGGGGAAAAATCCAACCGTTATGTGCTCAGCCCGCACACGAGCGGTACTACCGCTCCACGAGCGGTACTACCGCTCTGGCGGAAGAAGCAGGGAAAAAAGAGCAACCAAACATGAACCTTGGGGCGGTAGTACCGCTTATAAGCGGTACTACCGCGCACCCCAGCGGTACTACTGCTGGAGGAGCAGAACACGGGACCAAAAAAAACAGTAGCGGTACTACCGCCCGACCGGAGCGGTACTACCGCTTATAGGCGGTACTACCGCCCATCAGGGCGGTACTACCGCTTATAGGTGGAACTGCCGCGCCTTACTGCCGTGCAACTACTGCAAAACTCGACACGAAAAATGCAAGACCCAAAATCGAGGCGGTACCAGCGCGGAACCGTAGCCGTCCTACCGCTTATGGCCATAGGCGGTACTACCGCTTTGGACAGCGGTACTACCGCTTGGGGTGATAAGCGGTACTGCCGCTCTGGCCGTGGTACTACCGCTAGGAAACCAAGACTGCCATAACTTCTGCATATGAGCTCCGAATTGAGCAAACTCAAGCTTGTTGGATAGAGAAAGACGAGTAGCATCAAAACAGCGGCTGGTTATAGTAAGAAGAGGCAGGGGAGGTATGCCAAAAAATAGAGGAGTGAAACCTCCAACCGAGAAGAACCGGCATAACCTCCAACATCGAAAACATCATAGAAGATGCGAGTGAACCCCGTTTTCGATGAACTCGAGCTTGTCATCAAGATGACCATAAGCTCCAAAACTCACAAAGAGAAGAACCAAACCAGAACCAACAAAGATGATGCAAGGATGCAATGGTTTGAGCTCTCTATGAACGATACGATCAAGCTACTCATCGAGAGCCCCCCTTGATAGTACGGCAATCGATCCTATAACCCGGTCTCCCAACTACCATCATGAGACCGGTAAAATAGAAAACCTATCAAGAGCAAACCTTTGCCTTGCACATGGTCCACTTGAGCTAGATGATGACGATCTTGACTCCCTCAAGTTGGACCACCTTTCTTGGTTGTGTTGGCTCGATGAAGACTAGTTGATTGCTCCCCCGTACTCCACTATGGGTGAGCCACTCTTCCGCACATCTTCACCAGTCCATTGTCACCACAATGGACGGCAAGCTTCAAGCATTTGATCTCGTCATGATGCTTCACTTGAACTTGCGCACCGCAACATCTTCACAAGTCCATTGTTGCCACAATGGACGACAAGCTTCAAGCATTTGATCTCTTCATGATGCTTCACTTGAACTTGCACACCGCAACCTAACCCCACAAAGAACTCTCACGAAGATCATGGGTTAGTACACAAAGCATAATCGACAATGCTTACCACACCATGGGATCGCTTGATCCCTCCCGGTACATCTTGTGCGCTTTGTGTGTTGATCAACTTGATTCACTCTTGACTTAGTCTTGATCAACCTTGACTCTTTCCAACTCTCTTCATTTGGATGATGTCTTGAAGGTAAACATGAATGATCACACAATCTTCTTCTTCAAGACATGCTTGCAATAAGTTCTACTCTCACATGACCAATCTTTGGATAATTCCTTAATAACACCTTGGTCACCACATAAACTCCTTGAAACCAACACATGGACTTCAAGAAATGCCTATGCACAAATCCTTCAAATATAACTCAAGGCAACCATTAGTCCATAGAGATTGACATCAATTACCAAAACCAAACATGGGGGCACCGCATGTTCTTTCACCAAGGAAGCAAAGATCATGCGCTGGCACGCGGAGAGGAAGAAGCCCGACAATGGAGATGATCCGAAGCTGAGACACGTTTAGGATGGAAGCCAGTGGAGAGCGTTGAACGACTTCTATCGGTATTTTGAATGTGATGCAAGGAACATCGTGCTCGGCGCGTGTACCGATGGCATGAATATGTTTGGCAATGAGAACACCAACCATAGCACATGGCCCGTGTTTGTATGGATGTACAACCTCCCCCCTGGTTGTGCATGAAGTCGAAGTACATTCACATGAGCAAGCTGATTCAAGGGCCGAAACAACCAGGAAATAATATTAATCTATATCTGGGGCTACTTCAAGAGGAGTTAGACACGTTATGGAAAACACCGGCCAAGACATGGGACGCTAGCAAAGGCGAGTATTACTACATGAGAGTCGTGCTGATCACGACGGTGCACGACTATCTCGGTTACGGATATGTCGCAGGCCAGGTGTGCCATGGATATTGCGGATGCACGCGGTGCATGGATGATACAACGTCTCAGCAGCTAATGTCAAGGAAAGATGGCGGGTCTGGGAAAATCATGTACATGGGGCATCGAAGATGGCTCGAACGGGACAACCTGTGGAGAAACCGTGGCGATCTATTCAATTGTCACGCTGAGCATCGAGGACCTCCACGTAAGCGGAGCAGCGCCGAAATCGATGAGCTGTTGAAACGGTGCCCCGCGCCGGGAAAGACAATGAAAAAGGCGCCGGAGCCGCTGCTGAAGGTATGGAAGACGAGGTATGTATTTTGGGACTTGGAGTATTGGCACAAACTCGATACACCTCATTTCCTTGATCAAATGCATATCTGTAAGAATGTCCTTGAGACCTTACTCGCGACACTGATGAACATGCCGGATAACACCAAGGATGGGCCGAAGGCAAGAAAAGACTTGCAAGATTTGAATATCAGGGAAGATCTGCACATGCCGCCCTGTAAAAAGTTAGACGAGACAGAGATGAAGACAAAGGCGCGGGAGAAGAAGGTCAAGAAAGTAAAGGAAGAGGATTATTGCCCCCCTTCTTGCTTCACCTTAATTCAGGCTGAGATTGATCAATTCTTTAAGTGCCTTACCGGAGTCAAAGTTAGTTCCGGTTACTGTGGCAAGATAAGCAGATATCTAGACACGGACAAGAAAAGGTTCAACGGGATGAAGTCCCATTACTGTCATGTGATGATGACACAGATACTACCTATTTCCCTTAGAGGGATAATGGACAAGCACGTCCGTGACACGCTTATTGGTCTATGCAACTTTTTCGACGTCATCTCTCGAAAGTCGATCAGTGTGAAACAGCTCCGAAGGCTACAGGAAGAGATCATTGTGATACTGAATGAGCTTGAGATGTACTTCCCGCCCGCGTTCTTTGACATCATGGTGCATCTGTGTGTCCACATTGTGGACGACATAATAGACCTGGGGCAGTCATTCCTGCACAACATGATGCCGTTTGAGAGGATGAATGGGATCATCAAAGGATTCGTTCGTAACATGTCCCGTCCGGATGGAAGCATCGTCCAGGGCTATCTGACACAAGAGTGCATCTCTTTCTACAAGAATTTTCTATATTGTGCAGACCAGCCGCTTGGTGTTGGTGTTGGTTTGCCCATTAACAATCACGATGGGAGGCTCGAAGGAGAAGGTCACTCCAACGGTCGCAGGGAACTGCACGTGGCATACTCAGATCGATGCAACGACTTTGACAGAGCAAACTTGGTAGTGCTACAACACCTAGACGAGGTAGATCCTTTCGTGGCACTGCACAAAGAAATTATCGCAAAGAAGTATCGTGACCGGGGGGTACGCAGGACGGACACCGAAGTTACTAGAGAGCACAACTCCACTTTCCTGCATTGGTTCAAAGAGCATATTATTGCTAATCCCCCGGAGGAGGGCTCTAAGGACGGATTGCTCATATACGACTTAGCACATGGCTCCTCGCCCAACCTCGTCACCTATCAGGCATACGATGTCAACAGATACACGTTCTACACGGAGGCCAAAGATATGGACAGTGATGATCAGAACTCAGGGGTGACGATGGAATGCATGATCGGCAGCGACAACGGCGCAACTGAGAGATTTTACGTAAGGGTCGAGGAGAACTGGGAGCTTGACTACTCTAGACTGCACAACACGATGATGTTCCGTGTCAGATGGGCTAAGAATGTCAAAAGAGAAAACCGGTATTTCACTACCATGACTATACCCGACGCCAAGAGCACTACCGTGAACGCTATTGCTAAAAATGAGCCATGGGTACACGCTAAGCACGTGGCACAATGCTTCTTCATAACCGACCCGTGCAATCCCAGCCATGTTGTCGTGAGGAGAGGAAAAAGGAACATCATTGGAATGGATGGAGTTGCCAACGAGGAAGATTGCGACCACTATGGCAACCCAATGAGGGAAGATGGCGATGACGATGAAGTATACATCAAAAGAAGAATCAATACTACATTACCTAAGAAAAATCGTACTCCATGGAAAAGGAAAAGTCACAATGAGGGGCTCAATTATTCTTTAACGAACAAGAAGGGAAAGAAGCTCAATCAAAAACGAAAACGTCAACGCTGAGGAAACACACTTAGCCATTATGCATGGGTCCAATGAAGTAATATATATGTTCCTATTTTGTATACATACTTAACCGTCAAACGGTGCAATATATATCGCCTTCTCTTCGTTCACTGCTCTTGGAAAAAAAAGTGAGAGAAAATAAAGGAAAAGAAAATAGAAGGAAACAAACAGGAAAACCGCTATAGGTACTGGTTATAGCAGTAGCGCTTTTCTGAAAAAGCGATGCAGCTAGTCAAGGTAGCAGTAGCGGTTTCCTCACAAATCCGCTATAGCTATCTGTAATTGTAGTAGCGCTCTCCTCGTAAAACCGCTATAGCTAACTTAGCTATAGCGCATTCGGTTTAAACGCGCTACTGCTATGTCCACTTAACCCCCCCAAAATCCCCACTCTCTCTTCATCCCGCCTCTTTTCCCCCAAATCCCCACTCTCTCTTCCCTCGTCGCGCCGCTGGAGCCCTGCCCTCGCCGCGCCCCTACGCTCGCCCCCGACCCTGGCGCTCGCCCACGGCCCCGGCCCCGGCCCCGACCCCAACCCCGACCCCGGTGCTCGCCCACGGCCCCGACCCCGACTCCGACCCCGGCCCTGACCCCGACCCCTCCCAACCTCGGCCGTCGTCAGGCCTGCACCCTCTGTAAGCCCCCCACCGCTCCTCCTCTCTCTGCTAGCTAGGGTTCTTTGGTTAATTTACTTAGGTTTTAGTTAGGGCAGTAGGTTAATTAGGTTATCTAATTAGTTATGAATTTAGCTAGGTTTTGTAGTTTAAGTAATTGTTGCTATTTAAATTTTATAGTGCTAGTTAGTTAATTAGAATTAGTACTTAAAATCAGAATTAGTTTAAGCAATTGTCCAAATCAACATCCCTTGTTAAAGCAAATTTAGGTAGGCTGAATTTTACTTTCAAATATTGTTATGACTTCTTGCATTTTTCTTCAAGTTCTATATTTTTCTTCCTTTTATATGCAAGTTTGAAGTGGACATGTGATATGTGGACATGTGATGTTTTGGACATGTCATATTTGGAATTTGGACATGTCATTTGGACATGATGATTATGTGCAGGGTAAATGATCCGAGTGGCCTATGTTACGCCGGAATGTTGATTCATTTCCGGTGAATTTTAGGCGCTCGATATGTCCATTTTTTAGCAAAGGTCATGCCGAAATTTTCCGTGAATTTTGGCATGACTTGTGCTAGATAGTAGACATATCGAGTGCCGGGAGTTGGGAAATGACATTCCGGCAAACATAGATCTTTTTTATGTCATTTCTTATTTTTTTTCATAGTTTTAGAATTAAACGAGGAGACTTAATCATAGGAAACATGTCGAACAACGAAGAAATCGGGCCTTCTGACCAAGATGCAGACGAGATGCATTATGAGGGTGAACAAGAGTACCTCGACTTTTTGTCTGCTAAGCAACGTCAAGGTTTACAGGTCGGCCTCGATGATGGTACTGACGCCGACATCGACACCGACAGCGCCGGCACCGATGGCGGCGCCGAGACCGGCGGGGAAGGTACCGGCGGGGAAGATACCGGCGGGTGATAATCCCCAAGTGCAGGGAATCATCATAGAGATTACCAATGGTGGAAGTGATAAGTATGGAGTGTCGAACCCACAAGGAGCTAAAGGTAAGATCAATATTCTCTCAAGTCCTATCTGCCAATGATACGACTCTACGTACACCGAACGTTTGCTTCCAATTAGAAACGAGAAATAAAACTACGTTGTGGGTATGAAGAGAATAACTTTGCATGATATCGAAGAGCTAAAACATAAAAGTAGGTGCTGTTATCATAAAGTTAGAATATATTACTAAATATTATAAATAGTGAGTGTGGAATAATGATGGGTCGGCGTGCGGAATTATCCTAGGCAATTGTTAACAAGACCGGTAGTCGTCATTGCAATTTCATATGAGGGAGAGGCATAAGCTAACATACTTTCTCTTCTTGGATCATATGCACTTATGATTGGAACTCTAGCAAGCATCCGCAACTACTAAATATCATTAAGGTAAAACCCAACCATAGCATTAAAGCATCAAGTCCCCTTTATCCCATACGCAACAACTTCCTTACTCGGGTTTATGCTTCTGTCACTCAAGCAACCCACTATAAGCGAATCATGAACATATTGCAACACCCTACAGCGGGAATCCCTCACGCTTGCACGACACGGAGTGCACAATAGGACAGCACCAAAATAAAACATACAACTCATACCAATCTAGATCATCAATCAACCCAAAGACAAACGATATCTACTCAAAACATCATAGGATGGCAACACATCATTGGATCATAATATGTGGCATAAAGCACCATGTTCAAGTAGGGATTACAGCGGGGTGCGGGAGAATGGACCGCGTAAAAGAGATGAGGATGGCGATGATGATGGTGATGTTGATGAAGACAATCACCGCGGCGATGATTCCCCTCCAGATGGCACTCCGACGCCATCGAGAGAGAGGAGGAGAGGTTCTCCCCCTTGTGCTTCCTCCTCCATGGCCTCCCCCCTAGATGGGGAGAGGTTCTCCCTCTGGTCCTTGGCCTTCATGACGATGATGGCCCCTCCGGGATCCTCCTCCATGGCCTCCCCCCTAGATGTGGAGAGGTTCTCCGTCTGGTCCTTGGCCTTCATGACGATGATGGCCCCTCCGGGATCCTCCTCCATGGCCTCCGGTGATGATGGCCCCCTCCGGCAGGGTGCCAAAGAGGTCCTAGATTGATTTCTTGTGGCTACAGAGGCTTGCGGCGGCGGAACTTCCGATCTAGGTTATTTTCTGGAGGTTTGGGTATTTATAGGAGAGGTTGGTGTTGAGAACAAGTCAGGGAGGCCCATGGGAAGTCCACGAGGCACAGGGCGCGCCCTAGGGGGGTGGGCACGCCCTCCACCCTCATGGGGCCCACGGGCCTCCCCTCCGGTAACTCTTCGTTCCAGTATTTTTTATATTTTCCAGAAAAAATCTCCGTTGATTTTCATCGCATTCCGGGAACCTTTATTTCTGCACAAAAACAACATCACGGTAGTTCTGCTGAAAACAGCGCCAGTCCGGGTTAGTTCTAATCAAATCATACCAAAATCATATAAAACTATTGTAAACATGGCATGAATACTTCATAAATTATAGATACGTTGGAGACGTATCAGCATCCCCAAGCTTAATTCCTGCTCATCCTCGAGTAGGTAAATGATAAAAGAAATAATTTATGAAGTGTGAATGCTAGCAAGTGCTTAAGTTTGATCAATGATAATTTCAATCACTTTTTCTAGCATCATTATATATCATAACAGTAGCTCAACTCATAAAACTTCTCATGATCAAGTAACAAGCTATTCACACGTTAAAGTATAGATCATAAACTTTCTTGAAACTAACAAACCATGCTCTTAGTCATCAAACAATTGCAATTCATCTTATTTTGGGAAGGTCTACATAAGAGCTTTGATTCAGCAAACTCCACATACTCAACTATCATTTAATCTTTCACAATTGCTAACACTCACGTGATATTTATGGGTACAAAGTTTTAATTGGACACAGAGAAAGATAGGGGCTTATAGTTTCGCCTCCCAACCTTTTACCTCAAGGGTAATGTCTACAATAATACTTTATGAAAACCTACATCCAAGTGGATATATATATCTGGATCACTCCAACACAAAGTACTTGCCAAAGGAAAAAGTGTAAAAAGGACAGGTGATGATCACCATGACTCTTGTATAAGGGTAGAAGATAAAAGTAAAACATAGGCCCTTTGCCGAGGGAAGCGGAGGTTGTCATGCGCTTTTATGGTTGGATGCACAAAATCTTAATGCAAAAGAACGTCACTTTATATTGCCACTTGTGATAAAGACCTTTATTATGCAGTCCGTCGCTTTTATTTCTTCCCTATCACAAGTTCGTATAAAGCTTATTTTCTTCGCACTAATAGATCATACATATTTAGAGAGCATTTTTATTGCATGCACCGATGACAACTTACTTGAAGGATCTTACCCAATCCATAGGTAGGTATGGTGGACTCTCATGGCAAAACTGGTTTAAGGGATGTTTGGAAGAACAAGTAGTATTTATACTTGGTGCAAAGAATTTGGCTAGCATGAGAGGGAAAGGCAAGCTCAACATGTTGGATGATCCAAGACAATATAACGTTTCAGATATAGGAAAACATAACCCATTAAGTTGTCTTCCTTGTCCAACATCAACTTTTTGGCATGTCATATTTTAATGAGTGCTCACAATTACAAAAGATGTCCAAGATAGTATATTTATATGTGAAATCTCTCTTCGTTCAATATTCTTTCATGAATTGTTTAAGTGACCAATTCTGCATTTGCTAACTTTCAATAAGTTTACTACCTATACTTATTATGTGTGAAGTCATTACTCCCCATGTTATAAGCATATGAAACATATATAAATTCAGATTTATGATATTCAATTCATTCAACCATTTACTCATAGGATATACGTGAAGCACGTGAGTAAATGACAAACTACTCTAAAAAGATATAAGTGAAGAACACTGAGTAGTCAAATAATTAACAAGCCATGGGAGGATTCTTTTTCATTCAAGATTTCAGATCCAATGATTTTATTCAAACAGCAAGTAAAATTGAAAATACGCTCCAAGAAAAACACATATCATGTGATGAATAAAAATATAGCTCCGAGTAAGGTATACCGATAGTTTTGAAGACGAAAGAGGGGATGCCTTCCGGGGCATCCCCAAGCTTAGGCGCTTGAGTCTTCCTTGAATATTACCTTGGGGTGCCTTGTGCATCCCCAAGCTTTGGGTCTTTCCACTCTTTATTCTCCTCATATCGATATCTCATCCAAAGCTTGAAAACTTCAATCACACAAAACTTAACGAAACTTCGTGAGATAGGTTAGTATGATAAAGAGTAAACCATTCACTTTGGTACTGTCAAAGACAAGGTTCATAATTGTTCTCACACAATTCCTACTGTACCATATAATTTCTACAATTTATATTGAGAAATATAAGTCATAGAAACTAGAAAACAAGCAAACTATGCAATGAAAACAGAATCTGTCCGAAACAGAACAGTCTGTAATGATCTGAACAGAAATCATACTTCTGCTACTCCAAAAATTATGAAATAAATTTGTGGACGTGAGGCATTTGTCTATTAATCTTCTGCAAAAAGAATAAACTCAAAATCACTCCTCTATAAAAAATGACAGCTAATCTCGTGAGCGCAAAGTTTCTGTTTTTTACAGCAAGATCACATTAACTTTCACCCAAGTCTTCCCAAAGATCTTACTTGGCACTTTATTGAAAAAAAAGCTATAAAACATGATTACTACAGTAGCTTAATCATGTAAAGACACAAAAACAGTAAGGGTAAATATTGGGTTGTCTCCCAGCAAGCGCTTTTCTTTAATGCCTTTTAGCTAGGCATGATGATTTCAATGATGCTCACATAAAAGATAAGAATTGAAACATAAAGAGAGCATCATGAAGAATATGACTAGCACATTTAAATCTAACCCACTTCCTATGCCTAGGGATTTTGTGAGCACATAATTTATAGGAACAAGAATCAACTAGCATAGGAAGGCAAAACAAGTATAACTCCGAAACTTTAAGCACATAGAGAGGAAACTTGATATTATTGCAACTCCTACAAGCATGTATTCCTCCCTCATAATAATCTTCAGTAGCATCACGAATGATTTCAACAATATAACCATCATATAAAGCATTCTTTTCATGACCTACAAGCATAGAAATTTTACTACTTCCTCATAAGCAAAATTCTTCTCATTCGGAATAGTGGGAGCAAACTCAATAAAATAATTGTCATGTGAGGCATAATCCAATTGAAAATTAAAATCATGATGACAAGTTTCATGGTAAACATTATTCTTTATAGCATACATGTCATCACAATAATCATCATAGATAGCGACTTTGTTCTCATAATCAATTGGAACCTCTTCCGAAATAGTGGAATCATTACTAACTAAAGTCGACACTCTTCCAAATCCACTTTAGATGATATTATTATTCGCACTCCAAAAGATATAAGTGAAGTTCATGGAGCATTCTACAATTAATATAGTCTAACCAATATCCAAGCTCAAAATATATAAGTGAAGCACACGAAGCATTCTATAAAACCATACTCAAAAGATTTAAGTGAAGCACAAAGAGCATTCTATAAGGTCATACTCAAAAGATATAAGTGAAGCACATGAATCATTCTATAAATCGATGAAGGGATATCTCATACTATCATGGTTCTTAAAGAAAAATAAAAACACAAAGGACACAAATCATGTGAACAAAACAAAAAACCGAGGTATACCGATAATTGTTGAAGAAGAAAGATGGGATGCCAACCGGGGCATCCCCAAGCTTAGATGCTTGAGTATCCTTGAAATATTTACTTGGGGTGCCTTGGGCATCCCCAAGCTTGAACTCTTGCCTCTCTTTATTCTTCTCACATCGGTAACTCCTCGTTCTTCGAACACTTCATCCACAGAAACTTAACAAAAACTTTGTGAGATCCGTTAGTATACTAAAGCAAATCACTACCTTTAGGTACTATTGCAAATTCATTCCAATTTCATATTAGCACTTTTTCTACTGTATTCCAACTTCACCATGGTTCATACCCCCCGATACTATCCATAGATTCACCAAATAAGCGATCAACAGATAGAAAACAAAATATGTCAAAAACAGGACAGTCTGTAGTAATCTGGAAGTTTAGTAAACTTCTGTATATCCAAAAAATTCTAAAAATATATGAAAAATTTTAAATTTGTACAGAAGTAATGTGCAAAAAGTTTCAGACCCATTTGACTTTCCAGTAAAAAAATGTAAATTCACGCGCTACAGCCAAAGTTTCTGTTTTTGTACTGCACATAGTAAACAAGCAATCTAATCATCCTAAAACCAAAGTTTGGCAGGTTATTTTTATAATACGATGGACATATACAAGGGGATAATTATTTTCAGAGAAGCTTCCATGAATTTTTTTACATTGTTTCCATGAGCATGAACACAAGTGTTCAAGGTCGACCCTCACTTCTCCAATGCATAACCTTCCAATCACTTCTCTTATTGAAAAAAATTTAGGCATGAGAGTCAAGTAATTTTTTTTGTATTTTCATTCTTTTAATTTTTTTGTGTATGTTTCACCCACAACTAAACAGAAACAAAAAGGAAAAACAAAATCTACTTAGTGAAGAAAGCAAACAAGCACACATGAGAATATCAACCCTATGCTATTGCTCCTCGGCAACGGCGCCAGAAAAGAGCTTGATAATCCCCAAGTGCAGGGAATCAGCGTAGAAATTCCCAATGGTGGAAGTGATAATTATGGAGTGTCGAACCCACAAGGAGCTAAAGGTAATATCAATATTCGCTCAAGTCCTATTTGCCAATGATACGACTACGTACACCGAACGTTTGCTTCCAACTAGAAACGAGAAATAAAACTACGTTGTGGGTATGAAGAGGATAACTTTGCATGATATTGAATAGCTAAAACATAAAAGTAGGTGATGTTATCATAAAGTTAGAATATATTACTAAATATTATAAATAGCGAGTGTGGAATAATGATGGGTCGATGTGCGGAATTATCCTAGGCAATTGTTAACAAGACCGGTAGTCGTCATTGCAATTTCATATGAGGGAGAGGCATAAGCTAACATACTTTCTCTTCTTGGATCATATGCACTTATGATTGGAACTCTAGCAAGCATCCGCAACTACTAAAGATCATTAAGGTAAAACCAACCATAGCATTAAAGCATCAAGTCCCCTTTATCCCATACGCAACAACTTCCTTACTCGGGTTTATGCTTCTGTCGCTCAAGCAACCCACTATAAGTGAATCATGAACGTATTGCAACACCCTACAGTGGGAATCCCTCACGCTTGTGCGACACGGAGGGCACAATAGGACAGCACCAAAATAAAACATACAACTCATACCAATCTAGATCATCAATCAACCCAAAGACAAAGGATATCTACTCAAAACATCATAGGATGGCAACACATCATTGGATCATAATATGTGGCATAAAGCACCATGTTCAAGTAGGGATTACAGTGGGGTGCGGGAGAGTGGACCGCGTAAAAGATATGAGGATGGTGATGATGATGGTGATGTTGATGAAGACGATCACCGCGGCGATGATTCCTCTCCCGATGGCACTCCGGTGCCACCGAGAGAGAGGAGGAGAGGTTCTCCCCCTTGTGCTTCCTCCTCCATGGCCTCCCCCTAGATGGGGAGAGGTTCTCCCTCTGGTCCTTGGCCTTCATGGCGATGATGGCCCCTCCGGGATCCTCCTCCATGGCCTCCCCCCTAGATGGGAGAGAGGTTCTCCCTCCGGTCCTTGGCCTTCATGGCGATGATGGCCCCTCCGGGATCCTCCTCCATGGCCTCCGGTGATGATGGCCCCCTCTGGCAGGGTGCTAGAGAGGGCCTAGATTGATTTCTTGTGGCTACAGAGGCTTGCGGCGGCGGAACTTCTGATCTAGGTTATTTTCTGGAGGTTTGGGTATTTATAGGAGAGGTTGGCGTCGAGAACAAGTCAGGGGGGCCCACGAAAAGTCCACGAGGCACAGGGGCGCGACCTCCCCCCTCGTGGAGCCCACGGGCCTCCCCTCCGGTAACTCTTCGTTCCAGTATTTTTTATATTTCCCAGAAAAATTCTCCGTTGATTTTCATCGCATTCCGAGAATTTTTATTTCTGCACAAAAACAACACCACGGTAGTTCTACTGAAAACAGCGCCAGTCCGGGTTAGTTCTAATCAAATCATACCAAAATCATATAAAACTATTGTAAACATGGCATGAATACTTCATAAATTATAGATACGTTGTAGATGTATCAGCGGGGAAGGTACCGGCGCCGATGCCGCTACCGAAAAGAAGAAGTAGAAGAAGAAGAGGATACGAAAACCTAACAAACTAGGCATTGGACGACTGGTGATCACAAAGATGGCACCTGACAAGTTTGAGCCATTAGAGCCGGAAGAATCTCGTAAGTGCTATGGGAACCAAGTAGGATGCATCCTACGGGAATGCGCGAGCATCAACGACGATGACTTAAGGAGTAAAGAACATTTGACGCAGTTGCTCCTGACGAAATTGCACAAGAGATTCAAGTTCCCCGACCAGGTTGATAACATAGAACAACCGTGGGATGATCCGAAGATGAAAAAGAATAACAATCACGCCATGGGCATGTTCAGCAATGATTTGGCCTCCTGGAAAGGGAGGGTGAAATGAGCTATTGAGGCTGAGGAACCCCTGTCCAAGATTCTGGAGGAAAATCCAACACTTACGGAAGAGGAGTTCGAAAAGTTCAAGGACACTTGCGCTACCGAGGCAGCCAAGGGTAGGGCTACCAAATTCAAGAGCCTTCAGCAAAGGAACACGGGGAAGCATCGCCTCAGAAGCGTGGCTACCTTGGTAAAAGGCCCATATGGGATAGGAGGACGCGGAACGTGAAGCCGCGGGTCTCCCAGAAGCCTTCGCGAAGTTCACCAACCCCTTGGAGCGTGACTTCATCAGGGCCCGCTATAAGTGGGACAAGGGAAAGAAAGTTTTTTACACGGACCAGATCACGAGGAGATTGATTAGACTACTGGTAATTATTCTTTTACCACCTTACATTTAGCTCCAGATCTAGTCGACTACACATTCCTAAACGGTTCACGTTCCTTCTGCAGGAGAAGCAACACCAGCTTGCAGCCGAAAGCCCTACTTCTCTGATGAGGCCCAAGTGGGACACCCCTCTCAACCGGGCCTTGAACGAACTTAAGGGACTCTCTTTGGGCCAGCGGCCGCAATATGGTCGTGTGCACAGTGCCGGAGACGGCACCGTGTGGAAGGTGTTTTACAACGAGGGCCCGGAGGCCAAGAAATAGAAAAAGAAGTTTAGTCAGGCGGACATCGACGAGAAGGTGAAGCTTGCGTTCAAGAAAAAAGCAGCTGAGGACGCGAAAAAACAGTCGAGGAAAAAATTAGTTGCTACAGCAGGCAGTCAATGCAGCTGTAACTGCCTGCAGAAATGATTTCGCTACTAACTTGGTCCCGCCTATCATCAACTGGACGAAGGAAAATCCAGACAAGATGGTACATGATTTCCCGTTGCCCAGTTTCGTCGCGAGCAACTCCGTGAACAACAAAACCACCGCACCATCACTTGCTCACGCAACCGGGCCTCCTCTCGCACTCGCACCCGCTCATAGCAGCCCGTCCTCAGTCTCTGGCACGCTAGGTGGGCCTTCATCATTGGCTGAGCTCGACGCCCTCACAGTAATTACATGTCGCACGAACATATATATCTAGAATATTCCATTTTCGTTGCCTTTCGGATGTTTTACGCCGCAGACATGTGTTTGCAGGCCGACGAAACCCCGTGCACCGTACTCTACTTGATCAAAGGCCAGAAGGTGGATGTGGGAAAAGGGGTGATAACGAAGCCATTGGATCTCACGTTCCACAACCAGCTGATGCCCGCTGGGCACTTCAGGGTTACCTTGTCGAGTGTGACATCGAGGCACGAGGATTTGCCTCCTCCATTATGCCTAGGGGGAGAGGACGACGAGACCCCGCCGCGGATTGGAAGCTGCAAGGGTTGGGTGCTGCTATGGCCGAAGAATCTTCTTCGTCTGGAGCCGGCCGAGAGCACACCAATAACCACACATCAACAAGCATGTATGGAGACCCCCACCCCGCCTACGCAATTACCAGCTCCTGGTGCCGGGTGAGAGCGGCGGACGACGTGATGAAGGGGGTGCAATAGTACTGGCTAATGTAATCAGTCCCGTAGAACAGAGAATGGATGATGAGACGGAGGACCCAATGGGTTTCCTCAATACAAACGCGTATGAGGGTGACTTAGATATGATGAGTCAACCATATGACGAATCGGACTATCAGCATGCTAATGAGGATATGGATTATCTGCCCGGGCAGGAACGTCGTAGCAGGGATTGCAAGAAGTCTCTCTTCATGAAATTCTCACAGGACACGCCTGAAGATGCCGCCTCAACACAGGCTCAACTAGCCGGGGGTCGTACAGTGCTTAGCCTGGCAACACTGGGGCAGGGGTTAAGGAAGGGTCTGGAAGGTGTGCCCAAGAAAAAGGAGAGGAAGAGATCGGGGAAGATAGCTGCCTTCAAACAAACCAGAGCACATAGCAGCCAGACGGTGGATTATGAAGAGCGTGTACCCGTGAAAGGTGCGGCCATGTTCCATCTCACGGGCGAGCCGATGCTACCGCCGAAACCGCTGGAGGCACTATCAGGGGATCTCAGGAGACTGCACGAGCATGTGCTGTCGACTGAGAAAAGCCTACTAGCCTCGAAGGATACAGGATATCCGACATACGCGGCCCGTGTGCCTGAGGGGAAGTGCTACGTCGACACACGGCCCGCGGAGGTGTTCTTCCTGCGGTTTGACCATATCTTTGAGATGTTTCTGAGAAGGCGGCTCGATTTTACAATCGTCCGCCTTTTTGCGCTACATATGAGCTCCGTCATGAAGAGAGAAGAAGTCTCGCAAATCTGTGTGGCGGATCTGTACTACATGCATGAGTCTTTCTTGAGTCTCGGCGACTTTGAGCGTGAAACTGCTAGGGAGTATCTCCAAAACTTCATGGTACAGAATAAGGACCAGGAAATTGTCCTCCTGCCTTATCATCCAAAGTAAGTCAGTTCCGGACAACCCTTTCGTACATTTCAATCATTCCTTCTCGCTCATATGAAGAATAATTTGAGGTGTCTTTTCCCTGCAGCAACGTGTGCGCCGTCCTTATCGTTCTTTACCCGCAAGTCTCCCATGCCGTGTATTTCGACCCTACCAGAGACTACGAGAAGAAGGACTACACCCACATAATGAATATTCTAGATGATGCTCTCCAAGGCTTCAGCATTAGGGGTGGCCACCTACAGATCAGGAAACAAAGGAACAAGAAGTTGGGTTTCTCGCATAAAACTAACTTCTGCTGCATCCATGTCCCAAAACCAAGCAAGAAAGATGGATTCTACCTCCTCCATCTCATGATTGAGTTCAACACGGATCACCAAAAGCTTCGTATGACAACCAGAAACGATGATCATATCCGCAAGTGGGTAGAATCTCATAGAGAAGCGGATTATAAACTTAGAGATGACTTCTTTCGCATCCAAAGGGACATTGCGACGATCATCATGAAAGAAGTCGTCGATGAGAAGGGGATGTTCCACCACGGCCCTATATCGCGAGCTGACGTCCGAACTCTCATAGGCAAGCAACGTCATGACCTCACGCCATTCAAGAAGCTAGGGTCCATCCTTGATGATATGGAAGGATGGAACTTCTAGTGATTTACGATGCCGATGATGATGATATGTGTCGGTTGAACTTGTATACTTTCTGTAGCGATTAAACTTTGTGATGTCCACGGTCCCTGCCGAACTTGCGTAACGCTACTTTGTTAGTTTGGGTACGATGACATGCGAACCTCTAGTTAATGAGAGAATTCCTTATCTGGCCCTTTCTTAAAATCTGTTTCCCTTTTTGGCCCAAAATAAAATATTTTTCCCTTTTTGACACTCAAAGTTTATTTTGTTCCCTCAATGACATTTCCGTCTCCTTTAGTCACTAATAATGTTAAGTGTGAGATCAAAAGACCATTTTGCCCCTAGTGCACTATGTGACTGTCCAGGATATATTTGAGTAAAAAAGTAACCACTGATTTTATGAAATATGTTCATTGATGTTTTGCATATATATGCACTTCAATAAATTTTTTCCTTAGCTAAACTGATCCGTGCATACAAAAGACGGAAAACACCTACTCAACTTGCATAATCATATCTATGATAAGTACAATTTATCACGTTCAAAGTACTCCGACACATACTCCTAAATCTTCTAACTAACACATGTTTAACACATAATAAATCCTCCGAACAAGTAGTAGACCGCGCGCGCCGGCAGCTACACACCACGCGGACGGCACGCAAACGAGGACGACGAGAGCGTGTGCTGCTGGCCACGAGCAGCCGGACACCACTCGCCCGGAATGAGGCAGTCGCTGTTGTTGGTCGTCCGGTCCTGGCAACTACCTCTGCCTCCTCTTTCGCATGGCGCACGGCTGCTGCCGCGTGCAGTTCCGGTATCAACTCCCTGCCACATGCACTGCCCTCCACCAAGTACCAGTTGCATGCCTCGTGCAGGTTGCCGGATCGCGGCGCTCGCGTTCAGCCCGAGAGTCACGGCCGCAGATGCCAACGCCACGGCCGCCAACCACCGGCGTCGCAGCAGTCGGACTTGTTGGTGGCCGAGATGCACCAACGCCTTCGCCAGCTAGAACAGCTAGCTACCTAGCCCGGCTGGCTCGATCCGTCTTGATCGATCAAAGCTAGCATAGCTAGCTACGAGCTACGTAGCCCGGCGTTGCACACGTACACAACTCCTATGCCTTCTTTTAGCTACCGTGGTGTAGTGACACCAGTCCTACACGGACACGTTCACGCACAAGTAATCAAGCATACATGTATGGGATGCTACTGTCGTATACTCGTATTTAACACCAACAAAGAAGACCACGACCGGCCAGCAGTGCTGGAACACGCGCATGGGCACACGCCGTTCCATGGATGCCGTGGTCGACGATCCGTCACCCTCCGCCTCGCCATGAGCAGCAGCAGCATCGACCCGGGGTGGGAAATAGGGAGAGAAGTTCGGTCATGGAGTTTCTTCTTCATTCTACCTGTGAACTAAAGCAGGGGTAAAAACGACTTTTTTGATTGCACCTGATTGTGGTAGTGGCCAAAAGTGATGAAAATGTCATTAAGGGAACAAAATGAAGTTTAGGTGTCAAAAAGGGAAAAAATAATTTTGCAGGGCCAAAAAGGGAAGCATATTTTAAGAAAGGGCCAAATAAGAAATTCTCTCCTACTTAATTAGTTTGCGTACTATATGTTGCATCTAGTTGCTAACCCTTTCTTTTTCGTGTTGCTGGACGCGTCCACACAGCGGCCGGCTGCTCCCTGGCGTTCCGGAGCAGCCGGCCAAAATAGGAAAACTTTGATCTTTAATTAGATGTCTTATTCTTTTTGTCTTTCATCGGGTCCTTTCCTTCATGACGTACTAAACGTCCGAAACAATTATCTCCTAAATGTAGAGTGCATGTGCTTTATTCTGTTGTGCATTTAATTTGTGGTTTCAAATTTTTAAGAAACCATAACTTTCAAACCGCACATTGAAATTAAGATCCGTTTTCACTGTTGGAACCCTCGCGGCGTGCTCTTCGAAACTAGATCCGACATGAGTATGTTTCGACAAAAAAAATTGTGCAATTTTGTTCCCGTTTTGTGCAACTGACTAGCCGTCGATGTGCAACTATCTGATAGGGATGTGCAACTTTTCTCGTACACCGTTGACGTGCAGTTTTCCTCTATGGTACCTCCACCCCCAAACTGACTCCTTTCCAGTGAGATGTGCAACTTCATTTGTTGCCGAGGCCATGCAGTTTTCACTAGTGGCACCACCCATACTACTCTCTAACAGTGAAATGTGCAATTTCGTCTGCTTCCCCGGTGCCCTGGCCAACTGCCTGGTAGTTGCCGCGCATGTGCAGCCCCCAGAACCGCGTTTGAGAGACTATCCTATAAGAATGTCCCAACTCCACGGCCACGCATGTGCGACTATCCACACAAGAGTGTGCAAGTCCGTGGTCGGACGTGGGCACCTCTCACAGCAATTCATGTCCGACTATGCAGATGAGATTGTGCAACTGTGTGGCCATGCCTGTGCGACTATGCCGACGAGAGTGCGCAACTCCGCGGTCAGGCATGAGCACCTCCCACAGAAACTCATGTGCGACTACGCGGACAAGATTTTGCAACTCCGTGGCCATGTATGTGCGACTGTGCCGACGAGAGTGTGCAACTCCGCGGCCATGCGTGAGCACCTCCCACGACAATTCGTGTGTGACTATGCGAACGAGATTGTGCAACTCTGTGTCCATACATGTGCGACTGCGCCGACGAGAGTGCGCAACTCCACGACCATTCGTGAGCACCTACCACGATAATTTATGTGCGACTATGCAAACGAGATTATGCAACTCTGCGGCCATGCATGTGCGACTATACCGACGAGAGTGTGCAACTCCGCAGCTGGGCGTGCACCTCCCCCGACAATTCTTCTGTGACTATCCGAACGAGATTGTGCAACTCTATGGCCATGCATGTGCGACTATGCCGATGAGAGTGTGCAACTCCGCGGCCAGGCATGAGCATCTCCCACAACAACTCATGTGCGATTATGTGAACGAGATTGTGCAACTCCACGGTCATGCATGAGCACCTCCCACGATAATTCAATGCGTGACTATGCAGACTAGATTGTGCAACTCTATGTCTATGCATGTGCGACTGTGCTGACGATAGTGTGCAACCCCATGGCCATGCGTGAGCACCTCCCATGACAATTTATGTGCGATTATGCATACGAGATTGTGCAACTCTATGGTCATGTGTGTGCGACTATACCGACGAGAGTGTGCAACTCCGCGGCCGGGCGTGAGCACCTCCCATGATAATTCATGTGCGACTATGCGGATGAGATCGTGCAACTCTGTGGCCATGCATGTGCGACTGTGCCGACAAAAGTGTGCAACTCCGCGACCATGCATGAGCACCTCCTACGATAATTCATGTGCGACTATGCGGACGAGATTGTGCAACTCTGTGTCCATGCGTGTGGGACTATGCCGGCGAGAGTGTGCAACTCCGCGGCCGGGCGTGAGCACCTCCCACGATAATTCATGTGCGACTATGCGGACGAGATCGTGCAACTCTGTGACCATGCATGTGCGACTGTACCGACAAAAGTGTGCAACTCCGCGGCCTACAGTTGTGCGTGCTCATCAGGTCAACGAGTATCACAAAGAAATCAAAGAAATTAGTGTGCCATACATCACGCGGCGGCACAGTACATCACTTTCTTACCCACCCCGCTCCTCCTCCCCTTGCCCGCCTAGTTGACAAGGACACACACTCCCTCTAACATCGGCATTGCCCACCGGGTCGGCGTGATCTTCTTGAACCCTTGTATCACACCAAGTAATAATTAAGGAAAAATTAAGCCAACTCCCACAGCCAACGAGAGCGGACACCTATGTTGATGAGAGTGTGCAACTCCACGGCCGTTCGTGTGCAACTATGCGGCTGAGAGTGTGCAACTTCGCTATCAAGCATGTGCGAGTATGTCGATGAGAGTGTGCAACTCTATGGTCATGCGTGTGCTACTACGTCGGCGAGAGTGTGCAACTCCATGGTCGTGCGTGTGCGACTATGCTGCCGCGCGTGTGCAACCTCCGCTGCCGTGCATGAGTTACTATGCTGATGAAATTGTGCATCTTCGTGGCCGCGCGTGTCCGATGATAGTGTGCAACTCTGTGATCATGCGTGTGCAACATGCTTCCACTTTGCCAACAGTAGTTGATCAAGCTTACAATGTCGCGCATCTAACTATATTAGCAATGCGAGCACGAAACATCAACTAACCATCTTAGTATTGTTGTGTTGTGCAACTTTTTAATTGTCGTATCCGAAAACTATTATCTGTGCAACTACAACTACCGCGGATGCCAACTAAAAATGTGACTAGCAAAAATATATAAACTAAACTTAAAGAAAACCTTCATCCATAAAATTGTACCAACAGTGACATAAAATCTTTAGAACTTTAATTTTGTACGGCCTTACATCACTACCAAAATAACCTTATTAGATTAGTTTGATCTAAAGAACATTTTCGGAGCGCCGCTCGTTTCGAGTGCTCTCTTCTGCACATAAATACCAGGTACTTCATCCATCAGAATCTACACAGGTCGTAGCAGCTGCTACACACACACAAAACAGCAATCAGATCTCTATCAAATCTTTGATCAATCAAAACAGTTATCCAGCAGCCTGCACCTCATCGACGTTTGCCCAACCGGCGTTGGTCTCGCGGCGACCAAATTTCCCCCACATGGCCACATCCATGCCGCCCCGGCCACCTTCCCCTCCCCTCAGGTCACAGCTGCAGCACTCAACTCCCTTTCTACCACAGCCTCCACCAACAGGGAGAATGGCCACGTGTGTGGCGACGACCACCACCGGTTGGTCCGCATTTGTTGGATCTTGCCGTCACCGGGCTCCGGAGAGGAGAGGACCTCCTGGCCTCACATCGCTGCCTGCTAGTTGCTTCTCGCGGCGCGCCATCCATGGGGACACAACGCAGGCGCCGGTGCTCCCTACTGCTCGGAGCGGGTGGAGGAGGAGGACGATGGGAGAGGATGGGGTGCGGGCCGTGCGGCTGAAGAGGAGGTGGAGGAGAGGGTTGGCATTTGTCGTGTAGCGCGGCGGGGCTGCCTCCACGACCAGGTAACACCTGATGTAGCGGGCCGCACGAGCTGAGTTGATCGAGCGGCGAGCATTCGGCCGCTCAATTCAACCAGAAAGTGCGCGCGCAATAATAAGGTTTTAGGAGTATTTTTTGTTGCATATGATCGTACATTCTCTTAATGAAAATGCATCTCTAACAGGTACCTAGATTCTTGATGGCGAAGGAGTGCTATATCGTGTACGAAGGGAAGGTTCCGGGAGTGTACGACGAGTGGTATGAGTGTCAGGCGCAAGTGGAGGGGGTCTCGGGCGCCAGCCATAAAGGCTTCAAAAGCAGACAAGAAGCACAAGCTAGTTACTTGAGGTTCAGGCTAGCGCGAGAGAGGCCTCATAACCGCCGCCTCATGTACTGCATAGTTCCGCTATCACTCATAGTGATAGCACTTCTCGCGTATATCATTGTTTAGATGGATGACGTTGTAGTTGCAAGTATTCAAGACTTGCATGTATCGCTATTTTCGAGATGATGACGAGAGACCACTTTGTGTTGGATGATGATTATGATGAGATATTTGTATGTATATGATATGATTATATTTGTGGTCTCGCAGCCATTTGTATGTGTATGATGATGACATTTGTATGTGTTAAAGATTCTTATAGAAAGCATGTTCAAATACAAAACAAATATGCAGAAAAAAATAAAAACTAATAAAATTAGCAGTAGCGAGTGGAGAAAAGTTAGCAGCAGCGTGCCACTAGCAGTAGCGCGGCCTAATAAAGTGCGCTAGAGCTATTAGCAGTAGCGCGCTTGCTTGCTCCTCGCTGCTGCTACCCTTGTATAGCAGTAGCGCGGGCAGACATGCGTTGCTGCTACAGTTTAGCTAGCGCCGTATCAGTAGCGTGGGAACCCGCGCTACTGCTATACCTAGAACCCGCGCTGCTGCTAGGCTTTTCCCTAATAGTGTAAGTTGAATCACTCCCTCATTCCCTACTTGTTCGAGTTTAGATCCGTAAGCATGTGATACGAGTAGATATGTGAGCATGTCGTATATCAAATGGTAGTGGTGATGTTTTGGTAGCATGTTAGGTTTTGCTTGTCGGCATTGGTGATGTTCATGTTGTTTGCCATGCCGGTTTTCGATGATGATCAGAACTTCTGTCGTAGTACGGTAGTATGCAAGTATGGTGGACAGATAGATGTGATAGTGTGTGGAACTCCAAGGTTTACTTTGAGCTTCAAGCTCAGTCCATGTGTAGCGTGTTTAACTTCATGGTTTGGGCTCCATGTGTAGTATGATTTGTATTTGTTCCTGTGCATGTGTAGTGTGTTCAACTAGTTCTGATGTTAGCAATTGTTGGACATGAGCATCAAAGACTTTAGTCAGGTCATTGTCTTGTCTGAGAACCAGTGATGACGTCCTATGTTGAGGACTCCTATCCGATGTCCGAGCAGATGCCTCCTGATTCAGATCAGTTCGAGGGGGCAGTTACACTAGTGCAGAACCGGGCTTTAGCGCCGGTTCGTAAGGGTCTTTAGTGCCGGTTCTGCAACCGGCACTAAAGAGTGGAGACTAAAGCCCCCCCCCTTTACTACCGGTTCAGCACGAACCGGCGCTAAAGTGCCACCACGTGGCACGAGCCAGACCCGGGTGCTGGTAGACCATTAGTACCGGTTGGTAGCACCAACCGGTACTAAATGTTTGGGGGGGGGGGGGTTTGGTTTTAATTTTTATTTTTCCATTAATTTTGTTTTTTCCATTTAATTCTTTTTTGTTTGCTGGTATTTTACGATACTACATATTGTACACGTTATGCATATATATAAATAGATTTTCTCGTAGAACCGATCATATATATATATATAATCGAATGTCTCACAACCACCATTAATTATTCACACATACACATGTGTATATATATACAATTTCTCCTACATGTTGCCTTGGTGCCTTCGGAGCATGATGACAAGTGGTTCATGGGGGCGGTAGCGGGTAATAGTATTCTCCTTTGGGATCTATGACCTGGTCGAGCAAAAATCCCGCTATTTCCTCTTGAAGTGCTCGTATGCGCTCATCTGGTAGGAGCTGGTCCCGCACCTCTTTGAACTATTAAGAAGGAGATCAATATGCATGTGTATTAGTTGTGTGACTAGATATCGACAATCATGTAAGATTTGTGAATAGTGTTTTGGCAAACGTACCCAGTCCTGTCTATCAGATCTGCTCCTTTCGGACGCCATCATGCGAATGTTCTCGCAAACGTAGTATGCACACACTTCAGTCTCCGGCGCCTGCTTCAGGGCCTTTACAAGAATAGAATTTAATCAGATAATAATTAATCAAGCATGTTAATTAATTAATGGTATTGAAACAAGAATTAAAGAGATGGTAACTAGCTAGCTAGTACTACTTAATTACTTACCTTGGATCGATACCAACATAGCTTTTGTCGCCATTTTCCTAGAGTCACCTTGATGTACTTTGCCCAAGCCCTGCCCGCCGGTAAAGAAAATTAATAAAGGGGTTATTAAAAATAGTTCATATCAGGAAATGACGAACTAAATAGGCCGAGATATAGTTAATAATGATTGAAATAACCTGTCGACTATCCCCTTCATGAAGTTGTAGTCACTATCTTTTTTAAGTAGTGAGTCCAGTACTTCAACTTTTCCTTCGTCAACTTTAATGTCTAACAAGATCCAGTGGAAGCTGCATGCGCATACGTTTGCATGTATAAATTAAGCGGGCATGTGCATAACACTAATCAACTATAACCCTAAACCCTATACACTCATTAACATCTAGCTAGTAAGCAAAAACAGAATTTGTAGTACAAGACAGTGTGACTCACTCGAAGTTGTAAGGAAGTAGTATATCTTCATTGCTATTGAGGCGCTTCAAGAACTCTACCATGTTTTTCTCTACATCTTGTCTACACCATTCCAATTTCCATGTGTATTCATTAACGGTATTTGGGTCAATGAACCCAATGCCATAGCGTCCAGCTTTTTCATTTCATACATCTTCATCCTGCATAATACCACAGAAAAGAATATATAGTGAGGATATATAATTACAGGTAATTAATGATCAATCAATGAGCACTAGAGCTAGCTTGAGACTTAAATTACAGAAAGAAATCACTTACAGACAATAGCAACTGACGATAGATTTGTCGAGTGCATCTTGATTGAATAACTGAAATAGTTCTGAATACTCAACGGACAGAGCTTTCTTATTGAAGTAATGATCTTCCTCGACTTGCACATGAGGGACTCTCGATTGGAAATCTTGGTAATTTTCATGTATCAATCATGCAATTCATACATTCTCGTTGGGTGGTTCTTGACCTCCTCGGGCTCGACCAAAGGTTGGCCCCGGACATATTTCCGTTTTATTTCCTCCTCTCTAAGCAGAGACATAGGCTCGATATCGAGGAGTTGTCCAACAGTGATCTTGAGCATTTCAGCCTGCATTATATGCTCCTCAGTTATTACCACATCGCCTAGCTCGAGAACGTAAACGGTTTGCCCACAATAATATTGGGTGCGCGTACTCTCATGTGTTGTTGACACAACAAGCGGGGGGGTCGATTGCGCCGCCTGTTCTCCCAGTTGGGGAACGGTTTTCCCGCATTTTTTGATAGATGCTTGTTGGCTCGAGCTCGAGCTCGCTTCTTTCTGTAGTCGTGCTCGATGTGCCTTCCTGATTTGGCGCTCATAGTCTGAGTCAACAGGCTTGGGAGCTGGTGGTCTAGCCATACGAATGAAGTGGTCAATCTTTTCCTCGGGCGCTCATAGTCTGAGTCAACAGGCTTGGGAGCCGGTTTCGGTCCAAAATGAGCGTCCACTTCGGCCCGCACTATTGCATCGTTTTGCTCCTCGGTCATGTCGTAAGGCCTCTGAGGAAGACGAGCGAGGCTGCTTGGACCATATTTATATCACTTGTCTCTGCATGTACTTCCTGTACTACCTCGACTCGTACCGCTACGCACCATAGCTGCGGCGTGTCTCTTCTGCGATTGCTTAGGCGGCGGAGACGGCTGACGTGGCTTAGTTGGAGCAGGAGGAGTGGCCTGACGCTGTGCCGGACTTGAAGCAGGAGGTGTGGCCTGACACGGTGTCGGACTTGAAGCAGGAGGTGTGGCCTGACACTGTGCCGGACTTGAAGCAGGAGGTGTGGCCTGACACGGTGTCGGACTTGAAACAGGATGAGTGGCCTGACGCTGTGCCGGACTTGAAGCAGGAGTCTGCTCACGCGTTCGTGGACTTGGAGGAGCGGGAGTC
Organism: Aegilops tauschii subsp. strangulata; assembly: GCF_002575655.3. Lineage (NCBI taxonomy): Eukaryota > Viridiplantae > Streptophyta > Magnoliopsida > Poales > Poaceae > Aegilops > Aegilops tauschii. The sequence continues at coordinate 577,738,659 of NC_053039.3, read as the reverse complement.
TGCTGACACGGTGGCGGACTTCGAGGAGGAGTCGGCAGACGCAGTGTCGGTGGACTTCGAAAGATGATGCAATCCTTTCTCCATATGATGATACGATGTATGGCCTCTCCCAGTGTGTGCTCGTCGTCACCTCCAGGAATGTCAAGCTCTAGCCCCAAATATGGGTCCACCACCTATCAACCAAGACACGAGCATAGCCCGCTGGAATCGGGGCGCAATGGAAGGTTGCTTTGGGGGTAATTGTAAAAGCAACGGCATCCGCCACCTTCATGGATATGTTCTTCATTTTGAAGTGTAGCTCACAGTTAGTGTTCTCTATGATGTCATCCACAGGGTATGTATCCAGCAGTGCGTCGCCCGGGGCGGAACCAATGCTGCTTCTCGGCATGGATGGGACGGTGCTATCCAATGCTGGATGATCATCCGCTTGCTGCTGCCGCTGCTGAGACCCCCTTTCCTGGCTAAGTGAGTCGATCTGCTGCTGCTGCTGGAATTTGAGTGCCAAGTCCGCGTGCCTTTCTTCTAGGCCTTGAAGGCGTTCCGCGTCCTGCTTCCTCTGCTCCTCCTCCAGCTTCCTCTTCTTCTCCTCCTCCATCTTCTTTCTTGCACGGGTCCTGTAGTCGTCGTTCCATTCCGAAAAGCCCTCATACCAGGGAATAACGCCCTTGCCTCGTGTTCTTCCCGGGTGTTCAGGATTTCCCAGGGCGCGCGTAAGCTCGTCGTTCTCTCTGTTGGGCATGAACACCCCCTTTCGAGCATCTTCTATTGCGTCAAGTAACTTTTGTTCTGCTCCTTTTAGACTTGCCTTCTTCGAAACCAGGCCTGTCTTCGGGTCCAACGCCCCCCCATGCGCATAGAACCAAGTTCTGCACCTGGGGGGGCAGCTCCTAGTAACCGGAGTGACCCCTACATCCTCCATCTCTTGCTCAGACTTATCCCAATTAGGCATTGCCACCGCGTAGCCACCTGGACCCAGCCTATGGAACTGCATCTTTTTTGCGTCATTGGCCTTGTTTTTTCTCGACCGTTCCTTAGATAATTCTGATTCCTTGAATTTCACGAAAGCGGGCCAGTGTTCTCTTTGCTTCTCCAGTGTTCCCTTGAATTCTGGAGTCTTCCTTTCTGCAGCGAGGTAGTTGGCCCATACAGTTTTCTTGTGGGTGTTGAATGCAATTGACATCTTCTTAAGAGCAGCGTCCTTAACTTTCTGCACATCTGCATCAGTGAAATAATCTGGTAGGATGAAATGTTCCATCAGAGATTCCCAAAACTTTTGTTTTGCTCTGTCGTCGACCCAAGTAACATCTGGGCGTTTAGTTTTTGGCTCTTTCCATTCTTGAATGGAGATCGGGAGTTGGTCGTTCACAAGAACTCCGCACTGACGAACGAACTTGTTCGCAATGTTCTTAGGCGTGAGGGGTTCGCCACTAGCTTTGATGGAATCGATGTTGTACTTTACACCCTCCTTCAACTTTTTGCCCGGGCCATGCTTTGTCCTGCTGTCTATAGAAGCAGATTTGCTCGATCCGGAGGGCTGAAAGAAGAAAGATCGATTCGTTAATATATCTTCAAATAAAAAAACATGTGATGATCACTAGATGCCTGCTTATATAAATATACCTCACCGGTAGTCTTTGTTATTTCAAGATCAACATTGTATTCGTCATCATAATCATTGTCTGCGTCATCATAATCATAATCATAGTTCGTGACTTCATCAGCTCGGTCGTCGAGATCGAATATCTTATCATCACCCTCCCCGGTATTGTTCAGATATTGGGAGCCGTCATTTGCTTCATTCAGATCATCTGGCCTGTTAGGGCTGCGTATGATCTCGAATAGGGCCTCTTCTCCCTCTCTGCCGGTATTGTCCGCCATAGCTTTTATTTAACTAATACAGAAGAAATATAAAACAATTTTAGTATTCAAATTACAATGCATGGATGCAATCAATAAGGAAAAACTGAAACATATAGTACATAATATGCATCGTCTCGAATAATATATAATCTCGAATACATCGTCTCGAATAATATATAATCTCGAATACATCACCGGCTAGGTAGCTAATAAAGATCAAATACTATAGAAGAATATAGGCCACTCGCGGTTCCTGGGGCGCGGGCGGTGGACACCCAAAGACAAGGAACCATCACAGGATCATATCTCTGGTCATCTGCCCAAAGAACCTGCCAGGTATTGGAGAACCTGACGTCCATAGCAGCCATGTAGCGATGGACGTGCTCGTCCGCCTCCCTGACACGACGACGCACCACCTCCGGCGGGGCCGGCTCCCTCTGCACTGAATGTGGCCCACGTGAAAGCCACCAAAGGAGATCAGGGTCGACGATGGGACCCGAGGCCGGGTTCCTCACCAAGCGGCGCGCCCCTCCAGGTAGCACCTCCCAGTGCCAGCCCAGCGGAGCCCAATTCCGGACATGGGTCAGCCAGACGTCGTCGCGAACGGGTCGACGGCGAGGATGCGGGCCGGGCATCGTCGAGAACAAATACTATATGCCCACAAAAAGTAACATTTTTTAAATGATTGGATTGTGATAACTACAATTCTATATGCAAATTCTAACAATTTGACATTAATCTAATTCATCTAACTAAAACTAATTCTAAAATTTCTAACATTTCTATATATATATATAACTAACATTTCTATAACATTTCTAATATTTCTATAACTAAAAAACAGAAAAATTGCTAACATTTCTATAACTTAAAAACAGAAAAATTTATAACATTTCTATATAACTAACATTTCTATAACATTTCTAATATTTCTATAACTAAAAAACAGAAAAATTTCTAACATTTCTATAAATATTTCTATAACTAAAAAACAGAAAAAATTCTATAACTAAAAAACTAAAAAACAATGTGTGTGTGTGTGGACATGGCGGCCGGGGCAGGAGCTCACCGGCGAGGCGAGGCGACGGGGGGCGGCGACGGGGACGGCGACGGGCGGCGACGACAGGGATGGGGACGCGGCGGTGATGACGGGGACGGGCCGGGCGGGGACGACGGGACGACGGGGCGGGGCGCGGCGACGACAGGGACGGGGACAGGGCAGCGACGGGGACGGCCGGGGCGGCGAGGACGGGGACGGGGCGGCGACGGGGGCGTCGACGAGGGGTGGCGACGGGGGCGGCGACGGGGGGCGGCGGGCGACGGGCAGAGGAGAAGAAGCAGATGAGAAACTGAATTTTTTGAAGTGTTTTCTTATATAGGATGGGCCTTTAGTACCGGTTGGAGCGACCAACCGGTACTAAAGGTCAATTTTGGCCAGGCCAAGCGGCGGGAAGCGCCCACCTTTAGTACCGGGTGGTAGCTCTAACCGGTACTAAAGACCCTCCCTTTAATACCGGTTTGAGCCACCACCCGGTACTAAAGGTGGTACGTTGGCGCAGGTGCGGTGCGTCATGTTTAGTCCCACCTCGCTAGCCGAGGGGCGTCCGCACTGGTTTATAAGCCCCAGTGCGGTAGCTCTCTCGAGCTCCTCTCCAAAGTAGGCCTACTGGGCCTAAATGTTCTGTGCTGCCCTATGGGCCTACTGGGCCTTTCCGGGCCTGCATCCTGGCCCAATAACAGGTTGGGTTTCTAGTCGTATGCAGGCCGCTGTGGCGCAGTAGGCGGGCTTTTTTATTTTCTTTTTTTTTTTGCTTTATTTATTTTTATTTTATTTATTTTTGAGTTGTTTTTTGCTGTATTTAGAGTTTCTTTGTGAATATTTTTGCTTTAGGTACAAAAAATTACAAACTTTCTATTAGTGCCGGTAGTTTACAAATTTGAATAGTTTACATTTTGAATTATTTGAAATTTGTGTGAATCACTAGTTTGTGGATAACTTAACTTTGAAAATAGATTTTTCAGTGATTCTTTTTTCTTATGTTTAATATTAGTGTGTTTTATCATTATATTCAATTTGGTAATGCTTAGGTTATTTAAAAATGAAATGCCTTTGTAACGGATGAGTTTTTGTCCGAAACCCTGATATTTCGAAAGAGATTGTCCATTTTGTACACGAAGTGCATCCAGTTTTTGCGGTAACCCTCTCTACTTTTTTGCACATGCTATGTGGGTGAAATTATGATACCATGCCAACTTTCAACCTTTTCTGAGTTCATTTGAAATGCTTTTCAATTTCAGGGTCATTTATCTGAAAAAATCAGTAAATGCATGAAAGAATTTGTTTGCACATAAAATTTCTTCGTGTTTCAAATGCCAAAACACATAACTCCCCTAACTATTACAGAGATTCCCTCCTGGGTGTGAAACACAGAAGAAAGTGATGATAGTGAAGCCGATCACATCCCAGATCTTTGGGTGTGAAACTTTTTCTTCGCTTGTGTCCCTTTGCGCCGTAGCCATGGAAAATCTTCATCATTTAACTGGATGCTCGGGTCAATATTCACTGTGAATGGAGCAATTTCATCAAACTTTTCATAATCTTCTGACATGTCTGTCTTGTCATCCACTCCCACGATGTTTCTCTTCCCAGAAAGAACTATGTGGCGCTTTGGCTCATCGTATGATGCATTCGCTTCCTTATCTTTTCTTTTTCTCGGCTTGGTAGACATATCCTTCACATAGAAAACCTATGCCACATCATTAGCTAGGACGAATGATGAGTCTGCATACGCAAGATTGTTGAGATCCACTGTTATCATTCCATACTGCGGGTCTTCCGTTACCCCGCCTCGTGTCATATTGACCCATTTGCACCGAAACAAAGGGACCTTCAAACCACGTCCATAGTCAAGTTCCCATATCTCCTCTATGTAACCATAATATGTTTCCTTTCCCGTCTTGGTTGTTGCATCAAAGCGGACACCACTGTTTTGGTTGGTGCTCTTCTTATCTTGGGCGATCGTGTAAAATGTATTACCATTTATCTCGTACCCTTTGAAAGTCATTATATTCGAAGATGGTAACTGGGACAGCGAGTACAGGTCATCTTCAATAGAGGCGTCATGCATGGTACGTGTCTGCAACCAGCCGGCGAAACTCCTGGTTTGTTCACGTGTAATCCAGTCATCAGACCGCTCCGGGTGTTTGGAGCGTAGAAAATTCTTGTGTTCGTCCATATACGGAGCCACCAAGGCGGAATTCTGTAGAACTGTGTAGTGTGCTTCAGTGAGAGAATGTCCGTCCATACATATTTTTGGATTCCCTCCTAGCGTGCCTTTTCCATCCAGTCTGCCCTTATGCCGCGATTCAGGAACACCAATCGGCTTAAGGTCAGGAATAAAGTCAATACAAAACTCAATGACCTCCTCATTTTCATTGCCCTTGGAGATGCTTCCTTCTGGCCTAGCACGGTTATGAACATATTTCTTTAAGACTCCCATGAACCTCTCAAAGGGGAACATATTGTGTAGAAATACAGGACCCAAAACGTTAATCTCTTCGCATAGGTGAACTAGGACGTGCGTCATGATGTTGAACAAGGATGGTGGGAACACCAACTCGAAACTTACAAGACATTGCACCAAATCATTCTCTAACCTTGGTATGATTTCTGGATCAATTACCTTCTGAGAGATTGCATTGAGGAATGCACATAGCTTCACAATGGCTAATCGAACGTTATCCGGTAGAAGCCCCCTCAATGCAACCGGAAGCAGTTGCATCATAATCACGGGGCAGTCATGAGACTTTAGGTTCTGGAACTTTTTCTCTGCCATGTTTATTATTCCCTTTATATTCGACGAGAAGCCAGACGGTACCTTAATACTGAGCAGGCATTCAAAGAAGATTTCCTTCTCTTCTTTGGTAAGAGCGTAGCTGGCATGACCCTGATGTATGCCGTCTTTTCCATGCATACGTTGCTGGTCCTCCCGTGCATCAGGTGTATCTTTTGTCTTCCCATACACGCCCAAGAATCCAAGCAGGGTCACGCAAAGATTCTTCGTCACGTGCATCACGTCGATTGCAGAGCGGACCTCTAGGTCTTTCCAATAGGGCAGGTCCCAAAATATAGATTTCTTCTTTCACATGGGTGCGCGTCCGTCAGCGTCATTCGGAACAGGTTGTCCGCCAGGACCCTTTCCAAAGACTACTTTCAAATCCTTGACCATATCATGTACATCAGCACCAGTACGGTGGCGAGGCTTCGTCCGGTGATCCGCCTCACCTTTGAAATGCTTGCCTTTCTTTCTTACGGGATGCCTGCTCGGAAGAAATCGACGATGTCCCAGATACACATTCTTCCTACAATTGTCCAGATATATACTGTCGGTATCATCCAAACAGTGCGTGCATGCGCGGTATCCCAAAGACTGAAGGAAATGAAAATAAAAAAGATAATAACAAAATGAAGACCAAAGAATACTAAAATGATCAATGAAAAAGACTGAAGAATAAAGATATGAAATGAACTCAAAACAGAACACATTATGGTGGAGGAGTAGCCATTCTAAAAAATGGCAGACAAATGAAGGCGGATACAAAGAACCAACCAAAAGATACAAAAATATAAGTGAAGGGCATATACTAAGAATAAATGGCAGATAATGAAGGACACATATGAGAGACAACAGCTTGAAAGTATTTGACAAAGGCATAAAAATTACACGAGTTTCGAAAATAACATGATTTATTTATATTTCAGGTTCGCGGGACTGGGGGTACACTCTACTAATACAAGCACGACAAATTTCAACAGCCAAAACATGTTTTCAAGGGGCTCGAACTGAATGCTACAGACCTTTCCTTCTTTTACTCAAAGACATTGCAGTAAGACTATAACTTCTAAAAGAGAAAAATTCACTACAGGTCCATTTACTTGCACTGGTGTTATCGATCTTTAGTCCATGTGGTTACAAATACCCGCAATACGGTTGGGGTCATCTACGGTCCATTATATGATTTTCTATACGTACGCGCTGAGCTGGCCTTGGTCAACGGCTGCCAACTGTGCGCTGACTGCCACATGCGCTTGCTCGCTTGAATATGCAGGGAACCAGGGGTTTTTTTGCAAAACTGGCAGTTATTAAACTGAATAGCAGCTCCCCTCCCGCACCTCGTACCCGTAGTCGTGGCTCTCCACCACCATGTCCCGCTTCGCGCTCGCGCGCCACCGGCGGCTCGATCCGCAGCGCCTCGTACACGGCCGACTTCACCAGCGGCATCTCGGCCAGCGCCTGGATCATCACCTCGCCGCCGTTGGCGCGCACCTCCATCGCGAGGCGGCCGGGTGCGCGCGGCCCGGCCACTTCACCAGCGACGGGAACATGATCCTCATGCCGCCGAAGGAGTTGAAGCACATGGCGAAGAGGATGTTTTGCACCGCCTCCTCCCGCGCGATGCCCAGCCGCTCGCCCTCGTCGATCACCGCCTTGCCGGCGTCGCGGAAGAAGTCGGCGAGGCGGCCGTAGTTGGGCAGGCCGAGGCTGAGCAGGCGGGCTGCTGGAACAGAACCCACTTGGCGATCAGCTTGGGAGTTGGGCCCTTGGTCGCGGAGCGGCGAGTCGACGGGGTCGCGGCAAAGGAAGCCGAAGGTGGCGGCGTCGTTGTAGTTGCCCAAGTCGGAGCCTGGCGGAAAGCTGACAATGATAGCAATGACACCCCGCCCGCCTTGAAAAACCGTCTGTCGAGTCCATTTCAATAACAGCCACAATGCAAGGTGTTAACAGCTGGTAGATGCTCCAGTGAGACCCAAACAACTCGATAGCACAAAACAGAAGATAATCTGAATGGAGCTCATAGGACTGTTATCCAGCTTGATACACATCCACCGTACTGGGCTCGACGCTTGTTCCCCTGCACCAATGAGTATCCAGATTCAAATGTGCAAGGACAGAGAAAGTTTCCAAGTAATCCACCCAGGTAAGTAATAGGACGTTCTGAAAAGAACAAATGTTGTGCTATGTCTGAAGGAAGCAATGACAGTAACAACTGAATTATTTGAACTGTGTTTCTCCTTCTTCCACAACAGTGCAAACTTCTCCAAATAAATTTCACAATGGGCAAGACCATGGGTAAAATATTCATCACGTTCTAGTTGCTGCACCATATAGTATATGTAACACTGTGTGCTCTTGTAGTTCACATGCACCCCATGTATTGCTTCTGAACCCATCAAAGTGTTGTTGATAAGATTCAGATAGGCCATATAACCTGCATGTGTATGCAGTGTGGCGAGGCCATGGATGAAAAATCATCAGTAAATTTTGGTCCTGAGGAAAGCGTGGTCAGTGATGCACTCCCAAATACTTGCTGGTGGACGCTTGAAATGGATAGGCAACTCCCAATCCCAATTGTTTCTATGCTCGAACATGTAAATAACAGCGCCGTCGACTACCTTCAGTTTCAGATATGCTTGAGTAGAGCCAACCTCAAAGTAGCATCTCGGCTGTACACACTGAATCCTTGGTGTTTGCAGCATTGTTGAACCACTTTCTTTATGAACCATGCGACATTTGAGACATCCCTTGTCCATGAATAAATAGATTACAAGCCCCGGTTGATATAAGATGCTCACAATCACGTTTTTTTAAAGCCTGAAATTTGGCGAATGAGGATTCAGGAATATATATGTTGCATACACTGAGAATAACATCATGAAACAATCGCCATGATGGTCAGAATTGCATCATCGAGTGAAATGGATACTTCCATTAAATTCCTCTTGGCTCAAATATTTTTGGTGCACTGACAAGCTTATAAGCTGAATATTCCTTTGCAATTTGTCGCTCATAGGAACACTACATACAGTAGCATGATCCAGAATGCGATGCTCGGACAAGTTCCAAATTTTATCAGAGAGCTCAGTTTTGAGTAGTTCGGACCACACACGTACTGCTCGACAATCGCAGGCAAAATACGAAAATTGTAGCTTCGGTTGAACATTTTGTGGACTGAATCTGAACATTTGTTCTGCATTTTGAGCATGAAGTTGACAAGAGAACTGCACAAAACAGATAGCTGACTGCCCTTCCACATCACTCAGGTACAGATTGCCCATAAATTGCATTATCGGGTGACTCAGGGTAGGAATATCTCCTGGTAGTACAGTATGAGGCAACAGCAAGCAAACATCTCCAGATAAAATTCAGTGGAAGCATAAAGCTGGGCACACCATTCGGCAACTTCCTGTGATTGCTCTCTACAACATGGGTAGAACACTGTTTGGCTGTGACCTCCTGAGTCCGCTGGGGCATGTTGAGGCGCACCACCGTGGAGCAGTGCGCGCGGACGCTGGCCTGTGTAAGTACTCGAGCCGGTCCTTGAGCGCGCCCAGCAACGGCGGGCCGTGCTCGCCCGGCACCTTCCGCAGCGGCAGCCGACGCTTCGGCGACAGCACCTCGTGCCGGTCCGTCGCGGACGCGGACGCCCGCGTCTGCCGCACGCGCTCGGCGCGGAGAAGGAGAGCTGGTGGACCGCCGTCGCCATTTGCGTTGATCCGAGCGAGAGCTGCTACAGAGGGAAGTGCTACGGCGCGAGTACTTGAGCCAAGTCCACACGGCGGCTGCTGCTGCTTGTGGTGTGCCGTGTGCTGGAGCGTGGGAGCGAGAGGGACGTCACGCGGGCCCCTCCCAAACGGCGCGGTCGGCGTCCGACGATGAGCTCATGGCGGCGGTCGCGACACTCGCCCACGCCAGCGACCTCCTCGGCAGCGACGACGAACAGGGAGAAGCAGAGAGGAGGGAGGGAGGCGGGTGGCTTGGTCCGACCAGGTGGGGGAAGCTCTTTTAATAACTGGCAAATTTGCAAAACAAACCCTGCATAGCTGACTATTCAAGCGAGCAAGCGCATGTGGCAGTCAGCGCACAGTTGGCAGCCGTTGACCAAGGCCAGCTCAGCGCGTACGTATACAAAATCGTATAATGGACCGTAGATGACCCCCTAGAGCAAGTTTGGTGACCGTAATGCGGGTATTTGTAACCACAAGGACTAAAGCTGACGCCAGTGCAAGTTTGGTGACTTGTAGTGAATTTTTCTCCTTCTAAAAACACATGGATAAATTCTGTGTACTGCACTAAGAAATGACTGCATTATGTAGGTGAAAGAGTCAACTACATCACTGGTGCCACAACTTGGTGCGAAAAGTCAGTTTAGTGCTAAAACTTATGGCATACATTGAACTGATGCCACAACTTGGCTTTGGCGCGCATATACGGTGCAAATCACGTTTCTATACGAAGAGGGTGTTGATTAGGCGTGCCAATGTGGCATGGGGCTCGCTGTCACCGAGGCAAAGAGGACGTGTGGCCTGCTATTTTGCACCAAAAAAGCCTCAGAAAAATTTCCTCATGAAAATGCTCTTGCCACGATCGCAAGGGTCCACTTGTCAGCGTCTCAAAAATAATTAAAAAAATGGCACCTGCAAGGATTCAAACCGATGTCCTGTAGCTCACAGCTGCGCGCGCCTAACCGCCTGAGTGAGGACAAATTCATGTAACAACTGGATGCTGCCCCTATATATTCTTTGAATATTATGCGGGCTACAATCCCTACAACCCATTTTACACCGTTCTTTTACGAATTTATAGGATATATGTAAATTATAATCGCATGCTATAAATAATGTACATATTAATAAATTAAACTAAATTATAAATTAATCATGTATTAATTTAAAATTATCCAAATAATGAAATTATAAATAAAAAACTGTTCATGTAATAATTTGCATATTGAATAAAAACATATATTCAACAAATGCTTATATAAGTTTAATTTTTGTCACAGTTTTAAAGAAATATTAATGTAATATACAAAAGTATTCATGCTTTAAGAAAGTGTTTATTTTTTATAATCCCTCCGTTCCAAAATATAGTGCGCCCGCGCTTCCCGAGGTTCAACTTTGACCATGAATTTAACCAACGAGACCGACTGCGGCAGGAGCAAAAATAATATAATTCAAAACTTCTTTCGAATACGAGTTCACTAATATAATTTTTGCTCCCGTCGCAGTCGGTGTCTTTGGCTAAATTTATTGTCAAAGTTGAAGCACGGGAACCGAGGACGCACTATATTTTGGAACAGAGGGAGTATACTTTAGTAAATGCATATATAAGTTTAAAAATGTTCACAGTTTAAAAAAACCATGTAAGTATATAAAAGTGTTCATGCTTTAAGAAAGTTTTTAGTTTTCGATATATTTTCATAAATTATTATATAAATATTAAATATTCACAGTTTTAACAAACTATTCATGCAGTATATAGAAGTGTTCATGCTTTAAAAAACATATATCCATATAGTGTAATTTTATTTTACACGTATAGTGTAAAAATAGTTGGCTGGGATTCGAAGCAGCAATATCTAGGCATCAGGTCTGAGTGGCCACCGCACCACCCAGCCGTGTTACTTTTTGTAGGAATTTATAAAATATATGTAAATTATATTCTTATGTGATAAATAATAATTTTATAAAATAATAATATGTTATAAAAATATTCAAGTATTATTTAAAAATTAAAATATTTATGTAGTATATAAAAGTGTTCATTGTTATTTTGACATTTATTTTATTTATAGCACATGGTTACAATGTATTTATAAAGTTTTTAAAAATAACAGTGCAAAACGGGGTGCTGTGACTCCATTCCTCTTAAGATAAAAAGTTTATATATGTTACGTATCAATTTTATCATAAGGAACGTTGGCGAGTGCACTGGTGTGGCATTTGCTCCAGGTCACGGGATCGAATCCCAGTGGCGACAATTTTTGCAAAATGCTGTGGGTTGCTGACAGATGGACCCCGCACAGCTCCATCTGCGAGAAAAATGAAAAAAAAATCTGAGGTTTCTTTTTGCAAGATAAGCAGGCACACGTCCTCCTCGTCGCCCTGTCCCTAACAGCGGGCCCATGTCACGTTGGCGCGCATAATCAGCACCGTGTTCGTATAGAAACGTGATTTGCACCGTATATGCACGTCAAAGCCAAGTTGTACCACCAGTTCAATGTATACCGCAAGTTTTAGCACTAAACTGATTTTTCACGCCAAGTTGTGACATCAATGGTGTAATTGACTCTAGGTGAAAAGATACTGAAAAAGACAGCAGACAGCTCTTAAGTATTATATCTGGCAGTGGAAATGTCTGAATTATGTGATTGGTATTTGCAGGGATAAAATCATTTTCTATGTTTGGGAACTCAACCTACTGAGAAAATATATGTACTCATGCATGCCTACTTCATTAAAAAATTATGGCTACGTTAAAATTACGTCTTATCTTGTAGCAACTCTCTTAGCTTTGCAATGGACGTTGCTTCGTCCCAGATATCAATACCTTTCCTGAATCCATCTGGGCAAGGCAATTTGCAGATCATGCATGTCCTTGATAATTTTCTTTATGACTGGCTTTTGTGAGACCGATATGAAAGCCCGACAGTCAAACATCCCTGTAGTGTTGCGATTGCGAAGCACCTCATTTGCCAGCGTGGTCTTTCCTAATCCACCGAAACCCACGACTGACAACACTCTGCAGCCGGTCTTTCCCTCTTCCAGGATCCATTTGACAAGGTCGTCTCTTGGAGCCTCCACACCCACAAGGTGTGCCTCATTGGCCAAGAGGGCAGACAACCGAGGATCCACGGCCGCATGCCAAGTCTTGGAAGCCTCACCCAGCTTGTAGCTGTCCTTGAGCTCCTTGACGTGCTTTATTCTTGCCTTGATCTCGGCGATCTCGTCCGCGATCATTGAGCATCTTGAGGGAGGGGACGGTCTTGCGGAAGAGTTCCATGAAGAAGCCATCCTGCCTGCCTTTGCCGAGGTGGCGGATGAACTTGTCGATGCAATCCTCGGTGTCATATGTGAGCAGCGATATCCACGTCTTCACCTGGACGCCCGGGTCTTCCAGCATGCTGTACTCTTGGAGCGCGGCGTGCATGCTGCTCAGCTCAGCTCGGACTGGAGGGAGACGATGATATCCTTGCGGACGGCTCGCAAGTCGGCGAGCTTCCCCAGCAGCGGACCCAGCACGCCATGCGCAGCGCTCACCACCGACATGGCTCGAGCTCGATCGGATGGGACTGGGAGAAGTAGATCGAGGAAGAGGGAGACTGAATCGATCAATGGGGTGGCAAGATAGATTTCGTGGTGGCAGTTTGGGAGGAAGAGGGAGAATGAGTCGATCAGGGCTTGTTCGTTACAGCCTAGAGGGGATATCTCATGGAAACGAACGAATGTGTGTGGCAAGATTTCCTGGTTCGCCTACGCGCAATTTGTTGGGAGGAGCAAGTGACTGGGCAAATTTGACAATTTTGACCTCGGGACGAAATCATTTCACAGAATGAACTGGGTGCGAAACTATTTCACTCCCCTGACCTTTTTGTGTAGCGCCCGCCACGCTGGCGCCACACCCTACTGTGCAGCATCTAGCGCGGCGGCGTTGCACTCCTGTCCACCGTGGCAGCCCCTGGGCCCGCACCCAGCAGTGCAGCGCCGGCGTGCTAGGCGCCACACATGTAATGTGTAGCGCCTACCAGCTAGGCGCTACACATGTAATGTGCAGCGCCTAGCGGCTAGGCGCTGCACTGTGACGTATCCAGCCACTTGGCTGGGCCCCCCTCCCCCACCCCCCCCCCCCCCCACCACACACTCTCTCACTCTCTCCCCGAGCTTTGCCCCCTCTCCCACTCTCTCCCCCTCTCAAATCTTCTTCCAAATCTTGCAAATTTGAAGAATTTGTCCGTGGATTTCGAAGTCAAACCCTCCCTCAAGGTAATAATCTCCGATCCCCTTGTTTTGATCCAAGTAAAGTTCTCCCATTGCTCATTTGTTGCTAGTTTGGGGAAACCCTAGTTTTGTTTGGATCTAGAGATTTGCATGGAGATGTGAGATGTTTGTTAGCCAATTTCTATGATTAGGCTTTGTTAGTATGCTAGGGTTATTCTTATGGGTGTTCTTATGTTGGTGCTAGGGTTAGGTTTAGGGCTAGGGTTATGGTTATGGTTAGGGTTAGGGTTATGGTTAGGGTTAGGATTGTTGTTTCATATATATATTAGGGTTTGTATTCCGTGTTAATCCATGGATTAGTACTCATGGAAGCAATGTTACCTTGTGTTCTTTGAATGCTTATAGGGATGGGAAGAACATGTGTGTTTGTTCATCATGGGGACAAAGACGCCTTTTTGAAAGGCAATAAAGAACCGGACCCGGATGAGCTTGACATGGTGTTTGATAGTAGTCCTAGCTATGCGGAGCTCTTGCAACAAGTTAGGAAAGATTTGAATTGGATGGACCCTAGTGATATCATTGAGTTGGAGGGAAGGCATAATGTTGGTTTTGGAATGCACATCCGTTGGAAGACAATGCGTGTCAACTCGGAGCAACGTTGGGTTGCATACAAGGAGACGGTGGCCGAATCACTAGACAAGGCTCTTGAGTTATTTGCAACGAAGAAGGTTGATTCAAGTTTGCATTTGGACTTGAACCGGAACCCCTCCCCTTTGGTTGCTAGTAGCCCCCCACCCTTGAAGCGAGATGAAATTGTTGAACCTCTTTTGACCCAAGAAGTGAGGCCAACATTGAGCCCGTATACAAACAACCAAGATGAACCTTTGCAAGAGGACAATGATAAGTATGCGGACGATGACAATGAAGTTGATCTCCATGACAACAATGTGGGTGATCTCGACAAATATCATTTGCAAGAGACAATGGACCATTCCATCCCTTTTTCCCGTGCATATGCATCGGACTCGGATGACGATGGTCCCGATGAACAAGTTGATGCGGAGGGGTTCACGGTGAAGGAGGCCGAAGCTTTCGAGAAGGTATTTGGTCGGGATCATCGGACTACATTGTTCAAGGATGTTAGTCTCGCGGATGAAGCCGTGGTAGATGGTGGCCAATGTGTACCTCTTGGGGTTAGTCCAAGATCTCACCGTGATTTGGTAGACGACAAGAACCGGATTGCTAAAGGTTCTAAGTTCGACAGCTTGTTGGATTTGAAGATGTGGCTCGACAACTACTCGGTTACGCATTATCGTCCACACAAGGTGGTGAACCCGGACATCAATGTGCGCTACACGGTTGCATGTGCATGTGAAGATGAAAAGGAGGTCCAACTTGGACTTACAAGAGGCCGTGGTGGTGGTGGTAGAGCTCGTGGAAAGGAGGTCCAACAAGGAGTGGCAAGACGCCGTGGCGGTTGTCCGTGGATTGTGCGTGCAAGACCATGGAAAGGAGGTCCAACTTGGCATTTAGTGAGTTGTGTGCCAACTCACATGTGCCAAGGCAAAAGGGTGGATGGAAAGATTGTGTCCGAAGACCACAAACAACTCACGTCCGAGTTCATCGCTTACAGGCTCTCCAACTCAATATCCACACTTCCAACAATGAGCGTCCAACATGTCATTGACCTTGTGAAAGCCATCTTTCGTTACAAGGTGAAATACGGCAAGGCATGGAAGGCGAAGCAAGCCGCATTTAAGATGTTGTATGGTACATGGGAGGAAGCATACAACCGAATCCCTAGGTTGTTGTTAGCCATGGCCGCGACAAACCCGGGCATGGTTCATGTGGTCGAGCCTCATGGGCACCAAACAACGGTTCATGAAGGAAGGAAAGTCAGAGTATTTGGCCATGCTTTTTGGGCGTTCGAGCAATGTGTGAGGGCTTTCGAACATTGTAGGCCGGTCATCGCAATTGATGGCACGTTCTTGACCGGACAATACAAGGGCACCTTGTTGGTTGTGATAGCAAGTGATGCCAATAACCGGGTGTTGCCATTGGCATTTGCTTTGGTTGAAGTGGAAAACAATGACAACTGGGAGTGGTTTCTGCATCTTTTGAGGACGAAGGTGTTACCCGCTCAAAGGGAAATTTGTGTCATATCGGATCGGAATCAAGGAATTCTTAACGCCGTGGAGATTGACATTCCCGGGCATGCTCCGTTGCACCATCGATGGTGCATGAGGCACTTTTGTTCGAACTTCTATAGGGCATGTGGCCTTAAGGAGTTGGCCGATGATCTTCAATATTGTTGTCTCGCTTTCTCTGATAAGCGCTTCGCCACTTTGTACAACAAATTGCTCGCACACAAAAAACTTGATCCCGGGGGTCAAGATTTTCTCAATAGGCACATTCAATACCGGAACAAGTGGGCACGTGCTTTTGATGAAGATGGCCGGAGATACGGTCAAATGACAAGCAATATGGCCGAATGCTTCAATAGGGTGCTCAAAGGTGCACGTGGATTACCCGTGACGGCAATAGTTCAATACACATTTGACAAGATGAATGCGTACTTTGTAAAGTACTCGATGGAAACCGATGCACAGATAGCGGGCGAGAACCCACGGAAGTACAAGTACAAGTTCCCACCCAAAGTTGATGAATGGTTGGTATTTCAATCACGGAAGGCGGACTCAGAAGAAGCTATATTATATGACAACGAAGCGTGGAAGTACGAAGTGAAAGAGCCAGGAGGAACCACAAACGATGGCCGGCAACATGGAGGTCGGGCTTTCAAGGTGTCGTTAACACAATGTGATTGCACTTGCGGGAGGCCATTGTTGCTTCATCTCCCATGCTCACATTTGTATGCCGCCGGTCGCGTTAGGAATGTGGACATCAATCACCCACGCACCATGAGGGAGTCGGAGTTCTCAATCATGACGGTCAAGAAAACATGGGCTCCCCGCTTTGACCCATACTTTGACCAATCACAATGGCCGAAGTATCATGGAGTTCAACTATGGCCGGATCCGGAGTTGAAGGTTGTTAAACGGGGTAGACGTAAGACAAAGCGTCTTAGAGGCGACATGGACGGATGGGGCCATGGTGGGCGCCGCGAAGCGGGAAACGACCAATTCCAAGAGCCTCGTGAGAGCTCCCGTTGTGGGGAGTGCAAAGGTCAGGGCCACAACAAAAGAAGATGTACGAAACCAAGGAAAAGGTCCAAGAAAAATGATGCAAGCACAAGCCAACAAGGAGCTACACAAGGGAGCCAACCAAGTGGTAGCCAACCTAGTGGTAGCCAACAAGTGCCAAGCCAACCAAGTGGTAGCCAACCTAGTGGTAGCCAACAAGTGCCAAGGCAACCAAGTGGTAGCCAACAAGTGCCTAGCCAACCAAGTGTTAGCCAAAGAGGATCTAGGCAACAAAGAGGTCGGCAACTTGGACTTACAAGAGGCCGTGGTGGTGGTAGAGGTGGTGGTGGTGGTCTAGGCCGTGGTGGTGGTAGAGCTCGACGTGGTGGTGATGGTCTCGGCCTTGGTGATGGTCTTGGCCTTGGTGGTGGACTTGGCCGTGGTGATGGACAAGCGCAAGTTCGTTATAGAGGAATGTTTGGATACCTAGATGGACTGTTTCCGTATGTTCCTCACTAACTATAATGTATCATATGTTCTTGTTTTTTCATATGTTCTTCTTTTCATATGTGCTTCCATTTGTTATTATTGTCCTTACTAACCATTATGTTTCACTCATTGTAGGTATGGCGGCTTCCCAACCCAACAAACCAACAATGAAGGAGGATTGCGAAGATGAGATGGCGGGATGGTGGGAGAAGGCTGCGAAGAAGCTTAGAGAGGAGGATGCAGCCAAGCTAAAGAAGAAGAAGGAAGAGGAGCTTGAGAAGGAGAGGAAGCGAAAACAGACTGCGGCAAATGCGATGCGCTCTAGGGAGCAAGCGTTGATGAGGAAAGTTGAGGAGGCACAGAAGAAGCGTCAACAGGATTTTGAAGAAAGAACCATGAAGCTTTGGGCAATTGCAGCTGAAAAAGAAGAGAGGGACAATCAGATATTCATGGAGAGGGTGGTTAAGGAGGCTCACCTCATAAGAAAAAGGGAGGAGGAAGAGGAAGAAGAGAGGAAGAAGAAGAAGGGAAAGGGGCCTTGCTCTACGCAATAGAGCTATGTCATCCTCTTCGATTTGGTTGTGAACTACTATGTCTCCTCTTCGATTTGGTTGTGAACTACTATGTGCCGTGAACTA
Source organism: Aegilops tauschii subsp. strangulata (assembly GCF_002575655.3). Classification (NCBI taxonomy): domain Eukaryota; kingdom Viridiplantae; phylum Streptophyta; class Magnoliopsida; order Poales; family Poaceae; genus Aegilops; species Aegilops tauschii. The sequence goes on along the minus strand of NC_053039.3, from coordinate 577,720,753 downwards.
CTATGTCTCCTCCTCGATTTGGTTGTAAGAACTACTATGTGCGGTGAACTACTATGTCTCCTCCTCGATTTGGTTGTAAGAACTACTATGTGTCGTGAAGTACTATGTGTTATGAACTACTATGTGTCGTGAAGTACTTCGTGCATATGTTCTTTTCACAGTTGTTTGCTTGCTACGTATAGATCCTACTTCACATCTGGGCGCTGCAATCTACAGTTGTTACTTACTATGTTTGCATATGCTAAAAAAATTCAGTAAGTCAGCATCTGGGCGCTGCAATCTACCGTGTGGCGCCTAGCTGTTGTGGATCTCTGGATAGCTAAAAAATTCACTAAGTCCAAGTCCAAGTGCCTCAAACTGTAGGCCTACCTTCTGTTGTGTTTGCATAGCTACAGACCTGTGCAGCGCCAAGCTAGGAGGCGCCACACTCTACAGTGCAGCGCCTGCGAGCTAGGCGTTGCATAGTATAGTGCGGTGCCTCCAAGCTAGGCGCTGCACAAACACTTAGCGAATTTTTTGCCTCAAACTGGAGGCCTACCTTCTGTGGCTCTCTGGATAGCTACAGACCTGTGCAGCGCCTAGCTTGGAGGCGCCACGCTCTACAGTGCAGCGCCTAGCTCGCAGGCGCTGCACTGTAGAGTATGGCGCCTCCAAGCTAGGCGCTGCACAGGTCTGTAGCTATCCAGAGAGCAACAGAAGGTATGGCAAGTTACAGACCTGTGCAGCGCCTAGCTTGGAGGCGCCACACTCTACAGTGCAGCGCCTGCGAGCTAGGCGTTGCACAGTATAGTGCGGCGCCTCCAGGCTAGGCGCTGCACAAACACTTAGCGAATTTTTTGCCTCAAACTGGAGGCCTACCTTCTGTTGTGCAGCGCCTGCGAGCTAGGCGTTGCACTGTAGAGCGTGGCGCCTCCAAGCTAGGCGCTGCACAGGTCTGTAGCTATCCACAAGTTACAGACCTGTGCAGCGCCTAGCTTGGAGGCGCCATACTATACAGTGCAGCGCCTGCAAGCTAGGCGTTGCACCGTATAGTGTGGCGCCCCCGAGCTAGGCGCTGCACAAACACTTAGCAAATTTTTTGCCTCAAACTGGAGGCCTACCTTCTGTGCCTCCTCCCCCCCTCTACTGGGTCATTTTCAGCCACAGTTCAACAATTCGTATAAGAAACATTAAGGTTTAAAAAGGGTTCACCACAGACATCATTTCTTAGAAAGGACCATCACAATAAGTTCAAGTTTAACATAGAGCTACCACCACTCCAAGTTCAACGACATAACAAATTCCACATTATAGGTACGACCACTCCAAGTTCAACGACATAACAAATTCCACTCTAAGTTCAACATTATAAAAAAAATGACGATGACTAGTGCTTTCCACGCTTGGTGGCTCCTCCCCCCCTCTTGGCGCTTATCTTCTTCACCTTCCAAGGAAGAGGAACCCGCTCCGGCTCCGGTTCGACATCGTCATCCAAATAGTCATCCAAAGCCGCCATCCGCGAGGTGCCGACCGTCCTTTTGCCTCTTTGGCCTCTTTGGGTGAAGTCTTCAGGTGTGTACTTGTTGATTCCCTTCCTAGGCTTCAACTCGTATGTAGACCGAGCCTGGTACGTCCCCAAGGTCATATCATCAGCAACCTATGCATCAACAAAAGATATGGAAAGACCGTGTGTGAGGATATAGTTAGCAATGCATCAACAAATGGATATATATCGTCATGACATACCTCTTGGGTGACCACACCCACATCCTCATCCTCGAAAGGTTCACCATGGCTCTGCCCCGAAGCGGGATCTGATGGTGTCGCCGACCTAGACCGTTCTGGTGATACATACTCGGGGTCACGACAACCGAAAAGGTTTGATAGCCGCCTTAACTTTTGGCCCTGGCGCTGCAACATGTACAAGTGAATGAGACATGGAACGTACCAACAAATGTTAAGTGCTAGTTTGAAGGAGATGTGAACCTTAATGAATGCTCGAAGTGCACCTTCCCCATCGCTTTTGCCAGCCGGGGTTGTTTCCAGAATAGTCTCGGTCTCATCAGCTGCTTTCTTGATCTGGGCACGCTATGAACAGAAACGGCATCAAAGTGTTAGGCAAGCGAAGATGTGAATAGTGCGAATGGAAAAGCAAAAAAGGCTTACCACAAAGTTCATCATTGGAGCTGAAGGGATCACTGAGTTGCCTTTCCTGACTAATGCGTTGTACTGGTGCTGGGCTACCTCATCAAAAACGGTGGGTTCTTCCAGAATCTCCTCAGCATACGCCGGCTGGCATACCTCCACGCGGGTACTTGCAAGAAACCATGTGAGATAGTTGTTGAACGCGATCGGGCAGTGCTCACGAAGCTGGGCTCGTTTTCCAACCCTTGCTTGCTCCACACTAAGAGCGAACTGCACGACATACTTCCTGTGATGCTTGGCCCAATCCTTGATCTTCCGCTGCTTTTTCCTATCCAACCTGCAAGTTAGAAACAGAATATTAGCATCATCGAAACCGTCGAGAAGCTGCTAAGTGCTCAAGGTTAATTATATCTTACGCGTGTAGCAACTTGTCCGTGTCCTCCCACTCCGGCGGGTGTGGCTGGAACAAACCAAACTGGCGGAACACCCGATGTGGCAGGTGAAGCTCAACCGCCCAGTTGCATATCAGTGGGCACCGCATATGCCAGAGATCCCTATCCCTAATGCACATCGGATTCAGCCTGAACTCTATAGGGTTACCAAAACTCTCTCCTTTTCCGTACGGCTCCCATTCCACCTGCAAAATGGGATTGAATGCAAAATTGATATCGAGTTACAATACAAGCATGATAATCACTTATGCAATGTCGGTTCACCTGCTCAGGCGTGATCGCATCCAGCTCGCTCTTGTACAACTTGTACATTACCGAGGGATCATCCATCGTCTCATTTAACACATCCCACTTGTAAGCCCAAGTGGGGAGCCGTAGTCGGTCGTCTTTATCGTCCCAATCCTCGTACTTCACGGTCTTCGGTCGTCCAACCGGCAAACGCTCCCAGCTCCATATGGAAAGTGCGAGCAGACAACCACCAATACCTCCAGTGTGCCTACAACAGGCTTCGTCCAACTGCACATAAAAGAGAACATGGTCAAATTTGCCGCAAGAGCGCATTGATAATGTATCAATGAAGTGAAAAGGAAACAACTTCATACCTGTCGATACAAGTAAGCCAGTGTCGCCGAACCCCAACTCCAGTTGCTATCGAAGACGGTCAACGCCTTCAGCCACATCCATGGAGCATTCTTGCCTGTGCCATCAGCAAACATTGTCCTGGATATCACGTACCACATGTAGACACGGGCATATGTCTTCACCATGTCCTCATTAGCATCATCAGGGCAATGACAGAAGTTCGATGATATCCACGTGAAAGTAGCGCCCGCTGCGACTCTTTCCTTCTTCTTATCTTCTGCTTCTGGTTCCCGAGGCTCTGGAGGAACCATACCGATAAGGGCTTGCATCTGCGCGCGCCACCCATCAGCGGTGTTCATACATAAAGGATTGCCATCGATAGGAAGACCGGTGATCATAGCAATATCCTGCAGCGTCACGGTCATCTCCCCGGTCCGAAGATGGAAAGTGTGTGTCTCCAGCCTCCAATGATCCATAAGCGCGGTGAGTGCTGCAGCATTGTTGGGTGGCGTCGACCGGTGGACCAACTCAATGAAAGGGAGAAGTCCTGCCTCCCTTACATACGGTGTGTACCGCTCATCATAGCGCATCCCTCCAAGGCTAATCCCGTGAGACCGAAGCTTCAGAGGTGCAAGCTCCTACAAACAAACAAATCATAACATTACATATGGGGCATTTGTGTTTGAAAAAAATACGAAATTCATAACACCGGCCACTTTCAATATTACCCCCTGCTGCACCGACATAGCGTACGACCGGTGTTGTTTGTCCCAATGATCATCGAGAAGCCAAACCATCCTAACAATTTCAACAAAGCATTCTTGTCAACACGATTATCTTTTCAATTCAAAAAAACTAAAGTAGGCCTACTACATGCAAGATTCAAAGCATATGTATCCAAAGCATTTTTCTCAATACGAGTATAATTTCAGTACAAATAAACTAAACTAGGCCTACTTCATACAAATAACTTTTCCATAGAAATAACATGTCAATCTATGTATCCAAACTATATAAATAACATGTCAACCTATCTATCCAAACCACATTCTAATCTAACAAGGGTTCCCCAAATCTAATATATGCAAGATTCAAACAAAAGTTCCCCAAATCTAATACATGCAAGATTCAAACAAGGGTTCCCCAAATCTTCAAAATATCATATTTTCTATGGATAGAAAGAAGGGGATCGGAGGAGAGTACCTTCTACGATGGATTGGTGAAGAAATGCACGGACCAAATCGTTGGATCGGAAGGATTTGGAGAGGGGATTGAGAGGGGGAGTGGAGAGGGCCGCCGCCCTGTTTGTTCTGTAACTGGCAATGGGGTGGGTGGGGGAGGAGAGGGCTGGCGCGGTTGCATCTAAGTCAATGTGCAACGCCCGAGCCCTAGGCGCTGCACATTACATGTGCGGCCCCTAGCTCGGAGGCGTTGCACTGCTGGGTGCGGGCCCATGGGCTGCCACGGTGGACAGAGGTGCAACGCCCCAGAGCTAGGCGCTGCACCGTAGGGTGTGGCGCCGGCGTGGCGGGCGCTACACAAAAGGGTCAGGGGTGTGAAATAGTTTTACGGGCAGTTCATTCTGTGAATTGATTTCGTTTCGAGGTCAAAATTGTCAAATTTGCCAAGTGACTGAGCGAGGAATATGCTGCTGTACATGAGAAAAGATTACGTACTTGAAATTCGTAGCTGCTGCATGAGGGTCTACACTCAGTAGTACTGTGAATAGCCTTGCTGTCGATCGCTCAACGGTGCGATGCCAGACACGGACCCAGCGTGATGGGTGACAACACAACACTGGCGCCGTTTCTTTTCGCTGCATTTTCTAGTGATTGGTGACAACACAATACTTAAAGCAAGGCGTTTATCATACAAAAGGCCAACTACAATCAGATATCAGTCTACATAAATTATGAATACATTTTGTCATCGACAAAAAATTCTATCATTGGTTATCGGAACCAGGCAGTAGCTATAATCTAGTACGATTCAACAACAAACTATATCATTGGCATTCCATTGTCAGGGACTCAAATAGTAATGTTTCTAAACACTACACCGGTTCAATTTTAGTACGTAGCAACTATGTTGACTTCTGCGTTGAATTAATTTAATTGATGCTTCTACCATTGATTGATTTAATCTTAATTCTAGTTTACAGCATTTAACACCTCATGATAGATCACAAAACCAATAGCACAAGAGGTGAAGAATCCAAAAAAAGAGAAATTCTCTCGGAAAAATTGTACCCAAGTGCATCTTGTTTCAAATATATCAACTGGGTTTACCCATATCAGGCAGACCCCCCCCCCCCCCCTTGCGCGGGGCCACACACAGAACTTCCAGTTCCAGAAAGGCTTCACTCACATTAATCTACAAATAGTAATATATATATTTCAAATGGAAAAGGCAAAGAAAAGATAGCAATGAAGCTAAAGAGAAAAATAAAGAGCATTCCTTGTCAACTTTTGGATCCATAAAACAGAAAGCTAAAGAATCTGAAAAAATCTGATACATACTCGGTACATGCCATCTGACAAAAACATGCGCGAACTAAAATAAGTATGTATTTTCACTGAAACTAAAGCAGGGGCTGAAAAGCATCTGGCTGCAATTTATTAGCAATCCATAATCGAACTACGGATACAAATAAATTTGAATGAACTTGTATCATTAAGAGTAGGTCAATCACCACCCTTTCAAATTCTTTCAGGGTTTCTTTTGACACTAAGATAAAGGTATATGTTCCATCAGGAACTGCTTTGATTATGGTCCGGCCATCGTGAGGAGTAATCACATGAACATATGGACTTGCCGTTGCATCCCCTAGGGAGCTGTCCCTCAAACAACAGAGAAACTAAATATTTTGACCAGACCTAATCAACAGACACAGTAAATACGCACTTGTGTTGGAACTTGGAAGTAGAAATGGCGAATTCATGATGTAGAAATCCACTTAGTACAATGGTCATCAAACTAAAAAAATGTAATAGAAATTGGCTGCTTGTATAGGAAGGACCATAATTGGGAAATGGTAAGGAATTGTCTCACATAGCGGAACTTTTCAAACCAATATTAATACATATGTCACCATCACTCTCAGCACATGATATCAAGAGAAACAATTAATAAATGCCGACAAATGCAACAAAAAGGCAGAGCACAATTGTGTTACTTCAAGCGTGATCCACCTCTAGACTGCTAGATCGGTTGGACAAGTAACTGAATCACGCGCTGAGAGGGGCGACCCGTCTGGCAAGCGCGGTGGCGATGCGCGGTCAAGATCTCCCCGCCGGCCGGCATGTCGGTGGGAGGTTTGGGCCATTGGTGAGTGGATCGGATGACGAGGAAGACGATGGTCCGCCGGCCAGATCGCCGGAGGTTCCATCTCCGACGCCATCGGACATGTTGTGCGAATCCCTGGCGGTCGGATATTCGGAGGAAGTGGTGGCAACGGTAGTTGTTGGGGTCGTTCCGGCCAATGAACCGGTGAGGAAGGGACTACGGGCGGACAGCTTCAGTTCCCGAGGCTCCGGAGGCGGAGCTGGAGAGCACCAAGGTGGAACTAGAGTCGGTGAAGATTCAATTCTCAGGGCTGATGACCAGACACGTGACCGGGCGTCGGCAATCATTTAGTTTAGGTTTAGAATAAAACTATGTCCGAAATGTAATGAAGTTCGGACTTGATTATACGAAATCTGTCATGTTTATCTAAAATTCGGACTTGCTTGAACGAATTTTATTCGTTAGTGCGAATTGTTGGCCGAATGTATGCGGCTGCAGTTGGATGACTGCCTCCCGCATCTGTGTCCGCCGGACTGGTCACCCGTCCATGGTCTGATGCGGGAGGAAATTTAGTGGTTGCCGTTGGAGATGCCTAAGAAGAGTAGAGAGAAAGGAGGAGCGCGTCCACCGTTGAGCCATGGACAGAAGGTGAAATACTTTTGTTCCTTCATGTCGTCTTTCTTTATTGGGTTTGTCTAGGTCTTAGTCGACTGAGACTTGACGAAGTCTCAGTCGACTGACGTCAGCACGTATAAAATTGGATGTTACGACTTATCCTCACGTACGTAGTACTACTGCATCGTTTAGTTTTCTGTTTTAGGTGCGTGACTGGTTTGCTACTTTGGGCTGCATCTGTTCTTGTTGGGTTTTGTTCTTAGCTTGTCTTCTCTTTTTGTTGGGCTGGCTCCCTTACTTGGGCTTTGTTTTTTTTCTACAACAGCAAAATATACTAGTAAAAGATATATAAAATAGTTCCATGCCACAAAAAAGGTACTATGTTGCGCATGCGTTTCTTACAGTCAGCAAGACAGATGCCTTACATAGGCTGTTCTGCCAGCTCATGTCCTTTTTCAACTTCTTTTTTTCATAGATTCAAAAGAAAAGTATGAAAAAATAATTTTAAAAAAGAAAAAATCTAGATTGTGTAAAATTAAAATTCTTCGTGTTTTTGTTTGTGTAAATGGTTGTCCTATATTTGTATCATCTCGTATTTATAAAAAATATTTGATGGTGTATTAACAAGAAAATTTGTTGTGTATTCTGAAATGTGCATCGCACATTTGTCTAATTTTCACCGCATGATATAAAAAAGTTCATCGCGTATTTGAATAAAAAATTATCATGTATTTAACATAAAGGTTCACCGTGTATTTACGAAAATAATAATTAATGTATTAAAAGTAAATCATGAAAAAAATGTAGAAACATAAATAAAATAATGATACGATGGTTGACCCCCTCCTAGTGGTAGATAAGCAACTGTCGCACCCCCATAAAACACCACAGAGTTGCAGTATGGACGCCACTTGCAGTTGTGGCCAGACATGTAGTTGCAGTCGAGGGCTATGATTGTAGTTGCATGCCTAGTGTCACGCATGCAATTGTCCCCTCTCTCACCGCCCTCTGATAAAACAAAGGTCACTTGCAGTCGGATGGGTAGACATGCAATTGCAATCGCGGGTCACACTCGCAGTTGCATCCCTAGTATGAGACATGCAATTGCCCCTCCCCCACGACAAAACAAAGGTTAGTTGTAGTCGGATGGGTAGACATGCAGTTCCAGCTCGATGTGACAATTGCAGTCGCATGTCTAACATACAATTGCAACTGCCCCATCTCCCGCCTCCATTTGACAAAACAAACTCCAGTTATATCTGTGTTAGGGGACATATAGTTGCAATTGATGGGCTACACTTGCAGTTGTATGCCTAGTGTCAAACATGTAATTGCCACCCTCTCCTGCCCCTATCTGAGAAAAAAAGTCCAATTGTGTTTGTGTTAGGGGGACATGCAGTCATAGTCAAGGGCTACACTTGCAGTTGCATGCCTAGTGTCAGACATGCTACTGCCCCCTTTCCTATCTCCATCTGACAAAACAAAGGTTAGTTGCAGGCATGATGGAAGACATGCAATTGCAGTCAGGGGCGACACTTGCAGTTGCATGCCAAGTGTATGCATGCAACTGTCGCCGCCGCTCTCCCACTGTCCTCCAACAAAACAATGTTCAGTTGCAGTCGTGATGGAAGATATGCAACTGCAGTTGGGGCGCGACACTTGCAGTTGCATGCATAATGTACACATGCAATTGCCCCCCTTCTCGCACTGCCCTCCAACAAAACAAAGTTTAGTTGTGGTCGTGATGGAAAATATGCAATTGCAGTCGGGGCGCGACACTTGCAATTGCATGCATAATGTACACATGCAATTGCCCCTCCCTCTCCCACCGCCCTCCAATAAAACAAAGTTCAGTTGCAGTCGTGCTGGAAGACATGCAGTTACAACCGGGGCTGACACTTGCAGTTGCATGCCTAGTGTACACATGCAACTTCAGTTGCGGTCAGGGTGCTACACTTGCAGTTGCATATCTAGTGTACACATGCAACTGCTTCCCCTTTCCCGCCGCCCAAAGACAAAACAAAGCCCAGTTCCAATCGGAGGTGACACATGCAGTTGCATGGCTATTGGAAGACATGCAACTACCCTTCGCCGCAAAAGCCACTAAGTTGAAGTCGCCTTGAAGACATGCAGTTGCATTCGAGGGCGACATTTGCAGTTTGTGCCTAGTGGCAGACATGCAAGCCCCCCTCCACACACACAAAATAGTAAGACATGCAGTTGCAGTTGGTGACGACACTTGCAGTTGCACACCTAGTGGCAGACGTGCAAATCCCCACTCCCAATCACCGAACAAAACAACAGAAATTATAGTCGAAGCGGATATTCACAGTTTCGCACCTAGTGATAGACATGCAACTTCCCCCTTGACAAAAACACCACTAGGCACTAGGTTGCAGTCACGCGGGGTAGATATCACATTCTCCCCCCCCCCCCCACCCCGCCTAGATCCTTTGGCTCTAAGACAAACCATGTCCGGAGAAGAGAGGAAAAAGGTGGAGGAGTACCATGATCCACTACATCCACACTTCTTCCACACTTAAAACTTGGTTAGCAAAGCTTTAGTCAACAAGAACAATTACAATTATAACTTTAAAAGAAATAAAAATAGGAAGAATAAAATGATGCAGCAGACAGACAAAAATGAAAATGCATTATTATTGAAACAAAAGGGTAATGCATAATAAATAAAAGTAAAAATATATTATTGATTTTCTAAAAAGAGAGGGAAAACAAAACAAACGGCAGAAACTAAAAACCAGGAAAAAAGCATTAAAATAGAAATAGAAATGTAAGACAAGAAAAATAAAAAAGAATACAAAAGAACAATACCAATTTCAAATGCTTCAGTAAAAACTGACCGCTCATATAAGAGCAAAAGGCTTGTGTGCATCCCTCACAACTACAAGGCCGCAATAGAAAAGAAGAACAAAAGAGCATAGGCCAGGCCTGGCGTATTGATCACTCGCCCACAGAAAAAAAAGGCTATCATCCATTGTGTACGGCACGTCCGCCCGTCATCGTCAACAAACAAGAAAAATGATACACTGCACGAATCTTTGCGTCAAGATCTTATGACTACCGAACGACCAAGACTTGACCAATCCTCATTCGATTGAGAATTAGCAAATCCCGAAAAAAGAAAGCTAGCAAGAATCACACTGTTAGAAATGGAAAAAAGTTTTAAAAGATAAAAGGCAAACAAAAAAAGAAAAGAAACAACAACAAATGTGAAAATAAAATTCAACTTTTTTAGCAATAAAAAAACAGCTCATGCCATATGGAACAGAAATGGCAAGAAACAAAAAAAGAAAAAAAAATCCCAAAAGCCGAACACAGGTTTAAAAAGTGAGATTCACTAGACAAGAAAAAAAGAAGAAGCAGAGACCAACACGTTTTTTTTTAGAGAAGACCAACACGTACCTAAGGCCCAGAGAGAAGAAAAAAAAAGAAAGAACAAGGCCAGGGTAGAAACGGCAATACGGGTGCCAGCGGCCTGTACTTGAATAGATACATACAAAAGACAAAAGTTTCAGTGGGAATCTTAGCACAAAATCTGACAATGGAAGACTCGACTGAGACTTTGTTAAAAATAAGTCGACTGAGTTTTAGCGCCTCCGTTCTTTATTTCCCTGCTGGAAACAATCCAAATCTTCTCCCAGTCAGTCACTCACTCAAGGGCGCACACGGTGAGAGCTCGCCAAAACAAAAGAGGACCGAGCTGCACCTGCAGCTTTGAATGGGCATCTGAGTCTAGGATGAGGCCGACGCTTCAATTATCACTCCCTACAGTACACATCCCACTTTATTTTTCTCACCATGCTCTGCTTCCATTCAGTGTAGTGGATTTTGAGGTGCCCCAAACGTGATTTTGTTTTAAATGCTACATCAGGATTTTTCATTTGCGGAGTTTTTCTCATAGTTGTTTAAGCAAGATATCAAGGGGCAGATATCCATGTGTTTGGATAAGAACTTATTTATGTGGAAAAAAATGTCTATGAGGTGCTTTTCCTTAACTGATCAAAGTCAAACAAGCAATTACATCTAGGGCGTGTTTGGTTGTCCGCATCGAGCCCAACCAGGCCCGCGGGGGAAGGAAGAGGTCTGTTTGGTTGCCTGGTTTCACTGTTGAGCCTGCATCGCACGCTTCTCAAAGCAGCCCAGAGCCTGGCTCGCTGGAAACGCTCGGATCGGCAGTTTCTCGTGAGTCGGGCTGAGTGCGGCACAAGGTCGCACGGGCGGGTGCGACGCGAGGGCGAGGGGGTTGGCGGGAGATGGGAAATCTGGCGCGCCGTTCCGGCGCCAAATCTAGCCTCACCCCCTTTCTACTCGCTCACCCATAGCCACTCCCTACCCCCCCCCTTTCTTCCCTACTGCCTCACCACCGGCGGCGGCTACGATTTCAGATCTGCACTAGAGGCGATGGCGGCGGAAGAGGCGGTGGCGTTTGCGGCGGATCTGGTGCTCCCCTTTTGTTGTTGGCCACCGTCTGGTCGACCTTGTCTTTGACATGGCTCCCCCTACGCCGTCCTCGTCTCCGAAGCCGGTAAGTAGCACCCATCCCCCTTTGTTAGGTCGGTGGTTAGGCCGTTACACTACTGGAATCAGGATCTTTGCCGTCAGCTTTGCCGTCAGCCAGCTGACGGCAAAGATCATGTTTGCCGTCAGCAAGCTCTTTGTCGTCCGCTAGCAGACGGCAAAGAGAACGGCAGCTAACGGCTACGTACGGCCCACCCCACTTTGCCGTCAGCTAGCAGACGGCAAAGAGAACGGCAGCTAACGGCTACGTACGGCCCACCCCACCTCCCACTCTCCATCTCTCTTTCTCTCTCACTCCACCGTGCCGACCCCGACCCTAACCGCCGTCGCCGCTCCCGACCCCCACCGCCCTCGCTGCCCCTGACCCCCCTGCCGCCCCGCCGGGCCGGTCCACGACCCGCCACCCCGCGGTCCGCTGCGTCCCCGTGGCCCCTGCAACCATCGCCCCGACGCCCTCGTTGTCCCGCCGCCCCGCCGACCTCGCCACCCCGCCGTCTCTCACTCCACTGCCCCGAAGCCCTCGCCGCCCCGCCGCCCCGACAACCAGGTGCCCCGACGCCCCCGCCGACCCCGACGCCCCTGCCGCCCCCGCCGGCCCGGGGCCCTGCCGCCTCAACAACCAGGCGCCCCGCCGTCCCGACACCCTGGCCGCCCCGACACCCCGCCGCCCTGGTGCCCCGCCGACCCACTCCGGTGAGCTCCCCCCTATTTTTTTCTTTTTTTCTACTTCTAGTAATTAGGTTAGTTAGTACTGTTAGTTTCTTTTTTTACTACTGCTAGTAATTAGGTTAGTTGGTACTGTTAGTTAGGTTAGTTTGATTTTCTAGGTTAGTTAGGTTAGTTATCTTTAGACTAGGTTAGTTAGGTTAGTTCTTGAAAAAAATATTAGGAGAAAAATAAGAAGAAGAAGAAGAGGGGAGGAGAAGAAGAAGAAGAAGAAGAAGAAGAAGAAGAGGAGGAGGAGGAGGAGAAGAAGAACATCGCCGGTCCCCGACACCGCCTCGACACCCCGACACAACACCACTAACACCCCGACCCCTGACACGACACCCCGACCCTGCCTCGACACTGCGACCCCGACACAGCACCCCGACCCCGACATGGCACCCCCCGACCCCGACATAGCACCCCGATGATACGTCTCCAACGTATCTATAATTTTTTATTGTTCCATGCTATTATATTATCCATCTAGGATGTTTTATATGCATTTATATGTTATTTTATATGATTTTTGGGACTAACCTATTAACCTAGAGCCCAGTGCCAGTTTCTGTTTTTTCGTTGTTTTTGAGTATCGCGGAAAAGGAAAACCAAACGGAGTCCAATTGACCTGAAAATTTACGGAGATTATTTTTGGACCAGAAGAAGCCCACGGAGCATCGGAGATGGACCAGAAGAGTCCCGGGCTGCCCACGAGGGTGGGGGCGCGCCTCCTGCCTCGTGGACAGCCCGGAAACCCCCCCTGGCGTGAAACCGACGCCAAAAATTCCTATAAATACTCAAACTTCCAGAACATAACCTAGATTGGGAGTTCTGCCGCTATGATCTTGATTCGACATGATCTTGATGTATCGCGAGCTTTGCTATTATAGTTGGATCTTATGATGTCCCCCCCCCCTACTCTCTTGTAATGGATTGAGTTTCCACTTTGAAGTTATCTTATCGGATTGAGTCTTTAAGGATTTGAGAACACTTGATGTATGTCTTGCATGTGCTTATCTGTGGTGACAATGGGATATCACGTGATCTACTTGATGTATGTTTTGGTGATCAACTTGCGGGTTGAGTGACCTTGTGAACTTATGCATAGGGGTTGGCACACGTTTTCGTCTTGACTCTCCAGTAGAAACTTTGGGGCACTCTTTGAAGTACTTTGTGTTGGTTTGAATAGATGAATCTGAGATTGTGTAATGCATATCGTATAATCATACCCACGGATACTTGAGGTGACATTGGAGTATCTAGGTGACATTAGGGTTTTGGTTGATTTGTGTCTTAAGGTGTTATTGTAGTATGAACTCTATGATAGATCGAACGGAAAGAATAGCTTCGTGTTATTTTACTACAGACTCTTGAATAGATCGATCAGAAAGGATAAGTTTGAGGTGGTTTCGTACCCTGCAATAATCTCTTCGTTTGTTCTCCGCTATTAGTGACTTTGGAGTGACTCTTTGTTGCATGTTGAGGGATAGTTATATGATCCAGTTATGTTATTATTGTTGAGAGAATTTGCACTAGTGAAAGTATGAACCCTAGGCCTTGTTTCAACGCATTGCAATACCGTTTTCGCTCACTTTTACCACTTGCTACCTTGCTGTTTTATATTTTCAGATTATAAAAACCTATATCTACCATCCATATTGCACTTGTATCACCATCTCTTCGCCGAACTAGTGCACCTATACAATTTACCATTGTATTGGGTGTGTTGGGGACACAAGAGACTCTTTGTTATTTGGTTCCAGGGTTGCTTGAGAGAGACCATCTTCATCCTACGCCTCCCACGGATTGATAAACCTTAGGTCATCCACTTGAGGAAAATTTGCTACTGTCCTACAAACCTCTGCACTTGGAGGCCCAACAACGTCTACAAGAAGAAGGTTGCGTAGTAGACATCACCCGACAAGACATTACCGACACCCCGACCCCTGACACGACACCCCGAGACCGCCTCGACACCCCGACACGACACCACCGACACCCCGACCCCCGACACGACACCCCGACCCCCGACACGACACCCCGACCCCCGACACGACACCCCGGCCCCGACTTGACACCCCGACACGACACCCCGATGGGTATAGCGGACAGACCCCTCCGTCAATGCCCCAGATTGGTATAGCGGACACGGTGAGTTTCATTTGAATGGTCATTAGTTACTAGTATTTACATTTCAGTTGCATCATGCTAACGAGACATTGCAAATGATCTTTGGTGCAGCATGCCTCCTGACAA